>NC_136071.1:1083678650-1084303650 GCF_964261635.1 Lissotriton helveticus | reverse complement strand
CACATGTTGCAAAACCTTTGCAGTGCAAAACTCACACAGTGCTGCACTAATGAATAACATAGTGCGCAAAAAATACAAAACAACCTAGGACATCTCCAATGGATTCTTTTGTCAAAACATAGCACCAGAGAGCAGATATTTAACTGCATTCTCAGTAAATGGCACTCAAAAACAATTCTGTCGGTTAGCCCAGGGGTACAAGAACAGCCCGGGGGTATTCTCAGCGAGAGTAACAGAATTACTACAACTATATGATGATGAAGCATTATCTTATGTCGATGACATTCACTTAACAGATGATGACTTGGAGACTCACTTGAAAAGAGTGAACACCATAATACTTGGTTTCGCTGCAGAGGGTTACAAATTCAACTTTAAAAAGTCCAGAATTGCCCATCTGACAATCCTATTCTTAGGATATGAGTTATCAAGTGAAGGCAAAAGCCTGGCAGACAATTTCCTAGAGAAATGTGCCGTAATCCAAGCTCCTAAAACACTAAAAAACCTACAGTCAATTCTAGGCTTCCTAAATTTCGGAAGAACATACATTGCAAATTACGCAGAAAGGGTCAAACCCCTTTATGATCTAATTAAACCAGACTTTAAAAGATCCAGTTGGACTCAAACACACACAGAAATTTTGAGATCCTTACAAACAGACATGCTAATTAAAACAAAATTAGAAACCCGTGATAATACACGCAACCTTGTGATCCGAGTCATCCCAGGGAGATGCGGATTCACATACCTGACCTCTAATGAGGGAGAAAAGGTACCAATTGCATTCAAATCACACTTGTACACTAAGGCTGAAATGAAATTTAGCCCAACGGAAAAAATTCTTACAGCAACACCGACAGCTATAGCAAAAGAACGAGCCCTGGCACAAGGTAAACGAATAGTAATCGTGACACCAATACCAGCCTTAGAGGCGGTAACAAAGGCAAGCATTCCAAATGCTAAAGCACTCCATCCGAGATGGATACAATGGGCTAACTCTCTTGCTGCAACAGACGTGGTGTACGAATTTGATCCTTATTTAAAAACTCAAGAATTTCTCCAATATGAATTTGAATGTCCTCCGCCAGCCGAAATTCTGCCTCTAGATCAATACGGCTGTATAATATATACAGACGGATCAGCACAGCCCGCAGTAGGGGGTAAACAAGCTTACAGTGCTGCGTGCGCGATTGTTAAAGGTCGTTGGCACGAAGGGAAATTTAAACCAACCCTCACTAAAACACAATCCCTAGGAGATTGTACAGCTCAGCGAGCTGAACTACTAGCATTTAAGATGGCGCTTGAAAATACCGATCGAGAATTCCCCACACTCATAGTGTGCGATTCGTATTATTGCGTTCAGTCTTATAATGAATACTTGCAGATCTGGCTTCAGAACGGTTTCAAGGATGCTAAAGGTGGCACAATCAAGCATAAAATGCTATGGGAACAAGTAGCTCTTTTACAAAAAGAACTACCAAATACTCACGTGATACATACACTGAGTCATCAACGTGATGGCGTTCACGTTGCAGGGAATTCATTGGCTGATGAGGCCGCGAAGGCAGCTGTGCAAACGGCTTCCGTAGCCGCCATCACCCGGTCAAAAACAAAAATAGACAGCGAAATATTACAAGCTGTCAGCGCTTCAGAAAAGGATTCGATAGAACCACTCCCTAAAGGCTTTCCAGTAAAATACTCATACATAACTGATGAAAACAATGTTCCTTTTGCTCAAATCCCTGGAGTGGGGGATAGGGCAATTCCAAACATGGAACATAGATTAGGACTAATAATAGCGGCACACGAAGGGCTTGCTTCTACCCATGCTGGCGTCTCAGCCACAGTATCATTATTAAAACAGAGATACTGGTGGCCACAAATGAGAAGACAAACAAGGAACTATGTTCTAGCATGTGAAATATGTCAAAAAATGAAAGTATCAACTGTGAGACGTCCAGCACAGACGCCCCTTCTAATCTCGGATAAACCATTAGCCTGTGTTTATCTAGACCACTGCGGTCCCTTACAAAGGGATGGTAACTATAAATATATCTTGGTCGCAGTGGACTCATGCACGAGATTCATATGGATGTGGCCCCAGCGAACGGCTGACGCCAGAACTGTTATAAAAGATTTGCGGGTCTTTATCGGCACATACGCAATTGGCATTCTGCATTCGGACAATGGTCCTGCTTTTAGCTCTCGGGCTTATAAGGAGGCCATGGTCAGCATGGGCGTGCAATTGCGGTACTCTTGTCCATTTCACCCTGAGGGGAACGGAATTGTTGAAAGAAAAAACCGTGACATAAAGCAATCTATAACGGCAAAGGTATTAGGTTCGGGAGCTGGGTGGGTCAAACATCTAATAAGTGTCCAACGTAGTCTAAATAACTTGCCAAGAAATTCTCTGAAGGGATTCAGTCCGTACGAATTATTATTTGGAACTAGGATGTTGATCTCTGACCTTGATAGTCGAACTTCAGTGGTAATAGAAAAAACCTTTGATGTCAAAGACCGTTTGGCTATTTTGCAGGACTTAAACAAAACAAGAAAAGACCTGAGCAACATACAGTTGAAACAACAGCCAACAACCACTGAAGAATCACCACCTGTCCCAGCAAGACCTGTCTGGATTCCAAAAGTCGGGGATCTAGTCAGGGAGAAGATCGCGGTAAAGAAGGAATTTGGGCCTTCTTACAGAAAAGCAGTTCCTGTCTTGTCTGTCAACGGGACAAGATCAGTTGTACTACCGCCACTTGCTGGAAAAAAGGAGAACTGAGTTGTATCCATCGACCTGGTAAAACCACAACATGTGGCCGATAACAAACAGTAGGCCAAGTGGACTCCCAATAAGTAGCAGAACACCAAGGTTTGCTACCAGTACAGAGGTCCTATCAAAGAGGCTCATCACATTCGATACGCCTACAGAAGAACAACAAGGACTATGCAACAATGCAATAGAACTCAGACCTCTGAAAACCCAAATTAAAACATTTAGCAGAGACACACCAATCTACAGTGAAGTACCAAGTGAAAATGCAAGAAACAAAAATCCTGAACCAATTGGAACAATTGACAGAACTGCATCCGGTTACTTCATCAACTTCGATGATTCCTCTGACGGCTTCAGTGAATCAAAGACACAGCCATCATCAAAATCCTTTAAAGACAAAGCTAAGGAACTTTTGAAACAACTGAAAGAAACATATCTGGTTTCTCCATGGATTGAATTTTGGGTGGGTTTTGGTGCATTTATCCTCATACTTTGGCTCATCATGGTATTTACTTTGGGACGCTTCATTGAGGGAAAATATGCTAAAATGGACACAGCAAGTCAGAACATCAACTTGGTCCTCAAACCACACACATCTTCACACGTCGAGAAAAGAGAACTTTCTTCAGAACTTTCTACAGCCAACTTCACAGCAAATCCGATACCTGGTGGGGTAGCCTGGGACAACACTGACTATGAAATTTATGGTCCGGTCGAGATCCTGAAATATCCACACCAAATTAAGATCTCCTTGAGTGACTTTGTAAAACCAAACTCATTTGCTGATGATTGGGACTTTGAAAGTATTAACAACATGATGTCTGACTTAGTAATGTCTGCTAAATTTACAAAACATGATTATTTGCAGGGTTCTACAAATTATGATAGTATGTATTGCTATAACCACTATGGTAACCATTTTTTGCATAAATCTGCACAACCTAGGAATGTTTTAAATTATAATCAATGGGAACATTGTGCTACACCTCCAAAAGGGAGCTCAAGAACCGTTTATGACAAATATTCATACTTTCAAGGTTTTAACACTAGTAATGCTGAAACATTTTATTACAAATTGTCAAACAAGACAGGGATGAAAACCATGATAACCAACACAAAATTGATATATTCAGATTCATTCTTTGAAAAAATGAATACTTTTGGATTTGATTATTGGGACAAAAATGTTGATTTGAAAAGTGTTTGGGGTACAAAAGAATGGCAAGTACAGGGTTTAGAAGCTTTGTTTAGAGCCTGCATGATCCCAGAACAAATGATATTTTTAAATGACACTGTTCAACAAACCACCTGTCTTGGCTTAGCCAAAATCAAAGATTTAAATAACCTGTCTATTCCAAAGCCAACAATGTTTAGCAATAACTCTGATACAGATGAAGAAATAGACATAAACCATATACTTAACCAAAACAGAACACATCCTGATTGGAAACAATGGTTGATCTGGCCCACAGATACAAATCACTGTCAAAATAGATTCCTGAATAAAACACAGGGTTTCAAAATGAACAGGCCAGACCCTAGATATCCCCAAAGACATCACCCAGGGATAATAACAACCTACAGTGTGGGCAAACTATGCCTTCAATGGCTTCAGACTTCCACACTGCCTGAAATTAAGCAACACCTAACTTTACTTACTGATGGTGCTGACTTGCGTGATTTCATAATGGGACCACGCAAACAGCGTCAAAAGCGTTTCATAGCAGCCTCTGTATATGCAGCATACAATGAGGCCTGGAAGGTTACTCAAATTGAAACAGCAGAGAGAATACGTGAAATTGATCGTATTAATTTGGAAAAATCACTTTCTGTAGTGGACAATGGGTTAATGACTCTGTCCTCCAGAACTTTTTCTTTGGACAGCATTGTGTCTTCAGCAATCGACATATTATCGCAAGACTTACTGTTGTTACAACACGGTCAGTCTCAATTGCGTTCTATTGTACAGCTTGGCTGGACGTTACAAAATCTGCGTTCAGGCTATGTGCCTTGGCGTTTAATCAACACAACGTCACTATTCCAAATCTTTAACCTTACTGATAGACAAATCGGTATGGCGCAAAAGGGTGCTGATTATACAATCTTGAGCATTGAAAAACTAGAAAGATTACCAATGACAATGTCAGAACGACCTGTCAGTGAATGGATAATCCACGGAATCATAAATATTCCAATCTCAACCTTCAGGTTTCAATACTGCCAAAAATATATACAGGCTGGCATGTACGAGAAATTGGGAAAGGGGTACCTTAAAACAACTTGGAACCTGCCCTATTCACATGCATGTGTCAGTAATAAAGGACAGAAAGTGTTTCTTAGTGGCAACAATTGTGCTATGTCACTAAGCGGCACGCTTCTGTGTAACGGTATTAGTTTGCACGGAGCCTGTGAAGGGAATTCATACAACCTTTCATGTCACCAGCAAGGTGCACCTGCAACTGAAATAGAACCATTCTTTCAAAGACTCTATAATGGGAGTTACATTCTTATTGTGGACCGCAGATGTTGTAGTCTTATGCCCGGGACTCCTTATCTCGTCACTACGACGGCGAAGGTCAAGTGCTGTGGACGTTCTTTGTTCCCCAGCTCCTTTCCAGACAGGGAGGCAAGGGCATGGCCCGGTTTGAAAATTACTTCTATTCGAATAGATACTTTAAGCAGAATGAATACAGTGCTTCTTCAGACGCCTACAAGGCTCACGTCATCTAAAGAAACGTATGATCTACAAGTCGCAAGGACGACTGCAGAGATACATACATTATTATCAACCAATTCCCCCGTACATTTCGCGGAAATCCTCAGCGAAATCTTAAATATTTCTGATACCACTGGGGTCTCAAAGGTATTTAAGACAGTATTTTCGATGGCATTAACACCATTCAGAGCCATACTGGGTATTTTTCCAGATTTCGTCCATTCGATTTTTGGCGGACTTCCCCTGATCCTGGGACTAATTGCAGGAATCCTATTCCTAGTCCTTATTTTTCGTTATGGCAACCCATGTCGCTGATCAAACTCTCACGACAATGGAAGATACGATCCTAGCCATTGGATACCGGGACCGGATATCAAAAATCCTGGGACTCTCCCGGCTTAGAGACCTGAACATGACTTGGTTTCTATCATTTCGACCAATGTGGCAAAGGTGTGTTTTACCTGTACTAAGGTGTCTGCTATGCGGAGAAGAATGCGTGTTAGACACCTGTCTGATGCTACAATCGGATGCGCCGGTGGATGCAGATACACTGTTGGTTCCTACCAAGGTTCACGCATTGTGCTGCCCTCAAAGGCTGCCAATCCTGATGACGGCATTCCTGGAATCTTCACCACTACGATTGAAGGGTAGTGAAGTTCAAGATGAAAGCAGCATCGAACAGGTACGACCTTCTGTCAGTGATGCAAATCAGAATGTCAATGGAGACAATCATGCGCACGAATGCATGGTTACCCCTATTTCCGACTTAGTGGAACTTTCCCATGAAGCTGTTGACAGTTTTTTCGAAAGCCTGAATGATATGATGTTCTCTCCCGAACAGAAATAGAGACTTTTGAGTAAACTCGCACACGGCGTTCCCTGAATTCGGCCTTCAACTTTAAAAATAAAGTCACATGAACAATTACAATCCAGTTCACGGACAGCAATTTTTTCAGCAAGCCCCTAAAATATTTTTCTATATATTTTTTCCCGGGACACTGATCTTCTGCTTAAAGTAAGAAACTATTCCTAGAGAACTAAGATTTCTATTTTTAGATACTTTATATAGACTTTAGCTGCCCGCTGGTATGTTCACAAATATTTTATTATGTGATGAAATGGTCTCGACTTTCCTTTCTGTATAGCCATATTAAGAGCCATTTCATGTGTATTACTCATATACCAACAAGCAATAATGCAATACAATACGTGTTTACTTTTGCATTTAATTCATAGCTTAAGTGCATACAATATATATGACTGCAATTTTTCAGTATATTTGAAAATTTCGAAATGCATTTATGTATTTTGGGGTGGTAAGGTATACACTATACTCTATAATATGTTGTACTATGTTATACTATGCATAGATTAGTAGATATGACCATAGTTAGCGTGGAGTGGGTGTCGTGTATTTCTATAGGTTCTGAATCAGTCCCCCTATTCCTGACCCTATTCTGGTTAAACTAACTATCAAGTTAACTAACAGTCAGCCCATGAGGCATGAAAACCCCCATGATGCAGATACCGTTATCTGACGCAGTCACACTACGGCACAGGAACGTGTTATCTGATTAGGTCATAACGCTTGAGATCTAATTAGACAAGCGACATTCCTCCAGCCCCTGATAAGGCATACGACGTTCTCATAACAAATCAAACCTATGACAACCTGGATAATCCGTGAGGCCATTGTTTTGATTTCACAGAGAACTTTAGTAAAGAATGTGCTAACGAGCAAGTCGTATGACATCTTTATTGACGTACCTATGTCCATCCTTACATCAATCCCGGCACCTTTAAGGTATAAATATTGCCGACCTTGCCCTATGCAAACACACGCGTGGTGACAAGACGGAGCAGCCATACTTGCCGAAGCCGAGAGCAGAAGCAGACCCCGCAGGCAGCAGCCCCGCCTTCCTGACGCGCTGAGAGACGCGCTGCTATCTCAAGCCGAGAGACCCAGCACCGGCGCTTCCGGGTAGCCCTCGCAGGCAGCCTGGAATATCGAGAGCAGAGAAAGAGATACCATTCCTCATTCATCCTAAATTCCAGGTACAGAACTGAATAACCCCTCACAGAGAATTCTTTAGTTATTCACTTGGCAAAAACAAACTTAACTTAAACTGTAACTTTCTATTCCCGCCCACGCATTAGACCTAGGTCAGGTACACGGGGTAGGCGTATTAAGAAACACCAGTTGAGTATGTTTAGTCAAATGTATATGTGTATGTAAATATATTTTAATCATTTTAAACATCATATGGCTCAGAAACCATATCAATGTTTTTACAGTATTATTTTATACTATTGCTTTTAATGTATGCACTTTACTTAACTATAAGTATTGCAATAATATCGATCCATTTCTCTTGTACGAGAAAAGAGACTGATCAATAAATAACACCTTTTTATTGAACACGCCCGTCTCTTCCTTTTCTCTACATTCTGATGAGACTAAGAATGCACGTACTGACTGAGTAAAATAATTGCCTTGTGCTCACACGACTCTTGAGATTGACTCTTGATTAGGGGAGAGCAAAGTTGTCATGTTCTATGGTTGTCAGAAACTAAATCCCTTCTTGTCTAATCAGGGAAGTTAATCCTTCCTTGAACATTCGAGAAAGTTTCTAGCGAACTCTGAGCTTAGCTGGCAAACCCAAAAATTAAGTCTAGTATCGACAGTAGTAGACCTAGTTAACGTCTGGCCTAGGCCTTTACTGCTGTAGGTACTATTCCAATGCGCAGAGCCTATTGGGAAAATAGGAGCTACACTACAGGATCAGTTCTTTCACAAATAAGTCTACTGCAAGGCCGTCCACCCTCTCTGGGACTCCAAGAATGCGGGAGTTATTTCACCTGGAGCGGCACTCAGTGTCTTCCATTCTATTTTCCAACACTTTTGTTATCTCCTTCAATTCCCAAACCTGGATTCGGAGAGCTTTAGTCTTCAGTTTGAAGAGTAGCGATGGAGTTCTAATTGTTGGTGACCCGTACCCCCAATTTCTATGGATCAGCTCTAATCAGGGTCATCTCCATTGAGACTGTGTCAATCTTGTCTTCCAAGGAGGCTTTTGCATTTTGTATCGCAGCCATTATATCTTGTAGGATTGGAGAATCGTCCTTTTTTGTGATTTGCATTTGGCTCAGAGGAATTTGGTTATCTACGTCCATGGTGGGGGCCTCTGATCTCGGGTGGGCGTACTTGTCCAACTTCGTCTGAAGGGCAGTTCGGAATCCCTTTGTCGCCATTCTGCACCACCCTCGCTTGTTGTTGAGTAAAGGGAAGGGGAGGAGGATGGACGGGGAATCCGCCGCCTACCAGGGGGCGATACAGCCACCAGTGGCCTGTCAAGGTCCCCAAGCTCATACCACACCCCGCTGGCAATGCAGAGCACAATCTCTTCTACCCTCTGTGGCACAGTCCACTATTTTGATGCCTCCAATGGCTACATCATGCAACACCAGCACCCTTACATCTCTGGAGGGGGAAGGGGCCAGGGGGAGGGGCGAAATGGTGTTCCGTCGCTAACCCAGGGCAAAGTAGCTGTATTTGCTAGGACTCTGCACCCCCGCTGCCCACACCACCCCCGCCCGATAGCTGCTGCATTGTGAACCACAATCCTTTTTAGTTCTTCGCGTGGGATTCCAACATGCATTGGTTGCAACTACTCCCTTTATGTAGATAACCTTCTCAGAAGGCTGTCCCAGGTCCTGCTCTACTCTCAGTGTTGTGCAGACAAGCCAAAAGTCTAGTTCCAAAAGAGTCCTTCCCTCCAAATGTACCAATGGATGTCTCATAGGACACAGTGCCTTTGCAAACATGCATGGGGGGACCTTCCTGTTTCACCCAGTTTGTCCGAAAAGGGTGAGAAAGGTGATCAGACAGGGTCGGAAAGGTCCGTAGGTACTCCCCCTTGCCAGTCAGGGCTCCTCCAGTCTTCCCCAATGCCTCCAGTCCTCTTCCAAGCGGTACTCAAGAGCTAATACGGTCTCCTCAGTCCTCACCCCTCTACCCCCTATGGGGGTGCTGGTCATGTATCGGAGTTTAGATATATCTTTCCGGGTCCCTGACTCTCCCGCAGTCTTGCAGTGCGACGCCAGCCGAAGCTGCTTAGTTTCTGGTCGGCTCCGCCCGGACACTGCTCCACCCTGCCTCAGTGCTGTCGCTGGGCCACTGATGGTCAAGCGCCTCCGGGGTCTTCTCGTAGCCAGACACCAACTGTTCCCTGTACACGGCTCGATCTGCCTTGGGCAGTTTAACAGACAAGTGTAAGGATTTATGAGGGTATTTCATGGCGGCTGGTCGTAGCTCTCCTAAGCTGCACCCATTGCGATTGGCTGTTGGCCACACCCCCCAACAAGAGGGATTCTTGGCTCCCATTGACCCTCAGCCGCCAAGGGGAGTTCTTTCTCCAACCAGTAGTGCATCACGAGGAGCGTTTACTGAGTGATTGAGGAAGAGGATGAGACCTCTGAGGTCTCAGCTGTCCCGCTTGGTGGGACTTACTAGTGGAAACAGGAGGGATTCTTGGCTCCCAACGACTCTCAGCATTCAAGGGGACTTCATTAGTGGTGGCGGAGCAATACTCCATCCACTAACAGAACTCCGTGGAATTTGCAGAGTTCTTCTGTAACTCTGCAGCATTCTCTGTGGAATTCTACGGAGTGAAGAGCAAGCTCCACTCCGGCCTAGAAATAAGGTACCATCCGTTGTTTTGTGAGTGGGACTTCTGTGTGTGTTTTGACTAAATTGTAATTATTATTTATTTTTGTTATTTGTAAAGAGCACACATTCAACCCAAGAAATCATGGCTCTGTTAACCTACCAGTTTATTTGATCAGAAGGATGGCGAATACTTCCATAACTTTCGTATTAATGAGAAAAAGGTATCAGTATAGTCAGATGATATGGAAAGATTCAAGCTTTATTGTTTAGTCAGGTATTTTTTTCCATGAATTTTTCAGGGTGGTGTTACTAATCTTTGTAAAAGTCAAACTGATCATGAAAATTGGTTATAAGATAAGAATATAGATAAGAGATTAGAAGTGGTGCTCGGCTGTAAAAAGACAAAGGGATCATATATCAGTTGTTCTTCTGCTCTCACAAACCTATGGTTCTTCCACCTCAATTAGAGGTGGGGAGCCACCAAGTTTAGCATGGAGGAGCCTGAAATTGGTTGTGCCATGACAACGCCTCAGACCGCAACATTAGTAAAAGTTAATCAAGGTGAATACCAGTCAATGCATACAAAGTGTTGATGCCACAAAACAACTTAAGCCCATAAAAAATACAAGCTTCAAATAATGCAAAATCAAGCAGCCAGGCTGTTTTTTTGACAAACACTCTGATGCAGAAGCTCCACAGGCTCCTCGTGGCACAGCGTACCATTTTGTAAACAGGCTGTATCCTATTTAGGTTGTTGCACAATATGAACCCACCTTTCATTTCTTCAAGAAAACAGAGTTATACCCCTAAGTGAAATCTTGGATCAGCGCACATGAATCTACCAATGGTACCCAGATTCAAGTGGAAAAGTGCAAGGGAAAAATTCTCCTTGATAGGCTCCCACATTTGGAATTCCCTACTCTTGGAAATCAGATCAGCAACCACCTATATGAGCTTTAGGAAGCACCTAAAACATGGTGGATCAGACAAGCATATGGCTAATGTTACTGCTGAAACACTACATCTCTCTACTTTGGTGTGAAGAAACCTGTAGGGTGAACATGCACTATATAAATACAGTACAACATAACAGTACAGAAAACAACATTTCAGTTTTTCTATTCCCACAGATGGACTTGGCTGCATAGATGATTGAGAATTGATCCACCCAGGTCTGGGTGTGGAGGTTGTTCTCAACACTGGTAACAGCGTTGCGGTTTCCATGGGCCACTATCCCCCAGAAACACTGTTTTAGCAGCTGCAACCAGGTCCTCTCATAGCTCACATTCCCAATCCGGTTTAGCCTGGGAGAGTGCATCCTTATAATCTTTTCTAGCACTAGGGATGACTTACCTTTTCCAACTTTCAGACTATAAATAAGGGTCTTTCTTAATCTCCTGCAGTGACTGTTAAAACATGCACAATATGTGTATACTCTAGAAGCCCTATGACCAATCTTGCATAGCGACCTTCAAGTAACCTAAACAACTTTTCATGGTGCTTGGAAATAGAAACAAGATCGAAACAGAGTTCTCGATCCACTGTCACCCAGTACCTGCATAGTATCAGCCACCAAACCATAAATCTGGGCCAGACTATATGGGTCCTTCCACACAAAAAGTTGTTTGCTTCCCATTTTATGTCCGCTTGTTGTTCCTGAATAGTGGTTCAAATCTAGATTTAGAATTGCAGTCCTGTTGGGCACTGGACCAGGCCCACTAAGGATCAGATAGAGAACATTGTGATCTTTCCATTGGTTTATTTTGCTATTTAATTTTGAGTTGTGAATGAGGATGTTGCAAACAGCTGTTTAGGCAAATAGGTAAACATTAGGCTAGTTTCACAGTTGAAGGTATGTTGAACGCAGAACCAATTGTGGTCATTTTGCTTCTTGCCACATATTCTGCATAGCCTCAAATGGGTTCAAAAGTCATACTCCATACCTTGAAACACAGAATGACATTAAGTACACTGACAAGCGAGTCTGGCTTCCTGAATAGATATGCACTGCAACCCCAAGCAACACAGCTCCAACTCTGACTGCTAGCTCTGAATCACTGTGGCTGTCTCCCATATCTTGACATGGACAGCATGGCACAATTGTCTACAAACCTGAACCCTTTCTATTTTTAGGGGGAGACCAGAGATACGGAAGCATGTAGAAGGCCAATAAACATATATGCAGCACCATATGAATTGTGCTCTTATGAGCACAAGTGGATGAATACAAGAGGAACACAGGTCAGCTGCTGCCTCTCGTTAGTATCGTTCAATACTTGTCAGTGTAGCAGAAATACATTGTATTTAAAAGTACTTATGTGCCCCTGTGGTTATTACAATACTAGTTGTGACTATTATCAAATTTAACATTAGTCACTTGATCCACTAGGAAAAAATAAAGGCTGCATCAGCCTTGCATGTCATGAATAAACTAAGTTAAAACAGTATTTGTACAGCTCTTACAATAACACACTGAAATATAGCACCGTTGAATATATCGTAATTCATGCACACTGCATTTTGAATTTATTCTATTTGATTCTATTAAAATTAACTTGATCCTTTTTGGTGTATCAAAGTTTAAGCAAAATTAACATTTTTAAAACTTGCAATGAGCTATGTTATGGCAGATAGTAATGCACAATTTCATTGCAAACGTGTAGACCTGTCAGGGAAAGAAAGGAGAGTTGAAATAGGAGAGGTGTGTCTCAAAATAAGTAATGTACATGATGATCTTTGCAGTTCAATTGACTTTGTGATCTGTCAGCTTATCTACTGATCAGTTGAAAGACTGTTTGAGAGATTAGTCAGATTTGCAATGTGTCAGTCAATTCTGTACAGAGAGGAGGAAGGTCTAGAAGAATGCCATTTTTTGCAGATGAAAAGCAAGAATAAGTAGAAAAGATGCATATGAGGAGGATAGAGTTTTAGTCATTAATGTCTCTCATGATTTCACTTTGCCACAGCAGATGAAGATTCAGTTGTTTGAATTCAACTCTTCAATAACATCTCTTGTATGCTAATAGAGGTAACCTATTATTATGTCTTGCCTATTTTCCAATTATGTTTGTTAACTATGTCAAGAATATAGGCCTGATTTAGAGTGCAGAGTATGGTTTGTACTCCATCAGGGTGAGAAATAAAGTACTCAATTTCTTTGAGGGAATACCCCACATTTAGGGCCAGATGTAGGTTGCCCAATACCACTTGGTAACGGTCGAAATTACCGAATTTCGGCCGTTGCCGACCGGTATTGGGCTTTTTAGGTGTAGGTGGCATTTTGTGGGATTCGGTATTTTAACGAATCGGTAATTTAAGGATTCGGTAAAATACCGAATTCTTAACATACCGATTCGGTAAATTACCGAATCCAGGATGTAGGGAGCACTCAAGTTAGTGCATTCCTCAGTTAAGGATTCGTTATTTACCATCAACTACAAGTTGGTGGTAAATAATGAAAACCTTTGAAACAGCATTTATTTTGCTTTTCAAACAGTGCGATGTGGCAGACATACATGCCCTTAGGGCATGTATGTTTGCCACATGTGCACCCATACACAATTGAGGGGCGCAACAGGGTGTCAATGTGACACCCTGCCACCCTTCAATGTTTTCCCCCTTTTACCGAATCAGTATTTACTGATTCAGTAATTGCCATTCATTCCTATGGGCCTTCAGGCCCATAGGAATGAATGGCAATTACCGAATTCGGTAATTTTTAACGAAAAATTACCTACATCCCATTTACCTATTCTTAAATACCGAATCGGTAAAATTCGGTATTTAAGAATAGGTAAAGTGAGATTACCTACATCTGGCCCTAAGTGATTTCCACTGGCCCTGTGAACATCTTTAGTCATTGGAGGATCCCCCAGTACAGTGGTTTCGATCACTGTATTAAAGGTTTGATGGACTATCAAACTGAAGAAGTTTGTCAAACTTATAACATGCTTTTAATGTTTCAGAAAACAAACCCCCAAACTGGGAGTTTGATTTTGAAAAATCAAAAACTAATGACCTCTACACCAAAGGAGTTCCTTCCAATGATGTGGAGATCATTTATACATTTTCACTGCTTCTTCCCTCCAGGTTAGACCTTCCAGTGAAGGGTATTCAAAACTGGTCATCCAACTACCCACTCTAAATTGAGAGGATGGTCGAATTACAAAAACTCTGATGGGCTGATCTCCATTGTTGAGATACGGAAGGGCCACCTACCTGTAAATTATGTGGACTTCCTTAAGGTTTGGCACAGAATGTACTCTGTCACAGATGCAACAGAGTACCCTCCCCACCAAACTCTAAATCAGGCCTTAAGTTCTTTAAAGTATCACTTTAGTCATACTGCCTGTATTTTGGGATATTGATGAGGATAGATAGGTTCTCACCTTCTGGTCTTTTGCTGCTGTAAATTCTCTAGTGACCCTCAAGAGATTGTTTTGGAGATATCTCAATGATGGACCAAACATTGGGTCCCTTACCTTCTCAGAATGTATATGTGTAGGACTCGTTGATGGTATAAACATTTTTTTTTACCTTTTGGGTACCCTTCTGTTTTCTCTTGTTGCAGAGGAGTTTGAGCAGTGACAGGCTTTACCTGAAGTGGAGTTTGAAAGCTTTAATATCAATTAAAAGAGGTTGCTTTGAACTACCTACTTTCTAAAGGTTCTAATTTTTGGTTTGTCTTGGCTGCACACTCAATATTAAGCCCTATGCTTCCTTATCAGTTTCAGTGGAGGTAACATAATGGTAAAAAGCAATGGAATTTAAAAGGAGATTCACTGAGATGGACATTTGCCTTGCTTGTCCTTTTGTGAAACTTAAATGGTTTGGATGATCAGACAGTTTTCTCTAGAGTTCACATTGAAGTTACATAATGTGCAAACAATAGAGAGAGAAGGTGAACAGCCATAATGAACATGTCTTATAGTGCCAGAACAATTATACCCTAGGCTTGTAGTAGAATGGGAGCTACCCTGTAGCCAATAGCTTTGTTCATTTTGTAACCCACTCCTAAAAGTAACACATCTTAATGAGAAAAAAAGATGAAAAGATTACTGAAATGATCATCGGACCAAAGTTATGACTTTAGGGTTTTGGTAGACTGTAATTACTTGCCAACAGGCAACTTGTCTGCCAATTGAGAGGCCATAAAGACTTGGGCAGGCTGATATGCTTAGACAGTGCTGCACCTCTGTAACACCACAATGTTGTATCATATGGTGCAGGTTCTCATTTCATGTTGGTGCTCTATGACTTTTAAGATTCAAGGGCACATACACATCTAGAGTTCAAAATACTGTAACCCTATTTAACAAATTAGATCCAATATGAACCACCATACATAAATAAAGTGATTGACATAGCATGCTTTCCTTACATTTAGCAAAAAATAGTCACAATAAATACTTATTTTAACAAACTGAACTTTATGAGTAGTTTCAAGGTTTGCTAAGGCACTGCCGCCTTGTGAGAAATCAGTCCTGCTAATTGCATGTGAATGGGCTGAAGCACCACATAACTTCCTCAGGATCCCCAATGACAGACACACTGATAAATCCTTCTGTACATAAGTAATATCTGCCTAGGAAAAATGTATTTTAAAACTATTAGGGGTATATATCAACTTTCTAATACTATGATTCGTACTGTAGATCTTTTCATTTCATTATAGAGAATTACCACTTGGTGATAACAAGATTTTCCTGCATAATGCAAAATCTTATCACTGTAAGACAATGCATAAGAAATGCTGATATATCTGTAATGTAATTTTCTATCCTGAGATCTCAGTTTTTATTACAATTTGAACGCTATGTTTTACTAGGAGAATCACAAGAAGAAGTTACAACTGCTTTAAATACTATTAAAAATAGGAAAGCTTCTCTAATGCTATGTTTACATATCAGAGGTAATCTGTAAGAAATTCAGTTGTTGGTTGACTGGGTTGTGCGAACTGGTCAAACATCAACCACAATACTTGTCAGAGTAAGGCACAAGCAAACCCCAAATTAACATGTGCTCCATGCCCTGCGAACTTGGCAAGGAGCAGTCAGGCTTAAATCAGAGGCAATGTGTAAAGTATTTGCTCAACACATCAAACAGTAAAACAGTGAAAACACCACACAAAAAGATCTGACACTAGGTTAGAAAACTAGAGCTGAATTTAATTAATATAAAAGACCAAAAACGACAAAAATCCAATCAATAGAAACAGAGTTATACATTTTTTAGTAGAAAACTGCTATATAGTGCCTAAAAGCAAAAAGCGCCAACCACATCTTTCTGGTTACGTTATACTGGGTCAGAGTCAAAAGTTCAGGCTGACCGCAATGAAGTGAGGGTCTTATACAGTCCCAGATTGGACCAAGTGACGTTTTACCTTATTACGTTTTGTGGCAAGAGACCTGTTCTCATTGTAGAGGGTTGCAGGGAGAAAGGAGAGCGTGGTGTGCGGGCTTGTTGTACCCCTTTAGCATGAACATGAGACCAGCCTTTAGATCCTTGGAGTTCACATTTTTGCTTTGGGTACAAGAGGGAGCCGGTCCAATCCTTCAGTGCTCTTCTCAGGTCACAGGCACTGGGCTCATTCCTCTTTTGATCTTCCCAGGCACAGAAAGTGTTCTGAGAAGGTTTCCAGGGTGTGGTATATTTATGCCTGGAACTGGCTTGTTGGTAGGGGTGACTTCTAAGTGCTCATGAACCAATGGGGTAAACATTCCCAGGAGTAACCTACCCACTTTTGCAGGAGTTCCTGCATAAACTTTTGAAAGCAATTCCAGAGTGCCCCTCACTCCTAAAATCCAAAATGGTGAAACGCTTCTCCCCTTGTGTAGATCCTGTTTACCCACCCAGATGTGTTGCCAGGGAAATAAGCAGCCCCACCTTTGTGGTCAGTGTAAACCAGTTCTGCAGAAAGCTCACCTCCCATTGGGATTGATGCCCGCCTAATTGGAGGACGTGTAATCAAACACAAACCCAAAGTATTGCGCTCTAAGACCTAGCTCGTGGCTAAGGCTACTGGCTGATGTGGTCAGAAAGAAGCCCAGAAGAAAGAAACATTTCTTTCTTGAGTCCCCTCACTCACCAGGGTTTCCCCACGGTGACATGCTTCATCATTGGGGCCGTCCCAGCTCTCTACCAACTGGGGCGTGCTACGTCTTGCGGAATTACGTAGGAGCACTTTTTGTGGAGGACTATGTGTAGTGCAATGTGAAGTGGAGTTGGTGAATTAAAAATACCGTGCTAGTGGGCCTAAAATATTTTATTCCTGCTCCTAGGTGGGTTTGGTTAAAAATGGGGTAAACACTGTGTACCAATCTATAATAAGAAGGGAATCAGTGTATGGTCGACATGTTTCGAGCTGCCCCTAGCTTTTCCTCAGGACCACACAGGTCCTCTCGTAGTGTATCTGAAATATAAATGGAAAAACATTAGATATAAACCCCTCTCCTCTGAGCGGGGGTACACAATTTTTCCTCCATGCTGCATGTCAATATGGGTGGTTTGCTCCATATTGGTGCATGCAAGCTTTCACAGTTCCAGTGATTGTGCCTAGAAGAATAATAAACACAAGTGGTGGTATGTGGCGTGCATTCACACATAAAAACAACACAGGACTTAATATGACAGTTTTAACACACACATTATTTCACACACACGACATAATTCGATTAGTATTGCAAGAATCATTACTTGTCAATGTGAGTAATAACACCTCATGGTGCCGGGGGGGGGGGTTGTCTCCCTTTGAAATAATCCTGTCGTGTAAGGATGGAAGGGAAAAGAAGCTGCTATCATTATTTGCAGTTTTCGCCTGATTGGAGGAACAGAGGATGGGGACTGACCAGATGTCATCAGATATCTGCTTGTCATAGAGGAGGCCTTTTTGAAGTAAATTAAAATTCTAGGCATAGCCCAAATGGATATACTGCCATAGAAACAAAAACATCTCCCCACACCCACGTCTTTGTCTCTGCTCTGGGAGCAGTTTTCATATTTCATTCAGAGCCATTTATGAACTGGGTAACAGTTGAAAGGTTCATGTAAATTAGCTTTTATGAGTTCTAGGCAGAAAAACGTAACATTAAAAAAGTTACATTTCCGTAATACTTATTGAAAATCCCACCTTACCACTGAGTTGAGCTTTTAATAAATATTAAATAGAGTTGTTAAATCCGTTTTCTAGCCCTTCCCTATTCTGATAGCAGAATTAATATGTAATAGTGCTTCCCACTGTTTCTCTACGCGTCCGTCCACATCTCTGACTTTTATGTACCATGCACACTGTCTTGTGAACTACAAGATCTACTTAGGGGTGGCATATTAATATTTTAAAGGAAGGTTTTAAACCAGTCAAAAGCAATTATTTTGACAGATCTTTGTGTAATGTTTACATTGTTGCAATTAGGCTACAATGATAGGCCCGAAGCCATGTTTGCACTGCCACTGTAGGGGATACCACAATAGATGTTGCAGTCCACTAGTGAGATTTACATTTCAGGCCCTGGGTACACTTTGAACCATTAGCTAGGGACTTGCAGGCAATCTAAACATACCAATAAAGAGTATGTCAGTTCAATCAAGTTTAATGGGGGAGGGGTTCAAAGCAATTTAATACTGGCCTGTAGGGGTAATGTGCACACAGATTTAATGTCAGTAAAGCAGATACAACAAACAATCTGGGGGACATCCCACAAAAGATGGTCATTTCCTGCAGTAACTCAGAGAACAAACTTTAAAAAATGTAACCCTAAATTCACTCCAATCAGATTTCTTCACACATTTCTAACCAATTAGTGTAGCCTTTAATTAAGCAATAATAAGCTGAGACACAGTTTAGTTCATTTTATAAATCCATGCTGAGTCATGTACATCCTGCATGTTGTTCTGCCCCAAAGCCTGAAATTAGAGACCGAGATTCTAGGATCCCTTTAGCATTTGTTCCATCTTCCTGCCCTCAACAAGTATATTTTGCATGTTCTCTTAAATGCCTACAGAGCGAGGATGAGTCTGCTCATGCTCAACGTTTGGTGTGTTTACAATGAACAATGATCAATGTATTTGTTCCACTTTAAGCAAGTACATGGCAACTGATTCTGTGTATCTCATCATTTCCTATGATTTAGAACTAAGCACGTCCATTTAAAGTTGCTGTGTGTAGTAAATAACCCCTTTCTACATGGTCAGCTCAGATTACTCAACTTTTTCTGGACCACTATTTTGCTGGGGTTAGGACTCTGGACTCAATTTTGCCAACTAGGTATTGGCAAAATTGTTAACACACAATTGATCTATGTTAACTGTCCTTTAAGAGCATTGTAAATGACACAGAAAATGCACCTATAGCGTGAAAATCCAACATAGGTTGGCTGCAATGTGTTATTTCACCACCACCGTATATTGCAAAAATGTATATCTGCAAGAAGTACCACTGTACTTGGACTGGGTTGCACTTTAAATGCACTGAAGAGACTCACAGCAGAGAAAAATGCCTTTGCTAGGTAGTAAAAGCCTGATTTTAAATATTCAAAGTCGCCCCTAAGGTGTGCTTGTAAACCCACAGGGCAGTGCACTAATATATAAAAATGAAATGGGACACCACATTGCATCTAGGGGTTAGCTTGCTCTCTCAAAGTGAAATAAAGGCCAAAGCAGACTCACTGTGTAGACTTTGACAGACCTTTCCCTCAACACAACTTAATTGGATTAAAATATTTATTTACTATCTCTGCTAGGTAAAATGATAGAACAGTGGTTCAAAATTGTTTTCTACTTAATGTTCAAAGGCTGACTTAATGATGAAACTTGATTTTTGATTAAAAAAAAGAAAGATAAGAGGAAAAGTAAATGTCCAAAATCCTACTTTAGTCTGCCTGAGCCAGAACTGGTTAAAACTATTTTTTCCACTCATTACAACTCCTAATTGGGAATGCACAACTGTAGCAGGGAGAGTTAAAAACCCTGGCCCAGAAAACAATAACTTTTTTGAGCCCAGGAAGAACGGATCTGTATTAAAGGTTGACCACTTAGCACAGATAAGGTTTCGGGGAGTGGATAGCCACAGTTGTTAGAGCAATGAACAGCTTGTTCACAATCAATTTTTATGAGATGATGAGGGGTTTCTCTTATTCTTTTCCAAAATCTTTCTGATAGACTGACTCCAGTCATATTAGGGGATAGAACTAGTTTTGACCTTTTTTAGACGGTTGCTAAGCTCATCCAAATATGAGGTTAGCTAAAGAGTTGAAGACAGACCTTCCCTGTGGTAGTCAGATTATGCATGCTTGCTATAGTGGTCTAGGATAATTATACAAAAGAGAAAAAGTGCTTCAAAAGCAGGTGGCAGCTGTGAGAAAATAGGATGTGGTGATATAATTTCTCCAGACACTGGCAAATGCATAGGACAAATCTGGCACCTCAACCTCCCTCCAGCTAAAGAAGAAAGCTCATCCAGGTAGAAGACTCCTGACTCTACCTTCGACTGAAAATCAAGGACTCCTGAATCTTGCTATCAACTAGGGATTCAAAGTACTTTCAGGGGTTAAGTGTTTGGCCTCCTGTTTGCCCTTTTAGAGACACAAAAAGCAGGAGGACATCTGATTGCAAGAGGGTCCAGATCACCACAGAGCATGGGACTCTGCTAGATAGAGATCTGGTGCCTAGAAGTATGCCCTGAAAATCTATGTGTTTCAAGGAAGAACGTTTCCAACACCTAGAAAAAGTTGACACTTAAGGCCTCATTTACATTCTTTTGACATAAAGCAGTGCTGCAACCCTTCCTGCTGTGCTGCACTACGTCATAAGAAAAGGGCAGGAATGTCTCATTAAGATATTCTCTATATTTATATTGATATGTGAAGTTTCTTTTGTTGTGTATTTTCTTTTAAAATTGCTGCTACAGCTTGAACTACCATAGCTAACTGGGGTTGAGCAGATAACTGTGTTTTTTGTGTTACAATTTTTTGTATTGAGCAAAATGAAGTTATATAACATGAACACCTTATGATATCCAAGTTTAAAAATTCTGAACAATGTTTGAGTGGACAGGTCAATACAATTTACTGAAAAGGTAAGGATGGGGTATATTGATACATTAAAGTAGGCATAATGGAAGAGAAGCTGTCATTCAGTAATGATAACCTGAGAGCGGCCCACCTCTCAGTTTCAGATTGTCCCTTAGAAGTTGTATGTGGGGAGAGGCTAGTGGGCCAGGTGTCCTCGAATAGGGGAGAGCAAGGGAAGAGATATTGGATGGCATTCCCTGTGGAGAGGAGTGGTGGGGCAGAAGGTTGTGTCTTCAGGGGCTGGGTGGTGCATACAGCAGGGCAGGAGGGGAAACAGGATCACGTTGAGGGGGAGAGAGTCCTATGCTGTTGGTTCGAGTGCTTCCCACGTCCATTGATGAGGGGGTGAGTGGGTTTGTAGCAAAAGATGGAAGGAGTGGAGCTGGGTGCAATGTCAGTTACCATTGAGGAAGGAGGGAGTCCCGCTGCCCTGTGAGCCTGTGTGTCCGGAGGAAGGGAGTAAAGGGGATGAGTAAAGGAGGGGATGGGGGAGATGTGAAGAACAAAGAGGAAAAGGGATGGGGTAGTGGGAGGAAAGGGCATAGGAGAGGCTGGGGAGCGGACAGGTAGATTGCAGGAGGGTATGAGATGGGAAGGTAAATAGTGTGGGAAGGTAGAGGAGGGACCTGGGGGGAGTCGATGTGGGGTGGGGCAGGGCAAGGGTGAGGCGGGACCTCATCGTTGCTCAGGTAACAAGGGGAAGGGAGGGGGAGGTGGTGACCGTCCGATAATGCAGCAAGGAACAGTTGTGCGATTCAAGAGGGTGGAGGGCTTGGCGCAGAGTGCCTGTCGGCAGTCTCATCACAAAGGAAGGATCCCCACATCTGCATAAATAGCTCAATCTGGTCCTGCAAGTTGTAAATGACACATTCATGTGTGCCAGTTTGAATCTTTGTCATTCCTGAGATGGGGGTACTGACAACCTCGACTGGTGAAGAATACATATCATGGCTGCAGCCTGGCCGTTTGAAGGAGTTGGCACTGTGGGTGGGAGAGATCTGGTGAGTCCCCCAAGTCATGAAAGAGGATGACAGAGGGGGCCAGAGAGGTCTAGTGGCATGAAAGCACCAAAAATGTTCTGATATGCAACCAGAAGAATTGGCCCGAAAGGCATTTGCAGATGATGTGTGCTATTTCACAGTGGGTGTTTGCACATCACCAGCAGTTCACGTGGGGTAGGAGTCCTACTCTGTTCTGTTTGGTTTGTGACCAATGCCACTCGTGGAGCATTTTAAAAAGGCAGAACTTCTGGCAGCCCTCCCTCGTTCCCTTATCCAGAGTTTCCAGGATGTCCACCCATTCTTCATCCTCATATGAGGGCTGTAAGCGTGTTTGCCATTTTATGCGGAGAGTACAAGAAAAGGCTACGAGAAAAGGTGGCTTGAGAGCTTGCCATACAGACCCAACATCAGTACCTTGTAGTATCCCCACACGTTGAGATAAGTCACTAGGGTTGAGGACTGTAAGGTCCAGGGGCAAGGACCCAAGCAGCGCTTCAGACAGTGCTGCAGTTGCATGTAGCAGCAGGTTTGCCACAGGTGGAGGCCAAATTTCTCTCCCAAATGGGCGAATGGTTTTAGGTCACAGGTAAGCAGAACTTGGTCCAAGGTGTGTATGCCTGATTCTCTCCAGTGGATCCAGCATAGGGTCCAGCTGTCAATGTGTAAACTATCATTGCCCCACAGAGGTACCTTGACATGTAGTCGTGGGTCTACGCAAGCCAGGTAGTGGGTGCACCAGCAAGGACTTGCGCATGGCATGCAACACAGGATGTGAGAAGTATGATTGCCAGGCATGGCCCCTGTAAAGAATGGAGAGTCCTTTGCCTCAAGAGTAGCCATCATTCAATATGAACCCATTGCGGTGGGTCTGGAACACCTGTGAGGAGGTATGCCAGTTGGGAGAGATGGAGGGCCAGGATGTAGTGCTCTACAGACGAGAGGCACAAGCCTACACAGGAACAGCATTCCATGAGTTTAGACACAGCCAGTTGGGGTCTTGAAATCCCTCACAGAAAGGAACGGATTTGGGAGTCGATGACTAAGGTACATGTATGGGGAGCATCCTGAGCATATCTGTAAAGTGCTGGTGTGTAATCATCCTTACTGCTTGCATCCTACTCCAATGTAGACTCCCAAATGTGACCTTTTCTTGAAGTCTCATTTCAACTTGGCCAGTAATGCATCTCCTGGAAGTGGTGAGTGGGGGTGCCGGGAGGGTTCACCTCAGCTGAAGAAAAGGAAGAGTCCATTTCCTGCCTTTGAAGACTGTCCAGGAAAGGTGCAGGTCATCTGGGTCATAGAATTCCTGTAAGGTGCTCTCCTTGGTGATCCGCAATCAAGCGAGTTCGAAGAGGCCACACTTGATGTCCAGTTGGTGCAGGCAGGGCTGGATGGCGAGAATAGCCTTACAGCGATCATTGCTTTCCCTGGAAAAATCCACTACTATGCGTATTTTGTGACCCTCATGTGTGAATGGACTCTGTGAGTGACCCACAGAGAGTAGTTGTTGGGCTTGCTCGTGACGCAAGTACCAGGCAATGAGAGGTCAGGGTATGCCGAGGAATCCTGGCATGGAGGGCATATGGAGTGGGAACATTGCATCTCCTGCGGAGGTTCAAAAGTAACAGTGTCCCCAAGAAAGGATTTGGTGTCAGGGCCCGCCGCTGATTCTGGAAAGCTGAAAAAATGGACATTGTCCCATCTGCTGCGACCCTCCAGGTCAATCAGCTTGATGCAAAGAAACAGAAGTTTGTGGACCCTGTCCGGTAGAGTATTTTCAAATCCCTTCATCCCTGTGATCCTGTGATCCTGTGATCAAGCCCATCCACACGGGTCTGGCATCCCGCAATATCCAGTTAGATCAATTTGGTCTCTGCTGTCAGGGCTGATATTTTTGCATCCATGCCCTCTAGTCTGCGACCCACTGCCAATATTCCCTGGAGGATACGCTCCATGGTGCTGTCCTGGGTAGTGGTCACAGGAAGATGGGGCAAGACAGTCTCGCGAGGTGTGGCCCCCTTTGGTGCCGCCATGATGCGGGACTGGCTAAGAGCTTCAGTGAAGAGGAGTTGCCATGCAGGTTTGCCCGTGGTCTTACAGGAGCCATTCATCCACAGTTGCTGCAGATCGCCAGCTCTCCTGTAGGTTAGATCTAGCTTGACTGGTGGGTTGGAGTCAGAGTAGTTGCTGCTGGTCAGCCTTGCCCGATTCTGTATGGTAGTTTGGCATTGCTTGCAGGCCCTCCAGTGGCTGTCTTGTGTGCGGGAGAGAGGGTGAGCACCACAGGATGGCTTGCTGCCTGAGGTGGGGCAGGTACTTGCAGGTCTCAGGCCACTGGAAAGTCATGACTACCCCAAGGGGGAGTCTAAAGAAGGTGTTGTGGCTCCGGAGACGATTGCACATTCCGTTGAAGGACAATTGGAGGGCTCTGCTCCAGGCCAGACAAAACCAAAGTGGTTCACCCAGGAGTCGCCATGGTGCAGTAGACCCAGGAGCAGTCAGGGGAGGTCAGGTCAGTGCTACCGCCGTGCATGCAGTTGGTATGACTTGACTACGGGAGGCTAAAGGCAGCAACATGACTTCGGAGAAAGCAGGCAATGACTGAGTAGGCAGGCTGCGATTCCACATGTGTCCACCCCTGAGCACCAGGCCAATGATGGTCCGGGTCGCCGTCCATCTTCCTCGGCCAAAGTCCCTGAGATCGGTGCACCAGACAAACTCTTCTGGCAGGGAGCAAGATGAGTAGAAATGCATGGGTAGGCTGTCCGATTTTAGGTTTAAATCTATAATAACTGATAAAACCAAACTGAATGGAAAATATCCCTCTCCAGTGTAAACATATAAACACTGAAAAAACACCTTTGCAACCACAAACTAAATGCCATTCAAAGAAAGGAAAAGGTGAGTGAAAGAGTAATTTCTGTTTCTTTCTGAAGGGGTCAATACAATGTAACTTTGTTACATAAGGCAGCAGCAAGAAAGACTGGGCTAACATTCTGCTTGAGTTTTGTTGTTTAGGGATGTCACTAAAATATTGTCTCTTCCTCCTTTTGTTGTTGTTTTGGTTTTGTGGTCCTTGGTCTAATGATGCAGGGTTTAAAAGCTTATTTTAGGTCTTATTTAATTACTTTATAAACTGTAGAGAATCATGAAACACATTTGATTCGTTCACTGATAGCTAAAAAGGCTGATTTTATACGAATCTTTCCCAATATGTACCATCACATTTACCCACAGACAAAGAATGGGTAAAACCCTTTGATACATCAGCCCCTTTACTAGCGAGTCATTATTGATGGTAGGTGACTTGCCAAACACCCTACGCTTTAAACATTCAATGCAAGGTGTAGTGACAGGTATGCAGTCACCAAGCACAAGGGATAGTTGGGAAAACATGACACCAGATGTTTGGAAAATCATTTGGAATGCTGCTGCTAAAAGTTCTTACCAAGTTCAACAAAGATTTGAGGATATTGTTTGTATTTGCAGTAATAAGTATGTGAAAAAGTTGTGTGGTGACCTGTCAAAATCAATACCTGAGCTGAAGTGTTTCCCTGTAAGAGATCCTTGCCAGTTGCTAGATGGTATGCTGAAAGCATCTTTACAATCTTCAGAGTTAGTGGAGAATGCTATTGACTTTGTAATCTATTCTGGTGCGAGAACTAAAACGCAAATATATCTCATTTTGTGCTTTGTTTGGCATCAATTAAAGAGTCGTCCCAACTGTGCCATTTAGCCAGTGGTTCTCAGTCCTACAGGCAGTGAATGCTATATTATCCGTGTGGTAACCTTTTACAGAATTTGTACTTGGTGATGATGCCAAAAGTCAAGAAATGTGAGGATCTTTGGTCGCAAATTTATACTTATGTGAAAAGAAGTACACTCTACTGCATGCTTATATTTTTACAGGAAAACATGCTTGCTGTAGTGAACATAATAAAAAAAACTAGAGTCTGAAAACACCCTTGTCTACCAAGTGTTCAGCGTAATTATTATAGATGTGAAACATCTCCATGTGAGTTGGCTAGGCGACATAGTGACTTTAGCCCTGCAACATGTTCCATGTTAGAATTCTTGCCACTTGGTAAGCAAAGAAATGTTGAGGAGAAATTCAGGAAATTTCATTTAACAGTGCATGAGAAATGGCTGGCGATGATGAATAGATAAGTACCTTCACCAACCATGGCATTTGATGTCAAGGAAGCTCACAGAAATACTCTGTACAAGTTCTAGATCTTTTCCGTAAATGGGAATTTCCTCCAGACTTTGTAAAGAACTGCTTAATTTGTACTGCCTCAATAACTGAGGGCATATGCGCCCAGTTCAACGCATATTTTGCTGAACCTGTCCCAGAGAATCGCAATCTTCAGGTGCACCAGTATTGGCATGGAAACCTATGTCAGTGGCCAGAGTTAGCAAATTGTGTTCTGACTGTTTTGGCGTTGCCTGTCTAAAGTGCCAATGTTGAGAGGGCCTTTTCACAGATAAATGTTTACATGGGAACGAAAGAGCAAGTGTGCATGACCACAGACTCATCAAAGAAGTATTGTATGGTGCACTACACTAAGTTTGATTTTTAAAAATGTATTTGAACCTCATACTCCCTGTACGCACACTGTCTATACACATGCACTATCAGTGTAGAAAGCAAGCAATAACAAAAGCAAAACGTTCCATAAACATTGGAAAAACACTGTTTCTGTTGTTCTTAATTGCGTGAAATTTTTTAACCACTGATAAACACTATTTTTTTAAGGTATTGAAAACACTGATAAAACCCCACCAGAATTGACCAAAAATATAAACTGAAAACAGGAAAGCCTATGCATGGGGTACAATTGTCCCAAGAGGCCAAAGGCCTGATACACTTCCCTCCTTGCAAGCAGGCCATGAGGGGGGACTGCAGAGAGTCTGAGGAGTAGTACGGGTCCAGAGAAGAAGGCTGGGAGGGCGCACGCAGCAAGTGGGGTGTTAAGGACCACACTAGGCACTAGATGATGTCATGGAGAAGATGCCCCATGCAAGCGGAGCAAGATGGAGTCACCCCAGCTCCACTGTCCTGGGCTGTGTGATTTTTTTGAAGGCCCAACTGGCCCCTACAGGTGGGTGGTGTGGTTCGTTGGTACAGGGGGGGGGGGGCTAGTAGGCTCTGGTAGCAACCGATGAGGCAAGGTCAGTTTGCGCCTGTACAGCCCCTAAGTTGAGCAGGTACTCACTGGTCAAGGTTCAGCATGGAGTATAGTGAGTGAAGAATGGAACTGGTTGATCATTGGTCCCCCGCTGTGCCACAAGTGTCACTGTTGCCACCAAGGCGGTACAGGGCTGGGGCGACTCGCGCTGGGGGGGTGGGGGCACAATGTTGTGGGGTTGTGGGCCCAGGCTCCTCTGCAACCCTAAGGTCCTGTAATAGTAAGGTCACAGCATACTTACAGGGCCCCCAGACACTAATACTTGTTAGGCCCCGCCTACCTGTTGTGTGCTGGATCAAGCAGGCCTGGGTCTGCAAGCTGCAGTGATGTTGGCGATGTAGGCCGGATTGGCTTCTCTTCATGTGCCCCAGGACCGCCTGGTATACAAACCGGGCTGACGTTGTTGCCACAGATCGCGGCTGCGGATGGCAAGGCAGCATTGTAGGTCCGCTGGTTAAGGTGGTGCTGCAAGCTCCTGTCCCATCAGGTTGTCTCCGTCTAGTGTCGGGACCTCCAGTGGGACAGGTCTGCCATCAGCCTCAAGCAGCCCCAGCGGGATGGACGAGGATGCAGTACTGTGGGTCGAGGCTTCAATCCTGCCTCTAAGCTAGGCCCAGAAAAAACAAGGGTGGCTGGGCCCAATGGGAAGGAGGGTAGGCAGGGCGACAATATTGTGAATAGAAATATTTGCCTATGCCTCCGAACTAATTAAGGTACACACTGATTCATGTACGAGTAAACCACAATTTATTAGTTTACCCAGACAACAGTTTTTGTCTTTCAATTGTTACTCAGTTTGCAAAAAAGATATTCAAAAAACAGACCTAAGACCACTATCAACCTCATGTCTTAGCCATATACAATTTAGAAAAACAATTTGTACATATATACAGTGAAAACAACAAATAATTGACGTTTTAACAAAAAGTGACTTTTTACCATAAATACATTTCACCATGAATACATTTACATAACATGGACAAATTGACCATACACATTTGTGAACGAAATAGAACTTTTGACAAACAAACGATCACAAATAAAGGGAGAAAAAAGAGAAAAAAGTATTTTTCAAACGAATTCAACTCCCAAGACCTGAACCAGATATAATCAATTAAATTTCAGGAACATTGCCCATTTTTGCATCATTATCAATGGCCAACTGGCCAGTGAAACAGAGAAGGGGGGTGCTGACGCGTTTCGAATCCTGATTAGTGACTTGCAGGATTCTCGTCAGGGCAGTATGATTCTAGTCCATGGGAACTGTTTGAAATAAAGAACAAAACAGATTGTTTACCAAAAGGTGGGTCCTCTAGCCACTACTCTCGGAACTCAGTGAGTAACAGGATTAAAGCGTACCTTGTGTTAATCCTGCCCAAAGTCGCTCCTGTTTAAATGGGAATGTCGTCTATGCCGTGGGGTTTGCGCTGCAACAGAGTAAGGAGTGGGTCAAGTCTAGTGGGGGGGGAAAACCTATTTACACACGGATGTTCAGCGAAGGTTTGTTACCTGCAATATTCGTGAACCCTTTGGCAGATTGTGCCGGTGTCTTACAACTATTATGGTTGTGCTCATTTCATCTCTGAAAAAAGTAGAAAAAAGGAAGAGCGTGTTTTAGTGCACCGCTCTCTCGGTGGCGCGCCAGTGCTCACGGCCATTGAGGGATGACTTACTTGCATAACGGTCCGCGGTGGCGGCAGTAAGGATTCTGATTCTTAAGACGTGTTTACCCAAAAATGTTTGGCTTCGCAAATCTGGGGGGCAAGGAGAAAAAAATATTAGCGCCCTGTTGCGCTAATCCTGTGTTCTTTAGAATAGCAATACAGGCAGATCTGATTGCAGGCGTGTCTCTGGCTTACCGAGAATATCTGTGAAGCTCCGCTCCGTGTTTACTCTAGACCGGCAAACTAAGGTTTGTGGATGTCCGTGGCAATGCCGGTTTGGAAAATCACGGACCATGTGATTAGTCTCGGGCCAATCAGAGTTGAAGAAGGTTTCTGATGCACTCTGGGACCTGTAGTTTCAATGCAACGGGGATTGTTGTTTCATGCCCTATTTATTTCACTGAGACTATTCAGACCCTTATTTACACTGTCAAACTTGAGGATTAAATAAGCCTCCTTGCGCAACAACATTGCGTCAACGTCTGGAAAATGTTTGGGGTCAATCCATGCCAGTGTAGTCCATTTGAAATCATTCTCAGAATGATTATTACTGATAAAATGTTCCACCATGGGAGCGGTCAAAACTTTTTTCTTTAGACGGGATCGATGCTGTGTGATCCGAGCATTGATGGGCTGGTTTGTTTTGCCTATGTACACTCTGTTACATGGGCAAACCACCGCATAGACGACATTGCGAGTCTTACAATTAGTGAAGCATTCATGCTTCCACCTAATGCCATAATTTGTGAATGTGTCACCTTCTAGCATGGTGGAACATGACACGCAGTTGCCACATTTGTGGTGCCCGCATATTGGTTTCAACTTCCACTGCGCGACAAGGTCACTTTTGGGTAATGGGATATGACTGTCCGCTTTAATCAATTGTTGCCCAATGCTTCTGTTCTTGCGCATAGCAAAAATGGGCTTAGAGAGCGGGTGCTCCAATGTTTCAAGGAGGTGCCAATTCTTTCGAATTATGTTCCTAAATTGGTTTGTGTGTTGGCCAAATGTTGTGACACAAACCAATTGGTCCAAATCTTTCTTTTCCTTCTTCTTAAGTAATGTTTCTCTTGGAGTAAATTTGGCCCTGTTTTTCGAATGTTTCAACAGTTTTTTAGGGTACCCTCTTTCTGCCATCTCACTGCAGAATCTTGTTGCATGACAGTCAAAATCACATAGATTTGTACAATTACGCCTGATCCTCAATAGTTGCCCGTAGGGTAAGTTATTCTTTAATTATTGAGGATGCGAACTGGTATAATGCAGGATTGTATTCCTGTCAGTTTCCTTCTTATGCAAGGAAGTCGTCAACTTTGATTCGCTGGTGCCTACAGTGACGTCAAGGGAAGTCATTTCTTTTGGATGTGGTTCAGCGTGAATTGGATATCAGGGTGCCTTGAGTTCAACCACACGTGGAACTGCTCGAGTACCGCCTGGCTCCTCTGCCACAGGAGCCAGACGTCATCGATATATCTCAGCCATTGAGTAATATGGCCTGAGAAAGGATTGTCATTCAGAACAAATCTCTCCTCGTATTGTGCCATATACAGCACTGCCAGCTCCGGCGCATAGGGACAACCCATGGCTGTCCCTTTGATTTGAATGAAAAAGTTGTTCTCAAACTTAAAATAATTGCTCCGAAGAGTAAAATCAGCCAATGACAAAATGAAACTGGTAGGCACCCGGTGGGGTCTCGCCCTTTGTTCTAAATAGAGTTCAATGACCTCCAAAGCTTCATCCTGCGGTATTTGGGTATAAAGCGAGGCAACATCCAATGTCACCATCAACTCAGTATGTTCATTGAATGTATGCCCCTCAATCTGTTTAATGAAGTCTGTTGTGTCACTGAGATGCGATCGCACTTGTGCTATACATGGTTTTAAAAAGAAATCGATGTATTTCGATATTGGTTCAAGCACCGAATCGCATCCAGAGACAATGGGTCTACCAGGGGGTGCCTTTTCATTTTTATGAATCTTCAGTAAGAAGTAGAGGATGGGTGTTCTTGGCGTTTTTTTGTTTAGAAATTCGTACTCTTTGGACCCTAGAAAACCTTCGTCTAGACCTTCCTTTGTAATTCTGGATATTTTATCCTGAATGGCATGGACAGGATCTTCTTTTGAAGGTCTGTACCATTCCCTATTGTTCACGTGCACTTGGCCTTCAGCAAGATACATCGGGCGCGGCCAGAGAACCACTGCCCCGCCCTTATCGGCTTGTTTTATGACTATCGATGTGTCAGATTTAAGATCACCAATAGCTTTTTGTATCCCTTTGCTGATGTTGTTTTTAACAAAATTATTTTTCTTTTCAAGTTTAGTGAGGGAAGACAGTACAGCTTGCTCAAAAGCAATAATCTGTTTTGGGATATTTAAAGTTGGAGTAAACCGTGATTTCACTCTGAGTCCAGTGGTTTCCTGTATTGACGTCATTTCGGCTCCTGCGAAATAAGTTTTCAACCTTACCTTGCGGCAGAAGTCAAGTGCTTCCAATTTTAATTTCGTAAAATCAGTTCTTTTAGTGGGGACAAATTTGAGGCCCAGGTTAAGAAGCATTTCTTCATCTCTAGATAATTCTTTATTGGAGAGGTTCACTATGGTGGACAAATTTAATTGTTGTTGTAATTTATGTTGCGAGTTCGCATTTGCCATGGTTGTTTGAAACGAGGTCGCGTTTGGCCGCCCATGGACAAAAAAGGAGCCGACCCTCCAGTTGCGCCTCGTTTATTGAAATTAGACTGCCTAGAGTCTGTGGAAGAGTCAGAAGAAGTGGTATCAGAAAAAGTCAGGAACCTATTTTTAGATCTGCCCTGGAATGTATTTAGGGCCCCTCGTGACTCACCAGAAGTGTAGAAATCCTCTTTAAGAAAAGGATATACCCGATCTAGTTGGAAAGATAAGGGCGGGGCAGTGGTTCTCTGGCCGCGCCCGATGTATCTTGCTGAAGTGCACGTGAACAATAGGGAATGGTACAGACCTTCAAAAGAAGATCCTGTCCATGCCATTCAGGATAAAATATCCAGAATTACAAAGGAAGGTCTAGACGAAGGTTTTCTAGGGTCCAAAGAGTACGAATTTCTAAACAAAAAAACGCCAAGAACACCCATCCTCTACTTCTTACCGAAGATTCATAAAAATGAAAAGGCACCCCCTGGTAGACCCATTGTCTCTGGATGCGATTCGGTGCTTGAACCAATATCGAAATACATCGATTTCTTTTTAAAACCATGTATAGCACAAGTGCGATCGCATCTCAGTGACACAACAGACTTCATTAAACAGATTGAGGGGCATACATTCAATGAACATACTGAGTTGATGGTGACATTGGATGTTGCCTCGCTTTATACCCAAATACCGCAGGATGAAGCTTTGGAGGTCATTGAACTCTATTTAGAACAAAGGGCGAGACCCCACCGGGTGCCTACCAGTTTCATTTTGTCATTGGCTGAGATTACTCTTCGGAGCAATTATTTTAAGTTTGAGAACAACTTTTTCATTCAAATCAAAGGGACAGCCATGGGTTGTCCCTATGCGCCGGAGCTGGCAGTGCTGTATATGGCACAATACGAAGATAGATTTGTTCTGAATGACAATCCTTTCTCAGGCCATATTACTCAATGGCTGAGATATATCGATGACGTCTGGCTCCTGTGGCAGGGGAGCCAGGCGGTACTCGAGCAGTTCCACGTGTGGTTGAACTCAAGGCACCCTGATATCCAATTCACGCTGAACCACAGTCCAAAAGAAATGACTTTCCTTGACGTCACTGTAGGCACCAGCGAATCAAAGTTGACGACTTCCTTGCATAAGAAGGAAACTGACAGGAATACAATCCTGCATTATACCAGTTCGCATCCTCAATCATTAAAGAATAACTTACCCTACGGGCAACTATTGAGGATCAGGCGTAATTGTACAAATCTATGTGATTTTGACTGTCATGCAACAAGATTCTGCAGTGAGATGGCAGAAAGAGGGTACCCTAAAAAACTGTTGAAACATTCGAAAAACAGGGCCAAATTTACTCCAAGAGAAACATTACTTAAGAAGAAGGAAAAGAAAGATTTGGACCAATTGGTTTGTGTCACAACATTTGGCCAACACACAAACCAATTTAAGAACATAATTCGAAAGAATTGGCACCTCCTTGAAACATTGGAGCACCCCCTCTCTAAGCCCATTTTTGCTATGCGCAAGAACAGAAGCATTGGGCAACAATTGATTAAAGCGGACAGTCATATCCCATTACCCAAAAGTGACCTTGTCGCGCAGTGGAAGTTGAAACCAATATTCGGGCACCACAAATGTGGCAACTGCGTGTCATGTTCCACCACGCTAGAAGGTGACACATTCACAAATAATGGCATTAGGTGGAAGCATGAATGCTTCACTAATTGTAAGACTCCCAATGTCGTCCATGCGGTGGTTTGCCCATGTAACAGAGTGTACATAGGCAAAACAAACCAGCCCATCAATGCTCGGATCACACAGCATCGATCCCGTCTAAAGAAAAAAGTTTTGACCGCTCCCATGGTGGAACATTTTATCAGTAATAATCATTCTGAGAATGATTTCAAATGGACTACACTGGCATGGATTGACCCCAAACATTTTCCAGACGTTGACGCAATGTTGTTGCGCAAGGAGGCTTATTTAATCCTCAAGTTTGACAGTGTAAATAAGGGTCTGAATAGTCTCAGTGAAATAAATAGGGCATGAAACAACAATCCCCATTGCATTGAAACTACAGGTCCCAGAGTGCATCAGAAACCTTCTTCAACTCTGATTGGCCCGAGACTAATCACATGGTCCGTGATTTTCCAAACCGGCATTGCCACGGACATCCACAAACCTTAGTTTGCCGGTCTAGAGTAAACACGGAGCGGAGCTTCACAGATATTCTCGGTAAGCCAGAGACACGCCTGCAATCAGATCTGCCTGTATTGCTATTCTAAAGAACACAGGATTAGCGCAACAGGGCGCTAATATTTTTTTCTCCTTGCCCCCCAGATTTGCGAAGCCAAACATTTTTGGGTAAACACCTCTTAAGAATCAGAATCCTTACTGCCGCCACCGCGGACCGTTATGCAAGTAAGTCATCCCTCAATGGCCGTGAGCACTGGCGCGCCACCGAGAGAGCGGTGCACTAAAACACGCTCTTCCTTTTTTCTACTTTTTTCAGAGATGAAATGAGCACAACCATAATAGTTGTAAGACACCGGCACAATCTGCCAAAGGGTTCACGAATATTGCAGGTAACAAACCTTCGCTGAACATCCGTGTGTAAATAGGTTTTCCCCCCCCACTAGACTTGACCCACTCCTTACTCTGTTGCAGCGCAAACCCCACGGCATAGACGACATTCCCATTTAAACAGGAGCGACTTTGGGCAGGATTAACACAAGGTACGCTTTAATCCTGTTACTCACTGAGTTCCGAGAGTAGTGGCTAGAGGACCCACCTTTTGGTAAACAATCTGTTTTGTTCTTTATTTCAAACAGTTCCCATGGACTCGAATCATACTGCCCTGACGAGAATCCTGCAAGTCACTAATCAGGATTCGAAACGCGTCGGCACCCCCCTTCTCTGTTTCACTGGCCAGTTGGCCATTGATAATGATGCAAAAATGGGCAATGTTCCTGAAATTTAATTGATTATATCTGGTTCAGGTCTTGGGAGTTGAATTCGTTTGAAAAATACTTTTTTCTCTTTTTTCTCCCTTTATTTGTGATCGTTTGTTTGTCAAAAGTTCTATTTCGTTCACAAATGTGTATGGTCGATTTGTCCATGTTATGTAAATGTATTCATGGTGAAATGTATTTATGGTAAAAAGTCACTTTTTGTTAAAACGTCAATTATTTGTTGTTTTCACTGTATATATGTACAAATTGTTTTTCTAAATTGTATATGGCTAAGACATGAGGTTGATAGTGGTCTTAGGTCTGTTTTTTGAATATCTTTTTTGCAAACTGAGTAACAATTGAAAGACAAAAACTGTTGTCTGGGTAAACTAATAAATTGTGGTTTACTCGTACATGAATCAGTGTGTACCTTAATTAGTTCGGAGGCATAGGCAAATATTTCTATTCTAAGCTAGGCCCAGCAGTCTCACACGGCCTCTGTAAAATCAGGGTAGGTTGGTGCGGGCAGCAGCTGCCGGGACACCGAAGTCGATCGTCGGGATTTGTGTGCAGGAGCAGGTTAGCAGGCCCCGCCATGCCTTGGATGCCACTGTTGCCATCTGAGACCCAGCTCTCTGCAGTGCTCCAGGTTCAAGCGTCCATTCTTGCTCATGACCAGACCATCCCCCACTGTTTTTGCCTAATCATAGAGAATGTATTAAGTTGGTTGAGACACTCATTCCTGAATTAATAAACCCATTCCGGACGCTAAACAAATAATAAGCCAGCCACTGTAGGGAGTGTAAACGGTCCTTCTTGTGCATTAATGTGAGCTATGAAAAAGAAATGACAAGTGAACATGCATAAATTTAAAAGCTGAACGTTCTACATGATGAGCCTGATTCACAAAGGGCCCCAGCACTCGTGGTAGGGGCCCTGCAGTCTGTGGGGTGTTTCCGCCTCAAGCCGGAAACCCAGCAATGAGAATGCTCATTGCAGAGATTCTGCGTTAGTATTAAACAGTATGGCCTTCTAAGCCCTAAACTACTATTATGCTATCCAATACACAAACAATTGCCATGTTGACAGGAAGCAAGGCTTGTGATACATGTAACATTGCATATATATATAGTTTATAAATATCATATCTGTCTCCATTAAAAATGTCACAATTGAACATTTTGAACCTCAATCTTAGGTCCAGATTAATTCTTCACAAGTTAATTTTTGCAGTTACTTAAATGACTGGATGCTGCATTTCCCAAAACTAAATACTATCATTTAGGACATGACTTAATTCATTTAGGTTTTTAAAACATTTAGGATGCAATACCTGAAGCCTGTCAATTGTTTGTGGTGCAATTCTTCGATGAATCACTGAGCCCAATTTGTGTTAAGAATTGCTCAAGTTTGTGTTAGTTTAATTTCCAAAGCCATACATCAGTTCGATTCATGCCCCATTTTGAGTAAGCATCCTGATCCATTTTTGTTCCTTCCTTTGATAATCTCGTAAATGCCACTACGATTTAGCAGGTCTTTACTTCTTCATTAGCAATACAATAATCAATAGATTCCCGCCCACCAGAATTTTCGAGAAAAATGCTATTTTAGACCTGTCAGCCTTAGGGTGGTCTCCCCTACATTTTTGCCCTTTTTGCCTCCCATTTTTATCCTATATTTTGTTGGACTTAGGACTCTGGGCACCTCACCACTGCTAAACAGTGCTGAGGTGCAGGTGCTCTCCCCTAAAACCTCGTGAGGCTGGCATATCTGCCACAAGCCACTGCTACTGCAGTAAGGCTAATCCTCCATAGGCTAATATTGGGAAGCTCTCCTTATGGAATAACTTCTGACAGGGACCTAATAAGTCTAACATGTTTGGTCTTGTTGGACTCGGGGCGGGGCACCCTTTCCAATGATATATAGGGTTTGGGCATTACTACGCTAGGGATCCCACTTTTATAAAGGGGACCTTTTCCTGCCTACACTTAGATTAGGCTGCAGACTCCCCCCTCCCCTCTGCATACTGATAGCCTGCCTGGGTTGGGAGGTGGGAGTGGTGATTCACACCTTCTTCCCTGGGATGAGCTGTGATGGGCTGCCCACTGTAGCCTTAACGGCCTGTCTCTCGTCACTGTGACAGCTAGGTCAGGGAAGGCAGGGAACATACCAGAACTCCCTGGACTCTTCCAGAAGCCCCTGCCCCCAGACCCTTCCAGAGACTTCCACCACTTTCTAGCCCCTAGACTAAAAAGATATATAAGGGATGGTCCTGGCCTCACATTCTGGTTACACTGCTGGACCTGGAAGAATCCCTGCTGGAGTGAGGACTGCTGCGCAAGAGGATTGCCACTGGGAAGGAGGCTGACTGCTCCAAGGAACTGCTGCCCCACAACCTGCTGAGCTGCCCTACTGTCTGCTGATCCTGCCCTGCATGGGAGACTGCAACATCACCACCAGAGTGTCTCCACAACATCCCAAAGGAACTACTTTTCTTGGAACCACCTTTTAAAGATTGCCTTTTTGGGACTGCACCCTTTTTAAGCTAAAGGAAACTACCTGTCCTTGGACCACAGCGTTTTAAAGACTGCCCTTTGGAACAGCAACAACACTCTCAAGATTTGCCCTGCAACACTGTGCCTGCCCTCAGCACTGCTTGCCCTGTGATCCTCGCAAGGGCTCTGTGATTGCCTCTGCTTCTGGCGCAAGCCGACTGAAACTGGCCCTGAGGTCACCGCCACTGGGACCGGAGCGCGCTGTGTAGTGCTGAGAAGCGAAGCGCTGTGTAGCAGGAGGCTCCGACGTTGCCCCGGACTTGGAGGCACTGTTAAGCGCTGTGCTAAAGGAGCACTGTGTGGCCGTGACCCCCACCTGTGCAGCACCTGCTGAGACCGAGGCCCCAAGGGGTGAGGAGCCTCGCACCCGCACCGGCAACCACCACCCCAGGTAATGCCTCAGTGCAACCAGGCTGCTGCGAGGGTGCGGGGTGCGGGTTGGCCGGGTACCTGGAGAGTGAACTTTGTGCTTGGCTGGGAACCGTCCTTCACTGACCGGCCTACGGGGGAATAATTATTTGGCAATTGACACTGGGGCATTTTTTAGCATTACCAGCAGCGCCTGGGCAGCCGCACTTTCTACGCTGGGAGCATCATTTCTATGAGAGGCACACTTATTACGCTGCAAGGGAACTTTGGCCTAAGAACTTTCCCACAGTGAATTTTGACCATAAGAACCTACCTCAAGTGAACTTTTGCCATCCAAGGACACTGTGAGAAAGACATTACCAGCAGGAGCCCTTGGCACACATGAGCTTTTGGTGATTTGATCAGGCCTGGGAACTGGATTCATTCTTATTGATTGTTGATCTTGCTTGGAAACTGGAATCCCTTTTATTATTGATCAGGCCTGGGAACTGGATTCATTTTTATTGATTATTGATCTTGCTTGGAAATTGGAATCCTTTTTATTATTGATCTTGCCTGGAGCTGGATTTACCTGCTTTTGGTTCTCGCATAGTTTTTAGATAAAGAATTTCTTATTCTTATACCAAAGTGGTGTGGTGTTCCTCTTGTGAGTGTTTTTACTGTGTTATCGCCGTTGTGTGTTGCACAAATACTTTACACATTGTCTCTGAAGTTACGCCTTTGCTGCTCTGCGCCAAGCTACCAGGTCGAAGCGGTGGTCCCTACTTGGACTAGGGTGCATACCCCTGCCAACTAGAGACCCCGGTTATAACATGCTAGGTGTGAAAGTTTATAAAAAAGTATTCAGTAATCCTTTACTGGGTAAATTCAAGTGATAAGATTTTCAAAATACCCACTAAAATGTCAGGATTTCCACACATGAGCTTATTTGAAGTTGGTGAATAGCGAAAATAGTTGCCTCTTGTAGTGGTGAAAATATTTTATGTAACATCCTCTCCAGCCAGCGTACATACAAATGATCATGCCACACAAGGCAGCACCTCAATAGGGGCGTTTGGGCGTTGCCCCACTGCTTTCTCGCAGTGCGAGAAGCAGAAACATAAAATGGTCAAAACTACCGTTTTATGTTTCTGCTTCTTAGTTCTTACACTGCGAGAAAGCAGATGTGCCAGGTTGGGGGCGTGAGGGTGGGCGGTCCTGCTCGAGGGCAGGGTGGAGTGGCTTGCCCACTGTTGTGGGTACTGACAGTTTGGTCGGTCTGGGGCCGACCAAACTGTCAGTACCCACAACAGTGGGCAAGCCACTCCCCCCTTCCCTCCAGCAGGACCGCCCACTCTCCCTTTTACTCTATGTCAGTGAAATTGGTGCGGCTGGGGCGCTCTACCGCGCGCCTCACCAATCACAACGCTGCCATTGCAGCGTTGTGATTGGCGTAGGGTAGACGAGGGAGTCTGCCTGCAGGCTGCTTCCTGTGCCACCATTACACCAGCCAGGAGCGGACTCGGAGGCGGCATGGTAGTGTACCGGCGGTAAGGTACGTAACTTTTCATTTTTATTTGTACATGTTGTTTCCTCTTCTGTACTGGCGGCTTCCCTCCACTTCAGCGGCTTAGCAAAACTGTCTGCCCTTTCCATTTACCGCTGTATTTCTGATCCTTTGTGCCCCTGCTGCTGCCTGTAATCTGACCCCTGTCACTACCTCGTGGAGTGCATGCCAGAAGCCCCATTGCCACGCATTTATCTTTCTTTTTGTCTGCCTCGTCTGGAAGCGTAAGTGTGTGTGGCATGCATGTACATTTGTGTGTGAGCGCGTGTGTGCCTCCACAAGTGTGCAGGCACACACCGTGTGTGCTTCCATGTACTCTGGTTTATTACAATCACAGCCCGGGGGAGAGCTTCAAAGCCCCAAATGTCTGATCACTCAACACTATCGCTTCTTCCCCTTTGCCTCCTCTCAGGAATTACGCAGCCTATTTATTGAACATATTTTTGACGGGCTAGGCTAGTTCATGCTTGCCTTCATTCCCCAGGCAAGAGACATGAAAACAGTTTCTCAGACTAAAATTGTGATTCCACTGCTTTTAGGGGAGGACTTGATTTATGCTTATATTTGAGGGAGTGCAGTTCATTTTGGGGCGGTGAAGTGACAGAGATGTGAGGAAGGGCATTCAGGGAAGAGTGAAAAGAGGATGTTGAAGAGGAAAGAGAGGGGGTTGAAGATGAGCAGATGGTCAAGATATGCAGAGAAAAAGAGGCTACATATCTAACATAAAGCACACATAATTGACGGCCAAAACTCCTTCCACAGGCCTCAATGCTATTTATTTCACAGACTCACTATTTCAGAATTTAAACATTTTCGATGTTAATTATTTATAAGAAATCATTGTTGTTACGCATTTATCTTAAACAGCTAACACCCAGTGATAAAGCCAATTATACTGACAGGCTTTAGGCGTAAGTCAGTTGCTGTGCCATTTATCTGGATAAAATTACATCTTAGAGAGAAACCAAAATACCGGTCTGATGGCACACAATGGGAATCACAGAAATGTATTTGGCATGTTCCTTTATAGGGACCCCCCATTTTTCTCATCTCACTTAAAGACCTGTCTGCACATATTTCTATATGACTATTTACAGCCAGAAACTCTGGGTGCTTCCTGAAGTCTGGTTGGAGCATATTTTTCAAAATTAATGCTGCATGCAGTGCAAGACACTGGGCAAGCATACATTTTAAAGGGCTAAAGTTGTCATGCAGAACAATTTACATATTACAGTAACTTGAACAAATGAATGCAAGAAGACAGAGGCAGTTTTTAATGTGTTTAATATTTCAAGACTATACCTTCCCATTGCTTAATAAGCCTTGCTTTCTCGCTGCATTCATTTGCCTTAAAATGCACAATTTGCAAACCTTTTTAAAATGTCTTTCTCAGGAGAGGGTCTCTCCCTAGACCACAGATTTTTCAATTAAACTTGTTCACATCGCTAACTAGTGTTTTCTATTGGAAAGGGTAGAGCCAAAGCAGCCTTGCTTAGTACCCTCGCCCTCTTCAGAATTCATACTTGCTTGGCAACCCAGAAATTCTCTAAGAAAATATATGAGTTTTCTTTTATGAATGCCTAGAAGAACTGCATTTTTAGTCCATTTATCACAGAAATAGTGCTGAAAATCGCACCAAAAAGATGGCAATTTTTTTTAGTGTCTTTACGTGGGGAGAACCCACCCGTGCCCCCCTTATTGCCGTCGAGCTTGCTCGCTGCGCTTGCTCGCATACGTTGAACCGTTCTGCTTACGCCACACCAGTTTCAAATTCCACCAGCCGCCACTGCATGGACCCATCACACTCTTTAAACCGTGTGCGTTTGTCACTGTTATGGAAAGGGGCGACCGCTCGGTCCCCCCGAACGTATGGATGGGGGCCCGAACCTCCCGGGAAGCCATTTTGGGCGGGGTGGGCGTGGCCCGGCTGGTATGCCCAAAGCGGCGTAGCCGGAGCGCGCCTTCCCCCGCCCGAGAGGGGTTGTCCTAGACACCTCGAAGGAAGACCACGCCCAGTAGGCGTATCAGGGACGGGTACACGCCCTCCCGCAGAAGGATAAAGGAGCGGGAACCCAGAAGATCGTCCTCTTGTTCCTCGGATCGGAAGGCTGCACCCACTCGTTGCTCGTGAGCCCTCGACGGAACAAGCAGCAATTTTGAACGTGGTAATCCTGTTTTTATCTTTCAGTTTCGACACAGATTTCAGGACCTCGTGGATCGACCAAAGGCGGAGGACTCGAAACCATGCCTAGCAAGCAAGCAGGAAAGGGTTCGGAGATGGAGAAGATGTTACGCCTGTTGTCGAACCGGACGGCGTGTATGGACCGAAAGCTCGGTCAAGTCCAATCGCTCGGTAGAGGTTTGGCGGAGGTAAAGAAGCAATTGGCTACAATGAACGACCCAGGTCAGCCGAAAAAGGTAATAGGCCCGGCCTTGCCGGGAGTGTTTACCGGGTTAAGAGGGAAGCGGGTCAAAGAAAGGGCAGTCTCGGGGGGGGTCCCGGCACCAGTGGTGCCGCCCATCGCTCCCCTAGTACCGGCTGGTAACCCGGTTCAGGAACCAGTTTTAGGCCAGCCTATCCCAGTGGTGATCACCTCGACCGAGGATGATGAAATGCCCCCAGAATTGGCCGCTCAGTTGACCGCATGGCTTAAAACAAAGGTGGGGGGCACAGCGACCCCGGGAGATCCGGCCGAAGAGGCCAGAGTGTTAATGAAGCAGTTGCGGCAATCGAGAGATGTCGCGAAAGCGAGTGTTCCTCTTGTTCCCCCACAGGTGGCGCCAGGAGTACCAGCAGCTGGTCAAGAGAAGGTGGCGGCAACAATAGCCGATCCGGGTAAGCTCGCATTGCCAATGGTGGGGGAGGGCTCGATATCCTCTAGGCGGGAAAAGGTTGCACAGCACGTTCCCTTGGCCACGAAAGAGTTAATATGGGGAGACAAGTATGTCAACATGTTTTCATTGTTAACGGACCATCGTGAGATGGAGTATGCTAAAACGCAGAAAGATTTGTGGCACCCTAGTGTATGGCGCGCCAAGATGGCCGAGTTCAGGGTGGAAGAGACAGTGACGAACTGGGTTAAGGCCTTCTCTATATTTACCGCAGTTATGGGGGAACGTAAACCTGATGTTATGACTGAGTTGGTTTGCTATCAGAATCGCATTATGGATTTTTATTCAATGTATGAGGGGGAAGAATGGAAAGGCTATGACATGCAGTTCCGTAAAGCAAAGGAATATGATGCTTCTCTGTCTTGGGATTGTTTGGACTCGGTGTCATGGCACAAGCAACTCCTGCCAGGGGCGACAGGTAGGTCCTCGCCAGGCGGGAGCGGGTCCGGAGTTGTCCGCCAAAAGCCCGGGGTGCCCTTTCGAGCAGGCACAGGTGGGGGCTATCAGCCTAGAGTTGGCGGGAAGGGCGGACAAGGAGGGGTCTGTTGGGGCTTCAATCGAGGCAATTGTAACAGACCACAGGGGACATGCAAGTTTAAGCATGTGTGTGCCGGCGGTGGGAATTCCTCACACCCGGAAAGTGCATGTAGATCAAAGAATGGCGGGACGGGTGGAAAAGGAGGACCTAAGCAGGAGTGAGGTGGACCTTTGTAACCGATTGCCTACACCAGTTGATCTAATGGTTATGATTCCGTGGTTAAACAAATACCCTGATCATGTGTCCGCTGGGGTGTTGAGGAAGGGATTCTCACATGGCTTCCACATCCCGGTGGGGAAAGTTCGGGGGAATTCCTTTTGTAGAAACCAGTTATCGGTACAGCACAACCCAAGCGTGGCAGAAAAGAAAATAGCAAAAGAAGTCAGTTTCGGACGAGTGGCTGGCCCCTTTTCCCGCCCGCCGTTGGCCGATTTCATATGTTCCCCGTTAGGGGTTGTCCCGAAGAAAGATCCGGGGGAGTTTAGACTCATACATAACCTTTCTGCTCCCAGGGGATCCTCGGTGAATGATGCCATAGACCCAGAAGTTTGTTCGGTACGATACGCATCGTTCGACGATGCCGTGGCCATGTTGAACCACCTAGGCCCTGGGGCGCTGATGGCGAAATGTGATATCGAATCAGCATTTCGGTTGCTTCCGGTGCACCCACAGGATCAGCGCCTGCTAGGTTTTGCATTTCAGGGAAATTATTACATGGACAAATGCATGCCCATGGGTTGTTCCATTTCATGTGCATATTTTGAGATGTTTAGCTGTTTTTTGGAATGGGCATTTACAGAGGCCACAGGGCATAGACATGTTATGCATTATCTGGATGATTTTCTGTTTTTGGGGGCAGCGATGATATGAATTGCGCACAGGCGCTGTATGATTTCTGCATCCTCATGAATGAATTTGGTGTCCCATTGGCACCAGGTAAGACGGTTGGACCATCTACTTCACTGGAGTTTCTGGGTATTGAGCTCGATTCTGTGGAGGGGTGTTTCCGACTACCAGTAGACAAAGTGACCAAGTTCCGGGCTTCCTTGAGGCAATGCCTGGGTGGGGAGAAAGTGACCCTGCACCAGTTACAACGAACAGTGGGTCAGCTTAATTTTGCCTTAAGGGTGATTCCTATGGCCCGCCCGTTTTCGCGCTCTATCGCGCAGGCTATGGGTGGTCTCAAAGAGGCTCACCACCGTACGAGACTGTCTGGAGAGGTTCGCCAGGATATGCGTATTTGGTTGGCATTTCTGGCGGACTTCAACGGTCGAGTCGTCTGGAGCTCCCCGCCAGAGTCTTCGGAGGAATTGGGTCTATGGACCGACTCGGCAGGGAGCGTGGGTTTTGGCGCCATCTTGGGTGATCGATGGTCGGCACAAACATGGCCAACATGGTGGCACTCCGACGGCCTCACAGGTAACATTGGGTTCCTGGAGTTATTCCCCATCTGGGTTGCTCTGATGACATGGGGCGATGACTTCAGGGGCCGCTCAGTGGTGTTTTGGTCCGACAATATGACTGTCGTAGATTGCATTAACCGACAGGCAGCACGCTGCAAAATGATGTTGAGATTGTTGAAAGAGATTGTGCTGCTGTGCATGAGATTGAATGTACTGTTCAGGGTGAAACATGTGCCAGGTGTACTGAATCATGCGGCTGATGCACTCTCTCGTTCACGTATGCAGGCATTCAGGGGTTATCTGCCCACAGCAGACTTAGAGGCAGCACCATTCCCAGAAGCAATGTGGCTAATCGGTGCCTCGGATTACAAGACCTCGTGGCAGCGAGTCTAGCCCCCAGGACAAGGAAAGCATACGAAGGAGCGTTTCGTTCTTATTGCACATATTTGGGTCCTGTGAGGAGTCTGCATTGGGGGGCAGGAGGAATCCTTCCTGGGGTACCTGGTTGCACTACACAGGGAGGGCCGATCAGTGGCAACGGCCGGTAGGCATAGGGCGGCCATTTCATTCATGGCCCAGGTACACGGCATAAAAGACCCTACAGGTTCTTTTTTGGTGAGGAAAGCCCTTCGCGGCTGGCAGCGCCTTGAGTGTTGCAAGAGAGATACGAGGCACCCGATTGGCTTAGACAGACTGTCTCTGCTTTTAGCAAAGCTGGACGAGACGTGTTCCTCCCATTACGAAGCAGTTCTGTTCCGGGCAGCGTTCACATTGGCATTCCATGGGGCCATGAGGGTGAGCGAGCTGGTCGCAAGGAACAAGAGAGATATGGAGGGAGGTTTGTGCAGGGATCACATCCAGATAAGGGGTGATTCGATGGTAATCATGATAGCCAGGTCCAAGACCGACCAGGGGGCTATGGGAGACAGTGTGGTCGTACAGCGCAAGCGAGGGTCCCCCGTCTGCCCGTTGAAGTGTGTGGAAGACTATTTGGCGCTGAGAGCGGCCGCTTGGGGGGGGAGCTTGCTCCGACACAAGGATGGCACCCCACTGACGAGATTTCAGTTTCAGAGGGTGCTGGTACTGGCAATCGCTGACGCGGGCATGGACCCGTGCGATTTTGGGACCCACTCCTTTAGGATAGGGGCTGCTACTGAGGCTACAGCCAGGGGTCAGAGTGCCGAGGAAGTGAAACAATTGGGCCGTTGGTCCTCGAATTGCTTTAAGAGGTATGTGCGATTGCACATGTTGTAAGTGATCAATTGACATGCACTCACGTTTTCTGTCTTTTGTTTACTTTGCAGTTTCGCGGGCGTGCCATGCAGGGCGGAATTGGAGGTCGACCCTACATCAAGAGACCAGCGGTCAGAGATCACCGACTGGGGAGAGGATGGTATGGGTCGTGGGCCACTCATACGTGAGGCGCGCCGGTGACGTATTCAAGGAAGGTGACGCGATTCACGCATCTGGGGAATAGGGGTTCAGAGTGGCTTTCCATGGGAAAGGTGGGCTCGTTTTTTACAAATTTGAGTCATTTTTCGAGGGACTTTTAGGGCGGCATAGGTCACCGCCATCTATAGTCATAGTACACCTGGGTGGCAACGATTTGGTGACACTGGGTAGACGAGTTTTACTTGAACGAATCTTGTCGGCTGTTAGCTGGTTGGCTAAAAGAGTCCCGGGGTGCACGATTGCCTGGTCCCACATGATTCCTAGAAGGAGGTGGCAAGGGGGCCTTTCGGTTTCAGCTCTGAACCATTCAGTTAAACGGGTCAATAATAAGATTAATAGACTGTTCCGTTCTGCACAGTTGCATGTCATTCCTCATGGGTGTATCCGGGGTGACCATATGTATCTGTACGATGGGGTTCACCTGTCCAGGGAGGGGAATGATTTACTCGTAGGAGATTTGGTTGCATGGCTGAGAGGTTTGAGGAAGTATGACCTATAGGAGGAGTTGGGGGGACCGGATAGTCGGTCAACTATCCGGTCTGTGGCGGTAAGGTCATGATCAGTGAGCAGGAATTCAAAGGTCCCTAGAGTGGCGCGCCACCCACAATGGATGGGAGCGCCCGGGGGAAGACGGCCAGTGGCCCCTTCCACGGGGAGGCGGCACCCACTAAGGATGGGGCGCCTAGGGGGAGATGGCCATGGGCCCCTCCCAGGGGGGGAGGCGGTTAAATGCCCCTCCTGACTAATTTCCCGGGGGCCGGATATCCGCGACGGCGGATAGAGAGTATGGGGTGGGGGGAGAGTCCACGCTGTCCTTCCTACAGAGACCTCATACGGGAACTCGGACGACCCTTAAGATGGCGTCGAGTAGAAAGGGGGCCCCCACCACGACAAGGGAAGTTACAGTTGGCAATGAGGGTAGAGCCCTCTGCGCATTCGCCGCTCACACGGTGAGGGCGGGAGTTTGTAGTAGGGATCTGACACCGGTTAAGACCTTGCCGTTGGCCCTTAATGCTAGGATGTACAATTTGAATTAGAGTGTATGCATTTTCAGGATGTTAGCCAAAAGTACATGACTGCATCGAAATGTAATAAATGTCAAATTGTACATAATGCATAATGATGAAACTTTTAATTTAATGTTTTAAATTTTGTTTCATATTTTAATAAATACGGCCGGGAGGGTGACTCCCTCCCGTCTTCCAAAAGTTCAACGATTGTCCGACTTCCCATCCTTGGGGATGTGTGTTGGGAGGGGGTGGCTGGCATCCGGGCCATATTATAGATCAACTTTAACATGCTCCTCCCTTATCTATCTGCCACATTTTTTTATTGTATGTTAAGCACTTGTACCCATACTTTTCTTTACTTTGAGGATTACATTTGTTTTTGCAGCGAACCACCTCTGGTATTGTCTTAAGAACCCTGTCTGTGACACGCAGTGTTTATCAACCTCTGCTTCGTTTACTTTTTCACTGCGCTGTAATGCGATCTTCGTTTTGAGCACCATATAAGTTTTCATGCTGAGCAGTTGCTCCGCGATTTAGCATGCGCCTGGAACACTTGGTTTTGTTATTATATTTTTCTCAGCTATTCCCTTCACTTTATATTTGGTATAGCAATGTCTTTGAGGAACTTCGCTCGGTTTGGCTTATAGTACCAGTTCGCCTTCAACTGACACTTGGTGATGGCGGCAGCTTTTTGTCTTTCTTTTTTTCACACAACCATAATGGTTCCAGATCATCCCTTTGTTATATGAGGTCTGACTGGGATTTGAGAGACCTTGTGACACCAGTCAATATACAGGCCCTTAAAGTAACAGCCATTATTATCAGCTGTTACATTCCATCTATGTTCATTCAGAAGTCAAAACAAATATTCACCTATTAAGAAAATCTGGAAGCCCCTGCCTTCCGATAAAATATACTGTGCTTCTTTTCCCTCAATCTCTAAGGCACCTCTGAATATTGAAATCTTTCATTTTCAAGAATGTAAAGTATTCCTGACACCGAATTTGCAAGTGTTGCATTACTGCAGGGAGTTTCTGGTCAGATCCCAGGTGGTTGGGGAAGCTATTTTCAGGTAGATTTTCTAAAGGCCGCCTTCAAGGTTGGCATATCTGTCTTTTCTCCAATCAGGGGTGAAATCCCTCATTATATGTGTTCTTTTTACCATGTTTTTACTCTTCATGTTATCGAGGCCATCCATGGCTGTCCAGTATAGGCTGGGGGGTGGGGGGTGGGGTGGTTCCATGTCACATTTGCTGGCTAATCAGTCACTAAATAAATCAGTCCCTTTCAGGTTAATTGTAAGGTGGCTCACCATGGGTGCCTATGGCCACCTTATGTCACTTTCTTAAATTAGAGGTTTGAAGAAGGTGTGTTGTTGCTACCATCACCATTCACATTTAGGAAATGGCACCTGTAGCTGGAGAGGTGGATGGAAACAGAATGCCAATTTTCCCTCTTTACTTTTCGAGGCACTTTGCAAATAGTGTCTCATTTAGAAAAATAAAAACACTTTCCTTTACTGGACAAAGATAAAACTAATTCCAAAGAGAAAAATCCCTTGGTCTCAATCACCCCCCCCCTTCTACTACCTGGCTGTAATGTGTTCCTTGTTTGTTGGGAGAGCTGAGAACCAAGTATAAAGATAAATCTTAACTAAGTCTATGTCATTATCATGTGACATCTCTTTATTTATGTCATAACTACACTTTCGCAATTACTTTATTAAACTAATTGCTTTCTCAAATATGCTTGAAAATGCACCATTTCCCCACCCTTTTTTCAAAATGTTCTCGGGGAGGGGGCTGGGCACCACAAGAACCACTCTTATAGCGTTTGGGCTAGCTTGCTACGCTCACTTGCCATCGGGCACTCATCCTGTATGTTTACGCGCAATCACTCTTTCGAATGTCACCAGCCACCGCTCGAGCTTGGTATTACATGTTTTCATTCCTCAGCATGCAACAGTTAACCAAACATTCTACATCATGGATTCCATCACCCACGCACTTACATCATTGTTCTACGGAGTCCATCAGGAACAAAAGGGTTTCTGAGCAGGCTTCTCCTACTGCTGTTAATATTTTTATTTGAGATTCTCTTGTGGACAGCAGATTATGCAGACAGTGAGACAGCCCACGGAGGGCTGCTGGCGGTCCTGCATCGAGTTAGTGAGCCCATGGAGACAGAGAGAGGGATGCTGGTTTGCTGTGATCACCATGTCATCTTGGCTGGCCAGGCCTGTGTTTGCCTGCCTCTAACTTAAAGGTATGTTACTGCTAACATCACAACCTGCCCAAAGGCCTATATATTGGTGATATGTTTTCTAGTGTCTCCATAGTGGGATTGGAATGTTCAGTTAATGCGTGCTGGTTAGATTTAGGTATTGTACATGTTATTTTGCTTTCCATTTGAGATGTGCTTGAAAGGGACTTTAACTTTATTTAGGTGGCTGGGATCGTAGTCAAATTGAGTTGTATGCTTTCTCTGGAATGCAGTAGGTTCATGGGAATTTGCGGAGCAGCATAGTGTATGAAAATGCTGACAGGAAACGTGTGTGTATGTTACTGCCTAAAAGAAGTTCACAGAACATGTTGATAATAGGCGTGGGCGGAATTCCGCGGAGTAAAACTTGTGAGTTCCGCCTATCCCTATTGACAATGATGGCGACAAATTTTAGACTAAGGATTTGACGACAAACGACATCATTCAGTTTATACTTACCTCAACTGATGTTGCCGCTTGGCACTGTGGGCTTGCATGGAGTGTTGCATCTGGAGCGTCGTGCCATTCATGTTGTTTTCTCCACATGACACACTTGATCTTGCCTCCATTTTGTTTTCTCAATGTGACACATTTGATTTTCCTCTCGTTTTGCAGACCGTTATAAAATGGTTCTCTTTCCCGCATTCTTTGCAGATCTGTCCAATGGTAAGACATCTACCCTCATCTGAAAAGGAAAATCCACATCAAAAGCACAAATTATTTTTCTCTGGAGATGTTACTATATGACCTCCTGCCTTGTATTTCGACTTAATCCCCACACTTGGCACTGATGCATTTTGGGCCACTCCAACCTCCATGCTAGCTACCTGTCTGTCAGCTCTTTCTGCCACTCAGACAGCTATGATTACTCCCTCCAAACTGAGTGTTTCTTTCAGCATTCATCGTCTGAAGGAATCATAGAGGCAACTATCTAGTTATTACTCTGAGAAGCATGTCCTCCTCATCATTAAACTCATTGTACTTGCAATACTTTATGAATGCTTTATTAGCGAATCAAGGGCCTGACTCATAAAGGTAAACTTAACCAACCGATATCAAAGGCAGGGATAGACACATGCAGAGCACTAGGATATCCTTGCGGGTGACAGTGCCCTTTACAAATACACATAACATAATGTTTAATCTTCTTTTGAGTTCATCTGATTTTAATTATCCTCGTCTTGATTCCAGGTGATTTTTTTTTCTGCGCAAATTACCATACTTTCTGGGTGGAATATTTTTGTGTAGTGACGATTCACAGAAAATATATTTACACCAGGTGGCAAGAATACCACCGGGGTAAATTCTAATGATGTATTAATTCAAACCGTGGCTTTGCATTACTGTTACAAATGTCACAAGCGGGTGGAATTATCAGACACTGCTGGTGACATACATGCCCAGACTTCAATTCTTAGTAGGGGTGTGCACATTTTTTACTACGCATGCATCATATTGGTGGATCCCAATTGTTAGCCTATCCGTAGGACACTGACTTGTCTACTTTTCCTATATTTATCCAGTGGCATCATTTTTTGCCTGCAAACTGGCAACGTTTTCTTGAGAGTTCTAACTGGCACTTACAATGGAGGTGCCATTATTGCCCTCTATAGCTTGTTAGTTTTTATTTGGACTTTGAAACTGGATGGTTGCCATCTTTCTCCAAATCACTTAAGAGGTGCATCTCAGTTCACCATTAAAACTCATAGGCAGAAAACTTTGCGAACTCTCGGTAGGTATTGTGGCATTCACAGGAATTATGTAAATCTCGTGTGAATTTTTTTTTGTATATTTTCACCTCCTAGTAATTAGGCAAGCACTTCGCCCCTCATGCAACCTATGCGGATTTTCATGGTTCTTCCTATGAAACAAACTTTCCGTTCTGACTGACTGTAATCCATATTTGTATATTCATCAGTTTATGGAGATTTTATACAATATTCTATGCTGCCCCAAAAAGTCAATTACTACAATAAATGGCAACGCATACGTCTTAAAAATTAAAACCCTTTTTGTCTTGTTATTCAGTCACAAGGGTTAGGTTAGCCAAATACATTTCTGTTACTAGAGTTTTGTTTGCTATGACAGGATTTTCAACAGCATGCTTCTCGCCTTTATGTCATTTCTTAGATTTGACCTACAGGAAAAAATATTTTTGAAGATTGCAAAATGCAGCCTTTAAAACGATAGTAAGTGCGTCGCATCAAAATGGGAGATCATGGCCTCCTTTATGCACAAAGAGAATTGAAGAATTGGTAAAAGGTCAGTCATTTACAGCAGGTTTTATGTTTGCGACATTTAGCCTTTCTAGGAGAAAGCTAGCATTTTATGGCTTTTCAAACATTTTTATTATAGGGATGGCTGACTCCAGGGCTCTAAATCAGCCCTTTTCCTTTCTCACAGGGGCTCAAGTTTATTTGCAGAACATGTTTCACAAGAAGCAACTGTACACTTTTTTGAACTATAAACAGATTGAACTTTGCAATTTTAGCATGCCTGACATTAGTTGGATGGCAATGTTCTAGTGCTCTTTCCAATTAATAAAACTCCAGTATTATTTTAAACAGAATTTTAGAAAAATAGGACGAAAGTCTTTTTTTTGTTAGGCATAAGATCCATCAACATAAACAAAAATGTTGCTAATCATTTCTCATTTGAACTTGACATCATTCTGTTAAACATATGTCCATTTAAATAGTACACTATCAGCCACATGCATCATTGTAGGAATTTGCGATTCCTAAATTGCGAAAATTAAGGAATCGCAATTTAGGAATCGCAAATTCCTATGCATTAAGAACTCGCTAACGTTTTTGCGATTCCTTAATTGCGAATCGCAAATAAGGAATCGCTTTACATTGATTCCTATGGGCCTAGAGGCCCATAGGAATCAATGGGAAGGCATTCTCATTTTGCGAATTCGCAATTACGGAATCGCAAAATGAGAATGCAATTTCAAGGGTGCAGGGGGGGTCCAAAGGACCCCCCCCTGCACCCCTGAAATGTCACGTAAGTACATTTTACTCACACACATGTCCCAAGGGCATGTGTGTGTGTAAAATATAAGTTTCAAAAATGCATTTTTTTGCATTTTAGAAACTTTTCGCAAATTACCATGAAGGTTTACTTCATTGTAATTTTCCCCTTCCTAATTGCGAATTCGCAAATTTAAAAAAATCATGCATAGCATTTAAGAAATCGCAAAAATTGCGATTTCTTAAATGCTATCTCAATTTGAGAAATCGCAAAAAATTGCGATTTCTTAAATTGCGAAAAATGAAAAAAAATGATGCATCCCAAAAAAGGTTTTTGCATTCGCAAACGGCCGAATTTTTGCGATTCGCGCCATTGGCGAATGCAAAAAAGCTTGATGCATGTGTGCCTAAGGGCCATATGTATCAACATCTCCATTGCTGATTCTCAAAAAGCGATTTTTTACGAATCACTATTTGAGAATCGCAAAATGCTATGTATGTAGGATTTGCAATAAATTTTGCGAATACTACATATTCCTTAATTGCGAATCTCAAATTGCGATTTGCAATTAAGGAATACCTCCCTATTCATTCCTATGGGCCTAAAGGCCCATAGGAATGAATGGGAAGACATTCTCAATTTGCGATTAGCAATTAGCGAATCGCAAATTGAGAATGCAATTTTCAAGGGTGCAGGGGTGTCAAAAGGACACCCTGTTGCACCCCTGAAATAAGCATGGGTGCACATGTGGCGCACATAAATGCCCTAAGGGCATGTATGTGCTTCACGTAGCACTTTGAAAAATGCAAAACAGTGCATTTTTCAAAGTAATTGCAAACTACCACCAACTTGAAATTGGTGGTAATTTGCGATTCCTTAAGGCCAAATTGCACTTTTTTGGTGCTTCTTACATTGCATTTAAGGAATCGCAAAACTTTCCGATTCCTTAAATGCAATCGCAAAATAAGGAATCGCAAATTTTGCGATTCCTTATTTTGCAGACAGATTTGCATCATACATATCATTTGTCAAAATTGCGATCGCAAATGCCGTAATTCTGCGAATGTCGGTGTTCGCGAATGCAATTTTGCTTGATGCATATGGCCCTAAGTAACCAAAGGTCCAGATGTACTAAACAGTGGCATCACTAGGGGGGTGCGGGGGGTGCGGACCGCACCGGGTGTCACCCCATCTGGGGGGTGACACCAATTTACACTGACGAGTCTACCTGCGTCCTGCTTTAGTGCAAGAAGCGCGCCACCACGGCACCCCGGCCCGCCGTAGCTACGGGCACCATCCGCCATCTGCATTCTGCACGTGCACGGAATGGATGGGTCACAGAAGTCAAAGAGTCAAGGGTTTGGGTTTGCATTGTTGTTCTGTGACGAAAGTCAAACGAAACCGAAGCCAAACCAAACCCAGTTATGCATATACCAGGCAGGCAGGCAGGCAATGGCATCGTTGACTTGCAGTTTGGTTTCACTGACACTTGCCCAGCAGTTTGGGTCCCAGGGCCAGAGGGAGTAAGACAGCGAGAGAGGGAGACAGAGGGAGCTAGAGGGAGTAAGATAGAGAGAGGGAGCTAGAGGAGGTAAGACAGAGAGAGGGAGCTAGAGGGAGTAAGACAGAGAGAGAGGGAGCTAGAGAGAGTAAGACGGAGAGAGAGGGAAACAGAGGGAGCTAGAGAGAGAAGGAGTAAGACAGCGAGAGAAGGAGCTAGACAGAGAGAGGGAGCTAGAGGGAGTAAGATAGAGAGACAGGGAGCTAGAGGGAGTAAGAGAGAGAGACAGGGAGCTAGAGGGAGTAAGACAGAGAGGGAGACAGGGAGCTAGAGAGAGCAAGACAGAGAGAGGATGCTAGAGGGACAAAGACAGAGAGAGAGGGAGCTAAAGGGAGTAAGACCGAGAGAGAGGGAGCTAGACGGAGCAAGACAGAGAGAGAGAGGGAGCTAGAGGGAGTAAGACAGAGAGAGAGGGAGCTAGGGAGTAAGACAGAGAGGGAGACAGAGGGAGCTAGAGGGAGTAAGATAGAGAGAGGAAGCTAGAGGAGGTAAGACAGAGAGAGGGAGCTAGAGGGAGTAAGACAGAGAGAGAGGGAGCTAGAGAGAGTAAGACAGAGAGAGAGGGAAACAGAGGGAGCTAGAGGCAGTAAGACAGCGAGAGAAGGAGTAAGACAGCGAGAGAAGGAGCTAGACAGAGAGAGGGAGCTAGAGGGAGTAAGATAGAGAGAGGGAGCTAGAGCGAGCAAGACAGAGAGACAGGGAGCTAGAGGGAGTAAGAGAGAGAGGCAGGGAGCTAGAGGGAGTAAGACAGAGAGGGAGACAGAGGGAGCTAGAGGGAGTAAGACAGAGAGAGGGAGCTAGAGGAGGTAAGACAGAGAGAGGGAGCTAGAGGGAGTAAGACAGAGAGAGAGGGAGCTAGAGAGAGTAAGACAGAGAGAGAGGGAAACAGAGGGAGCTAGAGGGAGTAAGACAGCGAGAGAAGGAGTAAGACAGCGAGAGAAGGAGCTAGACAGAGAGAGGGAGCTAGAGGGAGTAAGATAGAGAGAGGGAGGTAGAGCGAGCAAGACAGAGTGACAGGGAGCTAGAGGGAGTAAGAGAGAGAGACAGGGAGCTAGAGGAAGTAAGACAGAGAGGGAGACAGGGAGCTAGAGAGAGCAAGACAGAGAGAGGATGCTAGAGGGACAAAGACAGAGAGAGAGGGAGCTAAAGGGAGTAAGACAGAGAGAGAGGGAGCTAGACGGAGCAAGACAGAGAGAGAGAGGGAGCTAGAGGGAGTAAGACAGAGAGAGAGGGAGCTAGGGAGTAAGACAGAGAGGGAGACAGAGGGAGCTAGAGGGAGTAAGACAGAGAGAGGGAGCTAGAGGGAATAAGACAGAGAGGGGGAGCTAGAGGGAGTAATACAGAGAGAGGGAGACAGAGGGAGCTAGAGGGAGCTAGACAGAGAGAGGGAGCTAGACAGAGAGAGGGAGCTAGAGGGAGTAAGAGAAAGAGAGGGAACTAGAAGGAGCAAGACAGAGTGAGAGGGAGCTACAGGAAGTAAGACAGAGAGAGAGAGAGAGCTAGAGGGAGCAAGACAGAGAGAGAGAGAGAGCTAGAGGGAGCAAGACAGAGAGAGGGGGATAGAGGGAGTAAGAGAGAGAGAGGGAGCTAGAGAGAGTAAGAGAGAGGGGGCTAGAGGGAGTAAGACAGAGAGAGAGGAAGCTAGAGGGAGTAAGATAGAGAGAGGGAGCTAGAGGGAGCAAGACAGAGAGAGAGGGAGCTAGAGGGAGTAACACAAGAGAGAGAGGGAGCTAGAGGGAGTAAGACAGAGAGAGAGGGAGCTAGGGAGTAAGACAGAGAGGGAGACAGAGGGAGCTAGAGGGAGTAAGACAGAGAGAGGGAGCTAGAGGGAATAAGACAGAGAGGGGGAGCTAGAGGGAGTAATACAGAGAGAGGGAGACAGAGGGAGCTAGAGGGAGCTAGACAGAGAGAGGGAGCTAGACAGAGAGAGGGAGCTAGAGGGAGTAAGAGAAGAGAGGGAACTAGAAGGAGCAAGACAGAGTGATAGGGAGCTAGAGGAAGTAAGACAGAGAGAGAGAGAGCTAGAGGGAGCAAGACAGAGAGAGGGGGATAGAGGGAGTAAGAGAGAGAGAGGGAGCTAGAGAGAGTAAGAGAGAGGGGGCTAGAGGGAGTAAGACAGAGAGAGAGGAAGCTAGAGGGAGTAAGATAGAGAGAGGGAGCTAGAGGGAGCAAGACAGAGAGAGAGGGAGCTAGAGGGAGTAACACAAGAGAGAGAGGGAGCTAGAGGGAGTAAGACAGAGAGAGAGGAGCTAGAGGAAGTAAGAGAGAGAGAGGGAGCTAGAGGAAGTAAGAGAGAGAGAGAGCGGGAGCTAGAGGGAGTAAGACAGAGAGAGGGAGCTAGAGGGAGTAAGACAGAGAGAGAGGGAGACAGAGGGAGCTAGAGGGAGTAAGACAGAGAGAGGGAGCTAGAGAGAGCTAGACAGAGAGAGGGAGCTAGAGGGAGCTAGACAGAGAGAGGGAGCTAGAGGGAGTAAGACAGTACCTAGCGCCGTACATTTCGACAGAGGTGGTCCATGCGGTAAGTCATGAGGGGGTGACACCATGAGTTACCCGCACCGGGTGACACCAACCCCAGTGACGCCACTGGTACTAAACATTTAACAGTGGCAAACTCTCCAAATCAGCTTTTCCAAGCTTGAAAATGTTTTTGCCCATGTCCTAATCCTATTCTAGGAGTGAGAAAAGTTATTTGTACTCCTTCAATTGGATTAAAATTAAATACAGATTAGGTATCTGGAAGGGCCATGCTATATGTGTCCTTCGCAAATACTGTATCTATATTTTGGGACCAAAATCCAGTTGTAACAGTTAACCCACACCTTAAAGTAGGTGATAATGCATTCACAAAAGGGAAGCAATCCCTTGAGACCTCTACCCTGTTGTGGCTTTAAAAATAAGATGTGTTTAGGAGTAGACAGTGGTCCCAGGAACCTCTGCCAGCTCGTTAAGAAACTTTAAAGTAAAGAATTTTTTTTTTAATTCAGAACTGTTTCTTTTTTAAGAACATGGGCTGCATTTGAAATGTTAAATTTCAAAGCAATCACAGACCTGGTGGTCTGCTGATTCAACAATTCCACTATCCCTGAGATGGCTTTGAATGATAGTGAGTCACACTTTCCAACCTACCTCTGATCATAACAATACTAGTTGCAATTTATGATCAATATTGTGACCAGATATTTGTAGGTCAGGCCCACATTTCTTAAGTAGTGCTAAAAAATCTAGGGTTGCTTCCAGAAAGCACATAGTTTCTTGAATAAGTAAACTCATAAAACAAGAGGTAACTGAGCAATTGCATGCATAATTAGAAATAAACATCCATTCACTCAAAGACCTAAAATCATGCTTGAGGTCCAAGTGAGGAGCAAAGAACATGTTTGAGAGCATCAAGGGAGATTACCTCATCACCCTGGATGAAGAGAAGCCAGCTTATCCGGTACTCTCTGACCTCACTGCAGGTGATGATATTGCAGAACCCAGGATCCTTTTGAAAAGACTCAACCACTGGATGGGGATATAAAATGTGGCATTAAAGTGGATGTGTTTCTTTCTGCATAATTGTAGCCTATAGGTGTGGATTCAATCAGAATTTTATTTTTAAACACATGATGATATGCAGTGTTCTATTGGGTTTAACTGTCTCACCCACACACTGATTTGCTTAATGGAGTGAAAATAAATTACATTACAAATCTAAGCTTGTGATTTGTGTATATATCCATGCGATTATAGTATGACATGACCTGTATTTTACCAGCATGGCATGTATTTTAACACCACGACAGATGAAAAAGAAAATCAGCATGTTAGAACTGGGGGTCTCTAGTTGGCCATGGTATACACCTTTGACCAAATAGGGACCCTTGCTTCCAAGTCAGGGAAAGGGAAGTACACTTTTAGATAACCCCTGCTCAACCCCCTTGGTAGCTTGGCACGAGCAGACAGGCTTATCTCAGAGGCAGAGTGTTAAGCATTTGTGAACACATACAGTAATACAGTGAAAACACCACAGATGGACACAACACAGTTTTTTTTAAATAAAAATAAGTATTCTTTATATAGACTTATCACAAGACCATAAACGACAAAAATCCACAATACTGTACTCAATAAGAATTCTTCAAGATTGTAGAAATAGTTCAAAAATAGATTCTTCGGGGGGCGTGGCCAAGATGGCGGCGTGATCGGTCGCAGGTCCCGGAGGCTCCCTGCCCGATCCCGCCCGATAGTGCCCCATTGCACAGCCTGATCTCCCTACTGCTTCCACAATTGCGGACCTTGCTGCCAGCGGTCCGCTGGGGCCCCCGGAGCCCCGATTGCCGACACTTGGGCCGAGCGAGTGACCTGGGGCGCTGCGGACCGCGGGGTTTGCTGCCGCGTAATGGCGGCTGTCCTGGTCCTGTGAGAGCCGGCGCGCTCTCTATCTACAGCCCTGAGAGGACCCTGCGACTCGTCGGAGCACCCACCTGTGTGGTCCCGGAGCACCCGCGCACTCCGCGCCCTTGATCGCTGTGCACATCCGCTCCTGCGGCCTGGTCGGCGGTGCGGTGTGAGCCGGCCGGGCACCACAGAAATCGACCTCCCGGCTCTGGGCCTACCGGTGCCGCCCGACGGGCGGACCATGCGGGGCTGAGGCGGGCCCGAACGGAGACCAGCGGGGAGGCGGCTGCACCGGTGTTGCCGGAAAAGAGACGGAAGGCCCCCACCAGCCGAGCTGCGACGCCCGGACTGGCGGAGTGCACCGAGGCAACGCTCCGCGGGTCTGGACAGTGCTGAGGAACCAGACCTTCCCCGACAGGCTGAGAGGGCACAGCCCAGCAGATCCGAGAGGCGCCGTGAGGCCACAGTTGTGCGGAGGGACCTCACCTGCGCCATCACACGAGGCAGCTACACCCAGGTGAGGAGGGCTGAGGTGGGCTTCGCCACGATACTCGGGGGGCAGACTCGAGCCCCCGGTGTTGAGGGCTCCTGGGGCCTGCAGGCTGCGCCTTACCTACCTATTACCACGAGTGGGGCGCGCCCGCACCTGCACTAGACTTCTACCGCCTAGCGTCGCCACGGGGCCCGGCGCCCAGTCCCATTAGCGCACGCCTTCATTACCCACTTCCCACATTGATCCACTGCCGGACTGTTCCCGGGCACGGACTTCTGAGCGCCCACTTCAGCGACCGCTGCAGGGGGGACACTACCAAGCCACCCAGTGCCACAAGAGAGTCGCCCCCCCCCGGGTTCACCAGCCTCGCCACTGCTCTCAAGTACCTCTCAAGAACCCGCGCCCCGACACCCTATCTGACGAACTCATAGACCGTTGAGGCCCCGGAGACAAAATGGCGGGACAGCGATCGAAGAAGGGGTCGCAGACGCTCCCAGAGCTCTTTGCCAAAACCCAGTCGAAGCATGGCAAGGACCCACCCTTCCCATTGGCCGCGAAACTGACGCCAACGCCGACAGATGACCAGTCGCCTATCACTAGAACTTTCTTGGAGACGCTATTTAATTCCCTAAGGGAAGACTTCAGGTCCTTAAAGCAGGAAGTGGCGGGCGAGGTCCGGGAGCTCAGGCGGGACGTGGAGGGCCTTGGGGAACGTGTGGTGGCGGTCCAGGAAGCGGATCAGACCAGGAGCGTGGAAATAACACACCTCCAGCAAGAAATAGTGTGTCTCACTGACCAGCAGGTGGACCTCCAGGCCCATGCGGAAGACCTTGAGAACCGCTCCCGTCGGAACAACATACGGCTCCGGGGAGTTCCTCAGAAAACGGAGGGGTCCGTTGTCAATGGCTACCTGCAAACTTTATTCAGGTCCGTTTTGGGAGCACCAGCAGACTTTGAGATACGCATCGACAGGGCACACAGAGTGGGGTTGCCTAGACGCTCCTCAGCTCCGACACCAGACATATTAGCCTTTTTGCCCGACTTTCCGCTGAAGGAGCGGATCCTCAGAGAAGCACGGCGAGCCCAACCTCTTCAGTTCCAAGGTCATTCAATAGCCCTATACCAAGACCTGTCGGCCATCACCCTGCAAAAACGCATGGAATTCCGGAAGGCAACGGACTTCCTACGACAACATGAAACTCCGTATTCCTGGGGCCACCCGTTTAGATTAATATTTAAGTGGAACGGGAAGCTACACCAACTGCGCTCGCTCAAAGACGCTTGCACCCTCTTAGGCCTAGAACATGGCAATGATGAACCCACTCCTAGTTCGTCTCAGAGGCCCTCTGAAGGGGACTGGCAGACTGTGAACCGCAGGCGATCGCTCTCATACCACCTGAAGCCGGACGCCTCTATCATTACGCAAGAGCGGGCGACAGCGGTGGCGGAGGTGGCCAAGGAGACCTCTTCCTCATGATGATGGTTGCAATCCCAGGGAGATCACACACAGCTTGCCTCATCCCTATGAGGGGGGTGGGATTCGGGCGGGGGGCCGATGTGACTGCCACGGGACAAGACCCGGATGGAAAACTTTACCACAGCCCTGTGTGGACTAACAGGACTGGGACTATACCTACTCGTGTTTGGGTGTTGGGGCCTGGGGTGTGGGAGGGGGGTGGGGTGGAATGTTGCCAGTACTTTTACTTCATGGAGTCCGACCGTGAGTAAGCGGGGTGCTTTGTGGGAATGGCTGGGGTGGGAGTTGGGGTGGGAACCAGTGTGCCCGGGGGACATTGACATTAACAGAACAATCGCGCTGTACATCCGCGCCTCAGTGCTATGCCTCACCCTACGGGTGTTTCTACAGCTGTGCACAGCCATGCCGCGAACACACGCACACTCTTTCTGTGACACACAGGGGCCGGAGCTCCCCTCGCTCTGCCCGGCCTACTCCCCCACTGCTGAGTTGAGTGCCACAGCTGTGCTGAACGCTGTCCGACCCCTACTTCACGACAATGGCTTACCCCAGACTGAAGTTATTGTTATATAGCTCCTATATATCCTTATATCTTGTTAAGTTAGCATAGGTACATTCAAGATTTAAACGCCATTTTTCCTTTCTTGCAACTTCTGCACACGACCCTTAATTGTTGACTTAGCTTTCAACCTAGTGGTTTGCCGTGGTGTATGTGAGAATAATATGTTATTGCTCTGATATCAGCTTTGTTTAATAAACCATGTCTGCACGGAGAGTGCTGAAGTTTCAGGAGCAACACGATATGGAATTGTTATGAGGTCTGATCTCCACGCCTTCATAGTCATAACACAAGTGCAGCCTTTGCCAACTTGGGCTTGAGGTGGGATTGATATTGCTTTGCACGAGAATTGTTAACACACTTGATGCGGTGCACATGCAGAGAGAGCTGGTGTATGCTGATGTGATTCCTTCATGCTAGGACACTAAGGTATGGGCCCGCCCTAAAACAACCCAAAGAGACCTTCTTAGCTAATAATATGATATATGTGTTAGGGAGGGTGAGATATAAGTGTTGTTAACTCTTATTCATTACAGCATGTTAACATGCTGTCACCATTCGCTTTTTATGTCTTAGTAACTATGCTGATAATTTTGCTACTGATAATAAGTATACTTGTATTATCTAAGATACTGCGCCTGAGAAGACGGCATTAGTAAATAAACATTTCAAATGCACATGTGTCTTCTTTACTCCATGTTCTGGTTTGTAATGATAATATAACAAAAGAGTGTTCATGAGTTCCACGTACCCTGAGGTACTGTAAGTTCATGTTCTGGTTTGTCTAAACATTGGGAGTTTGATATGTCCAATGAGACACTGTAGCTAGCTCGGTAAGGGGTGAGTTGGTTGCTAAGGTAAGTTTTGGGACACCCTAATTTGCCGAGGTTCCACTCCTCTGTGCACAGTTCTGTGTGAGTACAGAAACCCTGCGACATGGCGCCCAACGGTTTCGGTGGTCTTATATCATGACACTCGAGTAGTATAGCGTTCAAACCTTAACCCCTTCACATCCGTTTCCGGAAAACGGGGTGTCGGTGAAACCTACCTATTTTTTGAAATAGGTCTTTATTCAAGCTTGATTCATTCTTAAACGGTTTCTTTGAATTACTACCCAGTTGTGCTACAAAGTATTCTTTGTGTTTTCTTGTTTCCAGTACTGTCATGGCGGCGGTGGCTATTGCGCAGCATAGTCGCGTAGCGGCACGCAATCATCTTCAGACGTACCAGGTCCCAGTAGATGGGATGGCTGTGATTTTCGTGGTATGTGCAGATCCGGCGTTTCCTTACGAGTTGTTTTACTCTTGGGTTACGTTTCCGGCTGTGGACGCTAATTCTGGTTTGTTCCACTCCTACACCGCCTCGGATGTCCCGGCTGAGTATACGCCGTACAGGGCATTGGAAATACCTATTGATCATTGGCAGCATCGAGTTTGGTTTGATGGCGCCCTCCCCCACTCTTTGTCCGCAGCGAGGTTAGGTCCACTCTCAATTCCAGGTACAAATTGGCCTGCGTTGGGTGGCTTTACCCCGCACCCGAATCACGGGGCTTGTACCCTTGCAGAAATTCGCAGGCTACATGTTGTTTCCATATCCGTGATTCGTGCTTTAGTGCAATACATCGGTCGCCACCTGCCTGGTGGTCCCCAGGGGGGTGCGGCCGTTCCCTTGGATCGAGGCGGAATGCGTCTCAATCCGGTGATGGTTAATTCGGTTTTTGGTGCGCGTCCTGTTGACAACGATGACTTCCCGTTCTGGCTAGCAGAGAAGTTTGATCAACTGGAGGCGGTTTTTCCGAATTCTACTCCTGCTGATAAACATAGAATGTTAACGATTACTCTACCTAAGGATTTAACTCCTGAACTTGTTGACTGTGATAGCTGGGGAAAAACATTTGCGGCGGTTTATACAAGGTGCTTCGGCGACCCCGTCTATGACCGCCCTGCCTGACATCATTAGACGTGTTCAGAATGATCACGGTCCAGAGGCAGCGGTTGAATTGGGTATGCGCCTGTGTGGTTCATTTGAGATTGTATGTGATCTCATTATCTCCAATGTTAAAGGAGATGCAGTTAACTTTCAGGTGTCGAATGCTTTGGCTGCTCTGCCCGATGCCGACAAACCCCGCCAGTTAGCAAAGATTGTAGTGGCCGCTTATAAGACAATTGGCCGCACAAGTAAAGGTCTGAAATATTTTCCAGTGAAGGAGAAAAAACAACCTCAGGGACAATCTGCAGTGACGGATGTCCAGCCCAAGTCCAAAAAACAGAATTGGCCTAAGAAACAGATACAGGGGAAGCAGACTAAGCAGACTCAGGATTCTTTTCCTGCAATACAGGCTCCTGCGCCGACCGAAAAAGTTTATGATTTGCACGACCGCGCGATGATTAAATCACCTGATCGTTTTCAGGGTTCTGATCAACGCTCTCCTCGTTCCTTTCAGGAAACATCGGCCCAGAAGACCGGTGGAGGAGGAGGGGGTGGACGTGGACGTGGTGGCCAACAGGGACGTGGTCAGTCCCGCCAGACGGACGGCGCAGTGAAGCAGGAGGATTCTACGCCTAAGCGTCCGCAGTTTGCGAAGAAGAAAGTCGCAGCCTTAACAGCGCATAGATATGCCACAGATAGTGAGAACGCGGCTTTGGAATCTGACGTGGGCTCTGACCTTGCTGGACAGCGCGGCGGAGATTACCATAGTCAGAGAGGCGCTCCGTCCACTACTGAGGGTGACAGCGACTGAAGTGTTCGTTGTGATAGAAACAGCCGATACGAGATTAGCTCCCCCTGAAAGACTTTTTGAAATTGTCCTGTTAATTGAAGGTGACATACAACGTACTGTCAGAGGGGTATTTTGGGAGAACCTTTCGTCTACATATGATATTTTGCTTTCGGAGGCTGACTGGCCCCCGCCTTTTGTGCTCGCAGCGCCGCGAGGGGAGGAGGTAATCCTGCCCAGTTTCGCGCACACAGTCTCGACTGAGCATGCGCAGCATTTTGCAGAAGAGTGGGCTCGGGCTCTTGCGCCGGCTCTGTACCGCAACCAATGTGGTTGGGATAAATTGTCACCATGCCACGAAATTCCTTTGCGGTCTGAGCCACAGCCGCAGCCTCAATATCCCATACGGCGTGAAGCTAAAGCAGCCGTCGCAGAAATCCTTGAACAATTGGAATATCAGGGAGTTATTGAAACGTGTGTGTCACCGATGAATAATCCCCTTTTTACTGTGACCAAACCTGACGGATCATATCGTTTGGTATTGGATTACCGGCATTTGAACTCGCATTGCCGTAACTGTGCAGTACAGAATACTCACGGCTCTGCCCTAGTGGATAGTCTAGTGCGTAAGCGTTTTAAGACAACGCTTGACATTTCCAATGGTTTTTATGCCCACAGACTGGATGAATTCAGCTCCCAATGGACAAGTTTTACGTCCGCTGGGGTGCAGAAACGCTTCCTGCGACTCCCAATGGGCTATAAAAATAGTCCTGGAGTCTTCACCTCCAGAATAGTAACACTATTGGAGGCTATCGATCCAGATGCATGTTCTTATGTGGATGATATTTATGTCACAGACGACGAAATTTGGATGCATCTGTGTCGAGTGAATTCCATCATTTGTACCTTTGCAGACATGGGTTACAAATTTAATTTTGCAAAATCGCACATTGCAGAACACACGGTGTTGTTCCTAGGCTATGAGCTGAACAATGAAGGTAGAGGTTTGGCTCCTCACTTCTTGGAGAAATGCGCACAATTGCGCGCTCCTACAACACTGAAAAAATTACAGTCTTTGCTGGGCTTCTTGAATTTCGGCAGAACTTACATTCCGGAATATGCCCAGCGTATCAAGCCTTTGTATGCTTTGATACAACCAACTTTCTCAAAATCATGCTGGCTGCCTGAGCATTCAGCCATTTTGCAATCCTTGCAGGCTGATCTGCTCGCTTCTAAATATTTACTGACTCGTGATAACCGCACCAACCTGGTAATAAGAATTATTCCTGGGACGGTGGGTTTCACATACCTCACTTTTAATGAAGGTGACACGGTTCCTATTGCTTACAAGTCACACTTGTACACTTCGGCTGAATTGCGGTTTCCCACTGTGGAAAAGGTTTTAACTGCTGTACAGATGGCGATTCTTAAAGAACGAGCACTGTCGCAGGGGAAACGCATGTTAGTGGTAACACCCTGTCCTCATTTGGAGGCAGTCACAAAGGCCAGTGTACCAAATTCAAAAGCTTTGCACCCTCGGTGGATTCAGTGGGCTGCGTCATTGTCATCCACGGATGTCATGTTTATTTTTGACGCCTCCTTACGGTCGCAAGAGTACTTGCAGTATGAATTCGTTCATCCTGCTCCTCTGGCTATGCGACCTTTGGAGGACTTCCATTGCATCATTTACACTGATGGGTCGGCGCAGGTTGCGCATGGCTCTAAACATGCCTACGTTTCCGCATGCGCCATTGTGGTCGGTGCTATGTTGAATGATGAGTTCATTTCCAGGGAGGTGCACACGATGCCCCTGGGAGATTGCACCGCACAATTGGCAGAGCTTCGTGCTCTATTACTAGCATTAGAGTACGCGGATCCTAGTGTTACTACTCTGATTGTAAGTGATTCTTACTACTGTGTCCAGTCATACAATGAAAACTTGTTCTTTTGGATCCAAAATGATTTTCATGATTCAAAGGGTAGCACAATAAAACATAAAATGATCTGGGTTCGAGTGGCAGAGCTTAAGGCTATGTTGCCCCTCGTTTATGTAATTCATACTCTCGGTCATCAGCGCGTAGGAGTTCACGCTGTTGGCAACTCGCTTGCTGATGAAGCAGCGAAATCAGCAGTATCTACATACTTAGTTGCAGCGGTTACTAGGTCTAAAACCAAGATTGATAGCGACATCTTGGCAGCGATTGCTGCCTCTGAGAAGGGAAGTAAACATCCTGCGGGATTCCCTTCGAAGTATAAATACCACTTAAGTCCCGAAACGGTTCCTTTTGTGACAATTCCTGATGTTGGGGAACGGCTGATTCCCAACTCGGATCGCAGAGCAGACTTGATTACAGCGGCTCATGAAGGTGTGGCGTCTGCGCATGCGGGCGTCTCGGCCACTGTAACTCAATTACAACAACGTTTCTGGTGGCGGGGACTGTACAAACAGACACGTGATTATGTCCTTCTTTGCGACATTTGCCAGCAGATTAAACCTTCAACTGCTACGCGTCCGCCACAGACTCAGTTGTACATTTCTAATAAACCGCTAGGCTGTGTTTATTTAGATCACTGCGGTCCTTTTTCATCTGATACTGCGTATAAGTACATCTTAGTAGCAGTTGACTCATGCACACGCTTTGTGTGGGTATGGCCACATCGCAGCGCTGATTCACGGACTGTCATTAGAGATTTGCGTATCTTTATAGGGATTTTTGCCTGTGGTACCTTCCATTCGGATCAGGGTCCGGCTTTCGCCTCTAAGGCGTATAAGGATGCCATGACTTCGATGGGGGTCCAAGTCAAGTTTTCGTCACCCTACAGACCTGAGGGTAATAGTGTAGTTGAACGAATGAACCGTGATTTAAAGCAATCTTTGACAGCCCGAGTTATAGGCACTGGCAGAAACTGGCTGGCTCACCTCTATGGCGTGCAGCGTGCTCTTAATAATCTCCCTAGAAGGTCTCTGGGTGGGCGGACCCCATACGAAATGCTCTTTGGCATCAAGATGTACGTCCCTGACCTTGACGGTCTAGACTCGGTGGTTCGCGCCACTTCCTTTGACGCAGATGAACATTGCAATGTTTTACAGAATCTACAAAAGACCAGAGACAGTCTTGCAAAGGAACATTTGCCCTCCACATCGGATGATGCGTTGCAGATCCCGGTAGTTGGCTGGCTACCCCAGGTTGGAGAACTGGTTCGAGAGAAGATCGACAACAAGAAAGAGTTTGGTCCCTCCTATCGAGCTCCAGTCCCAGTGCTTGGAGTGAAGGGCACAAGAACAGTCATTTTACCACCACTTCCAGGTCGTAAGGAAAACAGGTTTATTTCTATTGACAATGTCAAGATACACAGAGTGGCCGATTCTTCTTAGCATGACACCAGCTGTTTCCTGTCCTTCCATTGTGAGAAATTCAGTTGTGCCAACTGCTTCTATTATTGAACCTGAAGTGGCCATCGAATTACCTGCTGTTTCCAGTCCTTTATTAAATAATTTACCAGGAACTAACATTGATGAGACAGACTATGCCTATCCCACTGATTTGTCCATACCTGACCTGCAAACACGTTTAGCCACAGAATCCAGATTTTCCTTTGACTCTGTTTCTCTTACCTCAAAGAAACCCTCTCGTGTTGCGGTTTATGCAAGCCTGTTCAAAAAACATTTTTTGATACCACCTTGGACTTACATTTGGCTAGTCCTTATTTCGATTTACCTTTTTATGTCAATTGGTTTTGTGTTTTATTTTTTTCGAATCATCAATGGACATTATGTCGAGGAAAGAACATGCATTACTCATTTAAATGGAACTTTGGCCCCACTTTCCTCTTCACATTCTGCACACAGATTAAAAAGAGACTTGACTTTGGTTAACATCACAGCATGGCCTGTCCTGGATGGAATCGTGTGGGATGCAGTTCGTTTTCAGATTCATGGCCCAACGGAAGTCGTTAATGTTCCAAATGTACTTAGAGTGAATATGGGGGATGTGGTGAAACAAAACATTCGTTCTGATGATTGGGATGTTAATGCTGTGGAAAGTTTGTTTTCTGATTTAAAATACTATGCTGCTTTTGATGCTGAAGATTTATATTTGGAATCTGCTAATTATGGTGAATTGTTCTGTTACCAACATTATGGCAATCACTTCTTACACAAAACGTCATCCCGAAGGGAAACTGTTAATTTCACTCAGTGGGAACATTGCCCAACACCCGTACGGAGGTTCAGGCTCTATTAAATACTGATTTGCCTTTGCATTTCGGAGCTATGGTTCGTTCTATCTTTAACGCATCCTCCACAACGGGCCTAGCTCATTTTTTTAAAGTTGTTAGCAGTGGTCTCGTGACTTCCTTTGAGAAGATTTTTGGAGTCATCCCTGCCTTCTTCCATTCTATTTTTTCATCCTTGTTTGGAGGTTTCCCGTTTTTCCTTGCATTAGCGGCTGGCGCTTTGGTGGTTTTCTGCCTTTTTAAATATGGATGCCCTTCCTGTGCAAGACCACGCGCAAGTTCTACTGACGCGGTTTCGCAACCGCATGCTTGATTATTATGGCACACTGCCGTTGGCGACTCTAAGCACGGCGTTTGGATTATCTTTTCGGTTCTCCTATTTTACCTGTGTCCAGCCTGTATTTCGCTGCCTGACCTGTGATTTCCTGTGGGCCATTGATTTGTGTCTCTGCGGACCGATTTCTTCTGACGTCGATTTTAATCAGCTGATGAGTCCTATCATTGCTCACGAGTTGGTTTGTTCTGACGAGAGGATTATGGCCTTGGCGGTGGCGCATGGACTAATGGGTCCCTGGGATGTATTGTCGGCAGCGCAGAATTTCTTGGAACGAAGTTTTCTTGAAAACCCACCGAGCTGTCCTCTGATGGTTATAGAGGATCCGGTGCTGGGAGATCACGTATGTTCCTTTCATCTTTTAAATTGGATGGCTGAACTGTTTTCGGATGAGGACAGTGACTTCCTCCTGGAAGCTGTTGCAGCTTACTTTTCATATACAGTCTTATCATAAACACTGCCTCGAAGTGACATGCTGATTAATAGCATTTCCTTGATTTTATTGACTTTTGGTCAAGACATTTTATTTTTGCTTGCCTATTGGCTTGAGCCACGTTATACTTTTGGGCTATTTTTTAGCATTAGTTTTTTTAATTGAATTTTTTATTCATGCTCAATTTATTGCTCAATTTATTGTTGGGTTCTGCTCTCATGTGATGGCACTTCTGTTATCTTATTTAGTCCGTTCTCGGATCATGGGGGGGTGTTATATAGCTCCTATATATCCTTATATCGTGTTAAGTTAGCATAGGTACATTTAAGATTTAAACGCCATTTTTCCTTTCTTGCAACTTCTGCACACGACCCTTAATTGTTGACTTAGCTTTCAACCTAGTGGTTTGCCGTGGTGTATGTGAGAATAATATGTTATTGCTCTGATATCAGCTTTGTTTAATAAACCATGTCTGCACGGAGAGTGCTGAAGTTTCAGGAGCAACACGATATGGAATTGTTATGAGGTCTGATCTCCACGCCTTCATAGTCATAACACAAGTGCAGCCTTTGCCAACTTGGGCTTGAGGTGGGATTGATATTGCTTTGCACGAGAATTGTTAACACACTTGATGCGGTGCACATGCAGAGAGAGCTGGTGTATGCTGATGTGATTCCTTCATGCTAGGACACTAAGGTATGGGCCCGCCCTAAAACAACCCAAAGAGACCTTCTTAGCTAATAATATGATATATGTGTTAGGGAGGGTGAGATATAAGTGTTGTTAACTCTTATTCATTACAGCATGTTAACATGCTGTCACCATTCGCTTTTTATGTCTTAGTAACTATGCTGATAATTTTGCTACTGATAATAAGTATACTTGTATTATCTAAGATACTGCGCCTGAGAAGACGGCATTAGTAAATAAACATTTCAAATGCACATGTGTCTTCTTTACTCCATGTTCTGGTTTGTAATGATAATATAACAAAAGAGTGTTCATGAGTTCCACGTACCCTGAGGTACTGTAAGTTCATGTTCTGGTTTGTCTAAACATTGGGAGTTTGATATGTCCAATGAGACACTGTAGCTAGCTCGGTAAGGGGTGAGTTGGTTGCTAAGGTAAGTTTTGGGACACCCTAATTTGCCGAGGTTCCACTCCTCTGTGCACAGTTCTGTGTGAGTACAGAAACCCTGCGACATTATTGACACTAAACGTCAAAGGCCTGAACAACCCTATTAAAAGGCGGGCGATACTCTCTTATCTAGAACACTCCGGGGCTGACCTCTGTTTGCTTCAGGAGACCCACCTTTTGCCCAAAGACTGGCACAGGATGCGCACGCGTGCCTTTCCCCAACAATTCTTTCCTTCCCTTCCTACAAAGAAAGCCGGAGTGGCCATCTTAGTTTCTAGACACTTTAGTGGGAAGATAGGGACCAAGGCAGGGGAAGTTAGGGGCCGTCTTCTCGCACACACCTTCCAGCTTGGTAGCATGAGCCTCACGATAGGGTCAGTTTACGCTCCCAACACAGGACAGGAAGCCTTTTTGAAAAACGCACTCTCTGAATCCCTTCAATCATCCAACACGCTCTTGCTCATCGGGGAGGACCTTAATTTAGTCATGGACAACTGCAAGGACAGGTCAGGACACCGCTATGGGGACACTGGCGCTATCACTGACGCTGGGGCGGAGTGGCTGCGAGAGAGGGGCCTGGTGGACCTGTGGCGCACCGCACATCCAACCGCAACACAATTCACCTTCTACTCCCACGTCCACCACACCGACGCCAGGATAGACCACTTCATTGGATCGTCCGAGTTGATCTCTAACTTAGCTGTCATCGACATTTTGCCCGCAGCGCTCTCGGACCACGACGCAATAGAGCTAACTATCACTGCCCCCACTCCCTCCCATCCCCGAGGTGTATGGCGTCTCCGTGAAACCATGTTACAAAGACCGGCGGTCCGCGAACGCCTAAATAATTGCATTGTCGACTACCTGACTAATAATGACACACCGGAGGTGTCGTTGTCGGCCCGATGGGGAGCATTAAAATCGGTGGTCCGCGGGGAACTGATTGCGATTGCTGCTGGAGAGGCTAAAGATCGGAAAGAAAAGAGGTCCGAGCTCACAGCCCAGGTTGCAGAGCTAGAGAGAGTACGCATCCGCACAGGCGCCCCACGGATATGGCGACAATTGAAAGCGGCTAGGGCCCAATTGGCTTCCCTTGACACGGATAGGGCAGAATTCGCGGCACTCCGCCTTCGACACACATATTATGTTGGAGGCAACAGAACAGGACGCTTGTTAGCCAGCGCCCTTAAAGCTAAATCCCAACACACAAAAATCACTGACCTCACGGATAGTTCTGGGTATGCCCTTACCGAGGAAACCCATACCGCAAGCGAGTTCCGTACCTACTATGCCTCACTATACGGTGCTGACGCGCCACCTCTCAGGGGTATTGACGCATACCTGTCCTCGGCGGCAATTACGGAGCTGTCTCAGTCCAATGCGAACGCGCTGGATGCTCCCATCTGCCTGGAGGAGGTCACGGCGGCTATATCCAGACTTCGCCCATTGAAATCTCCCGGACCAGATGGCTTCTCGGCGGGGTTTTACAAATCATTTTGCCATCTAGTGGCTCCCATCCTTACCCGGCTTTTTAACTCTTTTGAGGGACCTGGCTCCATTCCCCCTGATATGCTGTCAGCTGAAGTGATTGTTCTGCCCAAACCGGGCAAGAAACTGACACATTGCTCGGCATTCCGTCCGATCTCCTTGCTGAACCTAGATCTAAAGCTCTTCACAGGAGTTCTGGCAGCACGCCTGGGCCCACTCCTGCCCGGAATCCTGGAACCTTGTGGAAAAGTAAAATTTTGCCATGTTATATGTGCCTACGTGTTCCCCATCTTATGCTATATGTGCATGATCGATATGCATGTATCCCCTTATGATCGATTAAAGACGCAATCATAGTTGTGTCCAACTCTAGTATGCCAATTTCCAGTTCTCGTGAAAGCAACGAGTATTAGGCCTATGTTGCCACGTTTTACAGTGTGCACGTTAATTCATTGAATTGTCCCCGTTCCTAGGCCTCAAAAGGGCCCGGACACCAGATTCAGCTCCTGTCTCCTGAACCAACTCCGAGGAGCGATGCAGCCCCCACCTGCATCCCTGACCCTTCACTTATTTCCTGCCTCGCAGTGCCCGGCCCGGCCTGGCTCTGCCTGCCTGTCTGCCAAGAGTATGTTATGCTTCTAGTTATCAGTCCAGTCCTCCTTCTCTGCATTCCTAAGCTACTGAATCGCATCAACAGTTTCAGCTATGATCTAGTCTTTCTGTCTCCATGTAAGAGAGTTACTGTATTAATATTCATAGAATATTCCTAGCACACGCAATACATGTAGAATTATGCATGCACCAGTCTTAGTGTCAAGTAGCCTTTGCCCTGATAACTTTTGGATTCTATCAACATGTACTCCAAACACCAGATACCAGATATGCTATAGGTACATGTCGTCCTGACACCGCAGACTTTAGTCTCCTCTTCTAGCGCAGAAGTCATAGCCCCAGTTCTTCCTGGTAACACGTCATTGCCCGTTTGCGCGCACCTCTAGGTTAAAGGTCCCAGCTGCTCAGGTAGCCCCCTCCATGTTTCCCCCCATTTATGACACTTCTGTGACGTCTTCATCACATGTCTATGTATACGCCCTGTACACGCCTTCTTGTTACACCCATTTTGTTCTTATCTTTCGCGACTGCTACGAGTTACGCCTACTGCTACGCCTATTGTATGCAATGTAATGTAATGTATTATACTATATATATGCTGCACTGTCGATGAGGCATTGCAGCTGCCATCCATTCTATTTCCGTGCAGGCTATCCCGTTCCTGTCCCTTCCCTTATGCCTGATTAAAGCCTGTTAGACTCAGATACCTCGAATCCTGTCTCTTATTTATTGAGCTATCTGTTTTATTCACTGTATTCAAAAATAGTACCGGTAATTAATTATTTATTTACCACAACCTGACCAATCAGGCTTCGTGCCCAATCGCCAATGCAGCGATAACACCAAACGAATGTTACATCTAATAGATAAGGCTCACTTTCAGGAGTCCGATGCTGTGCTCGTGGCCGTAGACGCGGAGAAAGCTTTTGACCGTGTTGATTGGACATACTTACAGCAGGTGTTGCTGCGTTTCGGACTTGGTGACCACTTTCGTTCCTGGATCGCCAGCTGTTACCACCATCCCCAAGCTCGGGTCCGGCTGGGCGGGGTGCGCTCGACCCCTTTGACATTCAACGTGGGACGAGGCAGGGTTGCCCCCTGTCTCCCCTTCTGTTTGCCCTCTACATTGAACCTTTGGCGCAGAAAATTCATGACAACCCCGACATTGCTGGCGTCACCTTCGGCGGAGAACCACACACAATCAGTCTGTACGCAGACGACATCATAGTAGCTCTTGACCGACCTAACCACTCGGTACCCGCCTTCCTAGCGGAGTTGGAGGCGTTCGGCGCGGTTGCAGGCTTCAAGATCAACAGGGGGAAATCCCTAATATTACCGTTGGGGGGAAACGCCCACCCTCACGCACCAACCTCCACCTATGGCTGTGACCTCCAAATAAAAACCAAAGGTGATGATGGACGGAGCGTTGACAATACAAACACTCACCCCCAGTCAACTGATCTGGGTTTAATCCATCACCGTTCTTTAGCTCACTCCGCCACCCCAGTTCAGACATGGCCATATGCAAATCAGTCTGACCCTGTGCCTCATGGGAACAGTCCAGCCCGAACTGCCAAGCCATGCCTTCCCTGGACCAGAATCAAGCTTCCCAGGACCGGTTTCTGGCATTACAGCCGTCTTCAGCCGGGCTTGCTTGACTCCAGTGGCAAAGTGAGCAAGGGACTCACGTCTGAGCATACCCTGCCAACTTAGGGCGAACAAATAAAAACCAAAGGTGATGATGGACGGAGCGTTGACAATACAAACACTCACCCCCAGTCAACTGATCTGGGTTTAATCCATCACCGTTCTTTAGCTCACTCCGCCACCCCAGTTCAGACATGGCCATATGCAAATCAGTCTGACCCTGTGCCTCATGGGAACAGTCCAGCCCGAACTGCCAAGCCATGCCTTCCCTGGACCAGAATCAAGCTTCCCAGGACCGGTTTCTGGCATTACAGCCGTCTTCAGCCGGGCTTGCTTGACTCCAGTGGCAAAGTGAGCAAGGGACTCACGTCTGAGCATACCCTGCCAACTTAGGGCGAACAAAGAAAAACCAAAGGTGATGATGGACGGAGCGTTGACAATACAAACACTCACCCCCAGTCAACTGATCTGGGTTTAATCCATCACCGTTCTTTAGCTCACTCCGCCACCCCAGTTCAGACATGGCCATATGCAAATCAGTCTGACCCTGTGCCTCATGGGAACAGTCCAGCCCGAACTGCCAAGCCATGCCTTCCCTGGACCAGAATCAAGCTTCCCAGGACCGGTTTCTGGCATTACAGCCGTCTTCAGCCGGGCTTGCTTGACTCCAGTGGCAAAGTGAGCAAGGGACTCACGTCTGAGCATACCCTGCCAACTTAGGGCGAACAAAGAAAAACCAAAGGTGATGATGGACGGAGCGTTGACAATACAAACACTCACCCCCAGTCAACTGATCTGGGTTTAATCCATCACCGTTCTTGACTGGGGGAGTGTGTGACATTGATCCACATTCAGTCCATCACTTGTTGTTTTTGCAATTGCCGCCCTAAGTGCGCTGGGGATACCCAGACGTGGGTCCCAGGCACTCCACACCACTTGGAGTCAAGCTAGCCGGGCTGAAGAGAGGTGTTACCTCGAAACCGGTCCGGTCCTCGGATGCTTGATTCCGTTCTGGGAAGGACATGGCTTTTGTAGTTCGGACTGGACTGTTCCCATGGGGCAACAGGGTCAGAGCTGATTTGCATATCGCCATTGTCTAACCCAGGGTGGTGTGGAGTGCAAAAAAACGATGGATTTGGGCCCAGATCTTTTGACTGGGGGAGTGTGTGACATTGATCCACATTCAGTCCATCACTTGTTGTTTTTGCAATTGCCGCCCTAAGTGCGCTGGGGATGCCCAGACGTGGGTCCCAGGCACTCCACACCACTTGGAGTCAAGCTAGCCGGGCTGAAGAGAGGTGTTACCTCGAAACCGGTCCGGTCCTCGGATGCTTGATTCCGTTCTGGGAAGGACATGGCTTTTGTAGTTCGGACTGGACTGTTCCCATGGGGCAACAGGGTCAGAGCTGATTTGCATATCGCCATTGTCTAACCCAGGGTGGTGTGGAGTGCAAAAAAACGATGGATTTGGGCCCAGATCTTTTGACTGGGGGAGTGTGTGACATTGATCCACATTCAGTCCATCACTTGTTGTTTTTGCATGTGACCTCCAAATAACCACAGCACTCCCATACCTAGGGATTACCCTTACCTCTTCAACAGAATCGACAGTTGCTCTCAACTATAAGTCTCTCACCACTCAGATCCGTGCGGACCTGGTGCGCTGGTCCAAACAACCTCTGTCCCTCTTGGGTAGAGTCGCAGCTGTGAAGATGTCGACCCTGCCTAAAATCCTTTACATCTTCCAGACCCTCCCAGTTGCTCCCCCGAGGGGCACCATTTCGGATCTTCAGGCAGCAATACATCACTTTATCTGGGAGGGAAAGCGTGCGCGTCTACACAAACAACTAGCCCACAGGGGTATGGATGACGGGGGCCTGGGGGTCCCTAACCTATTACAATACTTCCAAGCCACACAGCTCAGATATCTGGTGGAATGGTTTAGACCCGAGTCAGAGAAAAGGTGGCTCTTTCAAGACAGAGCCATGGCTCAAAGATCCCTCAGGGAAATTCCCTTTTTACCCAGAAAACATCGACCAACTTACCTCACCAACTCACCTATAACACGCACAGTCACTAAAGTCTGAGACACAGTGGCAGTCAAAAGAGGCCTGACCACATTTCCCTCTCCATTCACCCCAATCTTAGACAACCCAGAATTTCCACCGGGCAACGACCCTCGCGCCATTACACAATGGCGGGGCACCGCATGCAAGCGCGCTGGGGACCTCTTTGACTTGCAAGGCTTTCTCACCCTTTCCGACATCAAGCAAGGCTATGACATCGCAGACCCTCACCTTTTTCAATATTTTCAATTACGTGATTGGCTAACTGACCCTGCGATTGTCAACCTGGTAGGACGCCCAATGACCCCTTTTGAGAAGTGGCTCCTGACCAAAGACAATGATCGCCACTTGATATCTGACTTATATAAAATGCTTACACCCCCCGTAGTGCTGAGCAAAACAGCGGGTCAAAAAAGGTGGGAAGCTGAACTGGGCAGGACACTATCACCTAAGGAATGGAGCCAGATATACTACAGGGCATCACACACCACACGCAACACAGCAGGCAGGGAAACAGCCGTGAAATTAGCAACATACTGGCACCTTACACCAGTCCGGCTTCACAGGGGCAATCCATCGCGGAGCAACTTATGCTGGAGGGGTGCGGGGAACAGGGAACTTTGACGCATATCCTCTGGGACTGTAGGGAAGTTCGGAGCTACTGGGATATGGTTTTGAGTGATGTCGATGCAACTTTTGACACCGAAATCCCAAGATTTCCAGCATATGCCATCCTGGGGCTTCCAAACACACTTACTTTTCCCCTGAAATCTGTCCGAGGTCGCCAGATGGGCATTGCCGTACAGGCAGCTACACAACATATTCTATCACTCTGGGGATCACAGTGTAGGCCAGGGACATCAGACACACCACAGGAGGTGGAGCCAGCATTATGGAGGGAAGGCACAGCCCTATTCAGGTCCCAGGTGCAACTCCTCCCACCCATCTACATGCTCATCTCTCTATTCAGCCTTTTGCTGACTCACCCTGTCTCCTTGAATCCCCCAGCCCCTGTCACTCAAACTCCAGACAAGGAATACACAACCTAGCAGAGGCAGGCTTGTATAGTTAGGCAAGGAAATACCTATTTTCTAAAAGTGGTATTTTCAAACACAGAATCCTAAAACAACTTCACTAAAAGATGTATTTTAGGCATACTAGAACTCGAATTTCTACCTAGTTCCCTGAGTCAGTTAGGATTATAAGATGTAATAATCAAACTGCCCATTCTGGCCTATGAGGAACAGGTAGCCTTGCAAAAGTGAAAGACGAAAATGGTGATAAATCACTATTAGGACACACACCAGGGCATGTCCTACCTTATGCTTACAATGCACCCTGCCCTTGGGCCTAGCATAGGGGTGTCTGATATGAAGAAAAGGGAAGGTTTAGGGACTGGCAAGTGGGTTCACTTGCCAAGTCGACATGGCGGTACTAGACTGTACATAGGCCCTGCAATGGCAGGCCTGAGACACACTTTACAAGCTGCTTCTGTAGGTGGCACAACCAGTGCTGCAAGCCCACCAACAGCATTTGATATACAAGCCCTGGGCACACATGGTGCACTGTACTAGGGTCTGACAAGTAAATCAAATAACCCAATCATGGAGTCACTAATTAGTACAACAACTTTAACATAGGAAGCACTTGCACTGTGGCACTGAATAGCTGTGGCACAGTGCCCAAAGCATCTAACTAGTAAAACATATCAAAAACAGAGGAGGCAATTAGCAAAAAATGGGAAGGAAGACTCATACCAATGATACCAGGTCTGACACAGGATAATCATTAAAATCTAATAACTGTTTCATTTTTGAAAACTAAACTGTAAGCAATAAATACACATTAACACATCAAAGGAATTTAAAAGTAGTCTAAAGTAACCTTTTGACTTCTTTGGACCCCCACCTAATAATAATTACTGGAATCCAGGGACCTCCACTGAATCATTAATGGAATGTAGAGACCCCCCACTGAGCCACTACTGGAAGCAGGGGATTCAGCAATTAGATGATTTGAACCCAAAAATACACAAAAATATAGAAGTGAGAATTCATAAAAAAACACAAATAAATGATGGGAAATTGTATGTAATTAAAAAACAATATTATATATATATATACACATATATATATATATATATATTTTTTTTTTTTCTTTTCACTAAAAAACCATAGGTTTCAGGGATGTTATAGTTAGCTGGACATTTCACTCGTACAAAACCATTGAAATTCCCCCGTTATAGTTAGTTCAGCTAATTATAACTTGCACGCCCGCAATGCACTGCTGATGACGTCACTTATTACTTCACTCATGACATGGTCAGTGACATCAGTCATGACATCACTGATAACATCTCAAATGACTAGAGTTTTTTAAATTTTTGTTTTGGGGGTGGCCTCAAGGGCAAGGGTTGCTCCCCTTCTACAGGGTGAATATTTAATTTATACTCTTAGGCCCACCTACCCCTTAGCTTGGCAGGTGGACTGGTGCATTATTTGCATATGTGATTGTAATGTTTTATTCTCCTTTTTAATCTAGTGTAAAGCTTTTGATTCCTGTTTGCGGTTTCGACAGTGGTTGTTCTGTAGTTTTGCGTACTTGCAGTTTTTTTGTAAGAAAAACATTTTTGTTTTATTTACTCCAAATGAGTAGTATTGTAATGTAGGAATTCCTGTTTTTGTAAGTGGTCTCATAGTGGCAAAAGTGGCAGCATATTTAGTTAGTGTTTGAGCATGAAAATCTTTGTGATGTGTTTTGCATTGTCTTATGTGTAATTTTCTTTTCTCTTTCTTTTTTAGTGGGATATTGTTGATCTATACTGTGTCTGTGCAGAGTAAATGGTGGTGAGTTTAGCTGCTTCTGGCAAATGAGTGGTATCGTTTTGGAGTGTATTGGTATTTTTGACAAAGGTGAATTTTGTTTATTACTTATTTCACAAAGTGTTTGTTGACTTCTTTGACAAGTTACCTTTCTTAGTAATCATTATGGCTAGCCTTAGAATGACTGCTCAGCAGGTGGTTGGTATGCTTCTTGAATCTTCCTCTGAGCCGGATTATGAGACTGACAGTGCCTCTGAGGGAGAGGAGGGAGGTGAAGATTCTGGCAGTGAGTTTTCTCTCCACATGGAATCATCGGATGATGAAGGTTCGATCAGTGCAGATGAAGTACCTGTTTTAGAGGAGGATACTGCTGTGCCTATGGTGCAAGAGGCATATGAATTGCAGCCTGAGACTGCTAGGCTTCCTACTAGAAGTGCTGGACTCTGGGTTGATCCAAACATGGTGCAGCCGGTGTAGCCTGCCTTTAGCGGTGATGCTGGGTGTAAAGTGGATTGTGTAAATTTTTTGCCTATGCAGTATTTTCAGTTATTTACGGATGATGTATTTTTGGGTGAGATTGTTGAGCAGACTAATTTGTCCGATATTTACGTCACTATACTTTTACATATTCTTCCAGACTACGGGCAGAATTTGTGCTAATTTACACCTGACTGATTATATGTGGTGAGCATTGTTTACTTTAGTTTCCTGAGCAAATAGTTAAATCTTTTCCCCCTGACTTTACCATCTAGTGTGGGTCTGCATTAACAGTCTTGCCTTTACCCGTCTGTTTATATTTGTAATTATAACTTGGTCCTTTGCATTCAACTGGCAGCCCCCTTAACCCACCCTACAAGATACGGTTAGCATCTGACATTATTTTTTTAACTTCGCACTTATGTAATTCTGCACATGCATTATTAGTCGCTGCCTATATGGTGCATATGTTTGGAATTTTTTTCATGAACTTTTTTCTACTTGTGTTTTTTGACCTCGGCCAGACAATACATTTTAACTTAAGAATAATGTCTGTTATATTTTTTTGTTTACCTACCACAACAGATACAAATCTCTGGATATACCGCATCCTGAGACTCCTTGACTTTGGGTTCATTTTAAACGTTGAATTTTTTGGACGTATGGTGTGAAGGGCTGATAATTAACCTCTCAGCTTCTTCTGGTAAGCGAATTTTATATATAATTATGACCTATCGAGATGCAGCCCATATATGAGGCCACTATTGCTCTATTGATTACCCGCCCACTGCTCTAGTATAAGCTGCTCTTTATAGCTATCTATTTGATAGATTTGGCGCAGGTAATCATGAATTTTATTCTGAATCTTGAATCCTCTACTATATAGAGAGACCCTATCTGACTATACACCCTACTTTGGTGTAGCTTCTATTAGACCCTGGCTCTCTGTGTATAACTGTTCTGTTTACATTACTGTGTAGCACACAGTTCTGCTATCTTTTCATCACCTTAATATTACTATTTATTAGGAGTCTAACAGACGTCGGCTTTCTACTGTACCAGACTTCCTTATATATTTCCTGTATATTCTTCTTCAGGTTAGTCATGGATTGGTCTGCTATATGTTATTCTGTTACAGTTGTGGTGGTAATTCAACACTTAGGGTATTGGAATTCTTTCTCTTGTATATGGTTCCATAAATCTCGGGGTTTACTCATTTAGGTTCTTCTTTTCTATGACTCAGTCTTGTGCACATCGGGAACTCTAGGTGGTCTTTTTCTTTTGCGTTTGTGATCTTATTCTTTTCCTCTTGGGTTTTTCTTTTGTTTCATCTGATCTCGTTTTCACGTCTTTCATTCTTCGCTCACACACTTTTGATTTGGGTTTTTACTCTTATTACTCTATAGAATAATTTGTTTAAATTTGTTTGTAATATTCGACCCTCACATTTGATTTTCATGTCTTGTTACAGCCTTGAAAAAGTTGTCAGTACACATCTAGTACTTACGAAACACGTGTCGGCTGTTCCTTGCTTTGTGAATTGAAGCTGCTGTTTTTTATACGATGTATTAAGAATAAAAAGACAGAGAAGACTCTTTAACTACGAGGGATTGCGACCATTTCTTGTGTCCTGCATTACTCAATGCTATTGTCCGACTGTGATTATCAGATTACAATTGTGTGATATTGATTCTTAGGATGGTGCATACTTGATACAGCCATTTCTTTATGATACTTATTTGTTGAGAAATTTTCCCTTTTCCCAACTTATCTGTCACCCTTGGTAGTGAGTGACGTTGGCTGTTATTGCACTCCGCTAGTTTGATGATACTAGTTTATTAATTTCTGTCCTCTATTTTTTCTTGTGAACTACAACTATTTTTGTGAATGTGCGGATACCCCTCCCATGAGGGACACCACTACCCTGCTTTTGTCTCTTTCGCTTTTTAGGTGTTTATCTGCACTCACTATTTTAGGACATTACTGATCTGTAATCAGCTCAGTTGTACTGTTGTCTCCTAGCTAATACTATGGCGGGATTTGATGATGACCGGGACAAACTTTTCAACGATATCTTTACAGGACAAGGTGCCAATCCAGATAAAACTACAAAGGGTGATAACAAACCATTAGGTTTAAAACAGCTTTTCATCAAACTGGAGAGACTGCGTAAGGCTGAGCTCTCCAGATGGTGGGACTTGACTACTTTGAAAAAGTATATTGAATTGAAACAAATCCCAAGAGGCCTAAGAGTAATAATTTTTCCAACATTTGAGGATTTAGATATTGATCTCTTGCAGGACTGGGAGACTTTGATTTCATCATCCTCATATGGGATGATGGATATACTTATTAGACACGCAGAAAGAAAAAGGGCGAAATTACTGGAAGAGATAGAACAACTAGAACTAGAGATCAAAAAGTTAGACCTTACCGAGAGTACGGATAAGAACTTTAAAATACTTAAGGATGTCTTGACATCTCATCAAGCATACCTAAGAGACAAAAAGATACGCAAACTTAAAAGGGATGAAAACGACTACAAAAATGGTCGCATTTTTACGTTTGCTAAAAAATATGATGAGATTAAGCCACGGACAGGGGTACAGGGTCTTAATAAAACTAAACAGACAGGACAACAGTCTGTCAGTGACTCGGATGTATCCAGTTTGGGAAGTGACTTTAGTGAGGCAAGCAGCACCACCCCGTCTACATCGGGCCTGGATAACATCTCAACTAACCCCTCCGCTTTTTTATGCGAGCTGGAGAGATACAGAAAGGGTGCGAGGCAGGGTCTCAACCAAAGGCAACAACAACCAAGAAAAGAACAAGCAGGGGAGGGCGCAAGAGGAGACTCCTCAGACAACAAAAGGGTGTCGAGATCAACCACCAAGAATCAGAAATAGTGGGTGCAGATTTACCACCTGGAGGGGATGTGACTGATATGCGGGGTGATGATGTTTCCATAATAAATCTGTCTAAATATACTTTGACTACCAGTGAAACTAATGTTTTGAGAAAATGTTTAAGTTTTTGTCCTCTTGAAAAACCAGATTTCACTCAGATACATATTGACTTGTTCAAGTTTACAAGATGTTTGAAATTAAAAAAAATGTTTGCTAACCAATATAAGTGTCCAGTGCCAGTATATGATGTAGTAAGAAGTGGTCAAACTATATCAGATATGGAGAATGTCAGAATGCTAATGTCACTTGATGACAGCTTGGAAACAGTGCCTAGTATGTCACAATTAATGACAGATCTTAACATAACCAGTGACTCTAACGTCGCTAGTAATCTGAAATCCAAATCAACATTTGTCCCTGTACTTCCAACTGGCAATATGATAGACTGTTTTCTCAAAGTTGTCACAGCAGATTTGTACCAACTAGAGGACAAGCTTCACACTAAACCTGTCAGATTCAAGGATAATCTCACAAAATCAGAAAGAATTGCCCTCACTGGAATCACCAAGTATCCCCAATTAACTATTAAGGAAGCTGACAAGGGGGGCAACATTGTCCTTATGGACGACACGCTATATGATGAGGAAATCAAAAGACAATTATCTGATGCTTCCTCATACACCAAGGTCTTGTCTAACCCTACTTCCTCTGTCACTTTGCTCATCCATAAGACATTGCAATATTGGAACAATCTCGGTTTGTTGTCGGATACAGAATATAAATATCTTTTCAATCCTACTCCTAGAGCATCGTATATGTATACCCTCCCTAAGGTTCATAAGAACATCTCCAAACCTCCCGGGAGACCTATTATCTCCGGAATTGGTGGAGCCACGGAACATATATCAGAGTACATCGATTCATTCCTTAAGCCCCTGGTTAGACAACGTCCAGCTTTTATTGAGGACACAAAGGATGTGCTCAATAAAATGGAACAGTTCTGCTGGTCTGATGAATTTATGTTGGCTACATTGGATGTTAACTCGTTATATACGAGCATACCAATTGATAGGGGTATGGAAGCTTTGACTTTTTTTCTCTCTAAGAGGGATGCTTCCCTCTATGAGCACACCAAGATGCTATTAGAACTCACCAAATTGACCCTTGATAACAACTATTTCTTATACAATTCCACCTGGTATAGACAACACTCTGGAGTGGCAATGGGAGCGAAATTTTCGCCCTCATTCGCTAATCTCTATATGGGTTTCTTCGAGCAACACCATATGTGGAGAGAATGTCCCCATGAATTAACCAATAACATAATATATTGGGGACGTTTTATCGATGATGTCCTCCTGATCTGGTCTGGCACTGAATCCTCTCTGTTGGAATTTTTTGAATTTCTCAACACCAATGACTATAACTTGTCCTTTACCTACAATTACAGCAAATCTAGCATTGATTTTTTGGACATTACTTTATTTGTTCAAGATGGCATACTTGAGACCAAGCTATTTCGCAAAACTACGGCTTGCAACTCAACCCTGCATGCTACTAGTGCACATCCTTATATGCAGATACGGGCAATCCCCTTTGGGGAAATGACACGAATAAGGAGGAATTGCAGCACTGAGCCGGATTTTGAGATAGAATTAGATCATCTCACCTCACGTTTCCAGACTAGAGGCTACAAAAATGGAACACTAAAAGAGGCTTGCTCCCGTATTCGTAGGAGCAAACGTTGCGATCTTTTGAAAACCAACACTAAGAAAAAGGATAAACTGAACAGGAGAACCAAAGTAGCATTTATCACTCAGTACAATTCTCATAGTAATGAGTTATTTAACATCTTACGCAAGCATTGGCATCTGCTTCAACTGGATTGTGACCTTAGCTCCATCGTCAAAAGCAAACCCACTATTACATATAGGAGAGGACGTACTTTACGTAATATACTGAGTCCATCTTTTACCAGCCAAAAAGTCAGAGAAAGGACTGTTGACTGGTTCCCGTCTAAACCCAATGGGTTCTACAAATGTTCCATGTGCAACGTATGCCAATTTGCCTGCAACAAAAAGGTTAATTTTTGCTACAACACACAAAAAAGTTATCCAATACAAGAGTTCATCAACTGCAATACCAAATCGGTTGTTTACTGTATTGTTTGCCAATGTGATCTGATATACGTGGGGAGTACTATCAGACCACTTAAGGAGCGAATCCAGGAGCATGTACGAGCCATTAGAAATCAAGACTCTAACTATCCTTTGGCTGAGCATTACAACACAGTCCACAAGACAAACGAGCAAATTAACATCAAATTTCATGGCATCACCACCCTGAGAAATGACCCGCGAGGTGGGGATAGAACGCTGGCACTCAGGAAATTAGAAGCCAAATGGCTTATCAAATTGAGAGCAGTGGACCTCGGTTTGAATACCGACAGGGAAATGCATGTATTTCTCGGTAATCTTACTCTTAAGGTTGACTGTAGCACATGTTGGTCTTGATGTAATGGCCATTGACAGTGCACTGCCAATATTATGGACATGAATTTAATCTCGCGTATCCACCTATATGGACTGATAAAGTGGTATATGCAATGCCCTTTGACATGCTCTTTGCTTGCTATCCTCTCTGAACCTTATCTACTTGGATAGATCTGTGTTTTTGTGGGCCGATGGGTCCAGAACAGAACCGATTGTGTATGTATGGTATAATATGCCTATGCACTAGCTGATCCGTCATCATTTGTGTTGGATATGTAGAATACATGATCATATAAATAGTACTGGGACTTGTGTTGTACACATTATTGTCACCTTACAGGATTTTATGTGACATTTATTGACTATGTTAGATGCTGTTACCCTTGTTGGAAAATTGTAACACAGTAACCCTATGTTTTGCATTTTGCTTGTAGAATGAGATGTCTCCCATTACTAGGTGTATTTGCTTAGTTATGAACAGTTTACAACTATAATGATAAGGAACGTTAACATGTACTGTGTTAAGACTGTTAGAAGAACCACATACATCGGAGTCCATCATGGTGGTTTCTCTTTTCCTCTGATTATCATTTGAGATAACGTTTCTTCTGCTTAGGTTTAACACTAATTATTCATGGTGACTTATGTCCTCTTTATCCTTTACTGTATAACGAGGTGAGATGTCTGGTATCTTTATTTCATTTATTTAATCTATTTGGCATTTTTAACTGAGCATTGCGTGTTTGGGCCTCACATTAATTCTACTGAGGCCTGTGTGTTTTTTATTGTTTATTTATTATTTGATTTATTTTTTACTTGATCATCTGACGTGCTAGACAGCTGTAATCACCTTGTAACGAAGGCGCTCCACGTAATGTTGTTCTTGGCTCCCGTCTTCTTCTCTTCCGGGTCCCTTAGTCCTTTTTTAGTTTCTATACCTGTACTGCATCAGAACGGGTCTTCGTTCTAGTTTAAGTGAGATTTTGTTGACCATGTGATCATTGTTTGTTTGATCACGAGTGTATTTAAATATGGCGCCCGCATCAGTGAAGTGCTCGCTTCTGACCGTATGGGACGCCGCCACTCTTAACTCAGGTAAGCCATCTTCGTTCCCTGTGCTAGCTGGATGGGTTTGTCCTGATTTGGGGACTTTTGCCATCTAACGTTCTAATGTCTGACTGTTAGTCTCAAAAGACATTTTTTGCCTTTTTACTCAGGTATTGGATTGGAATACCTGGACCTTCGTTCTGAGCCCCGCACCTATACTACTTATGGCTTGACTGCGTGCCTTTGCTTGGACTTTGTGAACCACTATATTAGGTGGGTTTTTTATTGCTCGACATGTACTTGTACTCTGGGGGACTTTTTGTGCTAGTCTTATTACTGATGTTTTGTTTTTAGACAACAGTCTGTTTAGAGACTGCTTTGTCTTTTTGGTGTTTTTTTCGTTGAACTTGCCACTTTTTATTACTATTGTCAACTACTGAGTCCCCAATGAGGCAGCATACCGTTGCTTTATTGATTTAATGTACAGATTTATCTCCAATATATCGGTTTCACTTACATCATTACTCTTTACAGATCATGCAAACCTGAAAAATCTGATATTTACGTCACTATACTTTTACATATTCTTCCAGACTATGGGCAGAATTTGTGCTAATTTACACCTGACTGATTATATGTGGTGAGCATTGTTTACTTTAGTTTCCTGAGCAAATAGTTAAATCTTTTCCCCCTGACTTTACCATCTAGTGTGGGTCTGCATTAACAGTCTTGCCTTTACCCGTCTGTTTATATTTGTAATTATAACTTGGTCCTTTGCATTCAACTGGCAGCCCCCTTAACCCACCCTACAAGATACGGTTAGCATCTGACATTATTTTTTTAACTTCGCACTTATGTAATTCTGCACATGCATTATTAGTCGCTGCCTATATGGTGCATATGTTTGGAATTTTTTTCATGAACTTTTTTCTACTTGTGTTGTTTGACCTCGGCCAGACAATACATTTTAACTTAAGAATAATGTCTGTTATATTTTTTTGTTTACCTACCACAACAGATACAAATCTCTGGATATACCGCATCCTGAGACTCCTTGACTTTGGGTTCATTTTAAACGTTGAATTTTTGGGACGTATGGTGTGAAGGGCTGATAATTAACCTCTCAGCTTCTTCTGGTAAGCGAATTTTATATATAATTATGACCTATCGAGTTGCAGCCCATATATGAGGCCACTATTGCTCTATTGATTACCCGCCCACTGCTCTAGTATAAGCTGCTCTTTATAGCTATCTATTTGATAGATTTGGCGCAGGTAATCATGAATTTTATTCTGAATCTTGAATCCTCTACTATATAGAGAGACCCTATCTGACTATACACCCTACTTTGGTGTAGCTTCTATTAGACCCTGGCTCTCTGTGTATAACTGTTCTGTTTACATTACTGTGCAGCACACAGTTCTGCTATCTTTTCATCACCTTAATATTACTATTTATTAGGAGTCTAACAGACGTCAGCGTTCTACTGTACCAGACTTCCTTATATATTTCCTGTATATTCTTCTTCAGGTTAGTCATGGACTGGTCTGCTATATGTTATTCTGTTACAGTTGTGGTGGTAATTCAACACTTAGGGTATTGGAATTCTTTCTCTTGTATATGGTTCCATAAATCTCGGGGTTTACTCATTTAGGTTCTTCTTTTCTATGACTCAGTCTTGTGCACATCGGGGACTCTAGGTGGTCTTTTTCTTTTGCGTTTGTGATCTTATTCTTTTCCTCTTGGGTTTTTCTTTTGTTTCATCTGATCTCGTTTTCACGTCTTTCATTCTTCGCTCACACACTTTTGATTTGGGTTTTTACTCTTATTACTCTATAGAATAATTTGTTTAAATTTGTTTGTAATATTCGACCCTCACATTTGATTTTCATGTCTTGTTACAGCCTTGAAAAAGTTGTCAGTACACATCTAGTACTTACGAAACACTTGTCGGCTGTTCCTTGCTTTGTGAATTGAAGCTGCTGTTTTTTATACGATGTATTAAGAATAAAAAGACAGAGAAGACTCTTTAACTACGAGGGATTGCGACCATTTCTTGTGTCCTGCATTACTCAATGCTATTGTCCGACTGTGATTATCAGATTACAATTGTGTGATATTGATTCTTAGGATGGTGCATACTTGATACAGCCATTTCTTTATGATAATTTGTATGCTGTACAGTTTTTGAGAGACTACAGTGACAAACTTAGGCCCCACTCTAGAGCTACCCGGTGGACTCCCACAAATCAGGGAAGAGATTAAGAAGTTTTTGGGTTTGACTTTATTGATGGGTTTGCTAAGGAGGCGAACCTGGCTTCATGTTGGTCTTCCAGCCACTTGATGGCAACAGCCATATTTCCTGCAGTTATGACTCGTGATCGGTATTTACTTTTGCTCCGCATGCTGCATTTTGTTGATAATTCTTTGGCATTGCCATGTAGTCACCCTGACTGTGACCGTCTTTATAAGATTCGGCCTGTTCTTGATCACTTTGTAGATCGATTTTCAGAGATCTACATTCCAGGGAAAGAAATATCTATTGATGAGTCTTTGGTTTTGTTCAAGGCTCGTTAGGTTTTTAGGCAGTACATCCCTAGGAAGAGGGCACGCTATGGAAGTAAGCTGTATCTGTTGATATATGTATATGAGAGTAGGACAGGACATGTTTTTAATTTTCATGTGTACACTGGTAGAGATTCCACTGTTGACCGCCCTGGTTGTCCATCCACCTTTGGAGTTTCAGAGAAAATTGTGTGGGATCTTGCTAGAAGACTGTTTAACAGAGGCCACCATTTTTTACTTGATAACTTCTACACTGCTGTGCAATTATTTAAGGAATTGTTTAAAGTGGACACTTTTGCATGTGACACAATCCGCTCTAACTGTAAAGGTTATCTGAAAGAGCTTGGTTGCAAAAAACTTCAGAGGGGTCAGTGCTGTTCCTTGCATAGCGATGAACTAATAGCTGTGAAATGTGTGGACAGGAGGGATGTGTACATGCTGTATACCATCCATGATCAGAGTACTCCACCTGTGCCTGTTTGGGGTCAGGTTGCTGATGTGCACACACCTGCGTGCATTCTAGACTACAATAAGCACATGGGTGGTGTTGACAGAGTAGATCAGAGGTTGGTACCTTACACTGCTATTCGGAAGGCTTATGTTTGGTATAAGAAGTTGGCCATCCATTTTTTCAACTTAGCAACTTTCAATGCTTTTATTGTGTTCAAAGAGTGTTCTCCTGCATCAAAGTTGACATTTATTCAGTTTCAGCACTCTGTGATAGCTCGCCTTTTTGTTGTGGAACAGGTAAGTGTTCTTAGATATGGAGTGATGGCCGTGTATGGAGGCTGGTGCTTGGCTGGCGGAGTGTGTGGACTGGCGCTTGGCTGGCGGTGTGCGTGGACTGGCGCTTGGCTGGCGGTGTGTGTGGATTGGTGCTTGGCTGGCGGTGTGCATTGACTGCCACTGGGCTGGCGGTGTGTGTTGATTGGTGCTTGGCTGGTGGTGTGCGTGGATTGGCGCTTGGCTGGCGGTGTGCATGGATTGGCGCTTGGCTGGCGGAGTGGGTGGATTGATGCATGGCTGGTGGTGTGCGTGGACTGATGATTGGATGGTGGTGTGCGTGGACTGGTGCTTGGATGGCTGTGTGCGTGAACAGGTGCTTGGCTGGCGGTGTGCGTGGACTGGCGCTTGGCTGGCAGTGTCGGTGCACTGGCATTTGGCTGGCAGTGTGCGTGGATTGGCGCTTGGCTGGTGGTGTGCGTGGACTGGTGCTTGTATGGTGGTGTGCGTGGACTGGCGCTCGGCTGGCGGTGTGTGAGTAGTGACTTGCTGCTGGTCACTACACGCAATGGTAGCTGAACACCACTCCACACAATCCATCAGTTTGTGTAGTTGCTGTTTCAGGAATGTGGGCGTGTGAAAGTGATGGGCTCTTGAATGGTCTGTCTGCTGGTGTGAGTGTTGTAATGTGATGGGCCCATGGCAGTCTGTGTGAATGTTTTGTATGTGTCACACGTATGAAAGGTGTATGAATGGCCTGTAAAGAGGTTGGTGCCTTGTCGTGACTTTTCAGTTCACAAGATGCAAGTCACTGGTTCGTTTTTTGTGCATTTAATTATTGACAGCGCATTTCATTTTTTTGAAATCTCTTGTTAATAAAATGTTATGTACTGAACCATCACTCGCCCTCGTGCAAAATCCAACCAGTGTGTGTGTGTGTTTGAGGAATAGATAACCGTGCTGGAATCTTTGTCTTTTGAGTCTCTCTGTCAAGGTGTACATTCCATCTAAGAATAACCTACCAAATGTAGATATTATTGTTAACCTATGGGAGTACATGGTGATGTCTCTCTTGTGAATTCCAACAAGTTATTTTATCCACAATGTCCTGCAAACTTAAAAATGTCTGTCACATTTTCCTTGCAAAATTGTGCCAAAAATCTCAAGCTGCAGAAATAAACACATAATTATGTCAAAACGATTTTGTTTTGCAAGGGAGATCACCTGGGTTTTTGATCCCATGCTTGGCGGCCTTCTAGGGAAACCTACCAAATCCACACATTTATAAAAACTAGACACCCTGGGGCTTCAAAGGAGATAGGGCTTGCATGGATCCCCCAACGTTTCCTTACCCAGAATCCCTTGCAAACCTTTATTTTAGCCGAAAAAATCAGTTTTTTCACACATTTTTGTGTGGGAAAATGTGGCATCACCGGGCTTACACAAATTTCCTACCACCCAGCGTTCACCCAGGTCTCCCGATAAAAATGGTGCTTCACTTGTGTGGGAGGCACAAGTACCCGTGACAGGCAAGGGCCCCAAACGTAGGGAGGCGACATCAATATTTCCTATCTCAAAACCACCTGCCTTTGCAAGGGGGGTCACCTGGGTTTTTGGCCCCGTGCTCGGCGGTCATCTAGGGAAACTTACCAAGCCCACACATTTGTGAAAACTAGATACCTGGGAGCTTCCGAAGAGGTATGGCTCGCGTGGATCCCCCAACGTTAAGCTCAAGTACCCATGACAGGCAGGTTTTTTAAATGTTAATTCCCAACTATAACGTCTGTAAAACCTATGTTTTTTTCAGTGAATTTCGAAGGTTTTTTAAATGTTAATTTCTTATTTTAATGTTTAGAAAACCTATCTTTTTTCTATTATATTTTTAAATATTTTGGAACTCTATAATACTTCTTTTTTTAACTTAAAAATCATGTAATGTTTTATATCATCCCCCAAAAATATGTTTATATTTTTTTAATTTGGGAGAAAATTGCACTCCCATACCGGTAGCGTACCAAGCTCCATCACTACACGAATCTTATCTGCCATATTGCTAAACTCGCAAATGATGCACATTTCTTATCCAACGAGTTTGTGGCACCGCGTCCCGTGTAACATCATATACGCATGAAATCACCCCAAGTACTACTTTGGTATCCGACAGGTACGCAGTACCAAGCCACGCGTTACATCATGTACGTATAGGGTCACGCCTGCTGCTCGTTGCATATTCGATGAGTACATGCTGCCAGGCCCTGTGTTATGTCACAGACGTATAGTATCATGCTGGGTACGCCATTCCCTTTTTTTGTCTCAAAAGTATATCTAAATAACCTTAAACAGTATATGAGAGCACACAAAAATCGAAATTATTTTAAACATTTATATATTTCTAACTGTGATAAACTTATATTATGATAAATATATTTTGTCACAATCGCGTCGGGTGCGGACTCCTTGCGCGCTCTGTTTGCGATTGCCATGTGACCTTAAAAAAAGCATTTGATTGGTTCATAACATTTCCCATTGTAACAGTTGTACAACCCCACCCATTTTACTCATTCTCTCTACAGCGTTTGATGAGAGACACCTCTTCTGCTTAGAAAGCTTTTTTGAAAGGTGTTTTACTGTATAGACATATCTTATACTACAAACAATATGCAACGATCATCTTGATCAATATTCATGCTCTGTACATTAGCCTTCCACGTGTGATTGCCATGCATCTCAAACGTTCCATCAAAAAACAAATATGTGTTACACGATGCCCCTGGTGTGCGTGTCTGCACATTATTGTGCTGCCTTTCGGCCAGGGTATTGGTGGCACAAAGGAGCATCATCAGCCATGGGCAGACTGCACATCCTAGATCACATGCCATCACATTAACAATAGTTCCTGCCCTCCCGAGACATGCTACGCTAATCTAAATTGTACACTCTGCGAGGTCAAAACTACAAAAGAAACACACATAAGTACACTTCCTGGCCAGGCAGGAACTGATCAACGCCCAAGTCCCCGACATAATTATTCACACCCCTACACTGGCCTGGCGTAAGCAAGCCCACCCCACTTTGCGTACGTATAAATAGGATAACCACGACGCTACACGTCCCTCTTCTTCCACACTACCTCAAATGATATGCCGCATCCACCTCGCGTATCAAAGAAATGGATCCATGAGGTGTACACCATCCTGGCAATCAACATGGGCTCTAAAGTGTGAGCCCTACTGCCCGTCGTCTACGAAAGGGATCCATGAGGTGTACAATCTCTTGCAATCAACACTCCTTCTGAATTGTGAGCACTGCTGCCCGTAGTGTTTGCTCACACAACAATGACAGCAGGTAAGTAGAGCAGCTTGGGTGCACAGGGCCTCCAATTGAGCGCAGTGCGGCGAGAGGGGTGGGGTGCTTCAGCCTGGCTGCTCAAGTGCGAACAAACGATATTACCATGTTTTATGATGTGATCTTTGACCTCATTCAGTCACATCTCTCTCTCATTTTAAAGACCTACTGGACCGTATTGTAGGCTTGAGCCAGCGGACAGCTTTGCCCTAAAGACATCTCTTCAGCGCGGTGCTGCGGGAGGGGTGGGATGCATCAGCCAGATTGCGCACGTGCGAATAAGCGATATTGCCATGTGTTATGATGTGATCTTTGACCTCATTCAGTCACATCTCTGTCTCATTTTAAAGACCTGCTGTACCATAAGGTAGACCTAAGCCTACAGGCAGCGCTGCCCTACAGACACCTTTTGAGGGTGGTTCTGCGGGAGGGGTGGGGTGCATCACCCTGAGTGCACAGGTGCAAAAAGGCAATGTTGCTGTGCGTAATGATGTGATCTCTGACCTCATTCAGTCACATCGGTCTAATTTTAAGGACCTGCTGGACCCTAGTGTAGGCCTGAGCGCATCGCTGCCCTATAGACATGTGGCATTGGCTTTTAGGACACTGTAGTGAGCTCCTTACTAAGTGTACATGCACACAGGCTCCCGCCACTTCATTACACATGAACATTATGCTTCTAGCATGCCCTCTTTCTTTTTTTATGTGAAAGTTGGCATAGCATATTATTATTTGAGCTTGTGTATTCTCGTGCACTCCAACTCCTCTTTGAACCACGATTACCACTAACAGTTGGTAGACCCTCCCTGCCTCCAAGCAGGGCGCTCCACTCAACGCGCAGCTCCACCTGCCTGCGCCAGTGATCCCAGCCAGCCTCTGCCGCTGCGCCCAGGGCTCCAGGCCCGCTGCTGACTTTGTCCGTCTTTCTGGCCTCCCCTCACTTTAAGTATTTGTAGGTTGTGTGACTCTATTCGCCCAATTGTTCTGGGTCCTGCTCTTTTCTTCCCAGTGCAGCATGTTCCTTAGCCCCCACTGCTCCCCCTTTTTAACTTCTGTTTCACTCTCCAACCTCTCCCATCCCCGGTTCCCACCGCTGTGTCCCCTGCGGCCCCGCCCCCTTTGTCCCCATTGGCCTCCTCGCTCCCTCCTCCCAGCTGCTCCTCCCTCCCACCTCACCATATATGGCGGCTGCTGCGCGGCAGTAGGCGCGACCATCCTTGCCTCCAAGCAGGGCGCTCCACTCACTGCGCAGCTCCACCTGCCTGCGCCAGTGATCCCAGCCAGCCTCTGCCGCTGAGCCCAGGGTTCGAGGCCCGCTGCTGACTTTGCCCGTCTTTCTGGCCTCCCCTCACTTTAAGTATTTGTGGGTTGTGTGACACTATTTGCCCAATTGTTCTGGGTCATGCTCCTTTCTTCCCACTGTAGCGTGTTCCGTAGCCCCACACAGCTCCCCCTTTTTGCCTTCTGTTTCCCTCTCCACCCCCTCCAATCCCAGGTTCCTGCTGCTGCGGCCCCTGCGGCCCCGCCCCCTTCGTCCCCATTGGCCTCCCCGCCCCGCCTCCCATCTGCTCCTCCCTCCCACCTCACCATATATGGCGGTCGCTGCTTGGCCGGGCTGATGGCGCGCCTAAGGCAAGCCCATCTGCGATTGTCCACGCCTGGACCGTGCCCAGTGCCAGAACTCCTGGCCCCCGCGCACGCCAAGTCCCCCGACTCCACTACGATGCCAGCACCCTCCATGCACTCAACCACGGACGAGAACAAACCTGCTACCGTGCCACCCCGAAGCCCACTCAAGGACCCTTCACCTGCCAGGCCTGCATCTTCACCAGCATCCGTCCCACCAAATCGCCAGCAAAAGAAGCCAACTACCTCAGATGCATCCTCCTCAACACCCGCTCCGCCCGCAAACATGCCGTCAAACTCTGGGACCTCCTCGACTGTACCTCCCCAGACGTCGACTTCCTGACGAAGACCTGGCTGAACACCGGACATCGCCATAGCGATCCCGGAAGGCTACAAGATCTCCCGCTCGGACCTCGCCACAGCGTTGGAGGAGGAATCGCCATCGCCCACAGGAACACCCTCAGTGTCTCAACCAACACTGACGACTCCCTCAGCACCGCCGAACACATGCACTTCCAGATTCACATCGACCCAAACTCCACCCTCAGAGGAACCCTCATCTACAGACCCCCCGGACCACGACCACAGTTCAGCGACTCTATCGCCGACCTCATCAGCACGCATGCCCTCGCCTCCACAGACTACATCCTCCTCGGGGATCTGAACTTCCACCTCGAGAACAGCAACGACACCAACTCCACCACCCTGATCGACAACCTAGCCAACCTCGGACTCAGACAGCTCAGGACAACACCCACCCACGCTGCCGGCCACACGCTTGACCCCATCTTCACAGCAAGCCCCCACGTCACCTTCAGCCACACCACCGAACCCCACTGGACCGACCACCACTGCATCCACTTCAACTTCAGGAAGCGCACCACCACACCCAGCAGATGCCTCGACGCCACTGGAGCAAGGTCACTGACGACCAGCTAACCAACACCCTCACCCAGAGCCCAGCAGCCGACCCCACCGACCCTAACACCGCTGTCCTCAACCTCAGACAGTGGATCAACAACTGCACCAACACCCTCGCCCCGCTCAAGAAACCCTCCAACAGCCACACCAACAAGAAAGCCACCTGGTTCACCAAAGACCTCCAGGACTCCAAACGAACATGCCGTAAAACGGGGAAGAACTGGCTCCGCGAACGAACACCGGACAGCTACGCAGCTCACAAGAACGCTGCCTGCAGACACCACCAACTCATCAGAGCCGCCAAGAGGACCTCATTCAAAAACCACCTGAATAACAGCGCACGCAACAGCAAAGAGCTCTTCAACATTGTTAAGAAACTCTCCAACACCAATGACATCCAGCCTTCATAGACCTGTGCAACTCGCTGGCCACCTTCTTCCTCCGCAAGATCGCCGACATCCATGACAGCTTCAACACCATGACTGCCCCGTCAACCACCACCCCCATGACCACCACCTGCACCAGCCGCCTGCTCTCCTGGACCAGCACCAATGACGAGGACACCAGCGAGACCATGAACACCATCCACTCCGGATCACCGCTGGACCCATGCCCCCACGATATCTTCAACAAAGCCAGCACAACCATCGCACCCCAGCTCCGGAAAGTAATCAACATTTCCTTTGAGACAGCAACCTTCCCGGAAAGCTGGAAGCACGCCGAGATCAACGCCTTACTCAAGAAACCCAAGGCGGAGCCCAAGGACCTCAAGAACTTCTGACCCATCTCCCTGCTCCCGTTCCCGGGGAAGGTCACCGAGAAGATCGTCAACAAACAACTGACCCGCTTCCTCAAGGAGAACAGCATCCTGGACCCGTCCCAGACTGGGTTTCGCAGCAACCGCAGCACCGAAACTGCCCTTATCGCTGCCACCGATGAAATCAGGACCCTGCTTGACAACGGATAACCAGCGGCCCTCATCCTCCTGGACCTGCCAGCCGCCTTTGACACGGTCTGCCACTGCACCCTACGAACACGCCTACACGATGCGCGGATCCAAGAGAAGGCCCTGGACTGGACCACATCCTTCCTCTCCGGCAGAACTCAGAGCGTCCGCCTCCCCCTTCCGCTCCACTGCCTCTGAAATCATTTGCTGCGTACCCCAGGGCTCTTCCCTCAGCCCGACGCTGTTCAAAATCTGCATGGCACCCCCTGCCTACGTCACCCAACTGTGAAACAGTAAAGGTATTGGATCCTACATCTGACCAACCCGGATCTCAACAATAGGAAAAACAGAACAGGGTGGCTGGACAGGATTATTCGTGAAACAATTCACCAGACACACAGTCAATCTGTACCGTGTGACCACTGGATTTAATTTTCCAAACAAGTTTATTTTTCTTTTTTACATTTATCAGCAATTTTTTGAAACACAAGCACAAACAAAACCACTGTCAATTCAAAAGGTTCATATATACAGTATCTACAAATGCACACATTTACAAATTTACAACAAAGAATCAAACAAAAGATTGGTTAGACACACCAAAAGACAATCACAAATGTATAATAATTCAAATAAATTGCAATTATATACAGTGCAGAGATTAATCCATAAGCGAACAAACGGGAACCAGTCCTAGAGATTGAAAAAACCAAGTGACAGGCGGGGTTGAGATCAAAAACAAGCCTGCCTGTCAACGAAAGCCTGTGGTGTAATGTTAAATAGGGTTGCAAGGCTAGGATACAGAGTGGTGGTATGATTTACATCCTAGCGGCACCCTTTGTTGTAGCCACAGGGTGGTATTGTCGACGCGTTTCGAACCTAAGTATTCAAGGTTCTCTTTAGGACAGGGACTGGGAAACAGATTCTGCACGCGGGCACAAAGGTTGCCGTGGCGTAGGTATGTCGTGTTCACACCTGCAATAGGCGCAGAGCAGGACTTAAGGCGTGGTGTCAGGCTTCAGAAGCTTGCAGGTATCAGGGCGGCTCACATTATTTTGCGCGTGTAGGTCTGGCTTTGCAGACCACAGGGAGGGAAGCGGCCGGTCACTGGCCTCAGTTCAGGCCGGCAGTTAAAGTTGGCCCGTTTTCTGAATGAAGTAATCAAGCCACAGAAGGTCCGTGTTGCTCACTCTCTCCCAGGAACAAGCTGTCTGTACGTCACCCAACAGCATGACCTCAACATCATCTCCTACGCCGACGACACCAAAGACACTCGCACCGCCATGACCAACCTCCATGAAGGAATGAAGGCCGTCGCCGAATGGATGAGGAACATCCGACTGAAGCTGAACTTGGACAAAACGGAAGTCCTCATCCTTGGTTCGACCCCCTCAGCCTGGGACGACTCCTGGTGGCTGACAACTCTAGGAACAGCCCCGACGGCCACCGACCACGCACGCAACCTAGGGGTCATCCTCGACTCCACCCTCTCCATGACCAGGCAGGTCAACGCTGTCTCCTCATCCTGCTTCAACACCCCCAGAATGCTCCGCAGGATCTTCAAGTGGATCCCCAGCTAGACAAGAAGAACTGTCACCCAGGTCCTCGTCACCATCAGGCTGGACTACGGAAATGCCCTCTACGCAGGAACGTCAGCCATGCTCCTGAGGCGACTGCAACGCATCCAGAATGCATCAGCACGTCTGATCCTGGACATCCCCCGCCGCAGCCACATCACACCCCACCTGAGAGACCTGTACTGGCTCCCCGTCAACAAGAGGATAACCTTCAAACTCCTCATCCACGAACACAGAGCTCCCCACAAGACCGGCCCAGCATACCTCAACAGACAACTCAACTTCTACACCCCCACCCGCCAGCTCTGCTCCGCCAGCCTCGCCCTTACCACAGTCCCCCGCGTCTGAAGAACAACCCCCGGCGGCAGATCCTTCACCCACCTCGCCGCTAAGACCTGGAACACCCTCCCCACCAACCTACGACATACCCAAGACCTACTGGGCTTCAGAAGACTCCTCAAGACATGGCTCTTCGATCACTAGCAGCAGCATCCCACCCCCCCCCCAGTGCCTTGAGACCCTCAGGGGTATATAGTGCGCTTTATAAGTGTCTTGATTGATTGATTGATTGATTGATTGTACTTCAAAATCAAAGGATGCACTCAACTCTTTTATTTATTTAATGTCAAGCTTGAAATAAACCTTCATTTACCTCCACACGTTTCCACCTTTAAATTATTTCTCCCTTTTCAGACTTTTCATTGATTGCCAAAAGAAGAGCAGAGCAGGAGCTGACCCCACAATAATGCCCTGGCATTCTGACACCTTCCATCGCGGTATTATGAGACCATTTCCGACCGGAGACCGGGTCTACCGCACAAACATACCCCGGACTAGGAGCTTGCACCAACACGTCATGGGACACACAAGTGGTGGCAGGTGAACAGTGAAGCCTCGGTGTACCAGACCTACAATTGAGCACAGTGCCGAAGAAGGGGTTGGGGTGCAGCACCCTGGGCACAAAGGTGCATGCAAGCGATTTTCCCATAGCTAATAATGTAGGGCTATATTATCAAAGAATGGCGATATCATTATCACCACTTTAGCGACAGGAAACTGCCGCTAAAGCGACGATAAGAGGTTGATCATATGCCATTGTGAATTCCCATAGAAGCCCAGGTTCACACCAGAACCTGGGCTTCTAAGGGAATTCACAAGGGCATATTATCAACCCTTTATCGCCGCTTTAGCGGCAGTTTCCTGCCGCTAAAACGGTGATAATGTTATCGCCCTTCCTTCATAATATGTCCCATAATCTCTGGCCTCATGTATTTAATTGTAAGGGCTTGCTGAACCATACTCTTTCTCGCAGACCCCAGCATCCTAGACAAATGGGTGACAGAGGGTAAACACTAAGGGTCGGGTGCAATAGGCCGACCCTCTGTCTCTTCCTCCCTGTCTTCTTTAGACTCTCCCTCCCCTTCTCCCTTCCACCCACTCACCCTCCCTTCCATTCTCACTATGGTCCTGTCATTCAGACTACCTTTCTTTACCTCTTACACATAGCACACATACTTATGTTTCATTTTTGTCTGGGAGTCCAACCCATGTTTTTTTTATTATACTGTTCAATTAAAGTTACATTTCTATTTATTTCTGTTTTATTAAAGGTTATTTGTTTTTCAAATAAATAACTGAGTGTAAAGGTCTTCTTTTTCTGACAACACTTGTCTATTATTTATTGTGAAACTAATCTGTTTATAGGAGATTTTAAGGACAACATTATTTAATATTAGAGTGCACCTTCCAAACATAATCTAACCCACTATTAGACAAATGAAGCCTGAGTAATTGTACAACTGCAAGAGTTCTATGAGTGTATCACTTTATAGCACCATAAGTACTGCCTGTGTGATTACAGAACAAATAAGGCACTGCCTAGGACCACCGAGGCTTCAGGGACTGCCGAGGCCAACTCTGCATATTTAAATAAAGACTCGGAGTGTGGTGATCCCCGGATTTCAGTTGGCCTCGAACCCCCCAAACAATTAGTAAACAATACCTGGGAAGGTGGCGCTCCCCTAGGTGGAAAAATGACTCTGTGACCCTCCGCTCCTAATTTACATGTGACATTAAGATCCACAGTCCTACAAAGACCCCCCAATATATTAATTGGATTGGCCACGGAACATTACCCACCCACCAGGGGCCTTATTTAAAAGAACAGGTGAGACCCCGCTTTTTTGTTTCTGTTCTTTTCTCTCCATTTTTACCATCTGCATCCCCTCTATTACAGCGATATGAGTTGTTCCTCCTCTCGCTTCAAGTAGTCGAACAAGTATTTGCTATCACAGGGTGGAAGCCATGCACCACCCTCTAATAGCAAACACAAATGTCCAGCGAATGCACACCCTGGGACATTGTGTGAGCTGCTCCTGAGAGGTCACCCTCCCTACTACCATGACGCATTTGTTAGTATAAACGCATACTAACACTACTTACACATGTGTAGTACAGTGACCAGAATGTAGTGAAGGAGCAGAGGAAGCACAAAATCTAAAAATATAAATCCTACCAGAAGTCGAATGACATAGTTCAATGAGCCGACGACCCTGGCATGAGTAGAAACAGCTACACAAACAAAACGGGTCTTCAGCACAACGTAAGCAATGGTGAGTGGTACCTTCTTTTTGCCTTCTCCCGATCATCGCCACATTTATGTAGTGAAGAGGCAGACAGCAGTGGATCCAATAACTAGACTTATTACAAGAAAACAAGACATCAGAAACAACCATCAACATGAGCATACAGCAAAGCAACCGTCTAATCCAGCACCGTGTACAAACTCCACACGGTTCCCCTCATGATAGCCCTACATTCTAATATTACATACTGAGGGCCATGTTATCAAGGAATGGCGTTATCATTGTCGCCGCTTTAGTGGCAGGAAACTGCGGCTAAAACAGCGATAATGGGCTTGATATTATACCGTAGAGAATTCCAATGGAAGCCCATGTTCTGGTGTTAACATGTTCTTCTGGTTGCCTACATGTCCTATTGTTGTCATCCAACAAACGAGTTGTATTTTTTACATACTATACCACACATTATAGCTACCTGTATCTCAGTCATTTAATTCAATACGATCTATATCCCATTCTAAGCAAGAAGGAAGAAATTCACACATCTAGGAAACCAAAACACAAAATACCAAGTGCTATCAATTTTCAAGAGTACTTATCTTACAGTGCAAAAAATCAGAATTAGTCATCATTGTTATTAAAGTCCATATTCTCTTAGACACCTAAGTGTACTGATAATTCTTCCCCACCGTTCAGGCCCCGTTCAGGCCCCAAAATACAACTTGTTTGTTGGATGACAACAATAGGACATGTAGGCAACCAGAATGGTTGCCATTGCCGATCCACGGTGAGATTAGATCTGTCAAATTGGCGGTTTTGAACACACTTGATAAACGTAAATGGCATTTATAAATGTGTTGATGAATGAAAGCCATACAAATGCATCAATAATGTATAAAGAATGAATTGAACAACGTTCTAAGATGGCGCCCACAATTTTGCGGGTCGCTAATAGTCCTATTTCTGTTTCCACAATTTGAGTTACAAATGGCGCCGCGCTGCTTGACACGCTTAGACACAGAAGAAGGGAATTACCGAAACGCGTCTGTTGTCAGTGAAATAAAGAACACTGCTTTGCCATAGTAACCTGCGAGTGCTGTCTCTTTTTCCTTGTAAATGGGAGAAACTTTGAAGCTTTAATATTACGCGAATGCACCAACGCGTGACGGCACCCGTCTACAGAGTGACTCGCTATCTGTTGTCCTTGGAGCAGGAATATATATATATATATATATATATATATAGCGTTTCACCACACGCTCACAAGCGTGAAAATGCACTCGAAATCCAGAGTATATTCACCATTCAATTATACCATCCAGTAAAGTTCATGGGTATAAATTCTTTATTCCAGCATGGAACACAGTTCATGGAACTAACCCCCAACGCGTTTCAGCGACAACTCGCCTTGGTCACGGGTGAGTAATGTTAGTGAAATAAACATTTAAATAAAGTTTTCAAACCATCGTGTATGAACATAAACAAAGGACAATGTGCATAAAGTAAAACACAGCGGCCATCTTGGCATGGTCAACTATTCATAATGATGTGTCTGAGTGAATATCCATTCGACTAACAGACTCTTGCAATAATATATACTATCATTACTCGCAACAATATTGAACGATTTATCCAATATCTATACCATAGTAGTTCAAAATAAGTATCCCAAGTGGGGAAAACATTCTTATTATGCGAAACGTGATAAAAGTTCCATGCTGCTATATTCACACAGTCACATTTAGAACAGCACGAAACACTTATACCCAGCAAGTGCATGATGGTGACAAATGAGAGACGGGCAGTGAGACCCCCAACCCCAGTGGGTGGTGGTGATTGCATACCAACCAGATCACAAAGTAATCATGAAAACCAGATTAGGTCATACAATTTCAAAATCAATCATAATCAAAAATAAACAAAACCCATATCATGATAATGTTTCCTTCAATCCCAAGTGAGAGATATAAACGTGACCCATAGGTTGATCACATCTGCTGCCCGGTCTATTCTCCACAGAGAAGTGTCACCTATAGAAAAACAAGAGCGGCACATCAGAACTACTAATGCCATGTACAAGCGACCTTCAAGTAATATGTGCATAAAAAACAATACAATTTAAGTGATTTAAAAACAGTCGAATCATTATTCGGAGTTTGAGAAAACAGCTGACGTTATGAGCAATATACATCATTGTAGGCAGACCTCTATATAGTTTACTCTCCCAGATACCATTTAAGTTCTTCTTCAGAATTCAGCCCCCCTGGGATGCGTGTGTCGAGATCAAGGATATATTTACTTTCCAATTGACGCAACCTGCGTATTCTGTCGCCTCCCCTCCTCATGTTGGGAATTCTATCAATCACAAAGAATTTCAATAAGTTGCGGTTGCCCCTGTGTTTTTCTTCAAAGTGACGGGCGACCGGCGAGCTTTGATCTTTATTGTCGATCGCCCTCATGTGCTCAAGAATACGCTTTTTCGCTGGGAACATAGTGCTCCCTACATATTTTTTGGCACATGGACATACCAACACATATATCACATGGTCAGAGAGGCAGTTAAGATGTTGTGTAATTGGTTTTTCCCTGTCTTCTATGGGATAATAGACTGATTTGACGTTGGTGCTGAATTTGCAAGCTTTACACTTCATACAAGTGAAAAAGCCTTTTATCTCATTGGTCTTCCTCGGTATGGTATTAACCTAATTTCTGCTCAGCTTGTCTTTCAAAGAATCAGCCTTCCGATAGGTAATACTAGGATTGCTCCCTAAAACCTCGGTGAGTGTCTGTTCAGTAAGTAACACATTCCAGTTTTTTTTAAAGCTTTTCTGTATCTGCCACGAACTGGCGTGGTAAGTAGAGATAAATCTAATAACCTCCTGTTCTTCAGGTTTATCAATCTTAGGTACCAATAGCGACTCATGGCTGATGGTGCTAGCCTTTACAAAAGCCGCATCAATCACCTGTGGATTGTAACCACGTTCCCTGAAACGTTCTTTCATTATGTCTCCTTCTCTTAGAAAATCCTCATCCTTACTGCAGTTCCTCCGAGCCCGGAGGAACTCCCCAAAGGGGATACTGCGTATGAGTGACTTCGGGTGACTGCTGTCCGCGTGGAGCAGGGTGTTCCCTGCCGTGGCTTTGCGGAATAATTTGGTGACAAGTTTATTCCTCTCAACTCCAACTTCTAAATCTAGAAACTCCATCATACAGTTACTGATCTTACCATCAAAAGTGAGGTTGAGATCATTACAGTTTAATTCACTGATGAAATTCTTCGCCAATATTTCAGGACCATCCCAAATGATGAATAAATCATCAATGTAACGCAGCCACGTCTTGACATGGCTGCGATACAGAGTGCTGGTCTCAGCCACCCGTTGCTCCCAGTTTGCCAAGAACAAATTCGCAAAACTGGGAGCAAAACAAGTTCCCATCGCTGTCCCTTGTCGCTGTCTAAAGTAAGTGTCATTAAAGATGAAGAAGTTATTTTCGAGACAAAACAACATCATTTTCAGAATCATATCTGTATGGTCACGAAACGAAATAGACCGTTTCTTAAGAAACCTCCGACAGGCGTCGATACCATCCAGATGCCTGATGGAGGTATACAGGCTGCCTACATCAAGAGAGATGAGGAGATAGCTATCCTGCCACTCACAGTTCTTAATCTTATTGACAAAATCTCTGCTGTCCTTTAGGTACGAGGGTATACCCTCCACAAAAGGGCGCAGAAAAAAGTCTATATACTTCGAGGTGTTCTCGAGGAGGGATCCCATTGAGGAAACAATTGGCCTACCTGGGGGCCTGACTGCATCCTTGTGCAGTTTGGGCAGGAGATATAACACTGCCACTTTAGGGTTTCTGTTCAACAGAAAAGAATACTCATTCCATTCTAACAGGCCCTCACTATGCCATTCCTTCAACATATTGTGGTACATGATATTAGTTCTTTCGATCTTTTCAATGGATGATACCTCATAACATTCAGCAACGTTAAGTTGGCGCATACCCTCCTCAATGTAGCTGTTAACATCCATTACCACAACATTCCCCCCTTTATCCGATTGACGGATAACAATTGAGGGATCATCCTCCAAAGTCTTTACCGCCAAACGTTCATGTTTGCTCAGATTGTCACACGCCCAGTCTTTCTTTCTGGCCAACTTTTTCAGATCATCAATAACAAGTGTTTCAAAAACATCAATACCACAAGCTGGCAATACGGGATTGAAATTAGATTTGGGTTTCTAAATGTGACTGTGTGAATATAGCAGCATGGAACTTTTATCACGTTTCGCATAATAAGAATGTTTTCCCCACTTGGGATACTTATTTTGAACTACTATGGTATAGATATTGGATAAATCGTTCAATATTGTTGCGAGTAATGATAGTATATATTATTGCAAGAGTCTGTTAGTCGAATGGATATTCACTCAGACACATCATTATGAATAGTTGACCATGCCAAGATGGCCGCTGTGTTTTACTTTATGCACATTGTCCTTTGTTTATGTTCATACACGATGGTTTGAAAACTTTATTTAAATGTTTATTTCACTAACATTACTCACCCGTGACCAAGGCGAGTTGTCGCTGAAACGCGTTGGGGGTTAGTTCCATGAACTGTGTTCCATGCTGGAATAAAGAATTTATACCCATGAACTTTACTGGATGGTATAATTGAATGGTGAATATACTCTGGATTTCGAGTGCATTTTCACGCTTGTGAGCGTGTGGTGAAACGCTATACATACAGGGTGCCTTTGACCCTGGTGTGCACCGCAGTACGAGGGTCCCGGTTTTTCAAAGGATGTGAACGCTTTATATATATATATATATATATATATATATATATATATATATATATATATATATATATCCACACAACCTCCAGCAAAACTGTAGGAAGAGGCCACACGGGGAACTCAGGAAACAAGCCTTTAATAGACACGCAGGTAAGACATGATGCATTTTGACATTGTAGTCTTCCTCAGACGCCCCTGCTGCACTAACAAACAGTCCAGCGCTTCCACTTAAAACCCAACTGCAGACCTCCCATAGGTGAGAGGAAGCCTCTCCCCTGCCATGTGGTCGCTCACCTGCTATAGTGCTGTCGGTACTACAGCACCCAGAATGCAACATCCCTGGGTTGGTGCTGCGAGGGGAATGAAGGAGTAAAGTTCATGGGGCTATGGCGCACTGCAGAGTGGAGCGCACTGTTATTGATGCAAACTAAAGTCCTCGGGCTACCCTGGGTCCCCGCATTCATCTTCACCGTCACACCACAAGTCCGCCGAGTCCTAGGCTGAAATATTATCAAGCCTTTCCGTGAAGTCACGAGCTGACTGCTGTCAGCAAACTCTGCTTGACTAGCACTGGAGAGGTGGGCTGCTGCAATCCGATACCTCGGTTACAAAGAAAGAGACTGCTCACGCAAAAGCCAGTAATGCAACAGCCACTTGACAGATGGGGCCTCTTAAAGCGTCTCTGGCTAACGCTGAAAATATCCACACAACCTCCAGCAAAACTGTAGGAAGAGGCCACACGGAGAACTCAGGAAACTAGCCTTTAATAGACACGCAGTTAAGGCGTGATGCATTTCGACATTGTAGTCTTCCTCAGACGCCCCTGCTGCACTAACAAACAGTCCTGCACTTCTACTTAAAATCCAACTGCAGACCTCCCATAGGTGAGAGGAAGCACCTCCCCTGCCATGTGGTCACTCACCTGCTGTAGTGCTGTCGGTACTACAGCACCCAGAATGCAACATCCCTGGGTTGGTGCTGCGAGGGGAATAAAGGAGTAAAGTCCATGTGGCTATGGCACACTGCAGAGTGGAGCGCACTGTTATTGATGCAAACTAAAGTCCTCGGGCTTCCCTGGGTCCCCGCATTCATCTTCACCGCCACAGCACAAGTTCGCCGTGTCCTAGGCTGAAATAATATCCAAGCCTTTCCGTGAAGTCACGAGCTGACTGCTGTCAGCAAACTCTGCTTGACTAGCGCTGGAGAGGTGGGCTGCTGCAATCCGATACCTTGGTTACAAAGAAAGAGGCTGCTCACGCAGAAGCCAGTAATGCAACAGCCACTTGACAGATGGGGCCTCTATATATATATCCAAACACTTGCCAAGTTACGCGATTCGACTGTCAAGGCAGTCTTGATCACACACTTACTTAAGTGATGTTTGCAGGACAGACACGGTATTCCAGCAGCGGGATGAGGGTCCTGGAAAGCCGTTCTTTGCCCACTGTAAGATCCAGGTAGGCGAGGGGAAGAAGCAGACACCGCCCGCTTCATACGGACTCGGAGTGCCCCCCTGGCCTGTCAGAAGTGCCTCAACCAATTGTAGCAGGGCATTCTGTATTGGAAGAGGGACTTGGGATCATTCATTGTTTAGCGGCATCCGAGGAAGGCATTCACACTGAAACCCATCATGCCGTTTGATTAAATAAAGAGCGAGTTTCCTGATGGATCCATGTAGCTCAACTTATTTTAAAGGAAAGAAGTGTGGACTTTGGTATTTGTCTGCAGCCACAAGCACAAGAGAGCATCCATCCCTAACACAGTTTGGTGGGAGCAGTGGCAATTTGTGCTTCTCTGAAAGCTGTTTGGAAAACGCCGAACCGCCGCACCCCGTAAGAATACCCAGCCAATAGATATTGGACTGTGATTGCAAAGGAAAACACTACTTACTTAAGTGATGTTTGCAGGACTGACACAGGATTCCAGCAGCGGGATGAGGGTCCTGGATAGCCGTTCTTTGCCCACAGTAAGATCCAGGTAGGCGAGGGGAAGATATATATGTTTTTTGTGGAAACGTTGAGACCTTTCTAAATTCAATTGAGGTCACTCATGTTCCATACTGTATTCTGTTTAATCCACTTGCAATGGTACCATCAATCAATCTGAGTACACAAACTTAATCTTCAGCCTCCAGTTGCAAATTCCTTTACATGTATGCAACATTTTGCCCTATTTAATTTGGCATGTTGCTTCTTTATTTATATACACTATATTATCTGTTAATATTATTTAGCTTTCGAATGAGTTGCAGACCGCCTGTGTAGGTGTTACGAACCATAGGTCTAAAGTGTTCCTAAGTAGCTTTTAAAGCAAATGGAGGCAGAATTGTTGTGTTATGAAAAAAACAGGGACATTTGCACAAACTTCTATTTGAGTATCAGCTCTGCTCCTTCCAAATCCTCAAAACAGTCACAAATGCCTGGAATTTTTCTTTAAGAAAGATAGCAAACCAAGAAAGAACAAAGGAGCTGGACATATGCCATGAGCAGCTTTAAACACACATTCCACAGACTAAAAGAAAACTTCCTCTGGCTGAACGCAGTAAAAATAGCGATCATGATCTTGAGAGAGTCAAGCTGTTACATTTACCCTTTAAATCGCATACCCCCTATTCACTTGACAAGAAGTCTTAACTCTATTTCTGAAAATCAAGAAATGTGAATCTGATAAACCAACTTTAAAGCACTCCATTGGCTTTCAGTGGATTCCTGGGTCAAATTCAAACCCATCTAAATGTTCCATACAGATTACTTAATGAAAAATCTGTTTGCCAGAAAAATCTACGCTTCACTCAACTCTGCTCACAATGTAGGATAAACCAAACAGGAAATTTACCATTCATCCCATCCAACAACCTCAAACAAGCCACCCAATCACTGGTGCTATCCAGACTCGACAATGGGAATGCCACCCTCACTGGTACAACAAAATCTCACCTAGTTCCCCTCAAAACTATTCTTGGCGCTGCAGCTAGAATGGTCACTGGAATCAGGAAATATGACCACATCTCACCAGCACTCAGAGAACTAAAATGGCTCCCAATCGAAATGTGTGCCAGTTTCAGAACTGCCTGCCTCACACACAAAGCCCTGCACACAGGAAAACCTGAGTATTTGGCTGCTAAACCCAAGAGGGCTGGTCAGACAAGGAACCTCAGGAGCTCCAGCACCCTCCTACTTATCCCTAAGTAAACACGGAAACAAAAATCTGCTGTGCGGTCCTTCGCCAGAAACGCGCCCAAAATCTGGAACGCCATCCCAGTCGGTATCAGGACTATCTCGTCCTTCACAAAATTAAATTAAAAAACACCTAAAAGTCCTTTTCCTCAACCGCTCCCTCCCAAATGGATAGCCGCCATCTAAAAGCAAATCCCTGCTCGTCGTCTCTCCCAGACATTGTAGCTCTAAGACTTACCTTCTCTCTGCTATTTGACCCATAACTACTCCCCCCCCAAGTGGTTCAACATCAATACAACGTGCTCTCTATGAGGTTATCTCAGGACTCACGTACTACCTCAATGATACTCAGCACACTTGGACTTCCGAACCTATATGTAGAATACTGCTTTATTGTATGAATCTTGCTCGAAAACTGCTGTGAAGCGCTCTGATACCCTCGGGTCAGGCTAGAGCTATATAAAACTCCTTCATAAAATAAAAAGAAAATACCATCTCCCGATGGAACTTCTAGGAGGATGGCTTTTTTTTAGGTTCACCTCCACTTTTTTGCCCCCACTTTTTGATGACTTTTAGTGCTAGTTTATAAATCTGCACACCATGGAACTGACATCCAGTGCGCAATGTATGTGCTCTGACCCTTAAAGGTGTGTGATATTTGATACAAATTGCCTGATCCTTGACTGGCAAGGTGCACGTACAAGCTTGTCCCTAGTAAAAGGAAGGCAGAGTACCTAGTGCCTGTAATTTAAGGTGCTTTTAGTGGGCTGCTACTCTCTTAACCACCCCTAAAATGGCAACTAAAACTTTGGTGTGAGACCTGTCATATAGTCTACACGGCAATTAAAAAGACATCCCAATCGAAAATCCAAATTGGACATGTATTCTACCTGTAAGTCCCTAGTATACGGTACAAGAAATTGAGTTTCTGATTGGCAGAGTTATGCACCCTGCCCAAACAGAAACCGCAATCAGAGTCAGGATAAGTCAGATACACACCATAACTTAACATGTGCTGACCCTCTGGTAGCTTAGCACAGAGGAGGTAGGCTTAACTTATGAGTCAACGTTTGAAGTACTTGTGCAACACTTCAAACAGTAACACACTGAAAACATCATAAAAAGACTTCACACCAATTTAGAAAAATAGACTATAATTTTATCAATAAAACAAAACCAAAACAACAATATTTCAATAAGTAGATGTTAACCCAGCTAGGGGGAGGAGGTCTGTGCGGCGCCGCCATGCTTGTGACGGAACCACTCCGTCACAAGCCAGGGGCGCGCTGTGCCTGGGATGGAGTGGTTCCGTTACGCCCCGCCCACGCAGGCACGGAATTCCTGCAGCGTGGGCGGGGTGGCCGCGCCGTGACGGAACCACTCGGTCACCAGCACAGCGCGTCCGTGGCTCGTGATGGAGTGGTTCCGCCACTAGCACGGAAGAGGTTAAGATATGAATTTCTAAAGATTAAAAGTGAAAAATAGCCCTTTGAAGCAATAAGCACCTATGGGGTTATCTGATTGCACTGGACCATTCACGAGTTCAGATTAAACTCAATAGAGAATTGGCCAGATAAAGGAGCCACACAAGCCCCACTGAACAAAGGTACTTTGATCCTGGTTGCAACAGAAAGGTGCAGGTTGCAGCCAAGTGATGTGTCTGTGTCGATCCCACAGTCGAGCTGATACTTTGCTTTTCTCCACACAATGATGGCTGCGTAGATCCTCTCTCTGCAGGGGTGGCAATCCAGTGGTTTTGATGGCGATGCACTGTTTCCAAGTGTGATCAAGCACCTCTGTCCATGTCCATTGGTCCAGGCACTGGAGCGGGGATAAGACTTTGATGTCCCTGAGTCTTAAAACAGGAGGCAAGCCAGCATGCCCTTGGAGAGCAATCTAGGTTGAAGTAAGTTAGTCCAGTTCTCCCTCAGCAGGGCAGAGGGTAGCAGGCAGCAGGGCAGCACAGCAGAAAAACAGTTCTTCCAGAGCTGCAGTCCAGCAGAGTGCCAGCCCTTGTAGCAACAGAGCAGTCCTTCCTCCTGGGAGTTTTCTTAACAGGTCCAGTAGTATCTCATTTGGTGAGGTCACAAGACCCAGTACTTATAACCAGTTGTAACTTTGAAGTGGAGTTGACCTCAAATAGGGCCTTTGAAGAGCACAACTGTCTTTCCTCCCAGCTCTGGCTCCAGCCTCACTACAGGGGGTGTTAGATCTGGTATCCTTGGCATGGTTTCCCCTGACATTTTCCCTTCTGACCTCAAGTTTTACTGTCTTCATTTTTCTGGTTTTAGGATTCTGTGCACTTTATCACTGCTAACCAGTGTGCTAAAGTGCATGTGCTCTGTACTCTAAACATGGTAACATTGGTTAAACCAGAATTGTCTAATTTAATTTACGTATACGTCCCTAGTAAATTGTAATACTGTGTCCGGGCCTGTACACATTTTAAACTGCAAGTTTGACCTGGCAAGTTAACCCTCTAGACAGGCCACAGCCCTCCTTTTTAATACATATATGTCACCCCTAAGGTGGGCCCTAGGCAGCTCCAAGGACCAAGGAAGTGAATTTAAAAAGTTGGACATGTACTTTTAAGTTTTACATGTCCTGATAGTGAAATACCCTTAAATTAGTTTTTCACTACTGCAGGGTCTATCCGTCACATAGGTTAACATGAGGGATGCCTTTTAACATTTTATAAGTGTAATTTCCTGCTGGGATGGATAGGAAAATCAAACATTATGTCTCTGGACTCATAATTTTAAAATACAACTTATGGTGTAAATGGTTTTTAAATTGAAGTTCTGAAAATGCCACTTTTAGAAGTCATTTGGTGCCTTTTGCCTGTTCCCTGGAACACACGTCTGGGGTGGGTGAAAGCTGGCTTCCTGCATTCCCTCTAGACAGCCACACCCAACGGCATAGTAGGTGTGACTGAGCAGCCATCTGCATGTTGATGGGTCATCCTGAGGCAGGATGTGAGGGAGGAGCTGACACTTGCATCTGAATAGGGATGTGCCTGTCCCAACACAAAGGGTTGAACACCCCCCTGTAGTGAGTCTGGGGCCAGGGCAGGAAATGCAGAGCCCTATACACTTCAAAGCATCTCTTTGTCTCTCTACTTCTAAGGCCAAATTGGTTATAAGTACTAGACCTCTGACACCATGAAATGAGAACATTGATGGAACTAAGCACATTCTGCCTGGAAGAAGAGGGACTGCCACTTTGGTAACGTATTTGCGGTGTTGGTCTGCTGATTGCTGCGCTGTAAGAGAGGCTGCCACTTTGCTACCTGATATGCTGTGTTAGTGTGTGCCTGTACTGGGCCTGCTCTCTGCATCCTTGAACCCAAGTTTCTCTAAGGGTTTCCTGGCTTGCCTCCGGTTTTGAGGTCTCAGGGCCATCAAAGTCTTCCTTCATCTCTGCTTCACCTGGTGGCCTCTGCCAACTGTGAGTCCTGCCCTGTTAAGAGGTGGCAATCCAGTCCTGAGCCTTTAAAGTGGGTTATGCTGCTGTTCTCCTAAAACTTTGACGCATTGATGACTTTGCACTAGTCGGAACCGACGCAGTGCCCTTCAACAGTGATGCAGTGCAGATTCAAGGACATCGATGCAGGACCTGATTGCAAGGCTAAATGACGATGCAGCGTCTGCATCCTAAGTAGTTAGATGTTGACAAGGGACCCGACTATGAGAATCGACGATGACACATCGCCTGCATCGAAAGGGGTTTGATGACGACGCAGGACATGACTGTGAGGCTAGACACAGATGCATATACCCAACTGCATGTATTGGAACTAGTGCATCGAGTCTTCAACACTGGTGCTTGCTCTATCCTAGGTACTTTTTCAGTGGGCACTGTGTGGTTCTTGTAGCGAGCCTGCGCTCCATCACTGTCAGCCTGAACTTTGAATTTACTGTGGTCCAGCGCGACCTTCAGCAATTCATAACGGCTATTGGCTTTTAACCTCTATATTACAATTTATTCTATAAAAAATTCATACCTCAAGTACTACTTATTGGGTTTTAGTCTTGTTTTATTCACATACAAATTCTCTATTCTTCTAAACTGGTGTGGAGTCTTTTTGTGTTGTTTTCATTGTGTTACTGTCATTTAAATAATTGCACAAATACTTTCCACATTGCCTCTATTTTGTTTTGCATAAATTTGTTTTATTCAAGATTGTTTGTAAGTTTTCCACAACATCTGATACATCTGCAATACAGCACAATTTACACATTAAAACCGTTTAAAAAGCAGTTGTGGCATGATGCATCTCAGCCATTATCGTCAGATTCAAGTCCAGTGAGCTGACAGTTGGCATAATGTCTTGACATTCAAATCTTAACTATTCCCAACATAACATTGATATAACATAACATTTACCCTTCCCCATGGATCAAATACATTGTGTTAGTGTGTCACCTCATCCATCATGCCTGATGTTACTGTATATCGTTAAATTGCCCCAACCACCCACCTTCGCTCTTGCTGCATGTAAACTTAGTTTTGTATGTCTGCCCATATTTCCTAATCAATGTATTTTTGGCCAGGATGCATCTCTGAGGTAGGGGGGGGAGGGAGGGATAAGATGCCACATCCACAAGTCTACAAGCGGAGAGCACGCTATTTAGGGCGAGCACTACGAAGAGACAGCCTGGTAAGGTATCCTGGAGCCGAGATTTGCATCGGCGCCTCGCTGCTGGTCGCACTGGTCGCGCGCTCGTAGTGCATTGCACTGTGACTTTTTAAATAACCCGTTTTAGGATTTTATTTATTTTTCTTTTCACTTATCCCCTGTTCTTATTGCCGCTCCTGCCCCCTACCTTGCACCATAATTTGCTGGAATAACCACGGCTGTTCGGCGGGTCCGGTTTCCTGGGAGGTTGTGGGTGCCGAGAGACATCTTGCTTTCGGAAGGGGAGTTTGAACGCCATCTTGGAGCGTCCATGTGATCTGGGACGCGAAGAGCACGCTATTTAGGGCGAGCACTACGAGGAGACAGCCTGGTAAGGTATCCTGGGGCCGAGATTTGCATCGGCGCCTCGCTGCTGGTCGCGCTGGTCGCGCGCTCGTAGTGCATTGCACTGTGACCTTTTAAATAACCCGTTTTTGGATTTTATTTATTTTTCTTTTCACTTATCCCCTGTTCTTATTTCCGCTCCTGCCCCCTACCTTGCACCATAATTTGCTGGAATAACCACTGCTGTTCGGCGGGTCCGGTTTCCCGGGAGGTTGAGGGTGCCGAGTGACATCTTGCTTTGGGAAGGGGAGTTTGAGCGCCATCTTGGAGCGTCCATGTGATCTGGGACGCGGAGAGCACGCTATTTAGGGCGAGCACTACGAGGAGACAGCCTGGTAAGGTATCCTGGGGCCGAGATTTGCATCAGCGCCTCGCTGCTGGTCGCGCTGGTCGCGCGCTCGTAGTGCATTGCACTGTGACTTTTTAAATAACCCGTTTTTGGATTTTATTTTTTTTTCTTTTCACTTATCCCCTGTTCTTATTTCCACTCCTGCCCCCTACCTTGCACTATAATTTGCTGGAATAACCACCGCTGTTCGGCGGGTCCGGTTTCCCGGGAGGTTGTGCGTGCCGAGTGACATCTTGCTTTGGGAAGGGGAGTTTGAGCGCCATCTTGGAGCGTCCATGTGATCTGGGACGCGGAGAGCACGCTATTTAGGGCGAGCACTATGAGGAGACAGCCTGGTAAGGTATCCTGGGGCCGAGATTTGCATCGGCGCCTCGTTGCTGGTCGCGCTGGTCGCGCGCTCGTAGTGCATTGCACTGTGACTTTTTAAATAACCCGTTTTTGGATTTTATTTATTTTTCTTTTCACTTATCCCCTGTTCTTATTTCCACTCCTGCCCCCTACATTGCACCATAATTTGCTGGAATAACCACCGCTGTTCGGCGAGTCCGGTTTCCCGGGAGGTTGTGGGTGCCGAGTGGCATCTTGCTTTGGGAAGGGGAGTTTTAGCGCCATCTTGGAGCGTCCATGTGATCTGGGACGCGGAGAGCACGCTATTTAAAGCTCGCCTGTAGCGCGCAGCGGTGACGCGCAGCGGAAGCGCTTTCCCTGCGCCTGAGTCACGCCAGAGTCCTGCCCGTCTGCGCTCGTCAGCGTCTCGGAGGTGTTTGGAGGTGGGAGTCTGGCTCTTTTTTATCTTGTAATTTTGGTTTGTTTGTTCTTTTGCTCTTTGTTTGGAGTCATGATGATTGTTTACAGTGTTGCTGAGCTGCTGGCTCTGCGTAACCATTCTCCTCTGTGCCAGTGTGTATTTCCCGGAGGACGCCTCCTGAGGAAAGGTTGTTCAACGTGTGGGTGGCGCACTGTTGTGTCGTTGGTAACGATGCTGCCACCTCCTATTCAGTACTGTCAATGTGCTCTCTTGAACACCAGATCCCTTGTCAGACATTCCACGGACATCTGGAATCTACTCTCTGACTCTAAAATATCCTGCCTGTTTTTAACAGAGACTTGGTTAGGGGAAGGCTCAGGTCCTGATTTGGCCAGTGCCTTACCTCCGAATTATACCATCTTAAGGAAGGATAGAGTTGGGGGTAGGGGAGGTGGAGTGGCCCTTATAGTGGACAAGGATCTAGTGTGCACTTCGTTTCCTGTCGAGAACATCTCGGGCTGTGAATCTTTGGGCTTTACACTTGGCCTTTCGCCTTGTCAGACGTGCACTGGGATCCTCGTTTATAGACCGCCCGGGCCCATTGGTACGTTCTTTGATGACCTGCAGGCAGCACTCTCTATACCTTGTATGCGATCGGCGCACTGTGTTTTGTTAGGGGATTTAAACCTTCATATGGACATGACAGCGGATCCTGATGCGTCTAAACTGCAGGATATTACTGCATTGCTTGGGCTTGCTCCCTATATTGACAGCCCCACCCATAATAAAGGCCATACACTTGACCTAATCTTTTCTACTAGGCAGATTGCCGTGTCTCCGACACTCCCAGTGTTATGGTCGGATCATTTTATAATAAATTTTGGCATCCCTTATGTGACCAGGATCGGCCAGAGAGTGCAGAAGGGCGCGACCCGACAATCAAGATCTTTTCATCTAGTTACGGCGGAAATGTTGTCGGATGCCCTTCGCCTGTATCCCTGTGTGCTTACAGACGATCTTGATTCTAAGCTAGATCTGGTTCACAAGTGGTTGAAAGCAAGATTTGATGAGTTAGCACCAGCTAAGCCAGCCAAATCAGTCCTTAGCCATGTGTCCGCCCCTTGGTACACTCCTTCATTACGGAAAATGCGCCAAGAATGTAAAAAGGCTGAAAGAGTGTGGCGGCGCAAATATGAGTTAGAGGATAAAATAAAATATCGTGACGCTATTAAGCTTTATCACAAACATATTTCCGAAGGCAAAAAAGAATATCTTGAGCGCAGAATAGATGAAGCGGATAATATGAGTAGGGAACTTTTTAGAATAGTAAAGGAGTTTGCTTCCCCAGCTGCTTGTTCACCTCCTCACTCTCATACAGAAGAGTGGATTAGTCAGCTTGCAGACTTTTTTGTACTTAAAATTAAGGCTATTCAGGAGTCTTTTCCCATTGTGGATGCCAATGTGCCGGCATATAAACTGAGCTCTTTACCTTCATTAGTGGAAGAGACAGGGCCCATACTATCGGTCTTTCCGCCGATGTCCTGTGCCACATCTCTCGATCTGCTGTCCCGGCTTCAGTCTGGCTCACCTCTGGATTCATGTCCAGCGAAATGTCTGGGTAGAGTGGCTCCTGCAGTTAACATCTTGCTGAACCCCCTGCTTAATCTCTCCCTGAGTTCGGGAGCGGTTCCGCGGGCATGGAAACACGCGCTGATTCTGCCGTTACTCAAAAAACCTACATTAGATCCCCTGATGCAGGCTAACTATAGGCCAATCTCCCTGCTTCCTGCTCTGGCGAAGGTGGTTGAGAAACATGTACAGCTCTCGATTACCAACTTAATCGAGAGCAACAACATCCTCCATGATTCTCAATCTGGTTTCCATGCTAATTATAGCACGGAGACAGCCCTCCTTTGAGGTCACCGAAACTATCAGGAAAACTCTTGATCTAGGGGGGAAGGCTATGTTAGTCATGCTTGACCTGTCGGCGGCATTCAACACCGTCCCACATGACGGTCTCCTTTTAAGACTCTGGGAGATCGGGCTGCATGGGACGGTGTTGGATTGGTTTCAATCCTTTCTATCGGGTCGTCGACAGGTGATCTGGGCACCTCCGTTCTCCGCTGAAATGCCGCCGCTAGAGGTGGGGGTTCCTCAAGGGTCTATTCTGAGCCCCACCCTTTTTAATATCTATATGGCCCCTCTGGCGGAGGTAGAGGAGGCTTTTGGTGCCCAGATCATATCTTACGCTGATGACACCCAGCTCCTGTTCACTTGCAGGAAGGGAGAGGCTTTTGATGGCGCCAGGATCAAAGGCTGCCTGAGTGCGGTCTTTGCGTGGTTTCAGCGGCACAGCCTGAAATGCAACTCAGATAAGTCTGAGCTGCTTTTCTTTGGCTGTGCTCCTGATCCTTGCTGGAAATCGTGGTGGCCTCAGGACATGTTTCCTCCTGAGAAGGCGTCGTCCCACGCTAAGACCCTTGGGGTATTGTGCGATGACGACCTTTCTTTCAGACCCCATATCATTGGGTTGTCCGGGAAATGCTTCGGCATCCTGAAGATGCTCAGAAAATTCCTTCCGCTGCTTTCCTTGCAGTACAAAAAAATTACTGTTCAGGCGTTAATTGGGTCGCGACTCGACTACGCCAATGCCCTATATTCAGGATTGCCTAAATATTTGTTGGCCAGGCTGCAAATAGTGCAGAATTCAGCGGCAAGAGCTATATTTGGCCTTCCACGGAGAGCAAGAGCCTCGGATCTGCTTAAAAGGTTGCATTGGCTGCCCATCTCCAAAAGAGTCGTATTTAAGATTCTTACTTTGGCGTTTAAGGCCCTTCATTCAGTTGGCCCGAACTACATCAGGAAGCGCATGGCTTTCTATGCGCCGCGGAGGATGTTGCGGTCGGCTGGGTTGGCTAAAGCCGATGCACCATCTATTAGACGTGCCCGAATGGGAGGACGGTCCTTCCGGTACTTGGCGGCATGCCGCTGGAATGAGCTCCCTATTACCCTTCGTAAAGCCAACTGTCTCCTTTCTTCATAATTCCTGTGACCACTGTGAGCTGCCATGTTATGTTTTTTCGGTTTCAGGTCTCTTTGCCAAAGCGCCGGGACACCCTTCGGGGTAGCCGTGCGCTATAGAAGAGATAGTACATAACATAACATACAAGTCTTTGGCTGTGTGCCATTTACCTCTCCCCTTTTGTGTGCCTTATTTTCCATGTTGGTGTCTACCTCTCATTAAGCATGGGCGGATTTTGCGGATCCACGATTCACGAATTTGTGTATTCACGGATTTTGTGGATCGGCGGATTTGGGGCGGGGCTTCCATGCCAGGACCATCGTGCCAGATTGAACCCTGCCCTTCATATTTATTCAAGAAGACGCCACCGTTTTGTGCCATACCTCTACTCAACTGGAGTACTTTCCACTGGATAATCAGTAAGTGCTTGGGTAAATGTATAGTGCTTTTACTACACTACAGCTACCCAAAGTGCCCGAGAGTTGTCAACAGCGACCAGGTGTGTGTTACTATGCAATCGCGCCGAAGGGCGCAGGGGTCCCTAGAGTGACCTATCATAGTGGGTAAATGGCGGGAAGACGGTGCACACCTCGAGTGTGTGGGCGGGGCCAAACGGACGGGGCTTCCATGCGAGTGCACATGCCTCTTGTGTGTATAAAAGGTCAGAGACTGATCAGAGCAACAGATGTAGAGACAGAAGCTCCTGGTCACAGAACAGCACGGGGATTGCGCTCGTGAAGGTCAAAGATGCAAAGGCCTGTATCCAGCGTCACAGCTGATTTTCGACGGTATATTTGGGAAGAAGGCACACCTGCCCAGCCTCCACAACGCTCAGGATTGTTTTTGGGCTGATGAAAGAGTCACTGAATTAAAGCTTCAACTAGGGCACATGCTGTATTGATATCTGTAAGTGCTTCTTGTTGAGGTGTAATTTTTGTGCCAGGACCGTCGTGCCAGAATGAACCCTGCCCTTCATATTTATTCAAGAAGACACCACCGTTTTGTGCCTGTTGTAACTAATTTACGATGGCGCCGGCAAGCTGCCAGCGCCATCCTAAAATAGTTACTAAATTAGCTTGAACAGGAACCTCTAATTGGTAAAATAAAGCAGGCGCTCGAGCCCCTGCTTTATCTTATCTATTAGAGCTTCCTGCTGAAGCTAATTAAGTAACTTTAGGATGGCGCTGGCAGCTTGCCGGCGCCATCGTAAATTAGTTACAGACCAGCAAGGCTTGAACTTTTGACCGAGGAATCCGCCGCTCGCGAATTGCGAATTTTCGGTACATTCGCGAGAGTTCGCGGATCGCGGATTTACCGAAAATCCGCAAAATCCGCGATCGGAGCGGATTTTGCGCTCATGCTTACCTCTCATCACTCTCACGTACGTCTGCTAGTGTCTCTGAGTGTCCCTGCCAAGTCGTGCGAATGTCTGCTAAAATCACATCCCATGCCATCGCCAATGGCTGCTTTCGTTGCCCCATTGCATCTTCTCAACGGAACGCTATGCTTTCCGCTTAATTTCCAGCATAATTGGGATTGAAAGCCAGCTTTCGCTGCTGGCGGGTCAGGGAACTTCCAGAAGCGCGTAGGCTGCCGCTTGGCTACTATGAGCCTCAGGTCTATGTAGCGGGATGTCACTTTGTGTTTTTTGGGTTTTTGATACAGTCCTAGTATGCATACTTCCTATGTCCAGTCTAAGGCTCATTTTGTACACTAGGTTAGGCACCTGGTGACCATTCCCCAGTATGTTTTAATAGCGGTGCATGACCACAGCATATGTAATAGGTCTGCGCTTGCCTCATCATGCCTCACGCATTTGGCATCGGGTGAGGTCGAAATATTTATTTATTTTTCTGGGGTCAGATAGGGTCTATGTGTTCTTTAGTACTGGATGTGTCGGAATCTGGCATTACAGGGGATTCGTGTGGGGCTCCCAAGTATGTTCTCCCATTCCCGCTCCATACTGGGTCTCTGTAAGTCTGTGTCCCAATGGGCATGGAGGGAGAGTATTTGCGGTGCTGTGTGGGTTCTGAGGGATTCTGCGAACCATCTGGTGAGATGGCGGCCTAAGCCCAATTCATGTAGATATTGTATAGATAAATGAGTAGAAGGCTCCTGCGCTACATTTCCACACAACACACTTGGTGTGTGCATCACTGCAGTATGAAGTAAGAGCTGGCCTTGTGGTATAAGCCTGAGCTTTCTGCTTGTTCCTGGAACAGGATGAGCTACTCATCCCTGTATAGATCCCCTAATGTTTGTATGCCTGATTCCTCCCAGTGGATAAGTTCTCTGCTAGATATTGCTTGATGTTTCCTGGGTGTGCTTAGTATGGGGAGAGATGGTGCATATGGAGGTACCTGGTGTGTGACGAGGAGACTGAGGCGGTAGCATTGATACGCCACCCATACCAGTAGCTGGGTAAGTGTGGTTCCCTTCCTGCGGGGATAGAACAGCATCACTATCTGGGAACGAGTGAGTACAGGGGTCTGTGTTGTTGTGTCTTTGAGTTGGCCATCGTGCCACCCATCAGAGCTGCGCCACCATATAATATTGATCCATGTTGGGTAGTGAGAGGCCTCCCTGGGTGGTCGGTGGATACATTCTGATCAGTGCCACTCTACTTCATGACCCATGCCAGATGAACTGCTGTATATCCGATTCCAGACCCTTGAACAGTGACGGTCTGAGGTGTAGTGGTAAGTTCGTGAAGTGGTAAAGGAGGTGCCGCAGGACCACCATTGTTAGCAGCGCAATCCTGCCCATAACCGCCAATGGTAGGGTGTTCCAGAAAGGCCATATGCACCTGCACTGCTGTGATGGTGCGCCCAATGTTGCCCTCATCTGATGGGTGCTGGTATATAGGAATCACAAGATAACAGAGCACTGCTAGCTGCCAGTGTACAGGCAGTGTCTCAGTCTGGGGTAGACTCTACAAATGGGTATAGACATGACATTTCCAAGTTCTCTCTTAGCCCTGACACTGAGACAAATTCAAACAGTGTATTATCAATCACTGCACATGGCTGCCCGACATCCCTGAGGTATCTAAGGAGATCATCTGCCTATAATGAGACGGGGACCTGGAGGGTCGGCCGAGCACAAGGGAGAGGCCTCCAGTGAGGACCGTCTCTAGCGATCGCACAGACAGGTAACTTCCCCCCCACAGATGGACATCACGCGAAGATCAGGGTAACACCTTTTATAGGCAATTCTTAGAGTAGAGTGGTACGATACAAGGCGATCAGGACACGATGATCCTCTCAATTCTAGTCTCTAGTAAGGGAAGGGGGTAGCGGGACAGTCTTGGTACCCACAGGTACTGAGGTGTAACGGTGGTAGCTCACAATCCTCGAGCTCGGTGTTCGGACGGGTCAGACAGCGGCAGCGCCAGCAGGTCCCGAAGAGGTCGTAGGTGGCAACGGGCCGCGGCAGCGCCAGCAGGTCCCAACGAGGATGAAGGTTACAACGGGCCGCGGCAGCGCCAGCAGGTCCCACGAGGATGAAGGTTACAACGGGCCGCGGCAGCGCCAGCAGGTCCCACGAGGATGAAGGTTGCAGAGGGCCGCGGCAGCGCCAGCAGGTCCCACGAGGATGAAGGTTGCAGAGGGCCGCGGCAGCGCCAGCAGGTAGGACAATAGTTCACAAGGCAGGGCTGTGGCAGCGCCAGCAGTCCGTCAAGGATGAGTTCGTCGCGGTGTCTCTCGACTCCAGGATACAACTGCCTTCCTGTCCTGGGGCTGCCTCAGTTATAGGTCTGGCGCCCTTTGATGTCCGGACCCTCGCTCTTGGAGGTCGGGAGGTCTGGGATGAGGGAGTCCAGACACCCAGCAGGGGGGTGGAGCCAGCGCCCGAGGGGGCTGGGGGTGATCGGCACCTGGCGGGGGAGAGCCATCGACACTTCTTACTCCCATTGACCTGCCAAGTGGTCCGTTCACCTCCTGGGTGGATGGTGGTGCCGGGATGTCGGGGCCTGGCCAGGCCCAGGGTCGGGGTCGGGCTGAGGCCGCGCGGCCGCAAGGTGCCGTGTCCAAGATGGCGGCTGGGCCGGGCAATGGTGCTGGCGGTGGCCCGGGCCCGTGACACAGGGACATCCGGGAGCAGGCATCCCCTGGGGGACGGGTTGCGGGTTGTGTCTGGGACCCGGGCCCTGTCCTGCGGGGAGGGAGCGAGCCCTTCATGGGGCCTGTCCAACATGCGTCCCCCCCAGCTGAAGGCGGGGAGAGTCACCCATCTTCCTGGGGACTGTCCTCGTCGAGGCGGAAAAAGCGGGACAGGCCGTCCGCGTTGGCGTGGTTTTGACCAGGGCGATGCTCCACAGTGAAGTCCATCCCCTGCAGGGAGATGGACCATCGCAATAGTTTGGGGTTCTCACCCCGCATCTGCATGAGCCATTGCAGGGGCCGATGATCTGTCTGTACCCGGAAATGGGTTACGAAGAGGTACGGCCGGAGCTTCTTGAGGGCCCATACCACTGCGAAGGCCTCTCGCTCAATGGTGCTCCAGCGCTGTTCTTGGGGCAGTAGGCGTCTGCTGATGAAGGCCACTGGTTGGTCCACGCCTTCGGGGTTCAGTTGGGAGAGGACGGCCCCAATACCATGGTCGGAGGCATCGGTCTGCACGATGAACTCGCGGCTGTAGTCGGGGGCCTGGAGCACAGGAGCGGTGCACATGGCGGCCTTCAGCGTCTCGAAGGCCGCTTGACAGTCGGGAGTCCAGTTGACTCTTTTTGGGTGGTTCTTAGACGTGAGTTCCGTGAGGGGCCCCACAATGCTGCCATAGTCCCTCACAAACCGCCGGTAGTATCCGGTGAGCCCCAGGAAGGCTCGGACCTCGGTTTGTGTTTCGGGGGGTTGCCAGGACTGGATGGCAGCTACCTTGAGTTGGAGGGGGGCCACCAGACCGCTCCCCACTTGGTGTCCGAGGTAGGTCACGGACCCCTGGCCGATTTGGCACTTGCTGGCCTTTATGGTGAGGCCGGCCTGTTGGAGGGCCTGCAGGACCGCTCTGAGGTGGTGGAGGTGGGCTGTCCAGTGGCGGCTGTATACCGCGATGTCGTCCAGGTAGGCGGCGCTGAATTCTTCGAGGCCCGCCAATACCTGGTTCACCAGTCTTTGAAAAGTGGCTGGAGCGTTCTTCATGCCGAAGGGCATCACTCTGAACTGGTAGTGCCCGTCCGGGGTGGAGAAAGCGGAACGTTCTTGGGCCCTGGGGGTGAGGCCGATCTGCCAGTAGCCCGCTGTCAGGTCGAAGATGCTTAGGTAGCGGGCTGCCCCCATGCGGTCGACTAGTTCATCTGCTCGGGGGATAGGGTGAGCGTCGGTTCGGGTGACCGCGTTCAGCCCCCGATAGTCGATGCAGAATCGGAGCTCCGGTGTAGTGCCCGGTGCCGCGGCCTTGGGGACCAGGACGACCGGGCTGGCCCAGGGACTGTCCGAAGGTTCGATGACCCCGAGGGCGAGCATCTTGGAGACTTCCTCTTGGATGCATGTACGTACCCGATCCGGTACTCGGTACGCCCGGTGTCGGACAGGAGGACTGTCCCCCGTGTCCACGTCGTGCAGGCACCAGGAGGTGACTCAGGGTGCGAGGGAGAACAGGTTTGCGAACGGCAGCAGGAGGGCCCGGCAATCTTGACGCTGCTCTGGGGTCAGGGCCTCGGAGAGTCGGACCCCGTCCACCGAACCATCTCTTTCCCGGGTCCTCAGTAGGTCAGGGAGGGGCTCGGAGTCTCCTTCTGTGCCACTGTCGGTAGCCATCAGCAGGCTGAGCTCTGAGCGCACGAAGTGGGGTTTGAGTCTGTTGGCGTGGAGGACCCGGAGGGGGTTCCGGGGGGACTCCAGGTCGATGAGATAGGTGACGGGACTCTTGCGCTCGATCACCTTGAAGGGCCCCGTCCATTTGTCCTGCAAGGCACACGGTTCGATGGGGGACATCACCCATACCTGCTGACCCGGTTCAAACTCGATGGAGGAGGCATGTTGGTCGTACCACTTCTTCATGTCCTCTTGACTGGCCTCCAGATTGGCTTTAGCGATCTCCCTGAACTTCCGGGTCTGATTGCGGAGGGTCAGGAGGTATTTGTAGACGTCTGGAGGGGTCTTTAGGGGGGCCATTTCCCATTCCTCCTTCACTAGGCTGAGAGGCCCGCGAACGGGGTGTCCGTACAGGAGTTCGAAGGGGCTGAAGCCGAGGGACTTCTGGGGGACTTCTCGGTAGGCGAAGAGGAGGCACGGTAGTAGCACGTCCCACTGGCGGCGTAGGGGTTCTTCCAGCCCCATGATCATCCCCTTGAGGGTGCGGTTGAACCGCTCGACCAGTCCGTTCCCCTGGGGGTGATAGGGTGTTGTGAATCGGTAAGTGACTCCGCACTGCTGCCAGAGGGATTTCATATACTTTGAAATAAAGTTCGTACCCCTGTCGCTGACGACTTCCCGGGGGAAGCCCACTCGAGAGAAGATCCCCATTAAGGCTCGACCCACTACTGGGGCTGTTATAGTACGAAGGGGGACCGCCTCAGGATAGCGGGTAGCGTGGTCCACCAGGACCAGGATGAAGCGATGCCCCTGTGCTGTTCGGGGGTCCAGGGGCCCCACAATGTCTATTCCCACCCTTTCGAACGGGGTGGTCACCACGGGGAATGGTTGTAGGGGTGCCTTGAGTTTGCGGCCGCTCTTCCCGCTGGCCTGGCAGGTCGGGCAGGACCGGCAATGGTTGGAAATGTCATTTCTCATTTTGGGCCAAAAAAAGTGAGTCACCAGGCGGTGGTAGGTCTTGTCTTGCCCCAGGTGCCCAGCCAGGGGGACATCATGGACCAGGTTCAACAGGAAGTCTCTGAAGTGGAGGGGCACCACCAGCACTCGCCCGGCCCCCAGTTCTGCGATTCTCTGCTCGCTGTACAAGAGATCATTGTCCCAATAAACCCAGTGGGCCCCGGTGGTGTCTCCTTGGCTCTGGGCGAGCGCTTGCTGTCGCAATCCCTCGAGGGAGGGGCAGGTCTTTTGCTCCTGCCGGAATTGTTCTTGGGTGGGCCCCCCTTCTTGACGCCACTGAGCCAGGTCGGGAAGCTCGGGGGGCTGTGTGGACCCCTCTGTGGTGGGGTCCGGGTGGTCGGTCTGGAGGAAGTCCTCTTCTGGAGCGATCGAGGGCGGAGGTGCTGCCCATTCGGGTTTTTCTGGTCTAGGGATGGTGCGGGTGGCCCTGGACCGGGTGGTCACGCACGCCCAGTCCGGGAGACCCAACATCCCCAGATGCTCTCTTCTTTCAACAGCTGCCCACGGGGAGCTCTCGAGATCATTCCCCAGGAGGCAGTCCACGGGAGCATCGTCGCGGACAGTTACTTTCAGCATGCCGGACACTCCTCCCCATTCGAAGGGGACGCAGGCCATCCGACACAGGCTCTCCGAGTTATCTGCCGATCGGACGGGGCAAAGCACGTTTGGTAGGATTTGTTCTGGGGTCACCAGGTGACAACGGACGGCCGTCACACTGGCCCCGGTGTCACGTAGGGCCTCGGCCTTGCGCCCATTTATGCTCACCCATTGGCTGTACTTCCGAGTGTTGGCGGGCAGGGGAGTCCGCGGGACCATGTCTCTTCCTCCTAGGCATGCCAGGGTCATGGCGGCGGGTTCCCACTCGAACTGCTCCGACTCATAGGCCTCAGTGTCTTCAGAGACTTGTTCTTCTCCTAGGGCGGCGGCCGCCACCTGGCGGGGCCCGGAGACCTGGTTCTTCGGGCAGGTCGGGTCACTGGCATAGTGGCCGACTCGCTGGCATCGATGACACGTCACGTTGGCTCGGAACCCCGGGCGCATCGGGGGGTTTCCCCGGCCTGCTGGGGGCGGGGTGGCGTTAGCGGGAGCGGCCGGGGCGGCGTCTCTGCCCCGGCCCGGGCCTCCTCCTCCTCCTCGGGGACGATGATGACCTTGGTTCGTTCTGTTCTGCTCATTCGGCCCACTCCGGGCCACTCGGGTGCTCTCCCACCGGTCAGTCTCTGTGGCGAGCTGCCGTGGTTCAGTCAATTTACTGTCGAGGAGGTGCTGCCTGAGCTCGACGAAGCAGTTGTTGGAGAGGTGCTCCCACACAATGAGATTGAAGAGTTGTTCGTAAGTGGTTACGTTGTTACCCTTGATCCATCCCTCGAAGGCCCGGCTGAAATAGTTCACGTATTCCAACCACGTTGTACCTGGGATCCGGGTGCAGTTGCGGAACCTCTGGCGGTACATTTCGGGTGTAAGCCCATATCGACTGAGGAGGGCGGCCTTCATGTGGTCATAGGACGTCATTTGATGGTCCGGAAGCTGCAGCAGGGCATCACGGCCCTCGTTGACGAATCTCCCCCATAGACCGGCTCCCCAGTCACTTCGAGCGACCCGGTGGGCAGTCATGGCGATCTCATAGGCCTTGAACCACTGCTGTATGTCGTCGTTTCGGTGATATTCTCGGACCACATCCTTGGGGATGTGGACCTTCTGTTCGGTAGTACCCGGGGAGTGCGGTGGCTCGGGCACCCCTAGGTTTTTGTTCAGTTTGCGTATTTCTATCTCCGCTAGTTTGCACTCGTGCTCGTATGCCAGCCTTTTTTCTTCGAGATCCCTCTGTCTCTGTTTTTCCTCTCGCTCTTCTCTGAGCCGTAAGTGTTCTAAGTTTATTTTTTGTTCCGCCAGCTTCAATTCTCCGTCTAATCTGAGTCGTGCCAAGTCTAACTAGTGTAATCTATTTTTTTCCCGCTCCTGGATCTCTTCTCGGGAGGGGCCTGTTCTCCGTTCTTCCGTCAGGGTGGTGTTGACTTCCGGGGCTACGGGGTCCCGGGGGGTTGCGGTATTCGTCTCTGTCCAGGCCTCTAGGGCGTGTTTGAAGTCTTCTTTTGTGCTTAGCCCGGTGGTAGCAATGCCTAAGTCCATGCAAAATTGTTTGAGCTCTCGGTGGTTGTATTCTTCCAGCCTTTCCATCTGGAACTTCTCTGCCGATCCGCTCTCTTTGGTCGTCATTGTGGTTTTAGTCTTAGGGTGAGTTACTGTCTGTACGGTACGCGTTGGTTCGGATCGCGCCGCTGGCCACCAATGTTAGACGGGGACCTGGAGGGTCGGCCGAGCACAAGGGAGAGGCCTCCAGTGAGGACCGTCTCTAGCGATCGCACAGACAGGTAACTTCCCCCCCACAGATGGACACCACGCGAAGATCAGGGTAACACCTTTTATAGGCAATTCTTAGAGTAGAGTGGTACGATACAAGGCGATCAGGACACGATGATCCTCTCAATTCTAGTCTCTAGTAAGGGAAGGGGGTAGCGGGACAGTCTTGGTACCCACAGGTACTGAGGTGTAACGGTGGTAGCTCACAATCCTCGAGCTCGGTGTTCGGACGGGTCAGACCGCGGCAGCGCCAGCAGGTCCCGAAGAGGTCGTAGGTGGCAACGGGCCGCGGCAGCGCCAGCAGGTCCCAACGAGGATGAAGGTTACAACGGGCCGCGGCAGCGCCAGCAGGTCCCACGAGGATGAAGGTTACAACGGGCCGCGGCAGCGCCAGCAGGTCCCACAAGGATGAAGGTTGGAGAGGGCCGCGGCAGCGCCAGCAGGTCCCACGAGGATGAAGGTTGCAGAGGGCCGCGGCAGCGCCAGCAGGTCCCACGAGGATGAAGGTTGCAGAGGGCCGCGGCAGCGCCAGCAGGCAGGACAATAGTTCACAAGGCAGGGCTGTGGCAGCGCCAGCAGTCCGTCAAGGATGAGTTCGTCGCGGTGTCTCTCGACTCCAGGATACAACTGCCTTCCTGTCCTGGGGCTGCCTCAGTTATAGGTCTGGCGCCCTTTGATGTCCGGACCCTCGCTCTTGGAGGTCGGGAGGTCTGGGATGAGGGAGTCCAGACACCCAGCAGGGGGGTGGAGCCAGCGCCCGAGGGGGCTGGGGGTGATCGGCACCTGGCGGGGGAGAGCCATCGACACTTCTTACTCCCATTGACCTGCCAAGTGGTCCGTTCACCTCCTGGGTGGATGGTGGTGCCGGGATGTCGGGGCCTGGCCAGGCCCAGGGTCGGGGTCGGGCTGAGGCCGCGCGGCCGTGTGGTGCCGTGTCCAAGATGGCGGCTGGGCCGGGCAATGGTGCTGGCGGTGGCCCGGGCCCGTGACACAGGGACATCCGGGAGCAGGCGTCCCCTGGGGGACGGGTTGCGGGTTGTGTCTGGGACCCGGGCCCTGTCCTGCGGGGAGGGAGCGAGCCCTTCATGGGGCATGTCCAACAATCTTGTGTACCACGCAGCGCCTCAGCCAGTGGCTTAATGGCCAGTGCAAATCGTACTCGGGAGAGCGGGCAGTCCTGCCTCGTACCTCGCTCAATGGGGACCTGTTCCGATACCTATGCACCTGTCTTGATCCTGGCTGTTGTGCGCGTGTATAACAGCTTGACGAGGCCCAGAAACACATCTCCCAAGCCAAATTTACGCAGCAGGCAAACAGGAACCCCCATTCTAGGGTGTCAAACGCTTTTTCCAGGTCCAAAACCAGGCACCCAGCATGTGCCCAGTTGTCCATAGAGTTATGTGCCACACAGAAGAAGCGTCGCAAATTTAAGGACGTGCTGCGGGCGGGCACAAATCAATTCTGATCTGCGTGCACTAGCTGCGGTACCAACGGGGCCAATCTATTCAACAATATTTTGGCTAGCACCTTATAATCCATATTAATTAGTACTAGCATGCGATATGAGCCTATCAAGTTCGTATTCCTGTTGGGCTTGATTAAGGACATCAACAGGGATTCGCAAAGCATACCCAGGAGTATCCCTGTTTCCTGCACATTCTGGTATATTGTGAGGAGATGTGGTGCTAAAGCCCGTTGCTAGGCTTTGTGATATTCGGCCATATATCCGTCTGGCCCTGGCTCTTTGCCCGAGGCCAGCGTGGCATCTTGCACTTCCAACAGCGTGAGCGGTTCACTTAGCTTGTCCCTTTGCTCTGCTGTGACTTGGTGCAGGGTCTAGGGAGTGAGAAAGGATTCTATTTTAATTGGCGCTGCACAGGTCAACGTTTTGTATACTTTGGTGCAGTGCATAGTGAACTCGCTGTGGATGTCATGTTGCGCCTTTGAGTGCAGGCCCGCCGCAGACCGCAGCCTCAGCACAGGTTTCCGTGTGTGTTCTTGGCAGATCATTCGTGCCAACAGTCTATCCACTCTGTCCACAGCAGCATTCACACGTGTGGCATGCAACGCGAGCCTCTCTAGCATTTTTCCATGCTTTTGTCGCTATGTGTCAATTTCTTGTTACAAAGCGTTGCCCTGAACTAACTCAGCTTCATGTTGGGTCAGTGCATCTTCATTGCGTTTTAATTCGCAGTCAAGTTGTTTCCTGATGCACCAGTTTATCCCAATGCAATGCCCTCTGACCACTGCCTTGCCTACGTCCCATAACATGCTTGTGTCTGCAACTGACCTGTTATTTTAAAAGTACGTCTCTATTGCTGTGCCTACTGCTTCTCTGAACAAGGGATCCTCTGATGCCAAAGGCTGGAGCCTCCATAGGCGGGCAATGGGTCCCCCATCATCTCCCTGTAGCTTCATGATGTGTGGGGTATGGTCTGAGTGCATTTTGCCAAGGTTGTCTGCGGTGAGGCAGTACGCTAATATCAACACGCTTGCAACAAATCGGTCAATGCGGACATGTAACCCATGTGGGTGCCAGTAATGTGAGCACAGCCATGTCTGTGGATTAACCCCTTCGGTGCTGCTGATGGCCCCTGGCCGTCCCACATGACGGTGGGCATGTGTGGAGGATGGCCGGGGGCAATCCGAATTCCGCCCCCTTGCTAATTCTCCCGCACTGTGGGAGAATTAGCCCTGCACGCAAGGAATTAAGGGCTCTCCACACATCTGCCAAGTGCCAGCGACGCAGCCACTACACTGGATTCCTACTGTTAAAGTTGCTACTGTTTGTGACATTGGGGGATATGATCTAACAAGTGTTATGTCCAGGACTGAATTGAAGTCACCTCCCAGCAACTAGAGAATGTCACACCAGCGTGAGAGTAGGTCGGTCAGTGTATTCTAGAATGTAGTCTGGTCCATAGTTGAGGCGTATATGATCCTAACATTTTGTTTCCTATTGAGGCGGCCTTTGTGAGAACATATCTGTCATTTATGTCTATTTCAGTCTCTTCAGGTGCAAATTGGGTTCCTGGTCGAATCCAAATTAAGGCTCACCTGGCGTAGGCCAATATTTGACCTTTCCATCTATGTTGCAATCGGCGGATCTCTGGTTGTGTGATGTGCGTTTCTTGTAGGACTGCCGCATGAGTTGTGTGTTGCTTAAGATATGCATATATTTCATACCTGTGGGCTGGCGTGTGGATCCCCCTAACATTCCAGGTAACTATGTGTGTGGGTGGCAAGTGACATAGCTGTAGCTTAGTGTGATGCATGGGTGGATTGGTGCACTGGAAGTGGCGTGACGATATGTTAAGCATCCTGTGGATGCTGAATGCATTTGTGGTATCCTTAGTTGTATGGGTGTTCTAACTTGAACAAGGGCTGTGGAAGGGAACCTTGAGGGGTTCAACTGGGATAGAGCAGAGAGACAACGCGTGTCTGCCCAAACAGTTATCAGCGTCTTATGTCAACTTTCGGCTACATTCGCAGTTTCAGTCCTGCTAAGAGATGGGGTTGGGATAAAGCTTGTAGTGAGCAAGATAGTTTAGCTTGAGCCTGCCATGCGCACATTTATGTGTGTGCTTTGCCACATCTTATGCAATTCACCTGTGGTCTGCAGCTTGGGGTGTGTGTGTTAGTGCGGGCCCACCTGCATAATGTACTTCGATTATTGTGTTAGGATGCCACATGCATGGGGTCCGTAAGGAACATGAATATCCCCCATGTGTGTACTTCTACAATCGTATCCCTGCGTGTCCACGGGCTATGTTTATCTGCTACATTAAGTCATCTGCAGTCTGAGGTGTTACAGCAAGTTATGGCAAGTTTTCATGCATGTGCCACGCGGCCTGCGAACTGTCCTCACTCAGCGACTGTTCAGAGGAGACATCTGTGTCTCTGCTATGCTGTCACACTCTCAATTCCAGCACCGTTTGCAGTGTTTCTCTTCTATCTTGCAATACCTGCTCATGGTTTGGGGCAGCCTTTGATTTCATTGGTGATTCTGTGGCACCCAACCTGCGTCTACTGCGGTGACCCCTTCGAGCGCCAGTATTTGATTTGTCTTGTTATGTCTCTGGCTTGGTGAGGTGTGATGTCCTTTGGTTTTAACCCCTTCCATGCTCATGACGGAACGGTTCTGTCATCAGCGTCGGTGCTCCGGTGCTGATGACGGAACATTTCCGGCATGAGTAAATGTGATTTATGACCCTTCAGCACTGCAGCGAAATTCGCGCAGCACTGAAGTGGTTAAGCAAGTTCCATGCGTCTTCCACTGTGTTGAGGAAGTGTGTAAACCAATCTGCGACCACACGCAGTCAGGCTGGGAATATGAGGGAGTATTTCAGGTTCAGATCTCGCATTTGCCTTTTGACAGTGAGGAAAGCGTTCCACTGCCTCTGCACCCCCAGGGCGTAGTCCGAAATAAGAGGACTTTGGAGCTGTCCACCTTGATCATCTCCATTTTTCTGGCCTCTCAGAGCACTGCATCTCTGTCCTTGAAATACAAGAGTCGGAACAGAAAAGGCCGTGGTCCAGCACCTGGCACCGGGCGGCTGTATTATACCCTGTGTGTTCTCTCGGTCTCTCGAAGATGGCAGAGAGTGTGCCCACTGGCATTAGGGACTGTAGCCTGGCTTCGGTGTATGCTTTGCATCTCCACCCTCCATGCCTACAGCAACCCCACCACTCCACATTGTTCCTGTGGGACCGGCCTTCTTTATCGTCCATTCTGCATTCCAGGAAGTGGATTCTGGATGTGAGGTCTCGTACTTCTGTGGCCATTGCCTTGGCTGCTGGAGCGACCTCCTTCACCTCCACCATTAGCTCGCTGACACTCCCCGCTTATTTTCTGTGGTCTGCATGTAGATCGTGAAGTCTTACATGACATTATCTATTCGGCCTTCAAGAGACACTCGGTCTGTGTCGGCATTTCGCTGATTTGTGTCACTGCTTAGAGTAGAGTGTCTATTTTTGATTCCAAACTGGAAGCACAGGAGGAATCTGACGTGTCAGATTCTTGGTCGGACTGAGCTGGGCCCGACATCGGCTGCCTGGACGTGGCTCCTATGCCTGTGCGCTGTCTGCCCATCCTGGTAAGGTGTTGCGGTTTCTGTGCTTAGTGATGGGGTAATTCACTGTGCTCCCCAGTTTGTGTCAGTGCTTCAAGGAGGTTCCATTCACGTGGCCCAGTAGGTAGTCATGTGCCAGGACCGAGACCGCCACCGGCGCGTTGAGACCACAGCAAACTGCTCACTGGGTCTGAGCACCCACTGCACCTGTCCGGTCTGGCTTGGCTCCTTGCAGCCCCTTGACAACACCTTGGTTGCTATTCCCTCACTTTTTCACTCCAGCGATTACCCTTACGCTACTTGCGGGGTTGTTGCACGAGTTCGCCAGCGCCTATGTCTTTCAAGTATCCACGCCAGATAACTGCAAGTGTGTGCAAGAATATATCCGATCTGGAGCGAGAGTGTCTCTCGTTTTCATGGCTGGGCTTTGTACGACTCGGGCATAGGATCTATGACTTGTCACCTTTTCTGAACTGATTTCCAGAACCACTGGTCCCAGTGCATCTTCTTGGGTGCTGCGTGCGCCTGCCTGGCTCAGCACTACAGGCTCACCTAAAAATTGCTTGCGTCTCCTCAGGGCTCATGGTGCTGTCGCCTGGTTTTCCCTTGCCACCTTGGGTTTCAATGTGGGGCAGCTCCGTAGTTGAGCTGCGGGGCTTCCCACTGCTCCAATTTACACCTGTTAGTTACTGAGGTCCGGTGGGGGGCCCTCAGCTTACATCTATGGGCAGCGAGCAGGCGTCTATTACGCACCCCTGGGCCATAGGTAAGGCGATTCAGCCTCTGTTTTTGTGACTTCACGGCCATTCAAACACCTCATCTCAGTCCGCTTCAAGTGTTCCTTTGTGCGGCATGCAATGCAGCTCAGGCCTGTTTCACCACCTGGAGCTGTGCACACCTTGCCTGTTCACCAGTTCTTGTATCGTGGGTGCTTTATGGGCTATGCTGGCGGTGGTTCCTGGGTTCGGGGCTCATACCGCGTCTATTCTCCCTAAAAGCTATGATGTAGGACAATCCCAAGACTGTGTTGTGGCCTTCTGCGCTGTTTCAACACTCGACCGGAGTCATATGGGGGCCCGTTGTGTGTTCTCTAGTCTGCTACTGTGGGTGGGAAAGGGCCTTGACACACCCTCGGGCACGGGGGAGGCAGCCCCACCACCGCTCCTGTGCCCGCACCACCAGCGGCAGGTCCCTAGTCGGCTACTTCCCTCTGCAGTCTCCGCAGCAAAGCGCAGCCTCGTCCTGGTCAGCTCTGCCGCCCGGGGACACTCTGCTCCACACTCACCATGTACGTCAGCCCTCGGCTGGGCCGATGGCATTCCCTACTCTGGCTTTCAGGGACGTTCTGGCTCCCCTCTTAGGGTTTTTTGTTTTTAGGCCGCTTCTCATTATGTTGAGTTGCCGTACCTCTGTTATTGGCGACACTGTTCAGTTGTGGCTGCGGGGATCTCACGTCAGTCGACCTCCTCCGTGCCACCACATGGCTCAAGCTCGCCTCTGTTGCGCTCCTACTGTGTGGGTGACTCTATCTCAGCCAGGATGTCTCCTAGCACCTCCAAATTTTCTGCGCCTGTTCATACTGACATTCCGATCCCATCTGGCTGATTCTGGTGTCTCGACGGCATTGCTTTAAGCAGGATAAATAATGTATTATTGGGCTGTGAGACTGAGTCTAGTTAGAGTGCGTCCACCATCTAGGCAGGCTAGCCACACCCCTTTCCACATTGCCTCTTAAGTTAAGGCTGACTGCTCAGTGCCAAGCTTCCAGAGGGTGAAAGCAGTGGGTGATGCTTTTCCGTCACTGCGGATGAGCCGTCACTGGGGGTGCATCACACCAGGTGTTAGGCCTGGGCGACTCGACCCCCGGTCATCTTCTGCTACATGTCCCAGCTTCTCCTTACCTGTACATTGACACCGTGGCGCAATCAGCTGCACTCTCTTCAAATATGTGACTCAGCCAGCAGGACTTTCAGCCAGGTGGGATTTCACAAGCCTGGGTACAGCAGTTGCTGCCAGGTTTGCTGGCGAACCTCCCGATGCAGGTGATGCAGCAGGGCCCCCTTAGACATGAAGTTTCAGTGCGCCCGCCACACAAGTTTGGCGCAGCTCAGGGGCCTCACCCTCCACAGCGTCCAGCCAGCACAAATTTATCTGGCCTATGATGCAGAAAGGCGCCACCCACCATTGAAAATCCCATCCATGCACTCCGGTGTAGTGGTGGATCGTAGTTTGCATTGCAGACCTTCCTACGTTGGTGCACAGGAGCGCCTCTACCATTCACAGCTCCCAGGGGCTCAAGGCAGTCTTCTCACACAGGTCAGCAATGTGTCTCTGTGCGCCCTGCCAGACTTCACCACCAGGTAAGGGCAATCGCTGCGCTTCAATGTCTACAGCCACGGCTCATCGTCTCCACAGTACCTCCACATCCCACTCCAGGCTCCTGACACAGGTCCAGCGAGGCATCCAGGCTCTTGACGCAGGACCAGCGAGGCCTCCAGGCCCCAGGGACTGTACGTGCTTTCAAGGTTTTAGATGCCATGGTGTTGCGAAGAGTGCGCAATGAGAAGTGATGCATCGTTGGTGTTGCACCGCGATGCACCTCTTTTCATGGATGTACCTCTGCATTTCCTCTTCCCTGGGGCTCTGGCTGGTCATCTGAATGTTGGGGGGCTTGAGGAGGTTGTTGGTCTGTGCTGCACTTAGCCCTGGCTACTCCATTCTGCATTCCATTGTTCTTTTGCCTATTTTTCATTGGAGGTCGACTATTTTTGGCTATAGAGTAAAAAAATAATCACGTTGGGCTGACTAATATGTGGTTTTTTGCCGCTAATGTGCATTTTGTTTGTTTTGGCCCGCTAACTCCAGAATTCCTATCGCCGATCACGCTAAAGTTACCAGCAGTTTTCCCGCTGATCCCTGAAGCTATCGCCATGTTGCGACGTCTTGTAAATACGTGGTGATGGTTTTCAGTGGTACACGGTGGGAAAAAAACTGCTGCTAACTAGCGTTAGCGGTAGATTTCGCCAGTCCTTGTACATATGTCCCTTAGAGGCATGAGGCTGAAGGATGAGCGTCTTTTCAATGTAAGTATTGTGTTTAATTTTTGCAGTGGGTGTTTTATTTTTGGTTAAAATACTCCTATTTCTTCCATGATCTTTGGTTCACTCTTATTTTTCCAAATCTACTTGTGCCTCCACAGACTAAGCTCATCACTTGTTATATTAAAATTTTTACCAATCCCTCTCCTTCCCCTAACAAAAAGTTTTGTTACCCCCTTCCTTGATTCCCTATTTGTGCAGAAGTGAACTCACATTTTTTCTCTAAATGTGTATCCTTAAAGTACATCCACGCTCTATCACTTTTGTTTCTAAAAGAGAATGAAAAGCTTTAAAGCAGCGTCTAATGCGAATTGAACACTCAATAAAGGGTTCCCTTGAGCTCTGTAAATGGAAATGTGCTACACGAAATTGCTCGGCTTGTTTCCCCAAAATAACAAAATATTGGCGTATAGCTGTGAAAGCTGGCAACTAGGCAGAGAATTCCATTTACGTGCATCTTATGCCGCTGCCATTGAAGTATGCTCTTGGGATAATGGATGTGTGTACAAATGGCTTTAGATAAACACAAAAGTAGCTGTTTAATTTAAAGCGGCCTTGCTTGCTACCTTTACCTAGCTAATATTCTGCAAAAGTTACTTCACTGAAGATGTCTTTACTGTTGGATTAAAAGAGCGTGTTTTGACACTGTTCTTGTTCTTACGTCATACTTGTTTTGATATATTATGCTGGGACAGCCACCTACCGAGCTGGATATTCCAGATTGTGCATCTATCAATTATGCTGTAATTTATTTAATAACAAGTTCCTGGGGGAATAGAGGGGCAAATTACCAACGATTAGCGATATTTATCGCTGACGAGGCTTAGCAACGAATTGTGTATCGCTAAGCATCGCCGGAAATTATCGCAGAGATAACTTGCAAGGTTTATCTCAGAAGTGCTAAAAATCCTCGCGCTAACTGCCAAATGAGAGATTATCGCTGGAAAACCAACGATAATCTCTCGAAGTTTGGCGTTACCTTGTTGATAGGGGCACACAAACTTAGCCATGATATCCACCTTCCATGGGATATCATGGCTAAGTCAGGAAAATACCAGATGTAAAAAAAGCAGCGCTAACCGCGGTTAGCGCTGATTTTTTTAACACTAACAGGGTTAGCGAAATCCTTGATAATAGGAGTAATGTCGCTTAACAACATTTCTCCTATAATTTTTCTCTGAAATGCCCCCTTTGCATCTCATTAGAGATGCAAGGGGAAGGGTAGAGTAAAAGGGTGCTGACATGCGAATTTGTGTGTTAGCACCCTGTTGCTGATAGGGAGATAATTTTATCTCCGCTTTCTTGGCTTTTAAAGCCAAAAAAGTGGAGATAAATCCCTTGATAATATGCCCCATATATCTTTCACTAAAAGGATACACAGGGGCATATTACCAACAACTAGCGATAATTTTTGTCTCTAACTTGTTTAGAGACAAAAATTATCGCCGCACATCGGCGATTTTTATCGCAGATAAACCTTGCTATTAGCAAGGTTTATCGCAAATGCGATAAAAAACGGCCGCAATGAATGAATATCGCTGAAAAGTCAGCGATATTCATGCATTATCGAGCAAATGCTCTTAGCCATGTTATCCACCTCCCACTGGATAACATGGTGAAGAACTGCTCAGGGCAGGTGTTAGCTTTTGGAGATATTCGCGCTTAGCGCGAATATCTCCAAAAGTTGGTAATAGGAGATAGCGATGTTAGCGACTGTTTCAAGTCGCTAACATCTTGGCACGCCCACTTTGCATGTCATTAGTGATAAATATCACTGACATGCAAAGTGGGGCCCAAGATGGTCGCTATCTCCTATTAGCTGTCACTAACTGGTGTTAGCGACAGATTGGTAATAGGGAGATAATTTTATCTCCGCTTTCTTGGCTTTTAAAGCCAAAAAAGCGGAGATAAACCCCCTTGATAATATGCCCCACAGTGTTCGCATGCTGAAAAACGACAATTTATGACTATCAAAAGTGAGCAATTGAAGGAGGAGCTAAACACAGGTTTTAAGTCGTGTAGGTAGAGGTACATTCCTTACTGAGGATTCACCCGTTAAGTATGTTGCCATTATGTCACCTTGCAGGCCAAAGTTTACCTATATAGGGGCATATTACCAACAACTAGCGATAGTTTTTGTCTCTAACTTGTTTAGAGACAAAAATTATCGCCGCACATCGGCGATTTTTATCGCAGATAAACCTTGCTATTAGCAAGGTTTATCGCAAATGCGATAAAAAACGTCCGCAATGCATGAATATCGCTGAAAAGTCCGCGATATTCATGCATTATCGAGCAAATGCTCTTAGCCATGTTATCCACCTCCCATTGGATAACATGGTGAAGAACTGCTCAGGGCAGGTGTTAGCTTTTGGAGATATTCGCGCTTAGCGCGAATATCTCCAAAAGTTGGTAATAGGAGATAGCGATGTTAGCGACTGTTTCCAGTCGCTAACATCTTGGCACGCCCACTTTGCATGTCATTAGTGATAAATATCACTGACATGCAAAGCGGGGCCCAAGATGGTCGCTATCTCCTATTAGCTGTCACTAACTGGTGTTAGCGACAGCTTGGTAATAGGGAGATAATTTTATCTCCGCTTTCTTGGCTTTTAAAGCCAAAAAAGCGGAGATAAACCCCCTTGATAATATGCCCCATAGTCTCTCAAACTAAGCGAATTGGCAAGCAACCCCTTAATATATTGTGGCCATTCGGGACATGTATATGATAATAGGGGCAACAGTGCAATTTGCGTTATATTCACTGTATATGCAGATTATTTTAGTCCCAATCTACAAATGTAACATACACGTCTTTTACTTTTCATGGCATCAGGTGCATCTTGAACATATTCTCCTGCGCAGGGCTCATCTGTGTGCCTGGTTTAATGACTCTGCACTGTCTAAAGTATTACATTTGATTTAACTCTGAACTGCACCAAGGAGCAGCCACCAGGTTGAACAATATGTCAAAATGGACAAAATTGTGCTGAAGCTGTGTTTGGGGCTCACATGTTACCAAAAGAATGCCTTTACGCAGCGAGCTAAGGTGGTAATATGTTATGTTTGGTAAATTGCGGGTGTTGGTACTGAGAATCCAGGGTTCGAATCTCAGCTCTGACATTTAACTAAAACTCGAGTTATTTCTGGTGAATCCTCCCTCTCACTTTGCCAGAATTAGTACACTCGTGTAATTTAATATATCTGCGATATGAAATGTGTAATGCAATATGTATACCACACTCAATGGCGGTACGGTGTTACATTAAGTTTTTGATGTATGAATGCTTATACATAAATGTATGCAATAGGCTTGTTTCACTCCGTGTCCTACCAATAATGTTTGCTCACAGATAAATGAGGGTTGGATGGCTCGTCCCTTTCATTGCATTCATCTGAGATAGCGAAGTAAGCAAGACACCGAAACAGCCTTTACAATGCTGGCTGAGCCACTCGCGCTGTTTCCCCGCAAGTGGAACCACGCATATTCCTTAACCAAGCATATGCGTGGTTAAGGCGTGCGAGCTGAGCCACATGTGCTGTTTCCCCGCAAGTGCAACCACGCATATGCCTTAACCACGCATATGCATGGTTAAGGCAGTGCACATTAAAGGAACAGGTAGGATCGTGAGAGGAAGCTCCATAACGTGGTCAGGTAAGTGGGGCATGGGCTGGGTTTTGCTAGGGTGGGTGGATACTTTTAGGGCTGGGGGCTGGTTTTAGAACTGGGGGGGGAGGTTGAAGGTAGGTTTTAGATCTGGGGGCAGAAAATTTAGACACAGTGTTCAGGAGTAGTTATCAGTATTTAAGATCAGGTTTGGGGGGCCATAGTCAGGGTAGTTTATAGGGCGGGGGGTCGAGATTTAGGGCCAAGGGCAGTAGCCTGGGATTGTGGTCATTTATGGGCCGTGGGGCCAAAATTTAGGACTCAGGGCAGGGGACAATTTTCAGGGCTAGGGGCAATTTTAGGGCGCTGGGCGTGGGGCTGGGGTCGGAGTAGTTTTTTTAGAATGTGGAGGTGAGTATTTGGAGTCAGGGTGGGGTGGCTGTAATTGGGAAAGTATTTTTGGCTGGGGACCAGGTTTTAGGGCTCAGTGAGGGTGGCCGGGGTAGTCTTCAGAGCAGGGCGGGTAGATGGAGGGTTGGGGACAGGTTTGAGTGCTCAGGGCGGGGGGCTGGAATGTGATGCTTCCCATGCATAACTCTTTACCAATCATGCCTTTACAACAAAATTGCATGGTAAAGGCTAGCGTGTTTAAGACGCATTCGTTGTTAGGACCAAGTCATGCATGTTTCTGTTATACAACCAGCAAAAAAGGCTGGTTGTGTAAAGCCTGCATGTGAAAATTAATTTGAATGAACAATCTCAATTATTGTTGTGTTCTGTCGTTCAATTTGACAGTGGAGCTAACGTGATGCATTACACAATTTTACATCCCGAGAACTTGGTCTGACTACAGTATCATTGATTTAGAAATTGGTGATATACTAAGATCTCCGGGCAATCTCAAGTTTGCTCATGGATCAGATTTTTGAACACTGAAGAGTTTTCCTCACGGATTAAGTACTGCATATGCTAAACATTGAAATATGTAAATATTATATGGGTAATCTGGGCAGGCCAAATATTCTGAAATTTACAAGTGGAAAAAGCCAGGTAATTAGTGAGATATGCAGAATTTGTTGCAATAGGCATCAGTTGTCATATGTTGCGCCCCATTTCCTAGTTAAGTCTAGGAATTGAAAGCATTTACAGGACCTGTTAAATTCCTTACCTAGTGTCGATATTTATAGGGTTTGGTAAATACCTCAACTCTCCTCCTGGTCACTAGCAATCATTGCCATTGCAATGCTCACTTTTTATGTTAGCTGAAAAAAATATAGGGCAAAATTCACAGATGTTTGTGAAAAGTGAAAAAAAATGCATTTTCGTGGAAGGTATCCAAGCAGCAATTCAGCCTCAAGATCATTCTTATTACAGAGAACAAACTACCAGTCTGACAGGTTGGCTTTGTCAGATAGAATGTCTGGGTGGTTCTTTTGAACATTTAACGGATAATGCTGTTACTGGCCCTATAGACATCTAAGGGCAACTGGGAATAACGTCCATACTGTTATTAGAACTTTGGAATGATGGGAGCTCCATTGAAGACAATGGTGTGCTTCGGGCTTCTAATAGCTGATAAAAGCCCGGAGCTCCAACATTCCAAAGTTTGTCGTTCACAGCTGTTGCTGTGGCTCCCTCTGGCTCCCTGAGGCCTTTGTTTTGTTTATTAGAACATTCTGCCCTCTGGTGGCAGAGTGTTTTAATAGCCTCATAGTTCACCTTAGCTGGGCTATACCTGCCATTTAAGGCCTGCTCCATTGTTAAAGGCCCTTGCTTCCGACTTGGGCCTTTAAATGTGGAGCGACCCCATAATGGCCATTATTGCCTGCTATGGCAGGCTATAAAGCTATATGAACTTCCGTCATTCCTCTTTTTTCTTCATAATTCTCTTTAATCACCATTCATATGTATTAGTGTGCCTATATTTAATCCCTCCTCTCATACACCCCTTCTCATTTATTCTCCAGTGCCCCTTTTGTGAGTGCCCGGGCTTCTTTTTGGGGACCGGCCCTTGAATTCAAGGACATCTTCCCCTCCAATAACTTTTTGTTATCCTCCATTCAGCACCATTGCAAATTGGCTTGGCAGTCCTTTTCCTCCACAATGTGCTGTTTCCTTATTAAGTTGTTGTATGTTATGATTTTTTATGTTATGTGTTGTTATGTTATGTTATGCAGATTGGAACAGTGCACTATCACCTGTAAGGGCATTCAGGCACTAAGTAGCTGTGGGTCCAGCCACACCTAGGAATTAGTGAGACTACTTGAAAAGGCAAATCTTCAGTGTCTTGTGGAATTCAAGAAGTGAGGAGGAGGCTATTGTGGATGATGTAAGAGAAACGATGAAGAACGGTGGGTTACCAGATCTGCATTTCCGCATGTGAGGGATGTGTGCAAGTAGGAGTTGGGATGAGCAGATGTGTCTTGAAAGTTGTGAAAGTACTGGACCAGTTTTATCTAGTGCCTTGAAGTGTGGATGAGGAGTTAGAATTGTGCTTGCTTGGGAACTGGGAGCCAATGGAGGTACACCCGGCATTGTTTGATGTGAGTACAGCATGAGAGATTGAGGATGATTCTGGGCTCCAAGTTGTCAATTGTTCGCAGCTTTCTGGTGAGTTTTTTGTTGATCCCAGCACAGATGGTGTTCCTGTAGTCCAACTTGCTTGTGACCAGGGTGTGCACAACAGTTTTTGGGGGCCTGATTGGAAGCCATTTGAAAATCTTTCTCAGCAACTGAAGGGTATTGTTGCATATAATGGCAGCAATATACAAAAAATGCACTAATGCTGAAACTGTTCTCTTAATAAGAAACGTTTAATGCCCACAACAGCGTGCCTGCTTGCATCCAGGTCGGTCTGCCTAAGCTCACAGTCTACTCCCAACATTCCCTAAATCAACATTCCACATACCATTACATAAATTAATTACTTAAAGAAACAACTGAGAAACTTACACATAGACCATCCTCATCTCACCAAAATAAACAAAGATAGGATAGCTAAATAAAAAAATCTGAGGCATCAATAAGGTACATAAGCTTTTCATTTTACCGGAGCAGATAAGACCCTTCTAATTTGAGTAGGCACAATACGATCACCATTACCCACATTAAAAGGACAACTGCAGCTACCACATCCACATCAGTGGGCCATCTCTACTGGCAGCACTGTCATGACACTTACCATCACCAACTTCTCTGAATTGCATGCATCCTTCCTCCTCACACACATTAACATCCATTGCAACTTTAACGCCCTCACTGATGATCATGGCTTGCTTTTCTCTCACTTTGAAAACAACGCTGTTTTTATTCCACCATCTCTTTCTTTCAAGTAACACTGCCATTTTGGAAACCTTGAGTATTTTGGTCGGATTGGACAACCTCAATACTCCCTTCGCCATTTTACCAGGTTTTATTTGACCAAAACCCAGTCACCAGGACTCAATTTCAACTCTCTCACATTATTGATTTGATCAAAATGCCTCTTGCCATTAGTTTGGAAAAAGTTATGGTGCTCAGCCTCCTAGCATTTTGTGACTAGTGGGGTATTAATCTTCAGTAACGCAGTTTCAATGGTGACCAGAAACTCATACATCAGTCTAATTTGCCCATCACTGCTGTAATAAGACTGTTACACAGTTCCTTTACTGCCACAGAGCTTATTCTTTCCCCTGCTTCGGGGGCCTCAAACAAAATAGGTGCAGAAGGTCATAGTCTTTTGAATTTGGTGCCTTGATTAGTTCTCTTCCTTTCGCTCACTACACCCTTAGTTGCACCCTTTACTGACCCACTACATATATGTGGTTTTAATGGTGGCCCTCTAAGTTCCTGCTCAGCTGTTGGGACTACATCCTTTGGGTTTTCTACACAACCCCCAAAATCGGTTTGACACTGATGGTTCTCGCATTTTAAATTTCTAGTTCTGGTGTTCCTGGAAGAGGCCCACTGGGGGGTTGCTCTCTTCCCTCTTACAGATGGAGTGCTACCAGGTGCTGCCAGGTGGAACAGCATAGTGGGGCAGGTAGTCCCCTCCAACAAAGACTGCAGGTGTCACGCTCTATAGGACTGATATCAAAACAACAACACGGGTTTGGCTTAAGCGCAGTAAGGCTGCGCCAGATATATAATCAACAAAACAATTGCCAATACTGCTCAACTTGTTCAAACTTTTTATATATATATAGTGAGCACCCAATCTCTCATCTATATAGACCACTCGTACAGTCTAGAATGTAATCATAGGGAAACTTTTTATTATTTTGGTTTTTATTTTTGCCTTTAATTTGAATTAATTTATCTCATTTAGCGAAAGACAGGCTTTTTTTGTTCTACATTTTTTCTTTAAGTCAAAGAAACCTTCATTTATTCATAAAGCAAAAAACGGGGAGGGGAGAACTCCTAATATTTAAAACTATGTGTAAATATTTACAAAAGGGTGAGAGTGCAGATGTGGAGGGAAAACATCCATACATTCAACCGCCAAATTATCACTCAATTTCATACAGCATCATATACACCACATGCATACCGGATACCAATAGAAAGGATTGTGTGTGAGGGGGAAGGGGAAGCCCTGTACTGTTTTGATTTTTGGGGCAGGGGACAAGCAGCTACAAAAATTATTCAAATATTTCTCATTTCAAAACACTATGTATAAATCATTAGGCCATCAGACACTTAATTCACAATTATTTGCATTTGATCTGTATTCCACTGATTAGCCTACGTTTAGACACTAAGAATGATACAAAAATTAGATGAGAAAATAAATAAATAAAGGTGGTCGACGCGTTTCGAATCCCCATAAGTGTTGGGATTCTCCTCAGGACCATATGTGAAATTAATCTGATTCTCTTGTAACGTCTTGTGAATAGACGAGTGTGTGGTGTGGGGGCTCTTTTTTATTTGTCCGGGATTGCTCAGCACACTATTTTGTCGCTTTTGGAAACCTTCGAGTTTTTTATACCAGTTTCCATCTTTTCGCACCTTGAAATCGATGCGTCGAGTCTCCTTCAGGTACCTTTTTCCGTATGGTCACCCTCCCAAAACACAATGATTGGACTTCGGCGAATTTAATTTGCCCATGCGATGACCATTCATTGCAAAGTAACATTCATATTATGTTCTTCTGTAATCTCTACTCTGCCCCGAGGAAATTATTCCTCTTACCTCTTCTTAAATCTTGGGGCATAAGAACATGTAAAACTGCTTATCTGAAGTTACTTTTGTTAGATGAGGTGCATCTTATTTTTGTTGTTTCTCGTTTTCTAATGTCAGTGATGAAATACAGAAACTCTATGGTGTAAGCCTTACAGGTTTAAATTCTTTACCAGTTCTAACATGAGACTTTTTTGGTTATATGTTTATCGCTGACTTTTTATATATGGAAAAATGTTTTACAGTTCCCTTACAAACTTTTTTAATGTGGAAATCTTTTTAAATTCATGGTATAAACTGTATCTGTATGCTTTTATGATTTTTCAGATAAATCGAATAAAGCTAAATTTGATTTGATTTGATTTGTCTCCTTCAGGCATAGATTCGAATGCCAATTAATTTCACATATGGTCCTGTAGAGACTCCCAACACTTTTAGGGATTCGAAACGCGTCGACCACCTTTATTTATTTATTTTCTCATCTAATTTTTTTATCATTCTTAGTGTCTAAACGTAGGCTAATCAGTGGAATACAGATCAAATGCAAATAATTGTGAATTAAGTGTCTGATGGCCTAATGATTTATACATAGGGGCAGATTTATGAAGGCCTTGCGCCGCCGGTGCGTCATTTTTAACATGGGAAAAAGTGACGCACTGGCGGGGTAAGGCCTTCATAAATCTGCCCCATAGTGTTTTGAAATGAGAAATATTTGAATAATTTTTGTAGCTGCTTGTCCCCTGTCCCAAAAATCAAAACAGTACAGGGCGTCCCCTTCCCCCTCACACACAATCCTTTCTATTGGTATCCGGTATGCAAGTGGTGTATATGATGCTGTATGAAATTGAGTGATAATTTGGCGGTTGAATGTATGGATGTTTTCCCTCCACATCTGCACTCTCACTCTTTTGTAAATATTTACACATAGTTTTAAATATTAGGAGTTCTCCCCTCCCCGTTTTTTGCTTTATGAATAAATGAAGGTTTCTTTGACTTAAAGAAAAAATGTCGAACAAAAAAAGCCTGTCTGTCGCTAAATGAGATAAACTAATTCAAATTAAAGGCAAAAATAAAAACCAAAATAATAAAACGTTTCCCTATGATTAAATTCTAGACTGTACGAGTGGTCTATGTAGATGAGAGATTGGGTGCTCACTATATATATGTAAAAAGTTCAAACAAGTTGAGCAGTATTGGCAATTGTTTTGTTGATTCTATAGGACTGATATGGCATTTTATATGCTGGGGCTTTGCTCTCCTCGATCAACAAAGGGAGAGACAGGGTTCAAGGGCACTCTTAGTCCCCAATCAATAGATACAAAAACAAAGGAAGAGTGTCCGTCAGTAAGGCGTGAGTGTGATCGAGATAGCACGTATTAATATGAGGCCAGCTGTAGTTGGTCAGAAGGCTGGGCTAACTTTCAAGAAAAAACTCATTATTTCTTCAAGAAACCCTCACTCACCCTAGTGGTGACATGCTTCATCATCGGGTCCACTAGGGAGATCGAGTACCTCCCGAGTGTGCTACGACGCCAGGAGACTGCGGAGCAGGTTGTTGTGAGAGTGAATGTGAAAAAAAGGGTGTAGTTAAAAATGTCAGCGGTTGTCCCAAAAAATCATTTATTCGCTGGTCAACTTGACATATTAAAAGTAAAAGCTATGTGCAGGGAAACTGTCCACAAGAAATACAGGTGTTTCCCTGTTAGGGGAAGGTCAACATGTTTCTGCCCTTTAAGTGTGTGAGTTTACAGGGCTTTCGTCAGGACCAGTAAGTGGGTGTTACCTCAACAGGTATAGGCGCGCTAAGGCCTACCCTGCTGTAGGTTGTGAAAGTTAAAAACAGTGGCACTATGTGTAAAAATAAGTGCGTGAAAATACAAACCAAAAGGCTTGGGGATTTGCCTCTATTGCGAGGAGCCCAGAAGTTTGTATTCAGTATGAACCACGCCCCATAGATTCAGAGGGGGGGTGGGAGCGACAATGGCACACCGCCCGCAACGCTCAGCACCCTCTCGGCACCTAGCTGTCCCCGCTGGATCTCGTGCTCTCCTCCCCTCACAGGTTTGGTGCTGTTAGGCGCCTTTGAGAGCAAAGTGTAGTGGGACAGGTAGTCCCTTCCAATAAATATTGTGGTCTTATCAGTGCTCAGATTTAGACAGTTGGTCTTTTTCTGATGAATGATTTCAATCATGGAGGCAATGAACTTGATTCAGATACTGGGATTCTTCTCCATGAGCGAGATAATAAGTTGTGTGCCATTGGTGTAGGAAAGAATGTTGATATTGAGAGAGCAGGTGATGCTGGTTAGAGGATTTGTTTATGTCTTCAAGAAGGTTGGGCTCAGGGACGTGTATTGGAGAGCTCAACAGATGAGGTTGGAGGCGTCCAAGGTTGTTAGACCTGCCATCTTTTTGCTTCTGACCTCCTTTTTTGACTGTGTGCTGAACTTCGTTTTTGCTTGATTAAGGAGTCTGGGATCTATACCACCGCTGTCCAGTGCTAAAGTGCATGTGCTCTGTGTCTAAAATTTAACGGCATTTGGTTTCTCCATAATTGGCATATTTGATTTACAGATATGTCCTTGGAACAGTGTACTACATGTGAACAGGCATTGTAAATCAAATGCTACTTGTGGGCCTATAACACTGCTTGTGCCACCCACATTAGTAGTCCTTCAACCTGTCTCAGGCCTGCCACTACAGAAACAATGTGTGCATTTTTAAACTGCCATGTCAACCTGGCAAGTTCATGTACTTGCCAGGCCAAACCTTACCTTTAATTACATGTAAGGCACCCCTAAGGAGGCCCAAGGTAGCCTCACGGGCAGGGTGCAATGTATTTAAAAGGTAGGACATGTGTTTTTTACATTTTACATGTTCTGGTAGTGAAAAACTGCTAAATTCATGTTTCACTGTAGCAAGGCCTATGTCTCTTATAGGCTAGCATTGTAGCTGCCTTGTAACACTTTACAAGTGGGAGCAGATAGAAAATTGGAGTTTGGTGTTTCTGGACTCACAATTTAAAAACACATCTTTTAGTGAAGTTTATATTTAAAATGCAGGTCTGAAATTGGCACTTTTAGAAAGCCTAATCCTGTCCCTAGAAAACACGTATGGGTTAGGGTGAAAGCTGGACTTTGTTAATTCACTGTAGACAGTCACACACAAAGAGAGCTGAGTTGTGTCATGCATATCCTGATGGCCCATCACCAGGCTGGAGTAGGGGGAGGAGTTGACATTTGGACCTGAATAAGGCTGTGCTGTCCCCACAAAAAGAGCTGCATACCACCTATAGTGATCCTGGGGCCTGAAAGGTTTGAGTCTTGTGCACTACAAGGACCTTTCTTTGAGGTCTACCTACTTCAAAGGCTGACATGGATATAAGTACTGGACCTCTGATACCATATACTCAGAACACATCGGGACTAAGGACATTCTGTCAAAAAGAAGACTGTGGTGCTGCCAGTAGGGCCTGTCACTTTGCTGCCTACTTTGCTGTGCTGGCCTGCTGCCTGCTGCTTCTTGCCCGGGAGTGAGAGTACTGGACTTTACTCTCCACATCCTGCTTTCTAAGGTTCTTCAAGCTCTTGACTGACCTTGCCTCCTGTTGCTAAAGTCTCATAGACATCAAAGACTTCACCTGCATCTTGTTACCCGAACCAGGGCTTCTCTGCTGTGAGTCCTATCCTGCCAAGTGGTGTCAAACCCAGTCCTGGGCCATTGGAGGTGAATTTGGGGTGCAACTAAGAAATCAATGTATTGATTCCAAAGCATCAGTTCGGAACCGGCACATTCCTGTGAAAATTACGCATCAGTGCTGTCTGAACCAAAACCATGATCACTGCTCGCCGAGTGCATGATGCATCAACCACGACTTACAATGTAGCCCCAACTTTGCACAATGCCTCAGAAGAAGTCTGTGATGCACCATTCCAACTCTGATGCAGCCCCGGAACTGTGTGGGTTTTAACCTACACATCGCCTTTACCACAGCAGTTTGACTTTGATGTCGTAGAATCAACGCATCATGCTGGTAAAAACAACGCATCATTGACACCTCGTCCTCTTCAGAAATCGAGGTCTCACAACAGCAACTGACGCATCACCTCCTCTGCACAACGCATCGTCCCTGGGCATTAAAGCTTCAACGACCTTGCACCGCCTTCAGAAACCAACGCATTACTTGCATCTGTGACGCTTCACCTCCTAGACACCATGAATTGTATTCCGTTTCCAAAGCATCCAAGATACTGTCAGGGGGACTGCAAGACTCCTATATCCGGCCTTTGCTTCATCACGGTCAGACTGAACTTTTGGAGTTTTCCTAGACAAGTCCAACCATATAGCTCCAGTTGAAGCAATTGACTTCTAAGCACTGCATTTTGATTTCATGTTTAAAAACTCACATCTTGACTTCTGTATGTTGGAATCTTGTCATTTTAGGCTTGTTTTATTCAGATAACTAATGGCTATTTTTGGTGTGGAATACGTTTGTTGTTTTTTCACTGTGTTAGTGTGTTTGTGTATGTGCACAAATATTTTAAACATTGCCTCTTTCGTTAAGCCTGACTTCTCTGTGCCAAGCCACCAGAGGATGAGCATAGGTACAAATTGTGTGTGTACTACATTTACCCTGACTTGAGTGTAAGTCCCTACTTGGACAGGGTACATACCTCTGCCAGCTAGAGACACCATTTCAATCAGAGGTGTACGCTGCCAGGCTGATTGAATGAGTCCTTCCAGTCAGGAAGGCAGAGGGCAAATTGAAGTGCATGTCCCTTGATTCCAATGTTGTGTAGGCATTGGATGAGGATGGGCTGGGAGACGGTGTGAAATGATTCAAAGAGGTTCAAGAGGGTGAAGGCTGCAATTTCTTCTCCATCCAGAGCCATGTGAATATTATCTGTGGCGGTGTTACGGGCAGTTTCCATGCTGTTGTTGGGTCTGAAACCAGACTGGGTGGTATTGAGAAATTGGTTGTTTTTGAGGTATTAGTGAGGTCTTAATTCATGGTTTCCTCTAAGACCTAGGCCGGGAATTCCAGCAGAGAGATTATTCTGTAGTTGGCAAGTTTTAAAGGGTCCAAAAGGGTTTCTTCAGCAAAGGGAGGACTGTTGCTTGTTTCCAGCTGTTTGGGAAGGTCGCAGAAGAGGTGGAAGCTTTCAGAATGGGTGTGAGCAGGGCACTGATGAGTTGCAGCTCTTTGGAATAGGTGTGGTGAATGCAGGCGTGAGATGGGGCCCCTGTGTGGATCTGTCAGATCCTGTTGCAGGTTGAAATTTCTATACATTGCTGTGATTTTGGTGCCAAAGAATTGAGAAAGACTGTTGCAAAGATCCTGCAAGGGGGTGATTGAGTTGTAGGCGGCCTCTGGTGAGGCAACATTTTTCACAATGGCAAACATTTTTTTGTTTCTTTTAGCGCTGCCATCTATGCCATCTGCCAGAGCAGAGAACACAAAGGCAGATGTTGGACGAAGCGCTGAAACCTTTCAGACACTCACCGCCCAGTCACAGATCTGGGTTCAATCCATCATCGTTGTTAGCTCACTTCACCACCTCAGTTCAGACACAGCAATACGCAAATCAGGTTTGACCCCGTGCCTCATGTGAGCTGTCCAGCCCGAACTGTCAAGCCATGTCTTCCCTGGACCGGGAACAAACATCCGCCTCATCAGCCAGGCTAGCTTGAATTCAGTGGCAAAGTGAGCAAGGGACCCACGTCTGGGCATACCCTGCCAACTTAGGGCGAACAAAGCAAAGACAAGGAGATGATGGACGAAGCGCTAAAACGTTTCAGACACCCACCCCTAGTCGCCAGAGCGGGGCATTTAGTTGTACGAATGTAGTGTATTTGTGCAAATTTTAACATACTCCTGTCTGCATTGTCCTTTTTAAAAAAAATATTTTTTATTGAGGATGCAGACACAGTGACAAACAGTGCATTGGTTGAATTAAAAATAAGAAATAGACAAAAATACAAAGTTAACAAATTCATTTAAAACAGAAAATTCTTAATAACATCAGAAAAGTACCATACCATTAAAAACTATTGAGAGTAGAGAAATAATAAAAAGTAAAATACATCAAAATAGTAAATGTACATACTACAAAAGTATTGTTTCTGTTTTGTTTGTTTTTATTTCATATGAAAAAGGAGAAAGAGGATGGGGAAGAATGAGAGAGGAAAGAAAGAGGGAAGAAGTAACACATGGATATAATCATACATATTAAGAGAAGGATGAGTGTGAGGATAGAAAAGTGGAAAAAGGTAACCATAATAAATTGGATTTCATCTTTTGAAATATTGAAGAAGAAGCAGAAGCTATTCTATGTTCATCAAAAACTAAGCTCCACCAAACTAAAAAGGATAGTTTAGAATTATCTTTCCTAAAGTTAATATACCTTTAAAAGCAAGAGCAATAAAAAGTCCAATAAAATAGTTTTTGAAGGGAGATTATCAAAATCAGTAGATATAGTCCTCCCAAAAATATTATGAATAGAGAATCGAATATTACATGAGAAAATCAATAATTATTTAGACCATATATGTTTCCAAAATCCATGTACTTTAGGACAATAAAAAAGTAGGTGCGTCAAAGTACCATCAGAGGAAAGACATGACCACCATAAGGGAGAAATAAAAGGGTCAACTTTATGAAGAAATTGGAGAGTAAGAACCACTCCATTTTATAGAAAATATAAGGATTGGGTAACATTGGCATCTTTAGAGGTCTTACAAATCTTTTGCCACATTTAATCCCATTGATGAATTGATAATGATTGAGATGAATCATTTTCCCACAACAGTTCAGTGGAGTATTTATTACTTGTAGTAATAGGGGAAGACATAATTTTGTATATAAAGGAAGCTCTTGGAATGAAATCCGAAGTGATATTAAATAAGGGTGTCATAGGGGTAACTGCAGTAACATTGAATTTAAAATTGTTGCTTAGAAGAAAGATTTCAAGTACAGAGAATAATATGTTATATTGTTGAATGCAAGGGTCAGGGAGACCACATTGTTCTTGTAATTGTGGGAATGATATGATAGAGGTATTAGCTATCAAATGATGCACATAAAAAATACCCTTTTTCTTTCCAGTGTTTAAAATAAAAGGATTCATGGCGACATTTGATACATTTGTTATACCAGATAGAAGAGCATGATGCATCAACCACAACTTACAATGTAGCCCCAACTTTGCACAATGCCTCAGAAGAAGTCTGTGATGCACCATTCCAACTCTGATGCAGCCCCTGAACTGTGTGGGCTTTAACCTACACATTTGATACAGTTGTTATACCAGATAGAAGAGGCCAAAAATGATTGAAAAAAAGTCAAATCATTGGGTAAAAAGAGTATGTATTAAATGATGGGGATACTTTAAAACTGGGTATATGGAAATTAAAGTGCAATTAGTCATAAAAACAAAATCATGCAAGAGTGAACGTTAAAAAAAAAACATGTTGGTATAGGAGGGTCATGATATTCCTTAGACATAGCATAAAATTGTCGGATTAAAAGGTAAGTATGATATAATTTAAAATCAGGGAAACGCACACCACCCTCCGTTTTTGGTCAAATTAATTTATTGTTGCAAAGAAATTTAGTACAAATAGAAATAATCTGGGAGAAATAATAATTAGGGATCTTAAAGGTAATATTGAGAGCATAAAAAGAACATGAGGAACAATGATAATTTTAATGGTGTTTAATCTACCCCTCCATGATAAAAATAATGGAGACCAGGAAGATAACAGCTTCTGAAGTTTTAAGGCAGTGAAATTATGAACTAATGTATCAGGTATGTTGGAGGAGAACCATACTCCTAGGTATTTAATCTTTTGGGAACATTAAGTACAATGTAACGATAACAAGAGAAATTTTGTGATAAAATCTCAGTTTTAGAGAATTTTTACTTTAGAATATAAAACAATTTCTTGTATAAAAGTATTTAGGGAATTGGAAGGATTGCACATATAAATTAGGATATCGTCTACATATGCCGGGAGCTTCATTTCATGAGAGTTGAGTTTAAAGCCAGTTATATGAGGATAATGTCTAATACGTCCAAGAAAGGGTTCTAAGCAAATGAGAAAAAGGAATGGGGAGAGTGGACAACCCTTTCTAGTGCCCCTGAGAAGTTTAAAATAGGTAGAGAAATGACCATTAACAAACATACAAGCATGTGGTTCAATATATAACAATTTGATATATGAGAAATAATCTTATGACTAAAACCAAACCATTGGAGAGTAGACAACATAAATTGCCAATTTATATGATCAAAAGCTTTTTCAGCATCAAGTGAGAGGGCAGCTAGAGGAGAGGGGTACTTCTTTCCCTTTCCAAGGATGTTGGTAAACATTCTGGCATTGTTCGATGCAAATCTACCCTTAATAAAGCCAGCCTGGTCAGGGTTAATAAGGAGCGGGATGACATGCTCCAGATGGGATGCTAAGATTTTTGCAAAAACTTTAAAATCATAGTTGATTAGTGAGATGGGTCGAAATTGTTTACAGCGGGTAGAGCCTTTGTCTGGTTTGGGAACAATGACAATAAAGGCTTCCAAAAAGGAACCCCTTGCTTTAGAGTTAGACAAAACTAAATTAAAAATCTCTAGTAATTTAGGTGCAAAAATGGAGGAGAAAGATGAGAGAAGTTCAACGGAGAAACCATCGGCTTCAAGAGCTTTAGCCTTCTTTAAAGATTTAAGAGCATCCGGAATCTCCTGGATAGAAATATATCTCTCAAGGGATAAGAAAGTGTCAGGTAGGGAAGGAGGGTTGGGTATTCCCCCCAAAAAGTTTCAAAATCATTTTCAGAAGGAGTTGTATCTTATGTATATAATAGATCATAATAAGACTGGAAGTTATTTACAATTTCAGAGTCGGAGGAGAAAATGTTGTTATTCTGTTCAGAGCGAATAGAGACAATAGTTTTTCGTTCTGAATTGATTCATAAATAATTGGGTAACATTTTCCCTGCCTTATTTTGGCCTCCAGGATATTTGGATTTTATTTTACAAAGGATATTACAAACATTGACTGTACCAATCTTATTCAGGGCAGACTTGGCTTTAATCAGTTCTTGTAAACTTGAGGAGGATTTTGAAGAGAAATGATTATGTTCTAAAATCTTAATCTTGTGAAGGGCTGTGTGATATTCACGGTTTAGTGCCTTTTTTTCAAGCAGAATATGCAATAGTAAAGACTCTAAAGGAGGCCTTAAAGGCATCCCAAATGTTATGAACAGTGGTATATATGGATTGATTACATTTAAAAAAGTCACTTCTAAAATGAAGGTTTGGTCTGAAAGTAGGGCATTATTAAAATGCCAACTGCTTTCTTTGCAATTATTGAGAGACATATCAAAGGAAGATAACACAGGAGCATGGTCAGAAATGAAAATAGAACCAATTTCAGAGGATTGGATGGAGGGGAGCAATGATTTAGAAACCAGAATATAATCGATATGAGACATTCATATACATCAGGAGGATTACATGTTCTACATACGTTATAGAATGGGCGAGAGGAGACGGACTGGCTTAAATTTGCACTTGGATTTTCTATCAGAAAAAGGGTCTAACCAATCATGAAAATCACCGCCAACAATTATATTAGGATTAGGGATGGCAGATAATTTTAGTTTAATACTATGCTAAAATTCAGGATCAGATTTAACAGGGCCATAAATATTGAAAAGAGTGAGTTGCTTTTGATATATATTGCATCAACCAAAACTCATCTCCCATTCGAATCACATTCAGTTGACAAAATATGAAAGGTATCTTTGTTTCCATTTGTAGTCAAGGAAACCTTAAATTGAGTATGTAACAGGGAGTATCCTGTGGAGTGTCTGCAGAGGCAGAATAGTTTCTGTGCAATGAGAACTGGATATTCTAGAGAGAGCAGGAAATTGAGAGTTTTAGTAGTATCTGAAGGCACATACTTCGTGAGATCTTGAATCTCTGTGCTTGCAAGAGGTGATTCCCTCCAAAATGTGGTTTCAGGAATCAAAGGGAAACTGATTACAATAACCATAGCAGATAGTTCCTTTAAAATTCTCTGGCAGAAGATTTGAATGAACAGCTAATAAAATATCAATTCCTTCTAGTCAATCAGTACTGTGAACCGCCTGCCAATGACTAGCCACAATAAAGTGCAAGCATGAATTTGCTACAATGCAATTTGTCTAAGGATAGCTTAAAATCTGCTCAGCAATGTGAATATGACCCCATAATGTGCCAATCGTGCGACAGCTTGTCAATGTTTGCAAAGGTAGTGGTGAGCATACGCCCTGGCATTGTAAAGTAGTGTCTTCTAGAATATATCCTGTTAATCTGCAATATCTTTAATAAACAAATACGATTTATGTCATTGTTAATTTTAATATGTTGTCCACAAAGACTTCCTAACTCATTGGCCAAATATCTACGAAACACTGACCAGGAGTTAATGGTATGAGATAGATTTCTAATTATGGATCAGTGACGGAGAATAAATCAATCATTACACCCACCTGTTTTGTTTTTCTCTCTGAGTTGCCCAAGTAGCTTGGGTATGCCCAGATATGTCACCACAGGTCACTGTGCCTCACCCCTCAGTGTTTTCCTCTTTGATGACGCCCAGAAAAGCTTAATTATATTTGTTTTTTCCTATGTTTTTAAACTGAGGAGATATGATTTAAGATTTTTTAGCCGGACTGCCGCCTATAGGGCGGTTCTACTGCTGCTTTACAAGTGGTTGGTCAGTGTCTAAAATGCCACAGTGAGCACAGAAACCAATATTGATGGTAATGCGACTCAAAATTTAGTCCGGCCATAATGACAGCTTGTGAATGCCACAAAATAAGGCAGAAGGAAGAGCTGCTTCGTTTTTTATGATTTATTTTTATTCAAATACCTATTCTTATTGAAACTTATGTTGATGTAGCAAACTGATTATTCGTGAAATGTAGAATTACTCGTTAAAGTAATAGGTGAATTGTTTCTAACCAATGAAAAAAGGGCATTTTTAAATCGCCTAAAAACTATTGGGTAGATCTACAAGGAAGTGCCGCAGGCGTGGCACTGCAAGCTCTTTGGCTGCGCCACGCTGTGGCACTTCCGAATGCAGAGGGATGAGACATATTTACAAGAATATGTCGAATCTCTGTGCTTCCCTCTCGCTGGCGCCCAAACTGCAGCCATGCGCTGGCGCAGGCACCCTTGCACCATGGTGCAAGGATGCTGGCATCGTGGGGAGATTGTTTTTGTGCAGGAAGGGGCACCTTCCTGCACAAAAACAATCACTACAGGCATTTTCCTCTTTCAGTGTGCGCTGTAGAATGTAGAATGCATTGAAAGAGGGAAAAACGAGGAGAAATCAAAACATTTCTCCTCGTTGCTCCTCGCTACGCCAGCTCTAGGGTGGCATAGCATTCAGACGCATCTCCAGATTTACGATTTCTTGTATATCTGGAGATGTGTCTTGTTCCATGGGTGTTGCGTGGGAACACCCACAGCAACACCCTTGGAATGCCCCTTCAACGCAAAGTGCTGCGTGTGAAGGGGCCGTATTTACACAGAGAGGAAAAGTCACGCAGGGTGGCTTTTCCTGTCCTTGTAAATATGGACGAAAAGTGATGAACTGATGACGCCAGGGGCTTGTAAATCTGCCCCTGTATGTTGTCAGAGTTTTGAAGCAAATATCTTCTAACTGCAACAGCAAGGACAGGTAACGTTTCCCTTGCAAAGTTAATGTTGTATAACACAATTCTGTCTGTGCTCCAGCGTTTTAAATTCCTATTGGCAAATAATTTAGTTTGAAGTTATAGATATTGTGTTCGGATCTTTAACGATATGACAGTATCTAAGCGAGGGGTTGGATAATGTGTGTTAAGCAACTGGTGTATTTCCCATTCCCCCTATAATTATTTCGGAAAACATTTTAAATGGTATGCGTCCTTTACAATTCATGCTTGACATCTAGTGAATTGCAGTGATGCCAGACAATTTTGCATCAGTGGCAGGCAATTTTGCACGTCAGTGAGGCAATTTATTAGTACCACTAGTTCAATAACTATATTGCCGTCGAGTGATCAGTTAAAAATCAACATTTTGAACAAGATGGTCAGTGTAAATGTAATTTCTGTACAGAGTGGCTGCCTTCAGTACAGCATTGTCTGGCACAGGTGCACATATGCCCGGCAAAGTTGCCAGTTTCGTGATCTGGCTCCAGAGTAGAGCCTCTTTTCTTTCAGATTATACTGTCTGACAGACAGTTATGGGAAAAAAGGATGCACAGATTCCTTGATGAATGAATGAATAACTCAATTTTAAACCTTCATAATTTTCGGTACATTATATTGTCATGAAGTTTATTAAAATGGCTATTTCATATTCTTTGAACAAAGCACAGCTCACATTTCTTTCACGCCTGGCACAAGATCGTGCCATCATTGTTGCTTCTTCATGTAACCCTGGACTGTATTACTCTATTGATATTCATATTAAGCAGTCCATTTCATTTTCTTATTGAATGAAATATGAAATGTAGCAGGCAACAGAACTGCCACATGTTTAAATATATATTTTTTTCATTATGCAAATAACATTGTTTCCATTTGTTAAAGGATTTTTACAAAGGTAATTATTCTAGCCACACAATGTAGGGTATGTCTACGAGTTTTCCTGCAATTAACTTCAGGATGCTCACGTGTATCAGATTAATTTCCAAATACAATGCTGCTTTCCTTCGACCCTACTACACATAGCCACAATTCCTTGTTTATTATTTGTTTTGAATATTGAGGGGTAAATGTCCAAGAACGCTAGTTAGCGGCCGTTTTCTTAATGCGGCCTATCACCACAAACTATCGCCTGGTTAGCGATGTATTTACAAGACATCACTACATGGCGATAGTTTCAGGTAGCCACAGTGAAAACTGCTGCTAATACTAGCTTGAAGGCGATACAATTCTGACATTAGCGGGTGAAAACTGACGAAAGGACCATTAGCGGCAAAACAACTCACGTTAGTCAGCCCAACGTGACTGTTTTTTGTCTCTAAAGGCAAACATAGCCTATAAGTCCACCTCCAATAAAAAATAGGAAACAAAACCAATGGAATGCAGATTGGAGCAGCCAGTGCCAAGTGCAGCACAGATCAACAACGCCCCCAAGCCCCCAAACAGCCAGGATGACCAGCAAGAGTCCCAAAGGAAGAGGAAATTCAGGGCTACAATTATGAAAAGAGGTGCTTCGCTGTGATGCATCACTAATCATTGCGCACTCCTTCCAAAACCTTGAAAGGGTGGACAGTCCCTGCGGCCTGGAGACCTTGCAGGGCCTGCGTCTGGGACCCGGAGTTTGATGCAGAGGTGCTCTGGATTTGCTGGGCCATGGCGGTAGACATTGAGACGTCTGCAATAGCCCTTACCTGGTGGTGAAGCCTGTTAGGTCACATGGAGACACGTTGCTGACCTGTGTTAGAAGACCGCCTGGCACCCCTTGGAGCTGTGAAAGGTAGAGGCGCTCCTGCGCACCAACATAGGGAGGTCTGCATCGCATACCATACCACGTGCCACCACTACATCAAGGTACACAGAGGAGATCACCAATGGTGAGCCACGCCTCTCTGCATCATAGGGTGGAGGATGTTGCGCTGGCTGGATGCTGTGGATGTTGAGGCCCTGAGTTGCAGTGAACATGTGTGGCGGGAGAACTGCAATTTCATGCCTAACGAGGCATCACCTGCATCAGAAGGTTTCACAGCGGATGCCTGCTGTACCCAGGCTTGTGACATCCCACCTGGCTGAGGCTCCTGTTGGCTGAGTCACAGATTTATAGAGAGTGCAGCCGATTGCGCTACAGTGTCAATGTCCTGATGAGGAGAAAGGTAGTAGGTGTAGCAGAGGATGCCTGGGGGTCGACATGGGCCCAGGTCTAGCACCTGTCGGTGATGCACCCCCAGTGGCGGCTCATGTACTATGGCAGAAGAGCATCACTCAACTACTTTCAAGCAGTGTAAGAAGAGGAAACATTACATGATGATAACAATCTGATGTACTCATGCTATGTTTCCGTTGCAGGCTGGAGAGTGGGTGGGGCTTCTCTACTAACGGAGCAGGGCAGGGGCTGAGTGGTCTGCCCACTCAAGTGTGCGATGACTGTTTGGTCAGCCCTCTCAGGCCACCCAAAGCAGTCACACGCACATCCCAATTCGCAATACAGGCTGCATTACAGCGTGCATGGAGAACATGCCCATTTCTCCAGCCCATGGCAGAACAACTTGGCACGGCACTCAAGAACAATCACAACGCGGCTTTGCAGCATTGCGATTGGCTTAGGGGAGGGAGCCTGGCTGCCTGCTTCCTGTTCCTGTTCAGGTGAGCAGGAGCACAGAAGATGCAGGACCCAGCATTGAGGTAATCATTTTTAACAAATATATTTACAAGACTCATTCCCCCTGCGTCCACACCCCCTCCAGTGTCCTTTTCTGTGTTTCCTGCCTCCCAGCTGTCCAGTCCCCCCAGAAGCAGTACATAATGGCAGCTGCTGTGTGGCCATGCGCAGCGGGCATACCACTGGTGTGCCAAAGGCAAGCCCGCCTGCATCCCTCCGCCGCTTGACCACACCCAGCAACAAGGACCCTTCCTCATTGACACTTCACCACTACGACCCCAGCACCCTCTTCACCATCAATCCTGGATGCCTTACCACCTGCCATCTAGCAACACTGTAGAATTCTCTTGCACCCTGCACCTGTCAAAACTGCAAACACACCTTCTGCCACATCAGCACACCAGCGCCTCCTGCCACCCAGCCAACCAACAGCACAGCTGACCTGCTCAAGTGCATCCTCCTCAACATGCTGTCCCTCCACAAACACACAATGGAAATCTGGGACCTCCTCGACACTACCTCTTGAAACATCGCCTTCTTCACGGAAACCTGGACCAATCTGCTCCGGACCGGACATCGCTATGACCATCCACGATGGCTACAAATTCACCCACACGGATCACCAGAGCAGCCAAGAGGAGGCATTGCCATTGTCTGAAAAAGCACATTCCGACTGACCATGCACTCTAATGACCCGATGGTGACCATGGAACACCTCAACTTCCACCGATGGATCTCCAACTGCGCCGACACCCTGGCACCCCTCAAGAAAAAAACAGGCAAAGAACACTCCAAGAAGGTCAACTTGTTCACTCCCGCCCATCATTAGTAAAGCCCCACTTGCAGACGTCTCGAGAAGATGTGGAGCCAAAACATCAATCAACTCCACGAAACAGTCACCCCTGCACCATAGCACAGGAGTGCCTGCATTGGCGCATGGCAGCCATTGTGCACCAACAGAGGGAAAAAAGACAGGGGGGCGTATTCATGCGCCCCTTCTGACAGTTTCACTCCGCCAGTACGTCACTTTCTTGATGTATTTGCCGCGTGATTCTTGCACCACTTTGCAACATATTTGCAAAGTGACGCATCTAGGCATATGAGTGACCTTGGGAAGCCCTGTGCCACATTACATCTTCATCAGGTATGATGTAGGCAGGGTGGGTGTTCCCACGCAACAAAGCCTCATAGGATTGGTGCAGTGAAATCCATCAGATTTCACTGCAACAATTGTAGGACACCACTGCGTCCTCATGACAGGACTAAGGGTGATGCAGAGCCACAGGGATAGGCTGGCCCCATGCATTGCTGGGGTTGCATCATGCTTGTAACACAATTGCACCAATGCATGACTTTAGCGCTGACAGATACGTCAGGATTCCAGACATATCTGTGTAACATATGGTGTTTTTGATTGGTTCTTTTGATGCGTGTGGGACTCTTGCTGCTGCTACCTTGCGTGATTTGAACATCGCACTTTATTTTAAACAAGGATTTTAGAATTTATGTATTGCTTTTAAATAACTTGCTATCAGGCATTCATCCATCCTGGCTTTTCTGACCTCGCGGTGTCCGTCTGTTAGAGCGGACCCGCCATCTTTGAGGTTAGCGTTTAAGTCTTTTTCCCACCAAGCCATATAAAAAAGACACGCTGGCGTGGCCGTGGAGCGTGTAACATATGGTGTTTTGATTGGTTAATTTTATGCGTGTGGGGCTCTCGCTGCTGCTACCTTGTGTAATTTGCACATCGCACTTTATTTTAAACAAGGATTTTAGATTTTATGTATTGCTGACCAAAAACTGCTTTTAAATAACTTTCTATCAGGCATTCATCCCTCCCGGCTTTTCTGACCTTGCGGTGTCCATCCCTTAGAGCGGACCCGCCATCTTTGAGGTTAGCATTTCAGTCTTTTACCCACCTGCCCATATAAAAAAAGACACGCTCGTGTGGCTGCGGAGTGGATGCGTGCAGTGGGTGCGCCGCCGGCGCGCCAAAGGCCCGCCATAGGCAAGCCTGTCTGTGCCCATCCACGTACCGGCCCCGCACCGCCAGCCATGCTGCCCGGTTGGGGTTGAATGCTGCAAATAATGAAGGATACCGTCATCTAAGCTACACAAGCATTGAATTAAGGAATATAGGTGAGAGTGGAGGTGGGATGGGAGAGTTCAAGTTTTAGGAGACTGCATGCCTTAAGTTAGACTTTGAGAGACAAGATACCCTTATATGCAGTTTGCTAAATGTTAGATCTCTGTCTAAACATTGCGTGGAGACACAATTGTTATCAAACTCATGATTTGGAGGCTTTCTTCATGACGGAGACATAGACATACATGGGCTCTGACTTAGAGCCAGGGTTGGCATGCCTGCTAGGACATGAAGTATTTCATAAACCACGAACCAGTGGTAGGGGAGGTGGTGTGGGGGTCATTTTTAAAGAGATATGGGACTGTGCCCCTCTAGATATTGATGTGATAGAGGGATTTGAACTATTGGGATTCTCACTAAAGGATCCTAAGGGACATGTGCTGACTGGCATAGTACGCTATAGGACTCCTGGGGCTATTAGTTTGCAACAACAGCAGGCGCTGATTAAGGTCTTTAGCAATATGGCGATTGCACCCTCCAGACTGCGTATTCTGGGAGACTTTAACCTATAGTTAAATAGAACACTGGACTCAGGATATATTAATCTCCTCCAATCATGTAAAGGCTTAAACCTACAACAATGGGTCACTGATCCAACACACAAGGGAGGACATATTTTAGATTTAGGTCCAGATTCATCAAACAAAAATCTGCTCGCAAAGGGGCAGATTCTCAGAATCTGCCCCTTTGCGAGCGGTATTTTTGCATTTGGGATGCATCATCCCAAATGCAAAAATCGCAATTTTAGAAATCGCTAAATTGCGATTATTTGCATTTAAGGAATCTCAAATTGAGATTCCTTAAATGCAATGCATGAAAGTTTTTAAAATAGCGAATTCGCTAATAGGGCACTCAAATTACCATGAAGTACAACTTCATGGTAATTTGCAAAAACTTTGAAAAATGCACAAAAGTGCATTTTTCAAAGTTTCATGTTGCGCTTACACATGCCCTAAGTGTGTGTGTGCAACATATGTGCACATATCAATTTCAGGGGTGCAACAGGGTGTCCTTGGACACCCCTGCACCCTTGAAATCGCAATCTCAATTTGCGAATCGCTAATTGCGATTCGCAAATTGAGATTGTCTTCCCATTCATTCCTATGGGCCTCTACGCCCATAGGAATGAATGGGGAGGTATTCCTTAATTGCGAGTCGCAATTTGCGAGTCGCAATTAAGGAATTCTAAGAAATTGCTATTTTTTAAGTGATTTCTTGATGCATTCCATTTTGCTATTCCTTAATAGCTAATCGGTATTTTTCGCTATTAAGGAATCGCAAATTGGGTTTTTGATGCATCTGGGGGTTAATCTTTTCTGAAAAATAGGTAATGGGAAAAGTAGACATTTTGCCCGTCGGTTGGTCCGATCATCACCTGATTAAATTCGAGGTGCACATCCGAGGATGAGTATCCCGGTTACTAGCGAGGTGAGGAATTCTGTTAACAGGGACTGTAAGCTGCTTTTAAAAAAGGCAAGAATATCCCCTGTGTTCTCCCTTAATGGATTTTTTGAGGTAGATATGCAGGTGGAAGAAAATTATGCGGCCTTATGTGCACAGATAACCTCTAGGCTGGACCAGATTGCCCCTTTAAAAAATCATCAAAAAAGTGGCTCAATGAGAAATTAAAAGATTTGAAACTGGGATGTAAGCAGGCAGAAAGGAAGTGGAAAAGGGCTTACAAAGATGAGGATAAAACTGTCTATAAGGCAGCAAATACCAACTATAAAAAAGAAATCATTATTGGGAAGGCTGAGTACTTGGCCAATACTATTCTGAAATGTTCTAATAGTTCAAGAAGTATTTTTGAAATAATGAATGACATGATTAGCCCAGATTGCTTCAAACATATGACTCATCCCACTCAGGACCTCTGTGACAGTCTAGCGACCTTTTTGGGGATAAACTTAGAATTATTATTGATGGACTTAAAAGGGGTAATCTGCCTGGGGGGGGGGGGGGGTAGAAGACCGCAGTGATATTAATAATAGAAGTTTACTAGATATAAAAAAGCTGAAAAAGGCAGGGGTGGAGAACGCAAGTTGCTTAAACCACCTTGAGATACCATTGGTGGAGATTTTAACAGAATGGCCTTAGGTGTCACCTCAAGATCACCTATGGAGCCTTTACCACACAAAATTTGGAAGGAATTGGGAACAGAATTTTTCCCAATACTTCAGCAAATTTGTAATCAGTCCCTATCTAGCGGATCAGTACTGGCTTGTTGGAAACAAGCACTGGTGACACCTCTTTTGAAAAAAACAGCTTGATCCAACTAGCCCAATAAGCTATAGACCTATCTCTCTGCTGCCTTACCTAGTAAACATGCAATGACTGAGGCAGTAGTCTTGCATTCAACCATTCAGTAAGCCACTAACTATGCACTCATCTATTCTGTTAAGCAATACTGAAGCAGTCATCGAATGATACAGGCGCTACAGTTGCAGCAAACCATTCACTCAGGTACTACCCATGCACTCATCCATTTCCTGAAGCACTATTGTTGCACTCATCCAATGATGAAAACATTAACCTTGTATTCATACTTTCAGTCAGGTATTTCCTATGCACTCGAACAATCACATAGGTACTACCGTTGCACTGATACAATCACGTAGCCACTATGCATGTAGTCATGCAATCAGTAAGGCACTAGTATTGCACTCAACTGTTCACTCAAGCACTACCTATGTAGTTATCTATTCCCTCACGCAGTAATGTGGCACTCATCCAATGGCCCAGCCATTACTGTTACACTCATAATTTTACTGAGGCACTATGCATGCACTGATCTAAGCATTCAGGTGATACTGTTGCACTCACGAAATTACTCAGGCACAACCTATACATTCATGCAATAACACAATAACACAGGCACTACCCCTGCACTTATGCTATCACATAGGGACTAGCTATGGAATCATGCAATCAGTCAAGTACTACTCTTGCACTCAGCCATTCACTGAGGCAGTACCTATGCAGTCACCCAGTGACTCATGAAGTACCCATGCATTCATGTAATTAGAGAGGTACTATTTATACAGACATCGAATTATTGAGGCATTACCTATGCAGTGATGCAGTCACCTAGCCATTACCCTTGAACTCAAGCGTTCATTCGGGTACTACTCATGCACTCATCCATTCTCTCAGGCAGTAAGTATGCACACATCCAATGACGCAGCCATTACCCTTGCATGGATTGTTCCATTCAGGCAGCACCCATACACTCATCGAATCATGCAGGCACTACTGCTGCACTCAAACAATCACACATGCACTACTCATGCAATCAAGGGGCAGAACCTATGCACATATTGAATTAATAAGACACTATCTACACAATCATGCAATGAATCAGACACTACGCTTGCACTCATCCATTCTCTCCGGCACTGCCATGAACTGATCTATTCTGTGAAGCACTACCCATGCACTCATCCAATGACGCAGGAACTATAGTTCGATTAGTGCATTCACTCAGGCACTACCCTTGCAGTGTTCTAAGCAGCCAGACATTACTCTTGACTCATTCATTTACTGATGCACTAGCCATGTATTTTCATACATGTTATTCATGTGAAGATTGTAGACCTATAAAACACAGGCATACATGGATTTGTAGGCCTCTTTTATGTATGATGTAACTAACTAAAGCACAGACACATGTATGCATGTTTTTAGGAATATGATGGCACTTTAAACTGTGACATGCAAAGAGTTCATGCTTTATATTTGGCTAGGCCCAACACTCATAGTAGTTGCTGAATAGTAAAGGTGCTAGACAAAAGTGATTTTTAACACATGCTGGCAGAGGGATTAGGGATTAGTCTACTTTGTTGAATTGTTAGTGACATCCTACATGAAAGAAGGATACAAAAACATTTATACATGTGTTTTATAGAAGTACCATCTTTAGATAACATGTGTGAAAATAAATGTACAAGTAGAGATATAACTCAGTTAAAAGACCATGCACCCTTTTCACCTAGAGAGACTGCACTTTCCATTTCAAGAACACACCAAATGTATATGGCGTTGTCAGAACTGGGGGTCTCTAGTTGACTGAGGCAGTTGCCTTAGTCCAAATAGGGACCCTTGCTTCTAGTCAGGGAAAGGAGGGACACCCTCTTTGATAACCCCTGCTCACCCTGTCAACGGCCAAATGGCAAAAAGACCAAGGACTTTAGAACATAAAACAATACAGGATATGTAAAAATCCCTGCTGAAAATACCATAAAGTAAGTGAACTTGACAACACTGAGCAACCCCTTAATAAGTTAAAATGACCTTGGTTGCTCCATGTTAAGATATTTCCCTTTACATTTTTAGTACTAATCATAAAAGAAGCGCCCTAAGTCAAAGAAACCGTGGGTACGAAGTCTGCAAAGCCGAATAAAGCAGAGAATTTAGAGCTAGAAGTGAGTACATTAAAATCGTTAAGGGGTAAAAAAGAGGGCCAGCACCATGGGGTAACAAATGTTAGAAGATCAAAAATATTTGTGTATTGATAATATGTTTAATAAAAACAATGTACAACAGCTCCCTCCTATTTGAACAAGGGAGACCTTAGATGATGTATTTTTACTTGATGAGTTAGATAAAGAGGTGTAGTTATTTGATCAGAGCGATTAACATTTTACATAAAAAAAGAGAGGTTCTTTTGGAAATGAGAATGCTTAATAACAGAAAAATGTTTTGTTTATCTTGTCCAATATAGATTGTTTTTAACCATAGAAAGCATTGTCCTGAAGAAGGTGTTCAACTTGTTTACCGAAACGCCGCGTCGACAGTATTGTGCTTTTTCCTTTTTTAACAAAAAATGTGTCTCATGATGTTTTCTAAATAAAATGGATGGGATAATGTGTTTTTACAGAATGTTAATGAATGTCAATTATTATTCTTTGTTATAATAAATTACTCAATTTTATAGTAACAGAACCTCTATGATCTGATCATTATTCTTTGTTTGACCATCTACATATCTGTGTAATGTGTTTCAAATTGGGTGGGAGATAAGAACCTTACTCATACTGATTAGAAACGACATGTAAATTTGTTACTATGTGGTGCGCCCTATATCAGACTATACCTCCAGTTGTAGCTTAATATTACGCTTGGGTAGTAGGACTGCTTATCTGCAGTCCGTCCTACCACCTATAACCAAGAAAAGGGAAACCTCTGTTTTTGGTAATTTTACCAATCCAATCAATCAATCAATCAGAGGGTTTATAAGGTACGCTACTCACCTGTGGGGGTCAAAGGCACTAGGGGTGGAAGATCCGGATCTGTCAAACAGCCAGGTCTTGAGGTCCTATCTGAATGACTGCAGGGTCGGGGATGTTAACAGGGAGCTTGTTCCAGGTCTTGGCTGCGATGAGGGAGAAGGTTCTCCAGCCTGTTCTGTTTCTGCGGATGCTGGGGACCTCTGCCAGGGCGAGGTCAGAGGAGCGGAGGTTCGTCTTGGGTACGTGGAAGGATACTCTCTCGTTGAGGTATTTGGGTCCGATGTTACTGAGGTATTTGTAGGGGTGGGTGAGGAGTTTGAAGGTGATGCTCTTCTTGACAGGGAGCCAGTGGAGGTCTCATAGGTTTTGGGTCATGTGTTCGTGACGCGGTGTCCCGGGATGAGTCTGGCAGCAGTGTTCTGGATGGTTTGAAGTTTGTGTAGAAGATTTCTGTTGATTCCGGCCTATAGGGCCCATAGGGCATTGCTGTATCGAGTCTGCTGGTTATGAGTGCGTGGGTGGCGGTCCTTCTGCAGTCGGGGGCTCTATTTCAAGCTCTTATGGAGGATGCACAGGCAGTTGAAACTAGTGAAAGCGACAGAATTTATCTGGCAGTTCTTGGAGAGGGATGAGTCAAGGATGATGCCGAGGATTGGTGTGTGGTCTCTAGGGGTGGGTGGATTCCTGAGGGTGGGGGGCCACCAGGTGTTGACCCAGGTAGTGGTGCGGGGTCCCAGGATGAGGACTTCGTTCTTCTCTGAGATGAGCTTCAAGCAGCTGTCCTTCATCCAAGCTGCCATGTTCCTCATTCCCTCCTGGAAGCAGAGTCTGGCGTCTTCGGGATTCTTTGTGAGTTAGAGGATGAGCTGGGTGTCATCAGTGTAGGACTCAATGCTGAGCCTATGCTGTCTGACGATGGCTGCGAGGGAGTCCAAGTAGATGTTGAATAGCATGGAGTGGAGCAATGATCCTTGGGGTACTCCACAGTTGATATTGGTTGGTTTTGAGAGGAAGGGAAGGAGTCTGATGCTCTGGGTTCTGCTGGAGAGAAAGGATAGGATCCAGTAGAGGGCAGCTTATTGCATCCCCGCGTCATAAAGTCTAGATGCGAGCATGCGATGTGAAACGGTGTAGAATGCTGCGGAGAGTTCTAAGAGAATGAGGGCCGCATTGTGTCCCTGGTCAAATAGCATGCGGATGTCGTCCGTGGCAGCGAGGAGGGTGGTCTCATTGCTATGGTTGCAGCGGAATCCAGACTGGGAGGCGTCTAGGATGGAGTTCTCTTCGATGAAGGCGTCAGCTGGGTGTTTACGAGTCTCTCTGTGACTTTGGCCGTGAAAGGGAGGACAGAGATGGGCCGGTAATTTTTCAGGTCCGTTGGGTCGGCTGTTGGTTTCTTGAGGAGGGGTTTGACCTCTTCCCGCTTCCAGTTGTCTGGGAGGATGCGTAACTGAAGGAGGCGTTAATGGTCCTTCCCAGTTTGGGTGCACTGGCAGCGTCGGCCCTGTGGAATTTGTGCGGGGCAAGGTTTTGTGCGGACTCCCGAGTGGGTTTTCTTCATGGTTGCGGTGATGTGTTCTATGGTGACTGGGTCCAAGATCATGATGCTTGGCTTGTGGCGCTGGTGGGGAGGTGGGTGGAGGTGCCCGGCAACTGTTCGTTGAAGTTGTCATAGAGGACTTTTATCTTCAGATGGAAGTAGGAGCTGAGCTCGTCACAGAGTTCCTGGGAATGTGTGATGTCTGTAGCTTCACCGGGGAGTTTTGTGAATTGCTGTATGACGTTGAACAATTCCTTGGCATTGGTCGCATTGGTCAGTACGTTGTCTCTTATGAAGGTCCGTTTAGTTTCTCTTATGTGCTGGTGGCATTCGTTCAGGGCACTACTATGGTTGTTCCGTGCTTCTGTCGTTTTCTGGTTTCTCCAGGTTTTCTCTAGGCGTGTGCAGGAGTGTCTGGCTTCTTCTAGTTCTGTGGTGAACCAGGCAGCCTTCGGAGGGTGGTGTTTGGCGGGGTTGCGGAGGGTTGCGAGCTTGTCGGCGCAGCAAGAGATCCAGCGGTGAAGTTCTGTGACTGCGGAATTGGTGTCGGTTGTGGTGCTACGGGGATTTTGGAGAAGGGTGGAGTTGAGGTGTTCTTTTGTGACCTTGCTCTAGTTCTGTCAGGGAAGGCACAGGGCTGGCTTTGGTGCGGTGGTGGTGTTGAAGGTGAAATGGACGCAGAGCTGTAATACTGTGCCTGGAGTGGTAAAGGGTGTTAGTCATTTTATAGCTCGGCATGGATAGCACTGTGCTAATCCTATGCTTAAAGACTTTGATAGAAAAGCAGACATTTGTGGTGAGCACATTTTGAGTGTTGCTAGTTTTGAGAGTGCTCTATACTGGAGCTGCTTTCCAGCTAAACTTGAGAACTACCCAGAGATCCCTGCTTCTTTATTTGCATAATTTATGCATCACTCTATGCCTGAAAGGGTTTTGTTTTGACTTATACTGGGTTCTCCCTTGTGTCTGGACAAAGCTATACCTCTCTGAAGAGCTCCAATGAGAGCAAAACACATGTCAGGGGTGGCTTTCATTAATTTCAGGTTGGCTTGGAAGGTATTTTAACACTCCAAAGCTGTAATACTGTACCTGAAGTGGTAAAAGGCTTTGGTCATTTTACAACTCGACATGGAAACCAACTGTGCTAATTGTATGCTTAAAGACTTAAGGAGAGAGTTCAAATGAACACAAGTGTGGTTAGGTGGAGGGGGCAGGTGGTTATATGCCATTTCCTAGCATTATTACACCCGAAAACATGACATCTTTCATAAAATGCTCTCCTTGCTTTGTGCACGAGCAGCAAGATACCACATTTTCACACACAAACAATGACAAATGAGACTTTTGACCCTTGAGTTTCAGAGCTACTTCTCGTGATCCCACCTTGATTCTTTGTAGCCGGGTGAACAGAAAACTATGGTGGATGCTCATGAGTACAGTCTGTCTAGAAGTGAGAAGAGTTGTCACACTGTGTAAAAAACTGCACTTAAACACGCCCTGATCTTTATGAATATCAGTACTCTGCTTACTGTGCACTTTTCCATTAACTTGGAGTCACTGGTAGGCCTTAAGGTGCAAATTAGCCAGGGTTAAGGCTTCTATAGAGGACACATTCAGCACTTTTGAAAATGTTTGTCAATCAAGATGTATACTATGGAAACAACAAAGTGACAGCTTATCAAAATCAAGACACGTTCTGGACCTGAGTGAAACGATGAAACCTTGCAATGATATTGGACAAGGAAAGGCCTAGATCAGGTATATATTTTTACAGCCACAAAAACGGTGCTGGTACAAAAAGGGCTGTCATTTTTCATTGTCTGTGGAACCCATAAACTATGTGTGTGCTCCTGACTTCCTACACACATACAATGAGTAAAACATTGTTGATTCAATTAAATGAGTGGCATTAATCCGAGCCTTGCTCACATCGGGGCAGATTTTCAAGCCCCTTGCAAAATTTTTGCGCCACTGTAGCATCACTTTTGTGACACAGCAGCAGTGTAAACAATGCACCACGTTGCAACACATTTACAACGTGACGCATCTGGAGAGATGCGTCATGTTGTAAAGTCCTGCGCCACATTATACCTGCATCAGGTATAATGTATGCAAGGTAGCCATTCAAACTCAAGAAAGCCTTGTAAAAGTGACACAGTGAAATCTACAAGATTTCACTGGGCCACTTCTGCGACGCCATTGCATCAAAACCTTATGACTGCTTGAAGCAGGCATAAGGAGTGACGCAGCACAATCTGTATAGGCCTTCCTGAGCATTGCTGGAGTTGCGTCGTGCTTGCGACACGACTCCAGCAATGCCTGACCTTTGTGCCAACAGATGCGTGATGCATCTGTCAATCCTTGCGCCATATGCTACGCATTGTAAATGTGACTCCTCCATGGTGGCGCAAGGGTTTTATTGTGTGATGCAAGTAAACTGACGCATTTCTGCTATGATGCAGAGATGCGTCAGTTTCTTGTAAATCTGCCAACAGTGTATTTACTTAGTATCGTGCATGACCTGATCAGTACAATATATATATTTTTTAATTAAATACATTTAAACATTGTGTCGAACCTTACAAAAGAAGCAAGTAAATAAACAGTTAATTAACAACAGCAAACAACGTTTGCCCAACAAGAACCCCATAATTATCATCACTAGCATTTAGAAAACACCATATCTTTTCATTTTGACTGTTAACCCAGCACACAGATATTTGCAAACGTACAAGGATATTTTTTTGTTTTTTTAATCTGCTGGAAAAAAGATTTCAAAGTTAAACAAAGGACAACACAAGTTACAAAGGTCTCCTTCCAAAAGTTAATCGCACCTTGCACTCTGCTTTCAATTAATTGTGCACATTTTTCTCCACGTCTTAAAAGAGCTGCAATGTTTCATCTCAGTTATTACTGAATTATACTGATGACCAAATAGGGGTTGTGATTATCGCGTTATCATTTTTCTTTTCAAGTTCTACAACAAAAAGTCATGTAAGTAGCATTAAATTGACTGCACACGCTAATTAACAAATAATTATGCCTTGGCATTGGGTCAAACTAATTGCCACTCTATTAATGAGCATTTTAGATTTGGAATTTAGATCATTAAAGGACAATCCATTCGTGTTTTCCAGTTTAACCCATTTTAAAACAGGCAGTGGAAAACAAATATGTTGGATGTTAAAGTAAATAACTTCGTACCTATTTGAATTTAGTCAGTGCAGTATATTTATTCAAAATGCTGATAATATTACAGCATACATTCTCAGTTTGAACCGAGCTTTAAGTAGCAGAAGCAGACATCCTCCTGAATACACACCAGGGAGATTTTTTCGGGGGGTGTGGAGGGGCAAGGACAAGGACAAGGACTCCCCTAGAGTACAACAGTCCTACTGGGGTCTTTCCTTGGCTCATTTAGGGCATGTTTACCCCCAAGGTGATTCCTCAGTCTACTAACCACCACGAAAACCTATATTTTAAAACGGAAGGGGCTGGACAGCACACCTAAGCATCTGGGGTGCGCCTGCACTCCAGAACTGGTGCAACAGTCTTTCTTCCCATCCTATGGGTGGTTAGTTGGAAGGTTTCTCCTCAATGAACCGTTGGTGGCGGAAAGTCCTCTAAACAACAAGGAAAACAGCTCTCCCTAAAAAAGGGTGAGGGCAGTCGGGAACCACTGAAAAGTGGGTAGGATCTCCCCCAGAAACAAAAGCCCCATTGATTAGGGAGGTTTCAGGAGTCATCCCCACCCACTACCTAGTGCCAGGCAAACATGTTGCACTTCACTGCACTCCATCAGAACACTTTCCGTAACTTCAGACAAACAGAGGAGCCCTGAATATATAGACCTGTACCTAGTACCCGGGGCAGAGGGGTCAATTGGCTGACCTGGTGACCTTCTGCATTGCTACAGAGACACAACAAGCTTCAATAGGCCTTTTTTCCTAAAGTAACCAGTGTAACAGGACGTGGACAGGTCTTTGCTGCTGGTTTCTGCCTTAAATCCTGAGATTCTCTAAGTTCCCTCCCCTGGGGCCCTGGGGGCCTTACAAGTGGACTCCTGTGGTTGTCTGTGACTTAGACGAAATGTAATCAATGTTATTCAGAAAGTGATAAAGTCCCTTTCTGTATTGGAACATGAATACTTTTTTGAGATTTCTGACTTCCAAACTTTCACCGGTACCACAGTCTGCTTTCTGTATCAGACGAGGATTCCATTTCAGTCACCCTCAAATCACACTTTGGTCCCCATCCACTGCTTCCATAGAAAATTATTGGCCATTTGTACTTTTTTGTGCTCTTTGTACTTAAAATGTAAAAGAATAAAACATATCTCTGGTTCCTCTTTTTGGAATTTTACAGTTTTGGTGTCATTGTGTTTACTCTATTTTTCTTATTCAGATGTAATTATAATTTAGGTGATTTTCATTGAGTGGGTTTTAACGTTATTCCTGTTTTGGCACTGCTCAAATACTTTACACATTGCCCTACATTACGCTGCGTCTGCTCTGTGCCCTAGCTACTAGAATATAAAGTTAAGGTTAATTAATGACTTTAGCTGTTTACCCTGAAAGCAGTTGTGATAACTCCTTGAGAAAATCACTTTTGATCTTCCTTTTCAAATTACATCCACCACTTAAAAATGCATCCCCCTTAATAGAGAATAATTGCATATCATGCGTCAATAAACAAACAGACACTCTCATCTCTGCTTTGATTACATGTGCCAGGCACACTTTTCATTACCAACACGCAACTACATTGGTAATTAGAATGCTTGCCATCCATACAAACTAAGGACCTCATTTATGAAAAGTGACGGATTGCTGCGTGAAAACAGGGATGCGTCACTTTTCACTGCGCCCTCCTTGCGACACCAATGATGCGTCATATTTACAGTATGACGCATCATGGCGCAAGGAGTTACAGATACGTCAGTATTTCTGACGTATCTGTATGGCGCAAAAGTGACGCATTGCTGAAGTGTGTCACAAAAGTGACGCAACTCCAGCAATGTGTCCTTTCACATGGGGCAAGCCCCGTGTGAATGGGCCTGCATCAGTCTTACGCCTGCTGTGAGGCAGGTGTAAGAAATTGACACATTTGTGTCCTAGAAGTGGCGCAGTGAAATCTTATAGATTTCACTGCTTCACTTCCATGACCCTTTCATGCGTCAAAACGCCCCCTTGCATACATTATACCTGGTGTAGGTATAATGTAGCGCAGGGGTTTACAAAGTGACGCATCTACCTAGATGCGTCACTTTGTAAATACGGTGCAACAAGGCACATTTTTTACGCTGCTGGTGCGTCACAAAAAGTGACGCACCAGCTCGGTGGCGTAAAAGTGACGCACGGCCTCATAAATGAGGCCCTAAAAGCATTAGATACAGTGTTGGAATCTAATTTGCATTAGACCTTATGGGGCCTCGTCATAAAAGCATTTATGTAACATACTACCTTTATAATACTCTTTTACATAATCTTACGGGCCTTTGTAAATTTGCATCAAAACATCTAAAGTGGGATCAAAATGCACATTTAGAAAATGTTCATATATAGTTAGTATAAATTGAAAAGACTGTGCTTTTTCTGGACTTATACTAATAGGGAGGTGAGCACTTTGGGGGTGAATCACAAAGGAATGTAAGAGTGATTACAGGGGTCGCCCGGTAGTATTAAAACCTGTATTCATGAATGGTTTTTTTAAATGGTGTCCGTGTAATTTCGTTTAGTGACACCATTGTCACAATTCATGTTTTGAATAAGCAGTAGGGTGGCAGGGTAGTAGCTTGGAGCCCATGAGGTTCTGAAAGTTCGCAGGCCCTATGGCAGGGTGCTTGTTGGGGAATAAGGGGGAGGGAAGTCTAATATTCCTGAGGGTGCACAGACAATAGGACAGTAATCCACTGACCAAAGTACAACCATGAGAGCACTTGAAACATGTTGGCCAGCATCTTACTGAATTAACCACATTGATAAGTTATTTCTCAAAGCAAAAACATGTCTCCTGACTCATCTGGCAGATGTTTGGCTTGCTGGTTTTTACCTGAGGTCATCTCTTACATCCCACCGTTTTCAATATAATCTCACAGAGTTTAAAATATACTCAAGAACATGTTCTGATTACATTTCTTATGGATATGGCTACCAATTACAAAGCAGGTGCTGTTGAACGGCGGCCAGTGGCCTAAGGAACACATTAAACCCTGATTACAGGGCCAGCTTTAGCACTGGTGGCGCCCAGTGTGACTATGTTTGTTGGCACCCCCAATGACCTCCTTCACTATCACCCTTTAACACTGCCCCTCAAGGCCCCATAACCACTCTCTCCCACCTGCTTTCATTTGTTTTATAACGCTACTCATACCAGTATAGGTTGAAAGAACACTTTCATCACACACCAGTGACATAGAGACAAGTATGTGAATCAGTGTATAGGAAATGATGCATAAGAAAGAGGGCTACAAAGCATAGGAATCAAATGTAAGCCATACTGGTCGGCAATATAGTTTATGAGTGCATGATCTGTAGAAGCACAAACTCAGAATTTAAATCATACCACCATGGTTGGGAGTTGTCTTTACTAATAATAATTGATTTAAACCTAAATGAACCATTTGGTAACATTAGGATGATGAAACACTGGGGGGAAAATCATAAAGCTTTAACCTATACCTTGCAGTTTCCACACAGCTCTTTGATGAAAATTAATAGTTCACTGTTCTATATTAGGATTTTAATGTATAATTTACAAGTAACAATAGGATCTCTTCGACATAAGCCGTAACCCACTAAACTATTTACATTCTATGCACTTCTGTGATCTGCATGGTACACATGGCTCGGCATCAGGCACATTAACCCTCTGCACTAGTTTATGATGACTCAAAACTTTCACCTAACAAAACTCAATATCTGCCCAGCAGGTCCATTAATCACCACAGTTATCTTGACATGTTTATTGTTACTTGAAAATTGCTACAGGCAAGGAACGCTGCAGCACTTTTACATCCACTATATCTTTGACAACACAGTGCAAGGTGCTGTGGCACCGATCACACAGCCCTAGAGCTGGCCCTTCATGAATATTGCTATATTTTACTCCCCACACAGTGGCCAATGGCCTCTATCCTTTTCTTGTAATATGGTAAATGGCACCTTTATTTCACCAGTACCATTACTTATGCTGTCATAGGTTTAGAAACTCTGTAAAAAATGAAATCTTGGATATAACTATCAAGAATATGATTAAGGGGAATGTCAAAGATGTGTCCCAAAATTTTAAACTAGAGTTTGCTTATTTTTCTATTTAATTTTTTTGGGAAACTGTTTAAGACAACTCTTGTTCATGACTTCATTAATTCAAATTTGCTTCATCAGAGCAGGTGAGACTGTTAACAAATGCAAACATGTTTTTGGGCAATCACAAGTGTGAGAATAAGCCCAAAACAAATTGATTACAAGGGATTAGGTGCCTTCACAATGAAAGCTACCCAAATTCCTCCATGTTCTAGTGGTTGAAAGAGTCAGGCCAAATTAGAACGACAGTAAGTGTTATGAAACTGTTCCCCCTCATGGCTAGATCTGTATTTGCGGTACAAAAGGGGGTGGTGATGAACGGAGCATCTGAATCAATCAAACACTCATACCCAGTCAAAAGATCTGGGTCCAATCCATCACCGTTCTTTAGCCCACTCTGCCACCCCAGTTCAGATATGGCTATATGCAAATCAGTCTGACCCTGTGCCTCATGGGAACAGTCCAGCCCGAACTGCCAAGCCATGCCTTCCCTGGACCGGAAAGTTCGGGCTGGACTGTTCGGGCTGGACTGTTCCCATGAGGCACGGGGTCAGACTGATTTGCGTGTAGCCATGTCTGGGCTGGGGTGGCAGAGTGGGCTAAAGAACGGTGATGGATTGGACCCAGATCTTTTGACTGGGTGTGAGTGTTTGATTGATTCAGATGCTGGGGTGGCAGAGTGGGCTAAAGAATGGTGATGGATTAAACCCAGATCTTTTGACTGGGTGTGAGTGTTTGATTGATTCAGATGCTACGTCCATCACCACCCCCTTTTGTACCGCTTTTGGCCGCCATAAGTGAGGCAGGGTATGCTCAGACGTGAGTCCCTTGTTCACTTTGCCCCTGGATTCAAGCAAGCCGGGCTGAAGACGGCTGGAATGCCAGAAACCGGTCCTCGGAAGCTTGTTTCCAGTCCAGGGAAGACATGGCTTGGCAGTTTGGGCTGGACTGTTCCCATGAGGCACAGGGCCAGACTGATTTGCATATAGCCATGTATGAACTGGGGTGTCAGAGTGGGCTAAAGAACGGTGATGGATTAAACCCAGATCTTTTGACTGGGTGTGAGTGTTTGATTGATTCAGATGCTCCGTCCATCACCACCCCCTTTTGTACCGCTTTTGGCCGCCATAAGTGTGGCAGGGTATGCTCAGACGTGAGTCCCTTGCTCACTTTGCCACTGGATTCAATCAAGCCGGGCTGAAGACGGCTGGAATGCCAGAAACCGGTCCTCGGAATCTTGTTTCCGGTCCAGGGAAGACATGGCTTGGCAGTTCGGGCTGGACTGCTCCCATGAGGCACAGGGTCAGACTGATTTGCATATAGCCATGTCTGAACTGGGGTGGCAGAGTGGGCTAAAGAACAGTGATGGATTAAACCCAGATCTTTTGACTGCGTGTGAGTGTTTGATTGATTCAGATGCTCCGTCCATCACCACCACCCCCTTTTGTACCGCAGATCTGTATTTGGACTTTGTTTTTGTACAGGTCATTCTCCATGAGCCAAAATAATTCATGGTTATGAGTTTTAAGGATTAAGGTTATAAAGATTAAAGCAATGATTTTAATATCCATATGTCACAGCAAACAATAAATAATAAAAATAAACAAAAGGTTGGTTGTAGGGCTGAGAATGTTATATATATAAATGTGCAGTAAGCTTTTCCAAGCATGCAGCTTTGCTGTATTTAAGTAGATAAATGGTATCCAACACGTTTGTGTCATGTTTATGGAGAGTGGTGTTGTGAAGTGGGAAAGTTTTTCTGTCAGGGCATTGTACCATTGACCCTGGATTGATGCACATGGATTTTACTTTGAATAAACTTTCACTGGAAAAATGTCCATTCTCAGCTTCATGATTTCGTATTTGGACACTTTTCAACAGTTTGTAATACAAATGTCATCACTTAGGGCCCGATGTAGGTAATCTCGATTTACCTACTCTTAAATACGGAATCATACCGATTCGGTATTTAAGAGTAGGTAAATGGGATGTAGGTATTTTATATTTTTAAATTACCGAATCGGTCAAATTCGGTAATTACCGAATCTGTATTTACAGATTCGGTAATTGCCATTGATTCCTATGGGCCTTGAGGCCCATAGGAATCAATGCCAAATACCGAATCGGTAAATACCGATTCGGTAAAATTACCGAATTTCCAAGGGGGACAGAGTGTCACTTTGACACCCTGTTGCACCCCTCAATTGTGTATGGGTGCACATGTTGCTGACATACATGTCTGCAACATGGCACATTTTTAAAGCAAAAAAAATGCTTTTTGAAAGGGTTTTCATTATTTACCACCAACTTCTAGTTTGTGGTAAATAACGAATTCTTAAACCCTTGTAGCACTGATTACAGTGCTACCTACATGTTAAATTACAGAATCAGTAATTTTACCGATCCAGTATTTTACAGAATCGGTAAAATTACCGATTCTGTAATTTGACATGCCCCTACATCTCAATATACAAATACCGGTCGGAAACGGCCGAAAATCGGTATTTTCTGCCGTTTCCGACCGGTATTTGCCTACCTACATCGGGCCCTTAATCATAAAACTATTCAATAATTAACTAAAGAAACAAGGTATCAAAAATCCCTTAAGTATTTCTATACAAAAGCATAACTGTACATTGTGTACGTTTCTATGAATGCATACATCTATTTAAAAATTTTGAGTGACTACTTTTTGGTGGCTACTTTCACTTAATATGATCTTCCTTGCAGTCTGTATTTTCTTTTTCTAAGTATCTGTTAATGTGCCTGAATTAACTCCCTTTCTTTTATTAGGCATCATCCCACAACATCATAACCACAATATTGTCCGACAGGAATATTGTCTTAAATACCCTTTCCTTTTCAAAATGTCCTCCATTTTGGCACCCTGTTTATTTCTCGGGTACAACTTTCATACATCTTTTTATATTTGACTTAAAACCGAGTGTCCACAACACTATTGAGATTCCTCATCAATTTAGATACTGAAAATGAATATTCTCATTGACTTGGACAAAGAGAAGACTTATAGATCTTGGGTTATAATTAATAATATTTGGGGAGGTGCTCCCCCATTGTATGATAAAACAATACACATGAATTACCTGTAACCAATATGTATGTATAATTACTTATATTGTATATGTGTTTTTATGTATCTATACCAATATATGTATCTATTATTTTAGCTCTGAAGAAGCTCTCCTTGAACGAAACACGTTAGCTGCATTTGATTATGTCAGATGCTGCAATCAATAAACATGTTTTGCAATGACTAAAGTGCACAGTTTTTTATTGGACTATTTGACTATCATCACAATAGAATTTGGCCTGATACATGTTCAAATCTGGATTGATACATTTGGACTTTAATGATGCTATTTCGGGGGTGTTGAGCTCAGTGCGTTTAATTGTCTTGGAAGACAGTTGCCTTACTATGGAGGATTGTGGTGGTTGATCCACCCTTTTTAGTTCAAGTTTTTTAATTTGTGATTATAAGGGTAAGTGTGGTAATTCATGATTGCCGCAATCGCGATATGTAGATAATTTGTTTAGACAATTCCCAGGCTATCTACTGCAAAGTTCTGTGCTCTTTCCTCAGTGCTACGGCCGTATGGTAATGCAAAATGCTTTTGATAGTCTTTTTTAAGAGAGAAACCTTTTTGGCATATGTCTTCTTCCATTGAGGTGTGCTTCTCCAGGCACCAACCAGCACCCAAAACAAGCCTAGAACCGGACATGAGATGTTTTAGTTTTTCGGTAGTCGCCTCTCACTGGTTGATGTATTATCATATTAACACCATGACACTTTCTGCGTTCATGTGCTTTACAAATAACATGCATACATGAACAAAACAAAACAAAAAAGAAATCTGACCAATCTGATTTATGAAACTTTTCATCTGAATAGCAACTGCAAAATCGCTAGCCGTGGGTGTGAGAACATACATAAATGGCAGCTTGTAAAAAAGGACTGTGAATGCTCTTTTGATGAGAACTGCAGCTGAGATGGCCAGATGTTTTGTTTAGATTTGTAATATGGTTAGCTCTGACCTCCTAAGTTTCCCAACATAAAAGATCAGCTATAAATTGCAAAACTGGTTTGAATAGACCTCTCCTCTCAAAAGTTACTCATTTAAAGTTTTGATCCACGTTTTACATTACAAACATTAAGGCAAATGCGTCATTCAAGGTGTCAGTGGCAGATGAGTTTGCCTCACCTAGAAATGACATATCTGCGTTTTGTACAAAATGTATGTGCACACATAGTTGATTTACATCATAGTTATACCATCTTTTCCCTAAACATGATTGTCCTTTTATATAGAGCCCATGTTTATGTTTATGTTTATGTCTTTGAGATTTTTATTGCGCACAACTACCTAGGGGTGTCTTGGCGCATATCAGACTGCCAAGGCGGAGAGCTACCCAATGTATCATTGGTTAAATAACAAGGTTTTCAAGAGCTTACGAAAAATGATAAGAGTAGGACTAGTTTTGATGTGCAAAGCAAGAGTATTCCACAGCCTGGGGGTTGCCACTAAAAAGCGTCTGTCTCCCCAGCTAGTGTTTCTGGTACGTGGGACGGAAAGGAGGTGGGTGCAAGCTGAACGAAGGGGTCTTTGAGGAAAATAGATCCGGAAGGCGTCCTTGAGGAACCTAGGTCCTGAGTCATGGATGGCTTTATAGGCGATGCATAGTGCCTTAAACTTTATCCGGCTTTTGACTCTTAGCCAATGCAGGTGACGTATGGCCAGCGCGGTGTGGCGGCGGCTAGGAATGTCTAACAAAATTCTGGTCGCTGCATTTTGCACCGATTGTAGTTTGGTTAGGATCTGTTCTTGCATGCCGAGGAAGAGGGCGTTGCCGTAATCCAATTTTGAGAAAACGAGAGTGGTGATCAAGGTTTTCCCTGCCCCTGAAGGGAGATATGGCAACAGCTTTTTGATTTTCCTAAGGGTAAAGAAGGACGATGAGACCACCGTATTCACGTGGTGTTTAAATAGCAGCTTCTCATCGAACATGATACCGAGGTGCTGAGGCCTGATCAACATGTCTCAACCACTGGAGAGTTTGTAGACACCAGTGGTGAGATTTACTATTTTCTCATGTAACACTGTGCAGCAATGCAATGTGCAATAGGAGAGTGCAAAGCAGCACGATATTTACTAAGACACAATGCTGCTGTTCTCTTCCCAAGTGCTGCTGATCTTTGTTACTCTACAGCACCACACACACACACACCTTCACATCCTAGTGCAAAGGTGCATGTGTAGTTTCTAGTGTAATGTAGGTTGAGGGGGTGTACCCTACTCAAGCAGCCATTGCAACTATTGTCAGAGTGAAGTCCCAAGCAAACCCAAAATTAACCTGTGCTCAACCCTCTGTTCACTTCGCACAGAACAGTCAGGCTTGACATTGACGCAATTTGAAAAGTTTTTATGTAGCAATTCACATAAAGTAAAAGACAAAATAAGAAAAAATATCACACCAATTTATAAAAATAAAGTATTATTTAAGACATAATTTAAGACCAAAATGACAAAAATCCAATCAGTAGATCGGGATATATTCAATTTTGAAGATTTAAGTGACAATAAGAAGCCACGAAGCAGAAAGCACCAACTGTGGTGATCTGGTTGCGCTAGACCAGGACACAGGACATGATAGAGTGCGGGCCAGTTACAAGGATCCAGTTAGGCCCATTGAACAAAGCACCTTAAGGACTTCTGGAGGAGCATTTTGGAGTCTCACATCAAGGATTCATCGCACAGTAGCGGTGACACAAGGTCCAGGTATCACGATGTGTACCTCAGTGTTGGTTCTGGGAATCTGAGAGGATGTGATTTGAGGTCCTATGTCATTGTCGAGGAGGCCATTGATGTAGGGCTTGCCATGCAATGTCCTGTGTCGAAAATGTACCATGCACTGGTTGGTTCTGAAGAAGTTGCAGAGCCTGCGATGTGAAGACCTGCATTGTTGATGTGTACCGCAGAAAACAGTTGCGAGGAGGATGAGGGCTGTGATGCAAAGTCCTGTGTTGGTTAAGCGTCGCACAGTGGTTACGATGCAAAGTTTAAGGAGGCAATGCATTGCAGTTCTGATGTGGTGCTCCTAGGAGACAATGTTTGAGTTGCATCAGTTCTGTTGGGACCACAGGTTGGCTGGCAGGAATCTATGACATAATATCGACAGACAGAATATCTACCTACAAAAATATCTATACAAAAATATCAAAGTCAAAAATATCGGAGTTATATCTTCATAAAGGTAAGTACAAAAATATCGAAATTTTAATATCGTAGTACAAAAATATCGAAAGTAAAAATGTCGTTTTTTTAAATGTATTAATAATACTGTAAAAATAGTTTAAAAATACATATAATTTTACAAATATTAAATAAAAACATTAAAACATATTTAGAAAATGATAACTAATACATATACATTTAAAATAAATTTAAAACTAGGGAAAGCGTTGGATAGCGTAGGGGTAAAAATTACTATTCCCACTCCAGAGGGTGCAACAGTAGGGAAAGCGTTGGATAGCGTAGTGGTAAAAATTACTATTCCAACTCCAGAGGGTGCAACAGTAGGGAAAGCGTTGGATAGCGTAGGGGTAAAAATGTCGATATTTTCGATATTAGTAACATACATACCTTAAAAAAAACGATATTCTGTCTGTCGATATTTTGGACATCGATATTCTATACCATCGAAATTAAAACATCGATATTATTGTATATCGATATTTTAATTTCGATATTTTGTCTCACTACCGGCTGGCAGAGCATCTTCATACCCACTTCAAAAAGAGCTAAAAATAAACAAATAGAGACATGTACTGTAGTTACAAACCATAAAAATCACATTCAACGTCAGCCACTCAAGCCCCATTTAACCCAAATCAATTACCTCTGTCTCTTTTTTCACCCTCCTGTAACACTTGCCACCCAAGGCAACACTATAAAACAATGCTCAAAAGGCAACTGTTTAGAACTGTTTAATTTCACTTCACAATTCACCACACTGCACTCTCAGTAAAAAAACAGGTCCACTGTAACCAGGCGTTGAAGCACACCCGGAACAAATTAGGTGTCAATGGGTGGGCCCGATGATGAGGCATGCCACCAACTGGGTTAGCGGGTGAGGGCTTCATGAATACACCTAACAGGTGCCTGCTGACAGAACAAGTCAGAGTCCTATAAAAAGTCACACTTTGCTAGTTCTTGTTGATAAACATATAAACCCTTGGGGACACAGACTAGCTATCTAGTCCTCTCTCTCTCTCTTGATACGCTCAACTGTTTAGAACTGTCATATCATGTCAAAAAAGTAACCAAAAAAAATGATTATTAAATGTTACCTGAATACTTTTTTACTTATGTATTGAAAAATGGTGCCCTCAGTCTCGCCTAATCTTCTTCAAATTTCAACGGTTTGCTTCTGTTGATAAAGCGAAAGAGACCAGACTGTCAAACCAAACTAATCATCCATTCACCTACATTGCGCAACATGTTGTGGACCAATCTGTGTTGACTGAACATGGTTATTTTCCAAGAGTCGCGGAAAAGATGTTGCAGCAGCATAGCGCTGAAACTGACATTGCGTGCTGATAACACTCATGTTGGAAAACCACTGCTTATTCAAACCACTTCGTCCATGGAATTGTCTAGCCGAGTGAACATTCCTTTAATAACTGGCCTCTGCGTACAATGGTTGAATAGTACTGCTGATAGACTTAAAAAGAATTTGGCGATGACTCTCGTGACCCAAAGTCAATTCCTATGCAGTACTCAGGGTAGGGAAACAGCGAATTAATGGGGCCAATGAAGTACCGAAAAATAAATAAAACCATATAGAGCTATACTTACTGATAGCCCCCAATACCATTTACCAATAACCGGTCAGTTGGCAGTGAAGAAGGTACAATCATTTATTATACAACAACTCTGCCAGAGGAGCTTCTCACGACCTAACCCCTCGAGGTCCGCCGAGAAGACTACTGGCACATTATCAAGAGATCGCATATATACTGTTACATTTCGAAACCGTTACCAAAGAAGGAAAAATACAAGTTGGTACAGGTTGTTGCAAAGGAAAGACCATATGTGGAACACAAAGCATCCTCAGTTCAGCTCAGCTCATTATAGCAAGGTCGATAAGGGCAACTCTCTTCTGCCTGTCTCAGGAGGGTTCGCACAGCGCCTCCTGGAATGTGCTTATCCGGCCTACCCCCACCTATAACCTTGACAGGCCTAACATGCAGGAGCAGCAGTTTGTTACAGTTGTCACGCTATTTCTCTGGCGAACGAGCCTTTCTGATTATAATGGTTGGGTTCGGCTAGCGCTGCAGGCAAGCTAGGCCACAAAATGGCGCTGGTCGGGTTAAGTTATAATACCCATCCCGATGCAAAAACCATATAGGGTGAGGAGCAACCACAAAATTATTATATATGTGAAACCCACTAATGCACGGGTACTTGGACGATACTGAATAGGTACATCACGCTAATTTCTAAACGATACTGTGTGTCTGCAGTTTACTCCCAAGGCCTAATTTAGATTTCAGTTCCTCAAACCCTCCTTTTAGTGTGATGTAGCTAACTATTTAGGAACTAATCCTGGAAAACCTCCTCATCAATGGCCATCAACTCATGAATCTCCTGTTGGAGCATCTGGGTTTTAGAAGGGATGGGAGAGGGGACAATCATAGTCGTAAGTTTAGTAGCACTATAAGAGCAACAGGCAGGCCCACATTGCATGCAGAGACAGCAAGTGAATAGAATGCCTGCAGCCCCGGCTACTATCATTAATAATTTCCAACCCCAGGCTGATACGAGTCCCCAGAACGAACCAGAGAGTGACCAGGACTCATTGTCTGTGTGTATTTCTGAGGCTACGCGATGTAACTTCTGAATTGCTAAATGAACGGTGGGGGCGGAGTCTGGGATGTAAACACAGCAGGAGCTGCCGATCACGCGGCATGCTCCTCCTAGATCAGCCAAGATAACGTCTAAAACCATTTGGTTTTGAAACGAAACAAGCCTCGTGACCTGAAGCTCTTCCGTCATATTTGTCATAATATCCGTAGTAATATTAATGACATTCTCCACCACCCTGGGCAATCGCCTAACTTCTCTACTAGTGAATATTGGACCCGAGATTGGAAATAATCCCTTGGCTACATCATAAAACTGTTGTAATGAAGTGTCAGTCTGATCCACTTCGGACATTCCGAGCTGTGTCCTGCGTCTACTGGGAACTGTATTGGAATCATATAATTGGTGAGTTTTATGATAATTTGAAGGTGCTATATACACTGGGGGATACAAGAAAGACAAATAGCATTGACCTGCCCACCCCTGCGGTAACCAGGTGTAAGCGTTTTCCCCACATACAAAATAAACATTTGGAAGGGTCAATAACGGCAGGCTGCTGAAAATCTTCATTCGATAGGTATAGTTACAAATACTATTCCCAACCTATACATGTCCCATACCTTGTACACAGAAAGCGGAGGAAGTGTTTAAAATGGGCACTGGCATAATTCACTCGCTAGTAACATTTCGGGTAATAAACTGCTGAAAATATTGTGTATGATTGAAGTTAGTAAAATCATAAAGTTCATTTTGCAACCAAGTACTGTTTTCATGAGTGATGTATACATTCATACAGGCATTTGGATCCAAAGATCCTTCCCCATCATTTCCTGCTGGGTCAAAACCTTGGTGAGTCTCGATATAAGCTAAGATCATGTTATAATCCTTTTCCGTGTACTGTTTGGGGTTTTCCACATAATGGTTATACATGGCCGATAACATCTGGAACCATGCTTCGCAACTTCCTAAGTATGATAAGGGTAAGGAAAGGAGCAAATCATGTTTGTGCATGACCGATGACAAAAGGCCACAAACCCAACAATCTGTAATGTTAGTGGTACTATGTGTTTGATGGAGCATTTCCACGAATACATTTTTAGCATACGTCTGACGATGTCTTTCCTTGTGGGGAGCTAAGGAAAACAACAGATGTTCTGGAGGGGCAACAGTAGTTTTCAACATTGTTTGCATCGGAGGCTGGTACTCTAAATATATGAATACACTCATAAAAATTGCTAATATAACTGCTATCACTACTACAAAGGCGATTTTTACACGCATGGTCCAAGGAGAAAACATGGGTTCATAAAAAGTTAAATGTTGCGGAGCAAAAGGGTGTTCTTCTTCAGGTACAATACGACAAAAGGGTACATTCCTAGCTAAAAGTCCAAAACTATACTGGGCCAAAGTAGACCTTCCTGCCAGAGGGTTCTTCTTCCCTGTGTCCGTCTAGAGTCTCACAGGCAGACTCCTATCGTTCATCTCTGAAAAAACCATCAATTTGTGTTGTACTTCGTGATACAGCGAGGAAATCAAGTATACAACCTGGATCCTGGTATGCAAAAGTATTTCTTTCTGAAGAGAGCAAAATATCAAAGTTCCAGCTCTCAACGGGTTCAGTCCAGTGTCTCGCTCAGTACCTCAGAATAGAATCTAGCAAACCTTATTTATTCAAGTCTTTCCTTATCAGTTTCGTCTGAGGTACCGTGATGTTTTCTTGTCCGCAGGTTGTAACGGACATGACCCGGGACTTCCTGATCAGGAAATAACACAGGAGAAGGTGTGTCTCCTTCATCAGAGCCACCACTAACAGAAGTGACAGCGACAGGATCAGGGGCAATTGCAGATTCCACTGGTGCTGCCTCACCCGATCCCGTTACTCCTTCTTCTTGCCTCTGCTCTATTTCATGGGCGTCGGAAAAAGGAACAAATCTGGTGGCTCTCTCACTTTCCTGTGTCAGAATTACGTCGGGATGCTGCTGATCATAAGGTAGCGGGAGGGGCAGCTTCTTCAGGTGGGACACATGGATCCAGTGCCTTTTCACATGCACCTTCACTGCCGTCCGTGTCGCCAGGAGAATCTGGTATGGCTTAGACCACCTCGGAGCCAGGCTGGTGTCTCGCTGATATTTCTTAACCAGTACCCATTGGCCAGGTTCCAATCGATGTCCGGGGCCCTCTGGCAGGGGCTGCAACACGGATGCTACCTGCTGATGAATAGAACGAAGATCTTTAGTCAGAGTGTACAGATATTCAACATCTTTAAATGATCTCGGTCTAGGAACTCCCCATACATCCAAAAATCACTTCATAGGGTGATAGGCCAGAACGTGAATGAGGGGTGACTCATAAAGACATTAGGGCCAAGGGTAGGGCATCAGGCCATTTTAAATTAGTACTTTCCTTGATTTTTGACATCTTTAGTTTCAAGATTCCGTTATATTTTTCAACTAATCCTGCTGACTGAGGATGTCGAGCTGCATGGAATTTCTGTCCTACTTGCAGCCCATTACAGATATGCTTAACAAGGGCCCCATGAAAATGTCCCCCGTTGTCTGACCAAATCAAACGGGGCAATACGAATCTTGGGATAAACTCTGAGAAGAGCTTTTGCTGTTGCCAAGGCTGTGTTTTCTTTAGTTGGGTAGGCCTCAACCCATTTGCTAAAAGCACAAACAACCACTAAGACGTATTTCAGGTTGTTGACACGCTCCATATGGATATAATCCATCTGGAGCACCTCAAAGGGTAAGTTCGGGGGTGCAAAGTTCCCACTCAGAACAGTTTCCCCTTTTCCCGGATTATGTTGCAAACAGACCATACAATATTGGACTAAATGGACAGCAGTCTTCTGAATATTGGGGTTATTCCATACTGGGTCCAATAAGGCACAAATGCCTTTTGCCACAATATGAGCTGGGCCATGAGCCATAGTCACAACGGCCTGTACCAGAGCATTGGGCAACAGCCATCGTTGTCTTTCAGTCAAATCAACCCAACAATTATTTTCATCCAACCTTCCCACCTCCTGCTCCCATCGCACCAACTCAACTGGGGTAGCCTCTTTCTGCATTTCCTGCACATTTTTATGGTATTATTGAACAAACGAGATTCCTCCACCCACCTTGCAGAAGAAGTTACAAACATATAGGTGAGTGTGGACTGGGCCGTTTGTTTAGCGATTTGATCAGCAAAAGCATTCCCCTTGCCCACTTCATCCACTACTGCCTTATGTGCACTGCATTTTATTATTGCTACTCTTTTGGGTAATGTCAAGGCTGTAAGCAATCGCAACACTAAGGGACCATTCTGTATTTTCTGACCATGAGAGGTAAGGAAACCCCTCTCCTTCCGCAGCCGCCCGAAGCTATGGGCCAATCCGAAGGCATATTGGCTGTCAGTATAGATGTTAACCTCTAACCCCTCGCTCAATTCACAGGCTCGTAATAATGCCACTAGCTCAACAGCCTGAGCTGATCGATAGGGCACTTGAGAAGTCTCAACTACTGTTTTTAGCATTGTGGCTGCATATGCAGCTGTTGTTGTACCATCTGCTAACTTGAAACAAGAACCATCCACATACAATTCCCCTTGGGCGTCAGATAGAGGAATGTCTGTGAGGTCAACTCTCCCCTTCGTTTCTTCTTCTGTCCGAAATATACAATCATGCACATCATTTTTTGTTTCATCCGAAGGGAGAGGTAGCAATGTGGCAGGATTTAAAGTAGCACATCGCTTAATTGTGATATGTGGGGCAAAACGAGTTAATTCATAACCAGTACGGCATGCACTCATAAGATGCTGTGTTTTTGTTTTATTTAACAGAGCGTCCACAGCATGAGGCACCATCACTGTTAGGCTGGAATTTAGGACGAGCCCCTCCGATTGTCGGATGGCCACCGCTACAGCCGCAGTGGCCCTCAGACAGCTAGGAAGCGCTCTGGCGACATTATCCAATGTGGCCGAAAAAAAAGGTCTTTGCTTACCACCAAATCCTTGTGTTAACACTGAAAGCGAGCAACCATCGACCTCATGCACATATAGTACAAAAGGTTTACGATTTTCAGGGGTACCCAAGACGGGTGCAGAAAAGAGAGCAGATTTCAAAGAGTCAAATGAATATTGACATTCATCGGTCCACGGAAGGGGTTCATGCACATCTTTAGTGGTTAAATGGAACAAGGGTTTAGCAAGGAGAGAAAAGTTAGGAATCCATTGGCGACAGTAGGAGGTAATGCCAAGAAAAGCACGAACATCACGCTGGGTGCAAGGCACAGACATGTTAGAGATAGTAGTAATACGTTCAGGATTCAATCGCATCCCCTCCTTCGATAGTACATGACCTAAGTAGGTCACCTCCTGTCGACAATATTGGAATTTGGACAGGGACACCTTATTACCTTTCACCGCTAGGTGGTGCAACAGTTTCACAGTGGCGTCTTTACAACCCTCTTCAGTGTCTGATGCTATTAACAAATCATCCACATATTGTAAGAGCACATTACCCGTAGGCAAAATCAAATCATCTAGAACTGCTTTGAGGGCTTGACTATAGATGCTAGGACTTTCGGTATAGCCTTGAGGTGCGCGGCAAAATCTAAAGATGCGGCCAGATAATGAGAAGACGAAGATCTGATGGCTGTCGGGTGGATTGGGATGCTAAAGAAAGCATTTTTCAAATCAATGACCGAAAAATACCTTGCAGTTGGAGAGATCATAGTAAGTATGGTAGTTATATCAGACACCACTGGGTACTGTGGCAGCACAATTGTATTAACCTCCCGTAAATCGATCATAAAGCGATATGTATCGACGTTTTCCAAATTCCCAGTATCAAGAGTCTTTTTTAAAATCGGGAGAATAGAGCTGTTACAAACATTAGCAGCTGTTTCCTCTACTACACCATAGTCAATCAAGTCCTGTATAATGGAGAGTAAAGCTCGCTCGCCAGCCTTCGAAATCCTTTATTGTGGTATCCGTGGTAACTTTACACCAGGATTCAATGTAATATGAACGGGAGGGATGTCTAACTTACCGACATCCGCATCCCCCGTAGCCCACAGCGTAGAGGGCCCAGTGTCGAATTCAGGTGGAAGAGGTTCGTTTTTAGCAAAGTACTGTTTCATATCTAGATTGGGGGGTTGTATTGTCAGATAGACACCATCCGGGGAGCAATGGATTTTTGCATTTAACTACTTTAACATATCCAGGCCCAATACATTTTCACCACGATGCGAGGTCAACAGAAAGGGGGAATCAACAGTAACTGGACCAAGAGTGAATGAGAGCGGCCTGGAGATGGGGCTTACCACCGGAACTCCCGAAAATCCTACTGAAACATTATTTTGCCCGGACAGAGCAGCCCCTGGGACCAATGATCGAGCAATGGAACTGTTCATTGCTCCTGTGTCAATCAGAAGATTCTCGGAAGTCCCCATCAATTCCCCTGTCACATAGGGTCCTTGTTGATTGACCGGTATCGACACTTGGCCCCCACTCTGTCCTTGGCTGTCCTATGTATAAGCATATCCATCCTGATCCCTAAATGCGTAGTCCTCGTTAAAGTATTGCCTACCTTGAGGATTATAAAAATGATTTTGTTCAAACTGTCCTTGCGCCACCTCTTCTCTTCGCATTTCACTTCGGTCTGGACCACCTCGACAACGTCCCCGCCCTCGGACAGCTCCGTTCTGTGCTAACAGCAACGGACACTGGGCTCTCCAATGTCCTTCCTGTTTACAGTACGCACACTGATTTATCCCCAATGACGGGCTGGGCCTCCACCCCTTCCTGTCCCCACCCCTCTGGACACGGGCCCTCGGACGCCTCTTCCTCCTCCTCGTCCTCTGACAACATGCTGCAATAACACCCGAGTCTTGAGGTCTTTAGCCTTCTTTTCTATTTTATCCTTACTTTCGTTTTCCCTATGCTCATAGTATTGGGCCATACTCAGTATAACAGAAGGGGTGGATGTAGTCCAAGTGCTCTCGGCGGCTTGTAGCTGGGTAGAGACTTCTTGTAACAAGTTGTCACAAAACGATTTACAAACAACCGGACCCCACCCTCCGTAGCAAGGTCCTGTCCGCTAAAGTCGATAAACGTGCCTTCAAACCTCGTGAAGAAATTGGAGACCCTTTCTTCTTTTTTTTGCTTACAAGCTGTCAATTTATCCCAATCAACCTTGCGAGGGGGATCAAAGAAGGCATATAAGCAATAATTTTGGCTGGGAGGGTAGTAATTTCATTTTTTGGCTTGTCCCCTGGTTTGCGGTCCTTATCCCATTCTTTCAATTGTTCCTGGGTTCCTCCTAATTCAGCAACGTGATCAGTGTCATGTACATGTCGCCATATATCCACAGGGACCAACAGCCCAAAAAACAATTCAACATCGGCTAAGGTCATTACAGCTGAAGCCGCTGCTTCAGTTAATTCCTTATAGTAGGCTATGGGATTCTTGCGGGGATCGAGAAGCTGTGATTTTAGGGCCAGGACTTCACTTCTTTTCCAGTGTATACCCATTGCTCCTGAAACTGAGCCTCAACTCTGTCTCTTGTTACTACGTCCTGGTCATTGCGTAGTTCGGGTATTTCAGGATGGAAAATGGGATGCATTTCCCTCATGGGATGTTGAGAATCCCAGTTGGGACATTTCAAAAACATTCTACTTTGGTATTTTACCAAGGTCTCTACGTTCTTGTACACTTCCCCTGGACTTAAATCCAACTTATGGGTTCGGTCCAAAATGTCGTACAATATCTGGGGAGCCAACCCTTCTCAAAAGCATTTCTCCCAAATTTCAATAAGGTAACGAGACATTTGATACAACGCATGCTGTTGCATAACGGGTTCAAGATCCCTTATGGTACTCCAAAAGTCCGTCACAGAATACACATTTTTCCGCATCCATTTAACTGCTTGTTCTGCTATTGCTTCCTTTTTGCTATATCCAATTGCTGCCCTTGTAAATAGTCACATAGCGTTTAGTCCACCTGCGTCCCCTAGCGGAGTATGGTCCCTTACTTCAGGTGTCGTACTAGCCGATTGAGAAGTCTATATAGGACTTGGAGTTGCTATAATGACATGAGAACTCCCCATGGATTGCTGTGTGTCGGGAATTAGGGTAGCTGTATCTCTTAGTGCGGTATGTGTGGCACTCAAAGTACCAGCAGTAGGTAGAGACACTGTTACCACTGGGGCAGGGGCTAAGGGAGCAGTGGCTAACTGGAGGGGAACAGCGGGTTACACGCGCTGCGGCGCATACGGTGGGGGAGGTCGAACTTCCAATAAATCCTCTATTTCATCTTCAGCTTCATTTCGAGTGACGTAACTTTTGTCGGTCTGCAATCTAAACTGTCTATCCAAACAATCAATATTTTGTTCCGTCTGATTTTTATCATAGGCGACGGCTTTCTGGGTAACAGTTTGTCCTTCTTTTATCTTGACTAATTTCTCGGCTCTGATGCGTCTACGCTTGGCTTCTTTCTGCCATTTATTAAGGGTGTCAAACATGGCTTGTCTGCTGCGCTTAGCAAACAGACGATCTTGTAAATATTGGATCTTCTTTTCATCAAAAGACCCTGTCAACGGCCACTGTAGTTCTACATTACCTTTCGTATATTTATGCCATAAAGTATTAAACAAAAGTGGTGCAATCCCGTGCTTGCAATACATATCATGACTAGGGCTCCCTTCTGGAGGGGCCGGTTGGCTTTCATCCAATCTTGTGCCTCTCTGACAAAAACAGCCGAAACATAACTTAATAAAGCACGGCATTATCTTTCTAGAGTCTAATTCCTCTTGCTGGAAGGGAAAGAAAGTTAATTACAACACTCTCATACACATGGTCATGTTCAAGCAATTGCAATTATTCACATACAATGAAAATACAACAATCTTCGGACGACATAAAAGACAAAAAAATGTGTACTTAAACAAAAATCAGAGCCCGTTGACTCCTGCTCATGGAGAACTCGTGTACTTTCCAATTTTTAACAAAAAGAAACCCAAAGTCAAGTAGTCTTGTCCTTAGACTACCTAGAGATAGCCACACAGGTTTTCAAACCACAGACCGACCTACGAACTATCCGGCAGTCTTCCTGGTTCACCTCCCGGACTACTCTGCCTTAGCCCACTTTTTAAGCGTCGCTCCAGATCTGTCCAGGGGCTACCCAATCGTGACCGCCAGCATTTCCGAGAGAAGTCCGGCCGGGTGCGAACTTTGTCACAAGTCACACCTAGGCATCCAGTTCATATCTCTATTACTCATCAAGATTGCTCAAAACAGGAGCGTCTGCCCGTGCAGTCTCAGTACTGCCCCGTCAGACCCCACCAAGTTCTCCGTGGTTTCAAACCACCAAATACCAAAAACCAAAATCAAAAGGATATCCAACACAAAACAAAGACGAATCACTCACCTGGTGCACTCAGGTTTGATTGCAAGTTTCTCCACTGCCAACTCCTGAAGACCAACACGGTCTGCTTCTGGGTTACACCCGTAGGACTCCGGCATGGGGCCACTAGCAGCCAAGGCCCTCCTGATCGGGAGAGCGGAGTAACTCCCAAACTGCGGTCAGTCCACCCCCTCGACCAAGACTACCTCTTCTAATGTCCCGTTCTTTTCCGTTAACGGAGGGACGACCCCAAGGCGGAGTCCCGGCGGAGTCGCCAACTGAAGTACCGAAAAATAAATGAAACCATATAGAGCTATACTTACTGATAGCCCCCAATATCATTTACCAATAACCAGTCAGTTGGCAGTGAAGAAGGTGCAATCATTTATTATACAACAGCTCTGCCAGAGGAGCTTCTCGCGACCTAACCCCTCGAGGTCCGCCGAGAAGACTGCTGGCACATTATCAAGAGATCACATATATACTGTTACATTTCTCAACCGTTACCTAAGAAGTAAAAATACAAGTTGGTACAGGTTGTTGCAAAGGAAAGACCATATATGGACACAAAGCATCCTCAGTTGAGCTCAGCTCGTTATAGCAAGGTCGATAAGGGCAATCCTCTTCTGCCTGTCTCAGGAGGGTTCACACAGCGCCTCCTGGAATGTGCCTATCCGGCCTACCCCCACCTATAACCTTGACAGGCCTAACATGCAGGAGCAACAGTTTGTTACAGTTGTCACGCTATTTCTCTGGCGAACGAGCCTTACTGATTATAATGGTTGAGTTCGGCTAGCGCTACAGGCAAGCTAGGCCACAAAATGGGGCTGGTCGGGTTCAGTTATAATACCCTTCACGATTCAAAAACCATATAGGGCGAGTAGCAACCACAAAATTATTATATATGTGAAACCCACTAATGCACGGGTACTTATACGAAACTGAATAGGTACATCACGCTAATTTCTAAATGATACTGTGTGTCTGCAGTTTACTCCCAAGGCCTAACTTAGATTTCAGTTCCTCACCAACTTACTTCTATTTCCACACGGCGGGGTGATTCCAATCAGTTCCAGATCGCAAGTGAATGCCGGTTGCTTGGAAGCTTCTTTTAAACAACTTCTGGGTTACATGGTTTTTTGATTCAAACCAGGAAATCTAGAGCTAATATGTAAGACCTCAGTCCTGCTCCCATATTAGAATAACCAATTGCCCTGGATCCGCGCCTGTGCCACACCCAAAGTATTTACGGTACCTTGTCATGAGTACTCACGAAGATCTAATGGGATCGGGTGTCACTAGCATGAAGCTGTCAGTATGGCCATGTACTACAAATCATCAACTCTAGTGGGAGCATATCCAGATTGAAAAAAAGGGGGCACTGTGCATTCTTTGGTATCTCTGCCTATCAAACGTACATGTGAGGGTAAAGAATACAATTACTCCAGAGTGGCATCTCAACTCTACATTATAAGGACTGCTTCTCTCCCACTTTTATAACCTAGATGATGAATTCAGGGGGTTCTAGAACCCTCTGAGGCTAAGAAAAAGACAATAGAGGATCAGTCAGCTAAAATCTGAAAATGTTTGAAGCATAGGAGATCAAGTCAAGTTGGCCAATAAAGTTTGCAGTGTTGGTGCTCTGCTTAACCGCTAAACATGTCTATAATAGTAGGGACTTCTCATATAGAGTAGTGTTGCTAGTTTGATGAATGTGTGAATTAATGTAGTGTTGGGTGGTGAAAGCAAATAGTACAGATTGTCAGCTCTTAGCACCAGAAAACTGTGTCATCGGAAAAGGTCCTGGATATAGTCTTTAGCCAGTCAGTACATTATCAGAAGCATAGCACTTCTGTTCCTTCTTATGTTTGAGTATATATACAGTTTGGCCATGTTCTATCATGGATAGAAGCAGACAATCATGTGTTTTACATGCTTTTGTATGAACAAATTCTTAGGCAACTAGCCATTTACATCACAACAGTTGGTACGTTTATACGAAGGCCAAGCGTACTCAAAAGGAAAAAATATACGGTCTTTATTTTGACAAAATAGCTGTAAAAACAATTATATTATATGTATGTAACATTACATAGTTAAGTAAAAGCAAAAGCGATCACTGCAGATATCCTTCTAATACAAGCAGAGGACTGTTGTTGACCATGTTTCACCTTTCTACAAACACGGATCACTTATGAATTATGCTCATTAATACATACCTAACAAGCCAAGTTAGATTTTCAACTTTTTAAACTTCTGTGTTGTGGAATTATGAGGAGAAAAACTTAATGTCCATGATTTGTGAGGGTAGAAATATTGTTTTGAATTTCTCATATTACGTTTGATACCTGTTGCATTCTGCTACAATTGGTTTCTTCAACTATATTGGTTGGCATCTAAACCAACCTACTTACGTAGTCTGTTTACATCATTTGCCCCTAAATACATTTTCTACGCAACTGTTTGAGATATCTCAGTTGCATCAGTTTTTGATACTGCCAGCATCAGTATGTTTTTGCCTGCTGCTTTCCTGATGAAGGAGCTTGGGTCGCCACACTGCGTGTAGACTCGATTCCATGAAGATTCATTGATAACTCAAGCCACCATATTTACTCTCAAATCAAATAGATTTATTGTCATATCCTATTGTTTCTTGCCTTACTATCTGAAAATAATGAAGAATACCTGTTAATACAAGTGAACCTTCAAACTAGGTGTTTCATAATTTGTTTAATTTGAACGAAGGATATGCAGTGATTCTACACAGTAATCCTAATATTAGGTCACCAAATCTTTGTTTTGATTATTATTATTTGGGTGAGAGAATGTCTGTTGCGATCTATTTATTTTTAATTGGCCAAATCAAATTACAGACATTGAATATCATTGTTTTTAAAGATTGTATATTTTTTACTTTGAGTATGCTTGGCCTTTGAATAAACATATAAAATATTGTGATGTAAATGGTTATTTGCCAAGGGACGGGGAGCTCACTAGGAGAGCTCCCCTAGCTGCGGGATCTATCAGCCAAATATCCTTGCTTTTAGCTCCATCACCCCCCCATTTGTAACCAAACTAAATAATACATTTCAAGAGTAACAGGAACATTATCTTGACCCAAACCCAGACTTACTGAAGTTGAACCGGGTAGACTGCGGAGACCTGGGCTCGTGGGTCGTCCCCTTGTGTGGAGACGAAGAGACGACTGTGCCCAGGGACACTGATATCGCGGCGGATGGACACGGACAGTCCCCACAGGATTGCACTTGCGGGGCATGGCTGGCGGAGAGTTATCCATCTTCGGAGGATAGCCCTTCTGTGCTGCTGGAGACTTTGCTGATTTGGAGCGCTGCAGGATAGTGCTGCTGGAGCCTTTGCTGATTTTGAGCACTACGGAGTGCTGGACGCCTCTCCCATCAGCGAAGACTGGTCGAGGCCGTCCTCCGGAGTGCAATCGGTGGAGCATGGCGAGCAGAGAGTAATCCTTCGTCGAGTGATGGCCCCTCCGTTAGGCTGGAGCCTTTTGCTGAGCCGGAGCACTCTAGAATGCGAGGCACCTCCCCCCTCACAGCCGTCCGGTCAAGGATGTCCTCGGAGCGCCTGACATGTCTTCTGACCGATCGAGGGTGCTCTTGGGTGCCCACTGGGCATGTGTCTCTCGAGCTCCTTGAAGACTGCGGACGCATGAGCTTCCAGGAGGAGCTGCCCAGGGAGCACTCTGGAGGTCGATGCGCTGCCTGAGGGGAGCGGAGGAGCTCTGGAGAAGAGCAGTGATCATCGCTGACTGAGGAGTGGTGTGGGGCGTGCAGGCTCCCGAGCGGACCATTCAGAGACACAGGCTGCTTTTCCCGGTGAGAAGGAGCACAGCAAGCATGATTGACGCTGCGGACCCATTTTCACCAGGGCTACATTGAGGTAACGAGGTAGCGCCCGATCCCCCCTCCCTTCCCTCATCCCGCCTTGGTGTGTGTGCAGCGCAGCAGGGATTTTAAGACGACCCCTCCCGCTCTCCTTTAGAGACACCCTCCGGTCCTCCCGAAGCATTGGAGGTGGATGCCGGGTCAGGTTGGGGGCTGAGATCAGTGAGCCTTCTGTGGGACTTGGCACATCACCGAATTTCTTTATCTCTGGGATCACGCCTCGGTCTTGGGCCTAAGACTGGAAAATATCAAAGTTTTCCTCTTCAGATATTAGTTATTAAAGTGGCCGCAACTGGCTTACTGCTCATCGGAAATAGAATGAAGACCTCCTTGCATCCTACACAGAGCTCTGAAAATGGCCACAGCAAATTAACATAGACAAAGGACTGCCATTCTGAGACTCTTTAACTAAAATAGAAAAAGGACTACATTCTGAGACTCCTTGCATCCTGCACAGAGCTCTCAAAATGGCCGCAGCTAATTAACATAGAAAAAGGACTGCCATTCTGAGACTGTTTAACTAAAATAGAAAAAGGGACTACATTCTGAGATTCTTTACAAAAACCGAAAACAATTTCTACATTACTAGCCAGTTAAGAATATAGCCTCCAGGACTTTACAAAATAACATAGAAAAAGGACTGCCATTCTGAGACTCTGTAACTGAAATTGATAAAAGGCTACATTACTAGCTTTACGCTAGCCATTTGACAATATAGCCATCTCAGACTATTTTATATCTATCACCACCCTATTACTTTCTCCTCGTTGAGCGCATCTTCTCTCTCAGCCTCGATACCCTCCCCCCGTAAGGGAAGCATCCCTTACTACCCTGTCTCCCATACCCCCATAAAGGTCAGTTTCTCTCTTTACCCTGTTTAACTGTCCCCTTAAGGGCAAATTTTTGCTTAGACCTCGGCCCATAGGTTTAACCTCTGCCAAACTATTGACACCTACACTTTGGAGCGCACCGGGAAAAGCACCTACTCCTTCTCATACCCTTCTAACCTCACTAAGAAAGCAGCCAAAGGCTTCAAACTCAATTTATTAAAATCTCATCCAGAAACCCCTATCGCTGACCCTTACTTCTCAATGAACAAAGGGCTCATTAAGAACGACATCATATTCTACACTAAAAGTAGAGCACAATGGAGAAAAGCCTTTCTTGCTCGCTTTAAGGTCACTAACTTGAAGAAAACAGCGAATGGCTTTGCCTTATCTATCCTCCCCTCCCTATTCTTCAATGCTGCTGCCACCATCAATATATATCATAATTGTATCATCCTTATCCAATCCACCAACCACAACCTCAATCTGATCAATCATATTTTTCCACTCATTAAGGAGAGAGTCACTCTTACACACCCCTCTTCCCCTTCCACTCACTTTGACATCTTCAATTCCCATCCAGCTCTCAAAGTAAGTCAGAACTCCCAGATGACCCCATCCACTACGACATTATCTCCAGACCTCAACGACAACCACCCAAATAACACATTCCACCTTACAACCACCCCACTCCGTAACGTCGCCAATTCACTCACTATCCCTCCGCACCCTGCACTTTCTCCCCCTCCCTCCCCCCTCACCGTTACTCCCAACACCTCCCTTCAGCATAACAGCCCCACCTATACCCCCGCACATCCCAGCACTGACACCCCACAAACCACTCTTGCTGCTCTTCGTATCTCACCCTCCCCCCTCACCTATACTCCCAGCTCCTCCTGTCAGCTTAACAGCCCCACTCTCACCCCTTCGGATCCCAGCAATGACACCCCACACACCCTCCAAACCACTCACCCTGCTCTCCATATCTCACCCTCCCCACGCTACATTACTAACAGCTCCTCCCATGGGCCCATCAACCCCACACTTACCCCCATGGCTCTTGACACAGCCATATTTAAAGAAACTACTTCACCATCCACTCCATCTATCCACCCATCCTATAACGAAACGATCTTGCCTGACACCAGACTTGCCCTGATATTATCAGCCCTTCAACAAGTGAAATCAGACATCCGAACCCTTTACAACCTTATCTCACACCAAACCAAGTCCACTTGCACTAAAAGGGAATACAGTCCGTCCCCACACCCTAAGATATATAGTCACATCCAACATCTTCCTGCAAACTCCAAAGCTCATGGGTCTCCACGTTGGAGCACAGTCCCACACCCTAATGCCATTTTCTGCCCTATCAGGGGGTTAAGCCTTCTATCTGACTTAGATCTTGGGGCCCTCCTCCGATGTTACGAGCTACCCCTACACTCCACAAAATGCGGGACTTTCAGTTAGCCCTCAATCAGACTTCTGTATTCAATCTATTCCGATCAACACACACAGAGCCACCAGACTCAATTCCAGAGGCATTGTTGAAAATAACCTCACTAGAATCCCCATCAAAGTCGAACCCACCACAGTAATCACCCAGCCACGTCTAAGCTGTATCCTCCTAAACTGCAGGTCCACCTCCAAACATGCAGCTGATATAGCGGACTTCCTTATCTCGAACAAATCTGAAATTATGATCCTGATAGAAACTTGGCTAAATGAAACATCTACTCCCATCATGGACATCTTGCTTCCCCCTAACTATGACATCACCAGACTAGACAGAACCAACAGGCCAGGCGGTGGGATAGCCTGCATACACCAGATTAACCGAACAGTGACCAACTCCAATGCCCCCGCTTCATCATCTTGTGAATACGTATGCTTAAACATCGCCAACAACAACAAACAAATATGCTCTTTACACTACTTCTACCATCCTCCGGGATATAACCTCGATTTCATAGAACACTTCATGAACATTCTAGCATCAAATCATAACCAACATATTAAGCAACTTTTCTTATGGGACCAGGCCGACCCAGGGTACACAGCCTCAAAGCCTTCCTCACAGACCTCAATATCAACCAAATATGCAACAGCCCTACACACGACAAGGGTGCAACTCTCGACTAAGTTATCTCCAAAGCGGACTCCACACAGCTTGACTCGATACTCCCTTGCGACTGGTCTGACAATCATATCATTACTTTCCAAGTCCTGGAAACCATTAAACGACTCTCTACACAACCCCTTAGAACTATGAGCTGGAAGAGAAACCTGAAAAAAGTCGGATATGACCTTACAGCCTTAGCTAACTCAAACCCTCTTCATCCCCAGGAAGACCTGACCGATGTACAAGGGCTGACAAATCACTACTTCCATTCCATGAACAACCTCCTAGACAAAATTGCCCCATTGCAACTGAAAAGAACATCCTCAAAAGACTCTAAACCATGGTATGATGGGAGGCTAAATGATGACAGACACTCGCTTAGAGTAGACGCTGGAGAGACACACCCTCAACAGACCTCCTCAATCTTCTAAGAACATCCAGAAATGCCTATTTTAGAAAGATCAGAAAATCCCAAACCGATTTCTTCAGGTCTCAACTAGACCTTTCCCAAAAATCTATTTGACCTTATCAAAGCCCAAACTAAGAGTCTACCTAATGTCCTCAGCGCCAGCCCACTCTCGCTACACAAAGTGATGAATTTGCATCCTTCTTCGCCTCTAAGACAGAATCCATTAAATCTGATCTACTCAAGAACCTAATATCCATCTCAGACATGAAAAAGAGCCCATAACTGCCCCTGGCTGGTGCCCCAGCTAATGACCTCCCATTATTTAAACTAAAAAACAACGCAACTTGGTCCCACTTCGACACTTACGATGCAGACTCCATAATAAAGACGCTAAACACGTTGAAGCACCCCAATCACTTCACTGACCCGCTCCCTGCAAACTACCTAAAATACTTTATTCCTCTCTTACTACCCAGCTGTTCCAAGGTCATTAGCACATCCCTCCTTCAAGGTTCCATTCCAGACATCCTGAAAACTGGACGGGTCTCACCTATCCTAAAGAAAACCACTGCGGACCCCTCGGACCCAAATAACTATTGTCCGATATCTAACATCCCTATGTTAGCCAAACTCCTGGAAAAATGTGTTAACATACAGCTGAATAGTCCCATTGATCGATTCAACTGGTTGAACCAATTTCAATCAGGCTTCAGAGCAGGTCACAGCACCGAATCAGCCATGACACATGTATTAGACTGCTCTCAAAATCCTAGACCAAAATGAAGCACGTCTACTAGTCCTTCTTGACCTGTCATCAGTTTTTGACACCGTCAAACACGACAACCTGCTTAATATCCTGAAACACAGAATGGGAATGTCTGCTCGGCCCTTGCGAAGCCTTTTTTTGGCTATTTAAGGTAATGCACGCTTAGGCCCCTGTAACTTGTTGACCACATAAGGTATCCACGCCAATTTTGAGTCCTTTTCTTCCAACATCATGGGGATTCTAAAGTTTCCCAGGGTTTGTGGATTCTCTTGGAAGGGTCCCAGAAATTAGCCAAAATACAGCAATTTTTTTTTTTTTGGGGAAAAAGGGGAAAAACGGGCTACAAATGAAAGAGTCTGGGTTTTTCCCTGCAAATGTTATCAAAAAAGGGTTTGTGGGGGTGAAGTCACCATTTTCCCAGCTTTTAGGGAAAGACAGACTTTTGTCAGAAAACCATTTTTTGCACAGTTTTGGCATTTTTCTGGGACATAGCCTATTTTAGCTATTTTATGTGCTTTCAACCTCCTTCCAGTTAATTGTAAAAATGAGTGTAAAAGCAATAATGGATCCTGGAAAGCTATACGTTTTAGAAAAGTAGATACAATTATGACTTTAGCAAGGGGCCATTTGTGTAGATCCATCAAGATTTCTTTATAGAAACTAAGAGTTAAAAATTGAAAATTAGTTGAAAAAAACAGCCTTTTGTGTCAAGGTTTTCACCTGTAACTTCTTGTAATTATGAGAACTCTTTTAAAGCAATATAGTGTTACAGCCACTGGACCTTCCTGGTTGTGGGGATATATAGGACATGTAGGTTCACCTAGAACACGACGAACCTAGAGTCAATAACCGAGCAGCAATTTGCAATGGCTTTTGATTAGGTACCGGGTTTATAGCAATTATTTTGGGGACATGTCTACATGGAAAATCGGTATGAAAGACACCTATGTATTTCTGAAATGGGAAAAAATGATAGAGTTTAGAACCAGTACATATTTGCACATTTTCGAAATTGGGAATACTCAAACTAGCATGAGAATTATCGGTCATTTTTCAAAAGGACTTCTTTTTTACACAATGTCTTTCATTTGGAAGGCAGAAATGAATCAAAAAATCAATAGGTAATAACAGTTGCTTTACAAATATGAATTACCCTGAGTCTCTCAATAAAATGGTACCTCACTTGTGTGGGTAGGCATAGTGTTCATGACAGGAAATGGCTCAAAACCCAACGTGAACACACTACATTTTCACAATGAAAATGTACCCTTTTTTGCGAAGTGTCTAGCTTTAGTTTTTTAACACCAGCTCTGCCAGCACCTAGGGAAACCTAGCAAACCTATACATTTTTTAAAACTAGACACCCAGGGAAATCTAGTATGGGGTGATTTGACTGCCTCTCACCAGGTTCTGTTACCCAGAGTCCCTTGCAAACCTAAACACTTGCCTAAAAAAAACTCATTTTCCCCACATTTCTGTGGTTGAAAGTTCTGGAATCTGGTTGGATCCACAAATTTCCACACAACCCACATTCCGCAAAGTCTTCCAAGAAAAATGGTACCTCACTTGTGTGGGTCGGCCTAGTGCCCGCGACAGGAAACAGCACAAAACGCAACGTGGTCCCACCTCAATTTCGTAATGAAAAATGACCCTTTTTTTTGCAAAGTGCCTTACTGTAGTTTTGAACTCTAGCTCTGCTGGCACCTAGGGAAACCTAGCAAACCTATACATATTTGAAAACTAGACACCCAGGGGAATCCAGCATTGTGTGACTTGACTGCCTCCCCCAAGTTCTGTTACCCAGAATCCCTTGCAAGCGAAACATTTTTTTGAAAAACACACATTTTTCCCACATTTCTGTGGTGGAAAGTTCTGGAATCTGGTTGGATCCACAAATTTCCACACACCCCACATTCCGCAAAGTCTTCCAAGAAAAATGGTACCTCACTTGTGTGGGTCGGCCTAGTGCCCGCGACAGGAAACAGCACAAAACGCAACGTGGTCACACCTCAATTTCTTAATGAAAAATGACCCTTTTTTTTGCAAAGTGCCTTACTGTAGTTTTGAACTCTAGCTCTGCTGGCACCTAGGGAAACCTAGCAAACCTATACATATTTGAAAACTAGACCCCCAGGGGAATTCAGCATTGTGTGACTTGACTGCCTCCCCCAGGTTCTGTTACCCAGAATCCCTTGCAAGCGAAACCTTTTTTTGAAAAACACACATTTTCCCCACATTTCTGTGGTGGAAAGTTCTGGAATCTGGTTGGATCCACAAATTTCCACCCACCCCGCATTACCCAAAGTCTTCCAAGAAAAATGGTACCTCACTTGTGTGGGTCGGCCTAGTGCCCGCGACAGGAAATGGCGCAAAACGCAGCGTAGTCACACCTCAATTTCGAAATGAAAAATGACCCTTTTTTTGCAAAGTGCCTAACTGTAGTTTTGAACTCTAGCTCTGCCGGCACCTAGGGAAACCTAGCAAACCTATACATATTTGAAAACTACACACCCAGGGGAATCCAGGATTGGGTGACTTGACTGCCTCCCCCAGGTTCTGTTGCCCAGAATCCCTTGCAAGCGAAACATTTTTTTGAAAAACACACATTTTTCCCACATTTCTGTGGTGGAAAGTTCTGGAATCTGGTTGGATCCACAAATTTCCACCCACCCCGCATTACCCAAAGTCTTCCAAGGAAAATGGTACCTCACTTGTGTGGGTCGGCCTAGTGCCCGCGACAGGAATCGGCGCAAAACGCAGCGTGGTCACACCTCAATTTCGAAATGAAAAATTACCCTTTTTTTGCAAAGTGCCTAACTGTAGTTTTGAACTCTAGCTCTGCCGGCACCTAGGGAAACCTAGCAAACCTATACATATTTGAAAACTACACACCCAGGGGAATTCAGGATTGGGTGACTTGACTGCCTCCCACCAGGTTCTGTTACCCAGAATCCCTTGCAAGCCTAAACGATTGTTAAAAAAACACATTTTCCCCACATTTCTGTGGTGGAAAGTTCTAGAATCTGGTTGAATCCACAAATTTCCGCCCACTCCGCATTACCCAAAGTCTTAGGAGAAGAATGGTACCTCACTTGTGTGGTTCGGCCTAGTGCCTGCAACAGGGAATGGCGCAAAAGGCACCGTGGTCACACCTCAATTTCGCAGTGAAAAATGACCCTTTTTTGGCAAAGTGCCTAACTGTAGTTTTTGAACAATAGCTCTGCCGTCACCTAGGGAAACCTAGCAAACCTATACATTTTTGAAAACTATACACCCAGGGGAATCAAGGATGGGGTGACTTGACTGCCTCCCACCTGGTTCTGTTACCCAGAATCCCTTGCAAACCTAAAAAATTGTCAAAAAACTAATTTTCCCCACATTTCTCTGGTGGAAAGTTCTGGAATCTGTGTGGATCCATGGGTTCGGCAGCCATCTTGAGAAAGTACCAAACCCAAACATTTGTGCCATGGCACGGTGATTCCATCCAAAAATATGTAGAAAATGTGGATCTTTCAGCTAAATTTGAGTTTTGCATGGCATTCTGGGTAGGGAAACGTTGGGGGATCCACGCAAGCCATACCTCATTGGACTCCCCCAGGTGTCTAGTTTTCAGAAACATTTGGGTTTGGTACTTTCCCAAGACAGTCGCCGAGCCCGGGGCCAAAATCTCAGGAGCCCCCCACATAACCAGGTAGTTTTGCTATAGGTAAGTTTGAAGTCTCCACTGTACGATTTGGGCCATTTCCTGTTGCAGCCACTATGCCTACCCACACAAGTGAGGTACCATTTTTATCGAGAGACCTGGGGAAACGCTGGGTGGGAGGACATTTGTGGATCCATGTAGATTCTACAACTTTCCCACACTGATTTTTTTCAGCTAACTTTGATGTTTCCAGGGGATTGTTGTTAGGAAAACGCTTGGGGACCCATGCAAGCCATACCTGGGTATGTAGTTTTCAGAAATGTGTGGGGTTTGTAGGTTATCCTAGATGGCCGCCAAGCCCAGGGCCAAAAACTCATGGGACCCCCCTTGAAAAACCAGGTTGTTTCGTGATAGGGAGTTTTGGTGTCGCCTCAATAGGTTTTGGGCCCTTGCCTGTTGCGGGTACTTGACCCACCCACGCAAGTGAAGTACCATTTTTATCGGGAGACCTGTGGGAACGCTGGGTGGGAGGACATTTGTGGAACCACATAGATTCCAGATCTTTCCCACACAGAAATTTGAGAAGAAAGTGATTTTTTCAGCTAAAATTGAGGTTTGCAAGGGATTCTGGGTAGGAAAACGTTGGGGGACCCAAGCAAGCCATACATCGCTGGACTCTCCCGCGTATCTAGTTTTCAGAAATGTGTGGGTTTGGTAGGTTTCCCTAGATGGCCCCCAAGCCCGGAGCCAAAAACTCATGAGACCCCCTTGCAAAACCAGGTTGTTTTGTGATATGTAATTTTGATGTCGCCTCAATAGGTTTTGGTCCCTTGCCTGTTGTGGGCACTAGGTCTACCCACACAATTGAGGTACCATTTTTCTCGGAAGGCTTTGGGGAATGTGGGGTGGGTGGAAATGTGTGGATCCAAACAGATTCCAGAACTTCCCACCACAGAAATGTGAGAAAAATGTGTTTTTTTGGACAAATCTTTAGGTTTGCAAGGGATTAGAGTAGAAAGAAGTGGTATACAGTGCATTAATTTATTATGTGTCTCTAAAACTATCAGGTCTGTTGTAGCATGGGGCAATGGGTCTGGCTACTTCAGCTGTTGGCTAACTTCACTGTGAGTGATTGCACAGTGAGGTTTCACAAGAAACACATCTGGCACAATGTTGCAGGGGCTGCAATGTGAATGTGTCTTTCGAGAGTGTTGTCTTCAGGAAATTATTTTATTACATGTTATGGCCCAGCAGCTCCTACAACTATAAGGTTTTCATAAGTCATGACAATAAAAGAATTGACAAATAGGTCTGGCGATTGATAACACCCTTTAGGTTTTCCTAATGCCTGAGTCCAGTTGTTGGTCCTGCCGGAGTCAGATGTTTTTTTATTTAATCCCACCTAAAATTGACTTTGCACCAAGCTGTTCCATAATAAATGAACATCGGCTGGAGTAGGTACTCCCATTGTACGTTGACGTGTGCTGTGGTATTGGTTATAAGGCAAGGTGAAGTAATACTATGTGTTATTATGACTTTGTCAGTGTGGAGTGCCGCTCGCTAGCCGCTACGTGGGAGACTCAACTCACCGCCTGCTTTCCCCTAATCTTGGAAGCCTGAGAATTACTTTGGTTTGCTTCGCCTGGCTGCCGAGGACGGGTGCGGGACTGCGAGGTCCAGCATTCTCAGTAGCTTGATACTCGCCACAGCTGGAGCCTCTTCCCGCCCCGCCTCCCTGCAGTACTTCACGGCTCGCGGCCCCCGCTCTGCGGGAGCCGCTCGCTAGCCGCTACGTGGGAGACTCAACTCACCGCCTGTTTTCCCCTAATCTTGGAAGCCTGAGGATTACTTTGGTTTGCTTCGCCTGGCTGCCGAGGACGGGTGCGGGACTGCGAGGTCCAGCATTCTCACGGGCTTGATACTTGCCGCAGCTGGAGGGTCTTCCCGCCCCCGCCTCCTCCTATTTAGTTCCGTCTACATCCGTGCAACGTGGAACGTGCTTAGGTGCGCGCTGGGCCAAGGGCGGGCCCGTTTAAGCCCGTTAATGACCAATTAAGACTTGACCGGGCCACCCCTCTTGGCTTGTGGCTAGCCTATCCGGAGGATTATTACGCACTTTACCAGACCTAGTTTGGAATTCTGTCAAGAATAAGGACAATGACTTCAAGGGAAATGAGAAGCAAATCCACGGCATCAACCTCCATGGTTGCAAGTACTTTGGACAGTTTCCTCATTAGAGCTAAATCAGTGGTGAATAATGAACTAACTGTTTTAGAAAGACGGCTCTCGCAGGGGATTGAAAGCGTCAGACGATCCTCTTTGGGTCTAATTGCGCACGCTAAAACCCCTGAAAAGGCCGATGCTTCTCATATAGCTCTTTTGGACAGTATTGATCAAACAATTGAATCTGCCTTGCAAGAGCTAAGGTCTACCTCACCACCACATAGAGATTCGCTCCAGACCATACCTGAGGTTGTACCAGCTTCAGAAGAACATAGGGGGGAGGGAAGGAGGTTAAACCAGACTAGGTCGGCCTCCAAACAGTATTAGAAAAACATGAACCCCCTCTGAAGGGGTCAGAGACCTAGTTGGTATGTATGGTTACTGCCAATTATGTCAGTGTGTACCAAAAATTAAGAAAGAAAAATTTCTTTCTATAGTCCCCTCACTCACCGGGGTTTCCCCACGGTGACATGCTTCATCATTGGGGCTTCCCAATTTCTCTACGAAAAAGGGGCGTGCTGCGACAAAACGGACTACGCAGGAGCACTTTTTACGTGAAAGGCTATGTGTGGTGCAAGGTGTAATGATGGTGGAGTGGGTGTGTGTTTAAAAATACCGTGCTAGTGGGCCTCAACAATTTATTTTGCTCCTAGTCTGGTATATTAAAAAAGGGGGTGACACTGCTATCTGGCCTTAAACTAGGGCTAGATCAGTGTTCTATGGTCAACATGTTTCAAGCTCCCCAAGCTTTTCATCAGGACCATACAGGGTCCAGCCCTGTATTTTCCACTCCAATATCCCAATATTAGGTATTTTTTGAAAAAAATATAGTGATCATACTAAACGCTGTAAATATTTAAACATGCGTTTTTCATACATACGATTTGTATCCTACTCGTATTTCTGAAAAAGAGAATGACACTGATTAGTGGCAAACATCCCCCCTCAAAGGAGTAGGGGTTCACACATACAGCTCACTTCGTCTAGGGCAATGGTGTGCCTTGAGCACCATAATGGTGTGTGCAGGCTTTCCAAACTAGTGAAGATTAAAAAGGTTCTGTGAAAAGGTGGTAACGTGATTTGCACACAAAACACAGAACTTAATGTGACTATTGACAAGACACACAACATATATACACAAAATGTTCTCATGGCAAAAGGTATATTTACATATGAAAGTGCTCAGTTACACTTCATGGTCTCTGGCGAGGGCAGGATCGCCTCGTGGAAACGTTGCTGTAAAATTTTGGTGATAGTTACTTTCCGTTTTCACCCAAAGTTTTGCGTTAGCATTTTAAGGGAATCAAATCCTCTACGAGGTTAGGAACAACTGTGTTGCTTCGCGTTATTGTACTTACTTCCTATCGGCAAACCCGCTCGGTACTACCTGATCAATCCTCTCCCGACCGCATACTGATGCTGGAGAGGAACGCCGGTGTATTTGGAGTCACCGCGCTTCCGGGTCTAGTGCGTCTAGAACGTACACAACGCGGCGGCCATCTTAGGTGTATGTAGATGGAACCGTCACGAGTGTGTTGTAAAATTGTGAATATAATTACAAATCAGCTGATTTTTAGAAAACGGAGGTATTTACAGTGATGCCTCAATGTTGGGCGTTCTTTTAATACAATTTAGGCAAAAAAATGACAAAAAATATTTAGTCAGTTTTCATTCTGAGTAGTGGGTCTGGAAAAACGGTGATACCATCTAATTATGTTTGGTAAAGTTCTGAGTTTTGTAACACTAGAGAGATACTTCCCAATGTCATTAGATGGTTTGTTTTTTTCTCTGTTTGGGTTGCAGTTCAAAGGGCAGAGAAATTCCTCAAGGCTTGTGGATCAATAGGGTGTATTGTTATGTTCTTATTGGTTAGGTTAGGTTCTGAAAGCACCCCATGGGATTTCGTCGTTGAGCCCAAGGGTGTCAGTGTGCAGACGATACACCCATCTTTGTTCACGTTCATGGAGGATTCTCTCCAGGTTATCCTTGTTTTTCACGGTCTCTAACACCACCCAGGTCAAGTCATTTGGTGTATGGTTCTGTTTGATAAAGTGGGTAGTCATCCTGGTGGTAGCTCGTTTGCACCTGATATTACTTCTGTGTTCTACTATGCGGGTACTGACCTTCCTCGTGGTCATCCCTACATAGTGGAGGTTACAGGTGCATGTTATAAGGTAAACCACTCCACTGGTATTGCAATTAGAGAAAACTCTGAGTTCCCATTTTGTAGCATTGTTGAAGGTTACAGTTTTAGTAGCAGATGTTAAATGACAAACACTACAGTTGTTACAGGGAAAATGTCCACGTGGTAGTGGTTGTGTTCTTATTGTTTGATTTGTAGTTATGGGTCGGGTGTGAACCAGGAAGTCCTTCAGGTTCTTCCCCCGTCGGTGGCTGAACATGGGGGTAGGTATAGTTAATCCTCCACTGTTGATCATGGGCCAATGTTGTACCAGCTTCAACATCCGAGGCAGTTTTGATTTCAGAAGAGGGGAGCGAGCTAAATTTATCCCATTCACGAGGACTGAGGGAAGGGGCTGTCCCGAAAAGGAAAAGAGGGAGGCAGATTAAGGGAGGAAAAAGGGCCAAATTAGATCTAGCCCCTAACAGACCTTGAGAACATGACCCATATAGTGGACTGTGCTCCCCCTCCAACTGTTAACCTAAATGGCACTTCCACCCAGCCCCCGCAAACATGGGTGGCAGGGCATCCTGCTCCCTTTAATTTTGGGGAGAGGTCCTTTGGTGGGGAGGAACAGCTTAACCATGCTTTCACTGACGCTCTGAAGAACTTGTTAGATCCCCTGATGGCCAGGCTTGACCTTATTGATATTAGGTTACAAGCAATAGAAACGGTCACCGGGGGTATCGAGGATCACTTGAGAAGTTTGGGTAGCACACAAAGAGTGTCTCCGACGAACGGGGGGTTGCCCTTCTAGCTAACCCACCAAGTCTGCTAAATGCCTAACCCCCCTACTTTAGTAACCGCACTTCCACCCAATCCACCAATCCCCATCTTAGTACCATCCCCTGTGCAACCAGTCCCTTTGCCCTTAGCACAGAGCTCTAAGTCTGTAGTTACAAAGAATTTAACTAGGCCAGTAAGGATCCCCACTGAGACTGGTGATCGTCCTGCCTATGATTCAAGTAGTATACGTCGGAAAAATGTAGTTAACTCACCCCCAGAGGTGGCATCCCACGTAGTAATCCTAAGTGGTGTGCCTGAGCTTACCAACTCTGCACTAGAAACTTTTGATTCTCTAAAAAATAAAGGGATCGGTTGGTTGAACATCTATAGGCCCCTTCCCCCCAACATGAGAAGTGAACTGCTGATGGTTCGGATGGTTGCATGGGTGGGATACACCACGAAGAAAATCAAGGGTGATTGCATCCTGGTAAACTTCAGGAATCCACAGATCGTTTCTCACATTTGCAATTGGCTGGGTAGTTCGGGTAACACCGCTATTCAACCGTTGCCATTGTCCTTTTTTTATCCACCTCCAAACACCGATTGCATCCAGGGATTGATGAGGGATGGACAAGGGTGGGAACAAGTTTTCAAGGCAGAAGGCACAGGCCTATCTGATATGATACATCTATCCCTGGTGACTATTCATACATCAACAGGTATAGCTGCCTTGACCAGGTAGACTGACTACAGCGGGATGCAGGTATTAGGGGAAGAGATGGGGGGGTGGCCCACACAAACCTCTGCAATAACAAGGAAATAGGCCTGGGTATTTCTGCACAGCTGGGGATAGTGGCGGACATCCCTGATAGTCGGCCTTTCTCCCTAGAATATTTACTACCTGGCCCGGCGAGTACTAATAATGAAGAACCCTCAATGCAACCTCCCGGCTGTCCCTCCAGCTTATCTGTAATAAATATCCTTTCCTGGAATGTAGCGGGCCTTTGTAACAAACTGGCCTGCCCTGACTGGGGATCATTTATAGACCTGAATGACATTTGTCTCTTCCAGGAACCATGGGCGTGTGAGGAGCAATTCTGTCTAAGATTTGCCTCATTTTCAGTCCCCGCAAGGTGGGGGGGAAAAGGTAGACCGTCAGGGGGTCTAACAATTTGGATAGCAACCCATTTGGGTTGCAGTGCTAGGATTATGGACACAGCATCAGAGGATGTGCAATGTGGGATTCTAGAGTGGCAGAATGGCTCCAGACTCGCACTGGTCATTATCTATTCTAGACCTGTGAGTCCCACCTCAGAATCGGGAGCCATTGAAGAGCTATCTTCCTTCCTAACTAAGATCCCTGAGGGAGCCACGCTTGTGGTGGGAGGAGACCTCAATTCCCACTTTGAACCACTTGAGGGTTTGCTGGACGGCGTAAACCAGGAGGAGGAGGAGGTTTGGAAAATTCCACAAGTGACAGGCCCTTCGGCAAGGTCATAGGCTCCTCTGGCCGTTCAAATTACGTCCCTGACGCTGACCCATTCTATCAGGGCATGTAATGGCCGTACAAAGTCGGACAACCTGCCTATGTCCACTTTTAACAAACCAGGGAGGGAGGCACGACTTGATTATATTTTTGTTGAGTGTAGTGCTTGGCATAGGGTACTAGATTTTAGGGTTGTATCCAGGGGAGAGAGCAACCACAACCCCTTGATCCTGGACTTTTCCTCACCTGGTATTCATAAGGACAGCCCATCTTCATAGTCCAGTACACCTAATAGGGCCATCTTGTCAAGCAACAGACGCAGGGTAAGATGGGATAAGCTGGTCACTAACCCAGATGGAGTAGGCGAATTGTATGCCCGGGTTATTCCAGTACTAGTAGCCGTAGTTGCTCTTATCGAACAGCATCCCACGCATGAATTTTATGAAAGGCTGGGAGAACTTAATAAGGTATTAGTTAATAGCCTGTCAGATATCCTATATCCCCCAGGTCCTAGTGGGAGAAGGGCTGGAAGGAAGCCAAGTTGGTATAACAGGGCCTGCAGATTGGCGAAAAGAGAACTCCTTGGCGCATTGAAACAGAATACCAACAGGGAACTTATAAAGCGCAGGAGGCTAGTATATCGGCAGCTAATCCATCATGCTAAGATCGAGTGGGGTAATGAAAATTGGGCGAAGTTAACATCAGCCTTAGCGGTCAAAGATGCACGGACGTTTTGGTAGATTGTGAGCACTGGTTCGGTTGAACCAGAGTTGGCAGTGGTGCCGAATATTGCAGCGGAGGGATGGGAAGAACACTTTAGCACCCTGTACAAGGGGGACAATTCCCCTATGGAGTTCCCCCCAGATGACACATTGAAAAGCCCTGTCCTTGGCTCACCCGAGATTAAGTTCACTCTAGGTGAGTTTCGGGCTGCTATATCTAAGCTCCCTGTGGGCAAAGCCCCAGGGCTGAACTTTTTAAACATGAACCCGGGATTTGGGCTCCCTATCTATTAACGTTTTTTAATGCAATCCTTGGAAGTATGGCGGTCCCAATTACTTGGCTGGGAGCAGAGTTAGTCCCTATATTCAAGAAGGGGTCGCCTCTGCTCCCAGCCAACTACAGGCCAATCAGCCTAATAGATGTATATCAGAAACTTTTCGCAAGGCTGATTCTAGACCGCCTCTTGGACTGGATGGAGGACTCTGAAATCCTAAGTCCGTACCAGGCGGGCTTTAGAAAGAACGTATCCACCACAGACCAGATTTTCAGATTAACTATGCTTTTCTGGAAAACGGTTAAGGTAGAGGGTGGTTCATTATATACTGTTTTCGTAGACCTCCGTGCGGCCTTCGACCTAGTCCCACGCAGGAAACCGTGGAGCGTTCTCGGGGATTTGGGTATCCCTGTCCCCCTTCTGAACATCATAATCCAACTCCACACTCAGAATTTCGCAAGGGTCAGGTGTGGGAGAGAAGCTAACTTGTCATCCAGCTTCCCCGTTGGCAGGGGGGTAAGGCAGGGTTGCGTCTTGGCACCCACCCTGTTTTGCCTATACTTCAACGGGGTAATCCCCCATCTGAATGCGGTCCCCAACAGAGATGCCCCAAGGCTCACTAGGTCGGGGATCTCTGCGATTATGTTCGCAGATGACACCCTGTTACTCTCTAAGACTCCAATGGGTATACAGCGAGTCTTAGACGGCTTTGACATCTTCTGTCACGATCGGGGGCTGGAAATAAATACATCTAAAACAAAATTCATGATTTTCAATCCTCCGAAAACATCATGCCCAAACCCTGCGATAGGAGGTGCCCGGCTTGAAAGAGTGCAGACGTTTGAGTATCTGGGTCTTACTCTTAATGAAACTATGACCTGGGCTCAACACCGGATTAAATCTCAATTAAAGCTCCCTCAAAAGGCAGGGGCATTCTTAAACTACTAAATAAATCCATGCTAAAACCTATTTGCCCACCACTTGAAATTTACAAAATGCAGGCACGTTGGGCGGTAATTTATGGTGGCGAATTGTGGGGCCACAATTGTGTTCCTGCAATCACCGTCACGGAAAATAAGTTCCTTAGGCAGTTGGTATCTTTGCCTCCAAGTACACCCCTGCTCCCCCTTAGGCTCGACCTGGGACTGAGACCATTAAAAGAGGAACTGGGCCTTAAGCCCCTAACTTTCTGGAGGCGACTCTGGGTAACCCCAGAACTCTCCAGTTATAGGCAAGAACTCTCAGAGCTGTTAAATCTCCCGAATGCATGGAAACTTCCCTGGCTAAAATATATAAGACAGGAATTTGAGAGGCTAGGTTGCCCCCTATTGTGGATTAACCCGGAACAAGCTTGTAGAAGCATATCGCGTAAACAGCTGGTTAATTTGTACTATGATTATAATCTGTCTGCACACTTATCGAATGCCCGAACGGGGACTTTGTCGAGCACATTCTTAGCAATGAAAGACTAATACAAATTTGAGACTGCTCTTGATGATATCAGTCCTACTGGTCTTAGGAAGTTGTATCTCCAATGGAGACACGACTCTCTGCCAATTAGAGCCCTTACTAGCTGATGGTGTCCACCTACTTCTCAAAATTGTCCAGCCTGTACCGCGGAGATAGAAAATGTTTGCACGTTCTGTTTTTTTGCCCGTTCTATCAGACACCCAGGAAGAAGTGGATTGTTCCAATTTGCAAAAACTTGGGGATTAGGCAGTGTTTTCACTCCTAGCGAATATTAAAAACTGATTTATCTCCAGTAATTGTTTTTGCTGTAACTAAATTCTTAGCTGCTATGTGGAACATTAGAAGGAAATACGTGTTAAAATGAGATTCACTATACTTTTGTATAACTCCAAGGTGCTTGAAGGTTATTAGTGAGGGGAGGGACTTTGAGTCGACCTTCTTTTTAACTGTTTATAACGCTTTTCTATTTTAACCTGATGAAATAGTTTTATCGACACAATGTATTCTTGGTTATTTAATATGCTAAAATGTAATGATGTGTGCTGAAATTTTATTGTTGATGCATTGTGATCTCTTTTATGACATTCTTGTCGAAATAAAGATGACAAAGTAAATAATGTAGGGAACACTTATTGTTGTGCCTGAGTCCAGTTGTTGGTCCTGCCTGAGTCAGATGTTTTTTTATTTAATCCCACCTAAAATTGACTTCGCACCAAGCTGTTCCATAATAATGAACATCGGCTGGAGTAGGCACTCCCATTGTACGTTGAAGTGTGCTGTGGTATTGGTTATAAGGCAAGGTGAAGTAATACTATGTCTTATTATGACTTTGGCAGTGTGGAAGTAGGGTCACCATGCTGCCATCCCACTCCCACACTGCTAGAGTAAAAAAAAATGCCCACCAGACTACAACTTTTTAAGTCACTGGCAAGCAGTTCCTAGCCATTCACACAGTGCTGCCTTTGAAATAAGCACTGCAATGGGAACGTCAAAGTATTTTTCCTGCTTTGACCGAAATGCATTTTGTCCCATGCAGTAACATGTGGGTGCATGCAGACAGAAGGACACACCATGAGCCCCCATGCATGCACCCCATGGAACAGAGGCGCAAGGTGACCTGGCATGAAAAGTGCTGTTGTGAGGAAAATCCTAATATGCTTGGTTGTGCTACAGAAGCACCGCCAGCGTAGAGATCATGGATCAGCAGTTCTGTGGCAGTCCAACTGGCATAGTCCTAATGCGGTGGGCTGTCCACTATGCTAGTGGTCACCAGACCACCACCATGGGTTTGGCCACTAAATTCATAATAAGGCCCTTAGTCTTTTTTCAGTGTCTTTTTTAGAAAACAACAGCTGCATCAAATGTGTTAAGTGTTTTTTTGTTTATTTATTGTTGTACGCATTTCACAGGCACACATGCCAAGCGACTGATTTAAAACCATAATTGTGCCTTCTACTAAGAACAGTCTTTTAAAAGAAAGATTTTAAAGAGTCATCAGAATTGGTAGATGACTGTTGTCCAGGAGCTATCTTGAGTTAAGGAGGACAGATCTGATGCATGATCAGACACAAGACTGCTGAGATAGCACCTGGGAGAGATGAAATCGGAGCAGAATCTGGAAGTGATATTTCAGTCTGCAGAGTTCCATCCAAAGGCTTGTCTTCCAGCAATTCGGAAGAACATAATCATGGCAGTTGTGATGTCCCTTTGCAAGAATAGTCTTTGCAACGGAGTGACCGCAGCAGAATAAACCAAACTAGAGAGCAGACATGTGTGATGGCAAGCACAAACCTACTGCTCTTCTGAGATCCTCAGTCTAGTGCTGCACCAAATTCACCCATTAACTGGAGATGGTGGTTGTTGTACAGCATATTTTTTGCTGATTGACAAACTGCAACTCTTTTTGGATATTAACATCCTTGAGGAAAATGTGCAGCAAACACATTTGCATGTGGAACTTTTAGTGATGTTCATGTGGCGATATGGGCTTTGCCTTATTTACAAGTCAGCGTTAAGCCACTTATCATTACTTAATGCTGCCTTGAAAATAAGGCCCCCTTTCATGCTATACTTAGAATGAACGCGGTGGGCAAGGGGTGTTGTGAAGGGGTGGGTGGAATTTGCGTAATCGCGTTACGCAAATCTCAGCGAAATGGTAAAAAAATTACTTGTTCGCAATGCTTTTTTACTTTTCGCAATTGCTGTTTGCGTGCTCGGGGGCAAATAGCTCACGAACACGCATTTGAGAACACGAACAAGCAAAGTTGCGGAACACAGAATTTTTGGCCAATTTCGCGTTCTCCACAGAACACGAAATTACCCAAATTCCGCAAATTCCACCATCGGAACAGAATTTATCGCCCAGGCCTAGTGTTGTGGTAGGCGTTCCACCGCAACACCGATGGATTTTGACGCTGTACCATATTTACATGGGCAGTGTAAATATGGGGCAGTGCCAAAATTAAGACCAGGAAATACCTGTTCTTAAACTGGTGCAATGAGGAGAAATGTTTAATTTCTCCATGTTTTTGCTGTTTCTATGTGTCCTGCGTTGTACAGCACACATAGAAACAGCAAAAGGCCATTGATTATTTTTGTGCAGGAAGGTGAACATTCCTGCACATATACTATCAATTTAAAAAAAATGAAGTTTTGCAACTTCTTCGTGTGCTGCATTAAGCAACATGCATAGAAATTGCAAGATGCCATTTCAGATTGTTTATGTGCAGTAAGGGAAACATTCCTGCACATAAACAATCTTCCCCTACAATGCAGGCACCCTTGCACTATGGTGTAAGGGTGTCTGCGTTGTTGCTAGGCAGCTAAAATTAGTGCCAGCACAGGGGGAAAAACAGGGCGGCACCATATCCTTGTAAATATGGTTCAGCCCAGCGTTTTGGAAGTGGCAGTGTGGCTAACACCGCTCTCTGCCAATTCCTATAAAATATGCGGCCCAAGCTTGCAGTCCTATTATTCTACTCTCATGGTTTGTGTAATACCCTTCTTTGCACTGCACATTGTCAGAATCCGTTTTTTGATATTGCAGAGTATGCTGAATTTCAATGATAATTCTGCTGCATTGCCCTGGCACTATCCAGAACATGGCAGGTTGTTCGACATTTTTGGATCATTTGACGGCAGCAATTTCCAGAGATTAATACTCCTGCAAAGAATATAGCCATTAAGGAGTCCTTGATACTTTACAAAGAGCCGTTCAGGCAGTATATTTCAAGTACAGAACATACTGACATGGATACAAATTGATTATACGCTGCTCAGTCTAAAGCGTTTTATTGTGGCTTACAATGGTATACCCACATACGGAATGCATTGGTGACAGAAGGGGAACTAAAATAGACCACAAATGAATCAAAGAAAGGCTACATAATTTGAATTACACTATTAACTTGCCTTCATGATGTTAGTTACACAACAACGTTGCCGTGCAGCAACACTGCCTACCAGACTCTTCAAATGCCCTGCATGACGATATTTGGTGTTACATATGCTGTTTTTCAGGAAGGCCTGATGTGAACCGTCACACATTGGAACACAAATGTAACCTGTTAGGCCTGTCATCCTTAGTGTGGTCTTCCCACAAACTGCTTGCCTCCACCTTTCCTACTTTCTAAATTGTGTTTATGTTGGCCTTAGGACTCTGTGCACGTTACCATTGCTAACTAGAGCAAAAGTGCTTGTGCTCACTCACTGAAAAATTCTAAAAATGGCCTTCACCCACTTAGCACATTAAGGGGGCGATTATGATTGCGGATAATCCGCATCCTCCGGGCCGGCGGATTCCACCTCCGGCCCGGAGGATGCAGATTATCCGCCGCGGACTGGAAAAAGACCCCCCGCCAGATTAGGATGGCTGGGGGATCTATTTTCCGTCCGCCGCTTTTCCGCCGCGGTCGCCTTCCGACCGCGGCGGAAAAGAACTAACATGGCTGCAGCTTCGTGCATGCAAAGGTAAATATGCATTTTTTAACATTGCTGCGTGTGCTGCTTCAAGTAGCACCCGCCGCAATGTTAAGAATACAGGATGTGACCGCGAGGGTGGCGGTCACATCCTAATTTGCACAGAGGGACCGTTGCTGCCCATGCGGACGGTCCCTCCTCCTCTGGGGTGGCGGACGGACGCAAGTCCGTCCGCCATCCTAATAGGCCCCTAAGTATGGTAAAACATGCACCCAGGGCCTGTAAATTGAATGCTACTAGCAGGTCTGCAGCACTTATTGTGCCACTCACGTAAACTGCCTTCCAAACCTGTCTCAGGACTGCCATTAAAACCTGTGTGTGCACTATTGAACTGCCATTTAAACCTCACAAAATATACCTTTTGCAAGGCCCAAACCTTCTTTGGCTACGTATTGTATTGGATGTATTGGCTACATACCATATTGGATGTATAAAAGATTCAAAATGAAATATAGGAGCACACCTACATCAACTGTTTGAGGAGAACTGTGATTGGAACATTGGGGCTCAGGATCAACCTTGGATGTGACTGGGGGCTGCTCTGTCTCTTACTTGAAAGCATGACATGGCCGCTTTTCATCCCTGGCATACCATTTTTATTTTCTGTTAAAATATATAACATGATATTGCGCAGGAGTAACCCAGCAACATCATTGGTGAGAATTCTTCTTTCTTTAATACATATAAGTCAACCTTAGAATAGGCCCTGAAGGGGGGCGTGGCTTCAACGCCGCAGGAAATAGCCGCCGCTTCGAGGAGCTCCGCCAAGACGTAGGCGGGACGAGACTCTTTCAAGTGCTTTCAACGCCCGCTGGGTCTCAATTTCCGCATTCCCTTGCTGCGGAATATCTGCTGCCTTGTTCGCTGTGCTTCTCGACATTCAACACAACTGGCAACCCGTGACATGGATTATGCGCAGTTCTGACGGCCCACGATAATCCCGCGTCCGCCATTTTCATCCTCTTGGCACACTTGTCATTCCGGTAAGCGCTGGCTGACTTGCCTTGCTTCTAAATTATATGCCACAACGCGCTTTAGAATTCAGTCATTTTTGAACTACTGTTCTTCTTTGCAATATCTGCCAAAGGCATTTCATTTTTCTGACTGGCTGCAAATGGTTTTTCAGACCAACATTATGTTTCTCCACCATTTTACCTCAATTTTCTCCTCACCTGCCTGAACTCCTTACATTTCTATGAGCCTCACCTCAACAAAGAGGCTTTTCATAATTCAACTTTTTTCAAGACGCTATTTTCATATTTTCTCTCAATGATAAAGACTGTTTTTCGCAAGACATTTTTGGATATGAGACCTGCTCTTCGCTCATTGAAAGCTCGTTATGGTTTATTTTATCCATGCCTTTTCAAAGTGACTTATAACAATAAGACTACAAATTACGATGATCCAACTATGTTACAGCAATTTCTTGATTCCTGTGCTAATGATTCGATGGAAATTCCTTGTACATGAATGATACACATCGCCTCCTTCTGTATTGAAATGTTGCATGTTTCATGATGTCTTATGTTGTACTTTTTCCTTTTTATGTTTTACATTTTGTATTTTGAATTTTGTACTCTCTGCCCTAGATTGTGTTTTCTGTTATATAGTATTATTTTCCAACTTCATTTCTTTTGAATTTTTCTAGTTGCGGTTATGTGACCCATTGACTTAAAAGTTCTTCGTGTTTCACTTGGAGGTCGTTCTCCCGACGCTTGTCCCTGTGGTCTCCCTGTTGCGGTGTGCTACTTTCCTCATGTGGCTTCACCACCACCAGTCTCACTGTTTTCTTGTGGTATGTCCTTTTGATGTTTTATTTCATTGTTACATGTTCATATTGATCTACATTCTTGGTCTCTGTTCTTTCTTTTTTTTCAACTACTCTTTTCTCTCTTTTCCCTTTTTCACTTTTCCTGTTATTTTCCATCTTTATTCTATAGTGCTCTCTTTCACACTTTTCCTTTTATCAATATCTTGTCTTTCTTTTTCAACCTGAATCATTTTCACTGCTTACTTTTCTCTTCTTTCTCTCCCCTAAGCAATGTGAGTTTAAAAAACTACGTTGATTTCATATTAATTTTTTTCCTTATACCTGATAATTCCTTTCTAACTTTCTTAGATTTTTGCAGTCTCTTGTTAACAATAGAACCTTGGCTCTTTTTGCTAATTGTTTTTCCAATGAATGTTTTCATGTTCCATTTGACAGTTATCTTTATAATGCTTTTAAATAGTTTCTATTTAGAGTTTTAACTTGGAATGTGAAAGGAGTTAATAATCCTATAAAAAGACAACGCATATTAACACATTTAGCTAGGTTAAATGTAGATATTGCTTTTATTCAAGAAACTCATTTACAGATACCGAAGCATCTAAACTAAAAAGAGGTTGGGTCGGCCATGTTATTTCTTCCCCCGTCTTAGGAAAGAGAAATGGCTTATCCATATTATTTATTTATTTATTTATTTTCTGACATTTATAGAGCGCGAACAATTACCCTTGGGTGTCTCGGCGCTAGACTGCAGTTATGTCATTCCTTAGAGGTGAGGATGCGGTAGGTGTACTATATTTATTAGTTGAATAACCACGTCTTCGGATTTTTCCTAAACTGTAAGAGCGATGGACTGGCTTTGATGTGGTATGGTAAGGTATTCCAGATCTTGGGGGCCGCAACTAGGAAACGGCGGTCACCCCATGTCACTGTCCTGCTACGTGGGACCACTAATTGGTTAAGTGCTGAAGATCGTAGCTTTCTAGCAGGACTGTAAGGTATTAGGTGATATTTAAGGAAGCGAGGCCCCTGATTCTGCATTACTTTGTAAACTATGCACATCGCTTTAAACTTTATCCTGTTTTGAATGGACAACCAATGGTAGGACCTTAGAGTATCTGAGATGGGTGCGAATTTTGGTTTTTTGGACAGCAGGCGTGCGGCCGCATTTTGTACCGTCTGCAACTTCTTTGTGACTCTGGATTGTGCATTCAGAAAGAGTCCGTTGCAATAATCTAGTGAACTTAAAACCAATGACGTGACCAGGGTCTTGGCGGCTGTGTCAGGCAAAAAAGGCAAGATTTTCCTGATTATTCTGAGCTTAAAATGGGCCGTGGACGCTACCTTATTGGCATGAGCCATAAAGTTCAGCTGATTGTCAAAGGTAACTCCCAGATTTCTCACCTTGGGAGTTGGGCAAGGTGGGGTGCCAGATGTTGATGGCCACCAAATATTGGGCCACGGTGGCAAGAGATTGCCAAAGATGACGACCTCCGTTTTCTCGGAGTTGAGCTTCAGGCAGTTTCCTGCCATCCACTCACCGATAGCTATCATGCCTCTTTGGAACCTTTCTGCCACCTCCTGTCCGTCACCCTTAATGGCCAACACCAACTGTGTGTCGTCTGCGTACGAGGTTAGGCTCATCCCATGTGCCTTGATGACACTGGCAAGGTCCGACACATAGATGTTAAAAAGTGTCGGACAAAGGGATGAGCCTTGAGGAACCCCACACGGCAGCGACAATTTGGCAGATCGAAATGGTCCAAGAGTGACCGCCTGAGTTCTATTAGCCAGGAAGGAGGCAAGCATATGTATTATGTATTAAAATTTATTAAATTATTATTATTATGTATTAAAAATAGCAATTTTCAATTACTCATCAGGAGCATGATCTTGAAGGTCGTTGGGTGATTGTTAAATTACTTATTGACCAAATCCCTTTAGTACTGTTTAATGTTTATGCACCAGTTGTTGTTGATAATATGTTTTGTTATACATTTTCTGATAAACTTGTCATGTTTGATGATGATTATATTATATTTGGAGGTGATTGTAAGCAGGTCCTTGACCCTATCCTTGACAGAGACTCCTCTGTTAGATTCTCTAATACAAAGATGCATTCGCAATTCACATCTGCCATACGTCGTAATGCCTTAACTGACATTTGGAGGCTATGCAACCCAGATTTACAAGAAGACACTTTCTATTCTCCCCCTCACAATTCTCAATCAAGAATAGACTATCTTTTCCTTAGTAAACCCTTGTCTCAGCTTGTTTCTCACACCGAGATTGGCTCTATTCTAATATCAGACCACGCTCCAGTTTATGTAGATTTTGATCTTTTACCTTTTTCCCCTCATGCTGGTAGATGGCGCTTCAATAATTCTTTACTATCGGATCCCAATTTCACAGGCCAATTCACTTCTTTTGCGTCTGAATTCTTCTCTATTAATTCTACTCCTGACTCTTCTCCGGTGATGATATGGGGTTCTTTTAAAGCATCAGCTAGAGGATTTATTATAAATTTTGTTTCACGGAAAAATTCATTTTTTTAAGCCAAAAATACTCGACTATTAGCTAAAATTAAACACCTTGAGTACTCTTATTATCACTCTAACTCTAAAACTTCCTTAAAAAATCTTATTGAGGAAAAAATTTCTTTTAACATATCCTCTTCGGAAGCTGCATCCTCATATCTTTTAAGGAGTAGTGCCCGTTATTATGGTGGCCAGAATAAAATGGGTAAACTCCTTGCAAATTATTTAAAGATTTGACGAGAGAGTACAAAAATTGAAGCTATTCGTAACATTGCTGGGGATTTGCTATTTAAGGATAAGGCTATTCTCAATGAATTTGTTTCTTTTTATAAGCACTTATATACTCCGGAACAGCAGCCTTCTTCTGATGCACTTTCCTCTTTCCTCTTTCTTTCATTCAATTACCTCCCCGCCTAGTAACGGTGCAGATTTTGTCTCATTAAATTCTAACATTACCATATCGGAAATTCAAAATGCCGTTTCAAAACTGAAAAGGGGTAGAGCCCCTGGCCCTGATGGTTTTACTATTGAATTTTATGCTCACTTCGCTTCCTTATTGCTTCCACATCTCTGACTACTTTTTAAGTTTTTTATACAAAATGGATCCTCCTCAAGTTCCTTTCAAGAGGCTGTAATTTGTTTGATCCCCAAAGAAAATAAATATCCCTCTTTCTGTAAAAATTATCGACCGATATCCTTAGTTAATTTAGATTATAAAATTTTTGCAAAAACTCTTGCTCTTCGTATTGACCCCATTCTACCCAACATTATTGGCTCGGAGCAATAGGGTTTTATTAAGGGCCGCTTATCTTCAGATAATTCTAGAATTCCTTTTCAATATTTTGAGTAAGGCTCCCTCTCTTGATTATCCCATCGCTGCCATAGCATTAGATGCTGAAAAAGCATTTGATAGAATTGGTTGGGATTTTATATTTCGAGCACTCAAATGGATTGGCTTTCCTGGTAAATTGATTTCCTACATTTCTTTATTATACTCTGGTCCAAAGGCCTCTATTTTCGTGAATGGGAAATCCTCAGATTATTTCTCCCTTTCCAGAGGGTTTCGTCAGGGCTGCCCCCTTTCTCCCCTTTTATTTATAATTACCTTAGAAACTTTCCTAACGAAAATTAGGTTAGATGAAAACATTTCTGGTTTTAAACTTCACTCTAGCCATGTTAAATTATCCGTTTATGTGGATGATATACTTCTATATTGTTCCAACCCCACGACTTCACTTCCAGCTTTTCTCTCCCAGGTTGATACTTTTTCTCAATTATCTGGCTATCGTCTTAATTCAGATAAATGTGAAATTCTCCCATTAAATCCTCTTTGTTTGAGGCAGGATTTCGCTGAGGATTTTTGCTGTTGCCCTATCAACCGACGCCATCTCTTGCTGTCACTGACCCCTGACTCTGTGGAGGACATTACAACTCGCCGGACCCGCTTTGCGGGTCCCGCAGCGCTCCGCATCCACCAGGAGCTATGTTGGAGACTTTGGGGCGCGTGGAGCTGCCGGCAGGGCTGCGAGTCTTGAGGCAGGGACTCCAGCTACCAGGAGTCCCTGCGAGCCCTATTGGTTACACCTGGGCTGCTCTCCCTGTTGGCCCTGCCCCCCCACCCACGGAGTGAAAAGCGGGTTTTGGTCTTCGAGCTTGTGGGACCCTTTGGCTGAGGATTTTGCTGTTGCCCTATCAACCGACGCCATCTCTTGCTGTCACTGACCCCTGACTCTGTGGAGGACATTACAACTCGCCGGACCCGGTTAGCGGGTCCCGCAGCGCTCCGCATCCACCAGGAGCTGTGTTGGAGACTTTGGGGCGCGTGGAGCTGCCGGCAAGGCTGCGAGTCTTGAGGCAGGGACTCCAGCTACCAGGAGTCCCTGCGAGCCCTATTGGTTACACCTGGGCTGCTCTCCCTGTTGGCCCCGCCCCCCCGCCCATCATCGTTCCTCACTGCAATAAAGGGAGGCCACTTGACCGCTGCGCGGGAGCGCGCCAGGGAGAAGCCCGGGACAAGGACGGGACCGTCTGTGGTCGTCAGGGGCCAAAGGAGGCCGGGCTGGGCCACCCCACTGACACATAACGCATTTTTAGGTGTACTCTTATTAATTATTTGTTGTATAGCTGTTGGGGGCTGTAAATAATGTCTTCTTTATCAAATAGTACCACCCTGGTCCCTCCCCAGGCCGAGGTTGGGCCAGCTATTCTTGGCCCACTAGATACATTTTTTTATCATGCTGCTCAAGACATTGACAAGGAAATCTCCCTGACAGAGAGACGTGTTGAACGTAGGATGTCCATCGAGCTTCTCAAAAACTCTGTGGAAAAAAGGCCGGCGCAAGGCTATCCGGCATTGGTTACCCCTTTGTCATCCATAACCTTGCCTGCTGTGTCCGAAACACCCTATGCCTTCCCTTTATTCTTGGAGCCGGAGAGTAGCTCGAAATTGGGACTGGAGATTCCCTCCATGCCCACAACTTCATCTATTAATCTTATTGACTCACCAACTTCTTTACTTGAGCCAGGTGTGTCACCCAGTGTGGCTCAACTAAAACCAAGCTCAAAAAGAAAGAGGAGCACCGCCCCGAAGAAATGTTATTTCCCCAAACCTCCAAGTAAAGTCAGGAAAGTTGCTAAAACCTCGCGCACCCATAAGGAATATATTGGGGTTAGCCAAAATGGAGAACCACTCAGTGAGGGGGGAACTGTTGTTTTAGTGAGCACAGGTCCCACTACCAATGACCCCCCGGGGACGGAGTTGGACGAGAATCCATTCCCTATTCATTTATTGCTGCCCGAGCTGAAAAACAAGGTAATGCACTGGTTAAGGGTAAATCGACCACTACCAGGGGAAGTGGATGGGTTGATAATAGGGGTAAGGAGGATGGATTGGATTGGTTGTACTCCCAAAAACTTGGGGGGGACTGTATTGTCATCAATTTTCAAGACCCCAGGGTGGCAGGATGGATAACGAGACAGGGCTGGGGCACAAGTAGTGGTGGAATCGGCATTGTTGATCTCACTTTTTCCTACCCAAGACCAACAAGCGCCCAAGTAGGCGTGTTTAGGAATTTAAGCTGTCCCAATAACCCCCCCCCCCCCGGTAGGGGTTGTTCCTGTTGCTGCACCATTGCAATGGCCAAACCATTGTAATGGCCTAAACTATAATTTCTTGGATGGCATGCCAGGTTTGGGTTGGGGATTTTGACCAAAAACTGATTATTGGAGTAGTAGGGGAGGCACATCTTGTTGGAATTTATGTGGGAACCCTAATGTTTCTGCTTTGAATACTAATGTGGTGTTAAATTAAATAAATGTAGTTGAAAAGATTTTACTTGTTGTGGAAGCAAGAGGGGAGCTAACGCAAAACCAGGGGAGTGGGGAACTACCCACACCAAGTATTGTTGGTACTCAAGAAGTGGAGCACAATATTATGGGAAATGATCAAAATTGGGGAGGGCATGGTGACAGCTCAGTCAACCTCCCTACCATGTCTTTGACAAAAGTAGTATGTAGGGATGGTCCCACTGTAGGGAAGTTTATATCTTGGAATATCGCAGGATTGGGTAGCAAGCTGATGTCACAAACCTGGATTGATTTTATTAATGGGTTTGAAGTGTGTTTTTTACAGGAGACATGGGCTTGTGATCCCAATTTCATTCCAGGTTATTTAAACTTCTCTATTCCAGCAAATAGAGGTGCCAGGGGTAGGCCAATGGGAGGTCTTACAATTTGGATCAAGCAGAGCTTGGAGTTTACATTAAAAGTGTGTGATTTGGGCTGTAGAGACATTTTAATGTTGCGAATGTCCTCAGAAAAGTGGGGTGTGATAGATTTGTACAATGTTTATGCCAGGGGCTCTAATACTGGGAGTTCCCCCACTCTAGAGGCCCTTTCTACCTTTCTAGAAACAAAGTCCCATGGAAATAGAGTAGTAGTAGCTGGGGATCTAAATAGAACCTTTGAACCCTTAGACAGCACTGATGATCCCCTGGGGCAGGAGGAGGATAATCTTTGGGGAGTCCCTACTTTGAATTTAGCCCCTGTTAAATGCTGGATGAAGGACATACTTCTCTTAAATGCCATGTGTCTGGAATATGGGATGAGAGCCCTCAATGGGAGGACAAAGGGCGACAAGGAGGGTGCTTGTACATTTGATAATGGCCACAATAGAAGTAGGATTGACTATATTATATGCAGTCTTAATCTTTGGCAGGGGGTTTGTGACATGGAAGTCAAGGGTAGATTAGAAAGTGATCACAACCCCCTTTGTGTGACCCATACCTGGTGGACGGTCGCCCAGTACAACTTGCAGCCAATTGACGGTTTACTCCCTGACATGGCCAATGATATGCGCAGACTGAAATGGCCATGTGTGTTGGCGAATGCGGAATCCATGGATTTCATTAGTTCTGAGGTGGACCGTGCTCTCGCCTCTATGGAGATAGTAAGTCCCATAGCCCCAGGGTCTAGGGTAATTACTGATATCCACAACAATCTCTTTTCCCTTTTAAGACCCCACTTTATGAGAAAACGCAAGGCAAATCGCACACCTCCTTCTAAACCAGCCAGGTGGTTCAACCAACAGTGTAGGGCTGTCAGATTAGCCCTGGGTAGTGCTATTAGGAGCAGGGATAGGGCTGCGATTAGTGCAGCAAGGAAGCACTATAACACAAGCATATCCCTGGCAAAGAAAATGTGGGATGAGAAGTATTGGGCTGAATTACAGGAAGCCTCTGGAGCTAAGGACTCCAGGGTCTTCTGGAAGATAGTGAAGTGGGGTAGAGGTGGTATCCCAAATAAACCAGACAATAATGTTGCCGAGGCCGCTTGGGTGAATTATTTTAGACCCCAATATGCAGAGACAAAGGAGGTGGTTATGGGGGAAGTGATTCCAGCTGTATTTCCCAGTGATAATTTGTTTTCCCCCAAAGAAGTTGAAATTGCAATATGCTTCCTACAAGGGGGAAGGGCCCCGGGTCTAGACGGGATACCCTCGGATGTTTTTAAAAATGACAAACAAAGGTGGATTAGATATGTGTTCCTATTGGGGAATGCTATTGCAAAGGGCGTGATAGTCCCAGAACAATGGAAGGGAGCAATTATCATACCGATCTACAAAAAAGGAGATCGGTCCCTTCCGGCCAATTATAGGCCAATAAGCTTGATTGCCACTATCCAGAAAGTGATAGGGAAGATGGTGGTAAACAAGCTTATGGAATGGGTTGACGAGAACAATTCCCTCTCCCCTTACCAGGCAGGTTTTCGGCGGGCTTCCAGCACCGTCGACCAGGTGTTTCGTTTCACTATGCTACGGTGGGGGACGGTATTTCTTGGCAGGGGCAGCCTGTATGTCGCTTTTGTCGACTTGCGGGCTGCCTTTGACTTGGTCCCGAGGAGCAGGCTTTGGACAGTCTTAAACAAAATAGGTATCCCAGCGGAATTGCTCACTTTAATCATGAGGTTGCATGAGAGTAATTTCGCTAAAGTCCAGTGGGGCCTGAATGGTCAATCCTCAGTCGACTTTCCGGTTGAACGGGGGGTTCGCCAGGGTTGTGCAATGGCACCGTTGCTATTTTCATTATTTATTAATGGAATCGTAGGTAGGATGTTGGATGCTAGTGTTGACCCACCTTCGTTAGCAGGCATCAGGGTCCCGATCCTGATGTTCGCTGACGATACGTTAATTATGTCCAAGACCCCTTCTGGGCTACAACGTGCCTTAAACATTTTTGATGGGTTCTGCCTGGAGCATGGCCTCGAGGTTAATGTTGCCAAGACCAAGCTGATGGCTTTTTCCCCAAGATGTAAACCCCGCCCTAGGATCTACCTGAATAACATCGAGCTTGAGGTGGTTAGGGAGTTTACCTATCTGGGGGTACAAATAGCAAATAGCCAAGGTTGGTCCCACCATATAGAAAAAGCGGCCTTGAAACACCAGCAAATTTCGGGAGCACTACGGGTGGAGCATAAAAAATCAAAAACAAAACCCATAAAACCTGTCCTTGCCGTATATGATGCAAAGGCAATAGGGTCGGCCCTATATGGGGCAGAGCTGTGGGGCTTCGAAAAGCTTATCTCCCTACAGACATCAGAGAACAGGTTTTTTAGGGGAATTACGGGACTTCCCCAGAGAGGATCTATTATTGACCAAGCTCGATTGCGCCCCATTTTATATTGGAGACGTCTTTGGACCACCCCCGAGATCAAGCACTATGCAGATGGGTTTCTTGCAATAATTAATGTTGACACCTTCCACAAAATCCCATGGCTGAAAAATCTAAGGGCTATGTTAGGTGAACTTGGTCTCTCCAACCTTTGGGACAATCCCGCGGGGGAAGTTTTTCCTAATAAAGACACCATTAAGACTTTATACTGGGACTGGATAGACGATAGGCTTTGGAGGGGTAAAAAATCTGATTCGATGGGGGGTCGTTTTCTGGAAATTAAAATGTGTCCCGTGTTAGAACAGTATTGGGACAGTATAACTGTCCCTACGGACAGGAAGTTATTTTTCCAGTTGAGGTCTGGTTCCCTCCCCTTGAGATATTTAACAGGCAGGTGGAGGAGTTCGAACACCCTTTGCTGCCCAGCGTGCGGGGCAGCCAATGAAAGTATAGGCCACTTTCTATTTATTTGTAATGCCTATACCACCCCAAGGAGGGTATGGCTAGCTCCAGTTTGCAAGAATCTAGGGACACCAAGTGCTGTTGAGGCCTTGAGAATCATCTGTACCTCCACTGCCGAGTTTATTGTTATGGGAATAGCTAAGTATCTGGGGTGGGCGTGGTCCATTAGGCGGAGGGTTCTTTCTACAAACGTAATTTGATTCTTGTTTTAAATGTGTGATAATTTTTATACTGATTAAGCTTACACAACTGTTTTAGAAACATTGTATTTGTATAAATGTAAAACAAATATTTATGTGATGTATTTTAAATGTATGTTGTGCTTTTATGAGTATATACCTCGAATAAAGCTTTCAAACCGAAACCGATTTCGCCTCTACCGGCTTCTCCTGGAAATCCTCTAAAATCAAATACTTAGGTTTATGGGTTTCTCCTACCATTTTAGAAACTTTGAAAAATAACTTTGATAATCTTTCCAAAAATTTGTCTGCATCCATTGATCGTTGGCATCCACTTTTTCTCTCCTGGTGGGGTCGCTTAGATTCTATTAAGGTGATGCTTTCTCCGATTATTCTTTACCTTTTATCTATGATTCTGGTTCACATTCCTAGTTTTTATTTAAAAAAATTGATTCTATACTAAACAAATTCCTTTGGAAAAACAAGGTTCCTCGCATAGCTCTTAACACTCTCAAAGCTGAAAAACTTTCGGGTGGCCTCAAATTTCCAGATTTTAAATCTTATCATTATGCTTTTTCTTTAAAACAATCTTTCCGTTGGCTTTCTCTTGACCAAAATCCTCATCCCCCTATTTGGTTGAAGATTGAGGAACATTTTATAGCTCCTTACACTTTTAATGAATCTCTTGCTTTTACTAATAATATCTCTTCTTTCCACCCTCAAGTAATTTCTCATACACGTAAATTGCTGAGGCCTCTTCTTCAAGCCTCTCATCCTGCCCTTTCTTCTTTGGACCAATAACCCTTTTGGCATAACCACTTATTACGTATTAAAGGTCGTACAATATACTGGAAATCGTGGAGACTCAAATGTTTGCTCTGGATTTCGCAATTGGTTTTAACGTTCTTCCTCTTTCTTTTTCAGACCTTCAAAAAACTTTTCTCTCTCCTCTTCCTGTAAATCTCAATACATTCTCTCCTTACCTCCAAGAGGTCCAAGGAGAAATGTGAATTGGCCTGGGAAAATGATCTAGTAGAATGTTGGTCTATCCCCTTTTGGGAAAAAAAATGGTAAAAAATTCATAAAACTTCAGGAGCAGCAAACACATCTCAATCCTTATTTTGTATCTACAAACGCCTCTTCTTTACTCCTCCTAAATTGGCTTCTTTCTCAGCAGACATTTCCTCAGCTTGTTGTTCATGTGATAGTTCCTCAGCTGACTCCCGCTTTTGGTTTTTATTTTGGTCTCAAATTAACAAGATTTTTAATACTCAAATTCCTGTTTCCACCTCCAATATCTTTTTAGGCTCCCTAGCACCTTCCTGGCCGTATCCCACTCCCAATCCCTCTTTAATTGATTTACTATTAGCAATAGCTCTACATTTAATTACTTCTAATTTGTAGACAGCTGAAAAGGTTACTTTTAGAGCTTGGTGGAATGCTGTATGTTTTCATCATAGATTGGATACTAATAGTGTTGCTCCTATATCTTTATGCATTAAAAGAGATCTTTTATGGCTTCCTCTTTCCTCATACCTAACAGACTTACCCTCAACCGCTTCTAAATCTGGTACATCTTCAGATGAAGTTAGGAAACCTCCATGAACTCCTATTGTCTTTTTATTTATTTTCTAGTTCTCGTTTTATGATATTACTCCTTTCTCCCCCTTTTTCGTTAAAATATATTTCAAAGTTTCTGTTTTGTATCATTTTTGCTGATGTTCCTATTGATGTATGAGAATCATGATTCAGGTTAGATTTCTTTCCTTTATTACTTTCTCTGTTTTCTCCCTCCCCTCCTTCTTTCCCCCTATCAGCTGCTGCCAAACTGGCCCTGGGATGGCCTAGGAGATCCTCGGCCACTGCGGCAATGGCTGAGCTTCACTGGCTCCCTATGAAACAGCGAGTTGCTTTTAAATCTCTCTGCCTTGTTTTTAAAGCTCTGCACGGAGTTGGGCCCGCTCCTTTGCAATCTATGTTTGAATGGTACATTCCAACCAGAGCCCTCAGATCCACAACAGCCTGTCTTGTCAAAGTACCTAGATTTTAAAAAGTCAGGACAGGAGTAAGATCTTTCAGAGTTACTGCATCAAAACTCTGGAACAGCCTGCCTTTGGATGTCCGTCAAATAACCGAACTTCTCCCTTTTAGGAAACGGGTCAAAACCTGGCTGTATCCAAAATGTTAACCACCAATTACTCAACTGTTGTCTCCCAGTGCATCCTCTTAAAGAGTTGTCTCAGCGCCAGGATACCTGCAAGGTGATAGTTGCGCTTTATAAATGTTTTAAATAAAGTTTTAAATAAATCATTCCCCCTTCTTTTTTCTTAATCATGGATTATAATTTGCTGATACTGTATATTAGTTTGTTTTTAATATGATTCTACCTTTATGATAACTTTTTGATGTATGGTATACTATATCTTTCAAGAAACTTTAAACTTAAAAAAAGAATAGGCCCTGAACAGTCCAGAAGTCATGGCACAGTGTATTTCAAATGTTTTACATGTCCTGGTAGTGAAAAACACTATCATGTGTTTTCACTACTGCACAGCATATTTTTAACTTAGGATAAAATTGGGGTTCCTTATTACTTTTAATAAGTGATAACTTTCAATTGGTAACAGGTTGACAGGTCAAACTTGTTGTCTTAGGGATTGTAAATTAAAGTGTTTCATGGTAAACTTGCATTTCTAAAAATGGCACTTTTAGAAGTTGGCACATTGTTGTTCTGGCCATTTAGTGCCTGTGGGCCTGCATCACTTATTGTGCCACCCACCAAAGTAGCCTTGCGAACCTGTCCCAGGCCTGCCTTTGCTGCCTGTGTTTTCAGTATTAAACAGCTTTATGAACCTTGCAACATCAACCTGTTCTCAGGGCTATGCATTCCTTATTAAGACATACAAGTTACCCCTAGAGTAGACCTTAAACAGCCCATAAGGCAGGGTGCTACACATTTAAAAAGTAGTTGTATAACCATTTGTTGAATACAGAGCTGGATGATGTGGGGTCACAGGAGTCTAAATGGTGTATTAGACTGGGTACTTCTGTAGTACCATTTCAAGATTCAATCTACATGGCTGCCACAACTATTTTATCAGCCAATTTATACTCACAGCATTATAAAACGCTATTTAATCTTTATCATACACCTCTTAAAATGTTGAAATGGGGTAATGTTTATAATGGGTAATGTTATAGGTGTCAATCCATTCAGGCGAATATTGTGCATATCTTTTCAGATTGTTCAGTTTTAAAACCTTTTTTTTATATCTATTGAAAAATTCTTGACACTTGTTACAAACTGTGAGGTGGCTATTTCCAGAGAGCTGATTATCTTTGGTCTATCTAATGACACCGATCTCTTCTTAGGTTACCATGAAAATAGATATCTTTTATTTATGGCTATGGCTGTAGCTCGCTTATGTAGTTCTTCAATGTGGTTGAAACCAGAAGCACCCGTATATGAAATGTGGCGAGCACAGTTTTATAATGTTTTTTATTTAGAATATAACCTTTATCGAATTAAATCAATTAGAAAAATGAAAAGAGGTTGTAAAATTTGGCAGGCAATGATAGATCATTTAGGTCCGATGGATTGACATTCATATGATTGTATATGATGGTACTGTTTTCTGCAATGTTTTATTATTGTTTTTCTTTTTCCTTTTTCTTTGTTTTTGGCTTCGTATATATTTGTAACATTAGTTTGTGTATATACGATGTTCTGTTATGATTCAATGCTTTTGTATTTCTGGCTTTGAACTGAACCAATAAAAAAAAATTTAAAAAAATAAATAAAAAGTAGCACATGCATGTTTAAGTTATATCCGTCCTAATAAAGAAAAACTCTTACATTTGCATTTCACTATTACAAGGCCTCTCTATAAGTGCCACAAGAACCCAGATTGAAGGCCTTACTCTTCCATAGGATAACATTGGGGGTCACCGTCGTACATTTCATAAGGATAACTTCCAAATGGGAACAAGTAAACAGTTCAAAGTGTGATGTCCTTGGAATTGTAATGAAAGCTCCTCTTCCATGGTAAAGTTGGACTTTCCATTGAAAAGGCTACTCTTCTAAAGGAGTTCTCCTGATTTAGCCTTTTAATGGCTTCTGCCTATCTCTGGGTCACATGACTAGGTGTAGTTGGCAGTTGGTCTTTTTGTATTTCTCCCAGACAGCCCCACACAATAGAGGGCTTAGGTTTCCTTCGACGGGCCATCACTGTCAGGATGGGAGGGCAGAGGAGACCACAGCCCCAGTTACATCTGAAACAGTTGTGTCCTGCCTTCACACAAGGAATTGCAGCCCCCCCTGTATTTAGGGCATAATTACAAGTACCCTTGCCCTGGGATTGTCATACTCATGGTGGCAATTCGACCACCACTGTGAGTCTGCCCCCCTATTGTGATGGTGATGATGGGACAGCCACAGGACCACACCATCCGTCGGATTACAGGGTCCTATGGTGCTAGCAGTGCATAAAGGGGCCTGAATATGCTGGTGGTACCGATGCCGGCGCTGCTGAGCTTATTACGACCTAAATATCCACCTCCCTTTTCATGGCTGGGACCCCACCATGAAAATTATGGTAGATATGCAGGTTAGGGTTCTCGGCCGAATCCAAACCTGGGGGTGCGTGCGGGTGGCAAAAGTTGTACCTCCTGTAATTGCACCATAGTCCCTGCACAATGAGGCATGCATGACATGGTGCATGCCACACCATGCAGGAATGTGCTTCAGGCACTCTCACAACAGTGGTAACCTGTTTAGGCACTCCCATATGCCTAACTACAGCCATCACTGTGAGACCGCCATTGCACCAGCAGACCTGGATTAAACTCATAATCTGGCAGATGGACTCACCACAACCTTGGCAGTCTTAAAGGGATCCCGGTGGTGCTGGTCCCATTGGAAAACTGCCAAAGTCGTAATAAGTTTCTCAGTCTGGAGCTAGGGCAGAGGAGACAGAAAATCTGAGAACTTCAAATGGAATCCTCTATAAGTTTCTCTCACTTCAAAGAAGGCACTAGTTATAAATATTGGACTTCAGACACCATCTCTTCAGTACACTTCTGAACCTGTGGAAGACTCTGCCACAAAAAAGGACTGCTGTGCTGCTGAAAGTACTGCCCTTGTGCTAGATTGCTGCCATGAAGGATTGCTGCCCTGCTTTGCTACCCTGCTGCCCTCTTGCCTTGGGGAGAAGGACTGGACCTGCAACCTTTACCCAGGACCACCAGAGTGCCTCCAAGGGCTAGTGTCTTGTAACCAGCACCTGGACTCTACAACTGTTAGTCTTACACTGCCAAGTGGTACCACCCCAGTCCTCGATCCCTGGAAGTGGTCCTGAACGTGCTTTGCTGCCCACCTGTGGACCCCGCAAAACCAACACATTGGGTCTTCTGAGTGTGCTTTCCTGACACAAGGACTTTGGATCACCTTTGCAGACAAGCCTCATCAGAACAGCTGCCGCATGACATATCACTGATGTAGGGCCTCACTTTGCAAGCCCCATAGTCGACAGTCCTCACGACAAGGATGCAATCGCTCACATCACAGCTTCACTGAACCAATGCTGTGCTAAGCATCTCCAACCAGGACCTCACATTGCCTTGGCTTTACAACGCATCCTCAACACAGGATCTCCTAACTCTCCGAACCATGATTTAATATTGTTTTGTTTAGCAGACATAGTGGGGACTATGTAGCCAGCCCGTACTCCATCACAGTACACCTAAAGGTGTGCCTCTGTCCAGGTCCGGCATGACCCGATAACTACTGTTCGAGTTTGTGCTTTTTGGCACTATATTCAATTAAACCTTTAGGATTGTATATCTCTGGATCTGCAGATTGGATTTTTGTTGGTTTGATCTTATTTTCTTTATAAAAATGTACCTATCATTCTAAATGGCTGGGGGATTTTCCTGTTGTATGCTTTCCCTTTATTACTGTTTGAAGTGCTGCATAAATATTTAAAAATTAAAAATTAAAATGTGCCAAGATAGGTTTGAGCACAAGTTAATTTAGGGTTTGCTTGTGACTACACACTGACAAAAATTGTTGTTGCTGCTAAGGTAGGGTTTCACCCCCTCAATCGGTAAACAAGTTTCTTACTACTCTTAGTTCCCACACGTCTCTTGATGAGAACCATACCCCACTTGTGTGGGTAAGCCAAGCAGCCACCCCCACTAAAGAGCTGAATGGATAGGTCAGTAATAGGGGTAGCTGAGGTATTTGAGACCGTGCCCACAATCCATGGAAACATAGCAACCATGCACATTTTTGAAAAGTATAGATAAAAAGGATTTAAGGGTGGTATGTCTTGCATGGATCCTACGAGTTTCCCCTACACACAATGCCTTTCAAACCTCAAACATTGTCTAAAATCACACACATTTGTATTACATTTCTCTGATGGAAACTTCTGGAATTTGAAGGAATAAGTCCTATCACATTACCCCACTTGTCCTGATGAAAGCGCTGCCTGACTTGTGTGGCTGGGCCTAATGCCCACAACAAGAACAGATTAAAACAAGATCAATTGTCCTCAACAAGAATGGATGAAACAAAGGCCAATTGCCTTCAGCAAGTACAGATCAAACTAAGGTCAACTGACCTTGGCTTGATTCATTCTTGTTGCGGGCATTAGACCCAGCCACACAAGTGTGGCAGAGTTTGTATCAGTACAAGGAGGGTAACATTAGGTGGTAGGACTTTTGTTGATTTCTTCAGGATCTGGACATTTCCATCACAGAAATATACAGAAAATGTGTGATTTGTGGCAAAGTTTAAGGTTTGCAGGTCACTGTGGAATTGGAAGACCTTCTGAAATCCATGCAAGGCATAACACCCTGGTATCCCATGGGTGTTTACTTGTCAAACATGTATATGGTTGGTAGGTTTCCATGGGTGGTGTCCAAGCACTTCCTCAAATGCCTCTGCTACCCATATGGCTAACTTATCACCACAGCACTCGTGTCTTTTTTTTCTGTGGTAGTCTCTTGGCCCACCCAGACAAGTGTGGTACTATCTTATCAGGATACATGTGGAAAGTAGGCTGACAGCACAAAAAATAGGAAAAATGAGACACCTCTTTGACAACTGCCTAACTTGTGGTAAAAAAGTAGATTTTTCGTTTCTGCTCTGTATGTTTCTGAAATCTTGGAAGATTGTGAGGTTAGTACAGCAAACCTTTATTAGATGTAATTTTACGAAGAACACTTTTTTGAAGAGCACCTATTTCCTATTTAAAATAAATAAATGTAGCTGTATTTTGCCTATTTTCTCAGTCCCCTCCAACGAATCCACAGACCCTGATTACCTTTAGAATTTCCAACATGGAAAAAAGGATGCCAATTTGGCATGGATACCTTATGACGAAAAAAATACTTCTTGAGCAGTTAGTGCAAACTACACTAAAAGCCAAAAATGACCGCATTGATGGGGAAAGTCTCCATAGAGTCTACGATTCAAAAGTGTAAGAGTATGTTCAAAGACTTAATGCCACGTACTCATGCTTTGCTGCTAATTTTACTACTACTTGAGATTTCAACGGCTACATGGGATCTTGTGTGATCTGCTGAGATGATCTGAGATTTATACATCTTTTCCGCCGTTTTCTGGCTAGTGGGTGTTTATTTCACACACTAAGCCTAAGAACGAAGTGGGATCCCATTATCGAAATACATTCACTTGTGCCCCCAGTTTCAGCAAATTTACCTTTATACCAAATATGGTGGATACCTCATAACATCTTTCAGTCTCTTCCTTGCAAATTCAGAACTTGAAATAGAATTACTATGGCGGGGGGAACCACGGCGGACGGAAAGACCGTCCGCCCCTTTTCCACCCTGGTCACCTTGCGGCTGGGGCGGAAAAGGTTTAATATGGTGGCGGTGTCTATTAGACACCGCCAGCCATATTACCATGGGACAAAACAGATGCCTTTCTATTGCCGCCACGGAAAGGCATGCGGTCTTCACTTTGGCGTCCCACCGCTGCCCCCCTCCGGAGTGAAGGAGGGGTGGGGGGTGCACACAGGGGTACCTGTGGTACCCCCTGCATTTGCATGAACAAAGCGGCAGGCATCGCTCAGTGCCTGCCCCTTTGTTTATGCAAACGCATACGTGCATTTTGAGCATTGTGGCGGGCGGTGCTGAGAGCACCGCCCGCCACAATGCTAAAAATGCAGGATGCACCCGCCAAAGGGGCGGGCGCATCCTAATAGCCCCCACGGGACCCCCGCCCTCATGGCAGGCGGTCCCAATCACCGATAGGATGGCGGGCAGACTAAGTCCACCCGCCATCCCCAAAGTATTGTTATAAACTAGCTTTTCACTAAGAATAACTGAAAACCGTATGTACAATTCGTACATGTTGTTTATTTTTAACATTGTGGGGCTGTATGTCGAGAGCCAACATTAAGTTGATTAACATACAGGCAGAGGTGGACTCTAAGGTGGAGTGAATGTAGACTAGTCCAACCATAAATGTGCTTTGATTTCCTATAATGATTGTTATGCTGTCATTATTGTGTGTTCTTCACTCTACTGAGTGTGTTACATGTGGAAGTACAACAAAAGGCTGGATTGAGCAAAATCATCAGCATTCAGTATTCCTACTTCCCAGAGAGAATGATATGCCATAAGAAATACATGCACTCTGAAGAAATGTCATTCCCCTTCCTCTGACAATCCTCGACTGTGAACTACAAAGAGCACATGAATATGTTGCAGAGATGGTTGGAGCAAGATTGTTTCACTTCGTTAGTGTGAAAAACTGTCTAATGAGCTGCTGCAGAGTGAGTTTATCAGTTACAGAATGCATTAGTTTTGTCCCTGACTTTACTGATATGTTCATGGATCTATTTGCAACACATACCACTAAATTCACCAACAGAGTCTTCTACTGTACGTTCATGGATGTAATTTAGGGGTCGCAACTGCAACCGCTGGCTTACTCCTTGCGACCCCTGGCACTGCATTTGTAACCTCGGGCCTCTGGGGAGGCAAAATCAGCGACAAGTTGACGGGGACTCTGCATTCCTTATCATCTGCCTGTTTTTCACTATACTAATAGTGAATAATATTTTATTATTCATGATTAGTGTAATAAAAATGGAGCACCCTTAGGACCTATGTTGTCAACTGTGTTTGAATTTGAATTTAAAAACATTTGTTAAGCGCACATATACCTGGCGGTTTCTTGGCGCTAAAGGACGTTAGAATCTGGATGAGGGCTGAGGGGACACTTTAAATTGAGAAGGCTTGCAGAAAAAGATACGTTTTAAGGGCCTTACGGAAATCAGGGTACAAGGGAATGGATCTGAGGGCAAAGGGGACAGAATTCCAAAAGATAGGGCCGAGAACAGCAAATTTCACCCCCCCCCCATCCTCTTCTTCCTAAAGCGGGGAACTGAGAGAAGGGACTTGTTGGAGGAACGGAGCTCCCTTGCAGGGATATAGCTTGAGATTGCTGAGTTTATAAAGGCTGGAGCAGTTCCAGCTCAGGCCTGAAACGCGGTACAGCCAAGTTTGAAAAGGGCCCGCTCCCTAATGGGCAACCAATGTAAGTTCTTCAATACAGGGGTAGCGTGATGCAGTTTAGGGAGACCATAAATGAGACGGGCCGCTTGGTTGTGAACCAGCTGTAGGCGTCGAAGGGCGTAGGCCGGAACGCCATTGTACAGAATATTACCATAGTCCAGCCGTGATAATACCATTGCCATCATGATGAGTTTGAGAGCAGAGGGAGAGAAGAATCTGGAGATTTTCCGGATAGTGCGGAGAGTGAAAAAGCAAGAGGATACCACCATACTAATCTGGGAGTGCAAGGTGAGATTTTGATTTAACGTGATCCCAAGTGTTTTAACTGAGTGGGAACGTGAGGGGGGGACCAAGTGAAGGGGGCTAGAACGTGGGGGTCCAGGGACTGGATGTACCACCCGTGAGAACCAACTCAGTTTTATCTGGGTTAAGTTTGAGGTGGTTAAAGTTCATCCAGTCCCTGATGAAAATCAGAACTGATTGGAAATTATGAATAGATTCAGGGGAATGAGAAAGGTTAAAGATCAACTGGAGGTCATCTGCATAATTAAAGACAGTGACCTCCAGTTGCTGTACAGCAAAAATAAGAGGGAAAATATACAGGTTAAATTAATGAGGGGAGAGGGAGGAACCTTAAGGGACACCACATTGCACTTTACGTGGGGGAGCAGAAAACCCTTCTATATGGACAGCCTGGGTGCGGTCCCTAAGGAAGGAGGTAAGCCAAGCCAAAGGAGGCCCACCGATGCCCGCCGCCCTGACACGGGTGAGAAGAATGGAATGATCAACCGTGTCAAAGGCAGCGGACAAATCTAGGAGGACCAAAGCCTGAGGCCGGCTTATATCCATCCCCTCCCTGAGGCTGTCCAAGACTGAAACCACAACCCTCTCAGTAGAATGACGAGGGCGAAATCCAGCCTGACAGGGGCCAAACAACCGCTGTCCTCCACAAAAGAGCTGAGGACAGAGGAGTTGTGACATTCCAAGATTTTGCCCAAGTAAGGGAGAAGGGAGATGGGACGGTAGTTAGTAAGGGAGGAAGGGTCCGCACCGGGTTTTTTCAGTAGGGGAATGATTATAGCTACTTTATGAAGATCAGGGACAGTGCCGTTCCTGAGGGAATCATTTAGGAATACCAAGGGGGGGGATAGGACAGGCTTGAAAAATTTCTCTCAGGACGGGAGCTGGGCAGACATAAGAGGGGGAGCCTGATTTGACACGGACCCCAGAGAAGATAGAGTTTCTCTGGTCAGTGGGGGTATGTGATCTAAGTGAGACCTATTAGGGGGGTTTTCGGGGACAGGAGGGAAAGGGGGAGGAGGGGGTATGTTGGCCTTGATAGCTGCAATTTTCTCGCCGAAAAAATTGTTTAATGAGTCACAGAGGGCTTGGGAGGGGGAAGGTCTGACAAAGCCAGCTCGTGGATGGTAGAGAAAATTTCTCTAGGCTGATTTTCAGCTGAGAGTATTTTATCAGAGAAATAATTAGTCTTGGCTAAGAGGATTGCACTTTTGTATGCATTAAGCATGGACGAATAGTGAGTTTTTAGTATTGGGCAGTAAGCACGCCTCCAGGCACGTTCGGCCTGACGGGTGGCTAACTTCTTTCCCTTGAGTTCATCAGTGAACCATTTGTTGGCATTATGAGCACGTTTCACTGTGACATGTTTCAAGGGGGCCACTTGACTGCATGACCTGGATAGCCAGACATTGATAGCGGCTACCTGAGAAGAGGAAGAGAGTTCGTCTAGAGCCGGGTAAGCATCTTGGAGGGAAAGGCAAAGGGAAGAGATGTCAACCTTTTTCCAATTGCGAGCCCAAACATTCCTGGGGAGGGTAGGACGCCTGGACCGGTGGAAGTCTAAGGAGAACGAAATCCAAAAATGGTCTGACCAAAGACAGGGTGTGATGGCAGGGGGAGAGACCGGGATGTTCAATGACCAGATTTGGTCTAAGATGTGACCCTTAATGTGAGTAGGGGCAGACACATGTGAGGTGAAGTTTAAACTATGAAGGAGGTCTGTAAAGTCTCTAGATGCGGCGTCTTCCGCAGGGTCAAGTGGCCAGAAATTAAAATCGCCAAGAACTAAAACAGAGGAGTTGTTAACTGCTAGTGTGGCAAGTAGTTCCTGAAACTCGGTAACAAAAAAGGGGGTAGGGTGGGGTGGGCAGTAGACAAGGACGCAGTTGATAGGGATTTGAAAAGAGGCAGATCGCATCACTAAACACTCAGCTCACCTGATGGTCGGAGAGGAGGGAGTTTGAAAGTGAAAGTCCGACCGGACAATCAGAGCGAGACCTCCACCTACCTTGCCCAGCGGTCGATCGGCCCGCAAGGCTTAATAAGAAGAGGGTAGGGATGCAAGAATATTGGGAAGGGAGTCTGGGCAGAACCAAGTTTCTGTCAGGAATAAAAGATCAGGTTTATAGGAGTCCAGAAACACAAAAAGTTCAAGGTGGTGTTTCACTGCTGATCTAGTATTTAGAAGAAAAGCCAAAATAGTAGACACTGGCCTCGAGAACTGGCAAGGTTCTAATTGGAGAGGGGGCAGGGATGAAAGGAGAGGCAAGGTAGGTACGGAAAGGGGAGTGGGGTGGGATCGGGCAAGGCCGAGGTTGGAAATAGTGGACGCTGAAATGGGGCTAAGGGTTCCGGGACCTTGATAACGATAAAGTTCCTCTGAGGAATAAGTTAAAATTTGGGCATAGTGTGGAGCCCCTTGCCCCGGCCGGCCGCGGACAGGCGCAGACGGGCTTGCCTTAGGCACGCCTTCGGCGCGCCACTGGCGCGCCCGCTGCGCGTGCGCATGGGGTGTTGCTTTTGTAGCTTAGGTGCGCGGTGACTGGAGCGCTACCCTAGGGAATGCTCTGCCCCTCCAAAGATGGCGGCCACAACCCCGTCAGCCCTCCGTATCAAGCGGCACTCAGCCGTGCTGGACCGGGGCTAGGGGAGCGGTAGTTGGAGTGAGGGAACAGCAGCGGCCAGGTAAGGAGACCAACAAGAATGAAGATTTAAATTAGCAACAGTAAAAACTTTCAGAGCGAGCCCACAAGCGACCGCAGCAGCTGCGAACCAGCTGCTATCAGGTTCTAGCGCGTCCGCTACGCGTGCGCATGGGGCGTTGCTTTTGTAGCCTAGGTGCGCAGTGACTGGAGCGCTACCCTAGGGAATGCTCTGCCCCTCCAAAGATGGCGGCCGCAACCCCGTCAGCCCTCCGGATCAAGCGGCACTCAGCCGTGCCGGACCAGGGCTAGGGGAGCGGTAGTTGGAGTGAGGGAACAGCAGCGGCCAGGTAAGGAGACCAACAAGAATGAAGATTAAAATTAGCAACAGTAAAAACTTTCAGAGCGAGCCCACAAGCGACCGCAGCAGCCGCGAACCAGCTGCGAACCAGCTGCCACCAGGTTCTAGCGCGTCCGCTGCACGTGCGCATGGGGCGTCGCTTTTGTAGCCTAGGTGCGCGGTGACTGGGGCGCTACCCTAGGGAATGCTCTGCCCCTCCAAAGATGGCGGCCGCAACCCCGTCAGCCCATAAATGTTAAATAAAAATGGTTTTAAATATATGTTGTATGTGTGCTTGTGGATTAGAGTGTGTCTAAGTGAGAAAGTGCTTATGAGTTTCAAATGTTTTCTGTATGTGTAAGCATGTGTTTGTGAGTGAAAGTGATTAACAGTCAAATGCCAGGGAGTGAGTGAGATTGTGTGAGATCGAGGCCTATATTTACAATTCTTTAACGAAATGAAACACAGCACCAAAATTTCTGTCTCCCCGATGCTGGTGCAATTTTGGCTGCCATGTGCCAATGCACATACACTTGTGCCAGAGAGCAAAGGGATTTATTTTAAAACACATGGGTGGTTGCATGGGAACACATATGACCAGCCATGAAATGCCTCTCGTTACAAAATAATGCAAAGCAGAGCATAGCTCAACTGTGTGTTGCCTTGTGATACTATCCAACGCAATTCCTCAATTGTTATGATGGTTTCAGGGACAAAATAATGAGTACAAAATGTATACTTACAAAAATATTGAGACAAAAATATAGATTTCAAAAAGATCGAATCCCTATACTATGCTTTTTTAATTGTATAGTTGTCTAAAATATGGATTTTTAAATAAATATAAATGTAAACAATAATGATTCAGTAAATATTACATATTAATAATAATGTAATCAAAATAAAATATATTCACTAATTAATAAAAAAAGTAATTACATATATCTAGTTTAAAAATATTACTATATTATTATTTTAAATTATATGATTTATAAATACTTTAAAATATGTAATATTAGAATATATATATATATATATATATATATATATATATATATATATATAAACATATATTCAATAACATAACATATTTGCAAGTCAAATAATTGTAATTACAAATAGAAACTCAAACAAAATAAAAAATTTGAAATTACTCAAAATAAATACAATATTATTATAATTTTAAATAACGAAAGACATATTAATATAAATGTTAACAATATAAATAAACTACTAATTTTTCAAATGAATACATATACTATTCCCACTACAACTAATAAATATTAGACAAAGGGGCAGTTTAGGATGTCGGCCGGAGTTGCCTCCGGCCAATATCCCTGCAGTTTATACTGCAACTACGATGTGACCCCACATGGTACGGTTGCAAATTCTTATTTCCCTACTGGGGCTTGTGCGGAGGTTGGGAACAGGCTGCAGCAAAGGCTCTCTTAGAGAAATTAGAGTTATTGTAAATCATTGCACCATGTGGCTGCCCACAACTGTAGGCCACAGAGAGAAGGGGGTCCATGCTAGGACATCATAATCGTGAGGTGGCATACATACGAGATCCTGTGGTGGTTCTGACTGGCTGATGTGCTCATTGTAAGCCAGTCAGATTGACCGGCCGGTTTCAAATTTGACCGCCGTCATTGTAATACAGCGGTCGAATTTGAAACTTTGGTTGTCGGTCTGACAGGAGGAGTAACATTTACAAGTTCCAATACAGACAATGCAACAGTAGGAAATATTTTGGATGTCAGAGGGGTAAAACTTACTATTCCCACTGCACTCAGTGCAACAGTAGGAAACGTGTTGGATTTCCGAGGGGTAACATTTACTATTCCCACTCCTGTCAGTAAAACAGTAGGGAAAGTATTGGATTGCAAAGTGGTAAAATGTACTATTCCCACTCCAGTCAATGCAACATTTGGGACAGAGTTGGATTTTGTAGGGGGTAAAATTTACTATTGCCACTCCAGTCAGTGCAACATTAGGGAAAGTGCTGGATTGTGGAGGGGTAAAATGTACTAACCCACTTCATTCAATGTGACAGAAGGGAAACTGATTGATGGCACAGGGGTACATTTTAGTATTCCCACTCCAGTCAGTACAACAGAAAATTGTGGAGGGGTAAAATTTACTATTCCCACTCTACTCAGTGCAAAAGTAGGGAAAGTGTTGGAATGCCCAGAGTTAAAAGTTACTGTTCCCACTCTAGTCAGTGTAACTGTAGGGAAAGTGTTGGATTACAGAGGGGTAAGATTTACTATTCCCACTCCAGTCAGGGCAACAATAAGAAAAGAGTTGGATTGGGGAGGAGAAACATTCACAACTGTCACTGCACTCCATGCAGCATTAGAAACAGCGTATTTAACTTGAAGTGAAATGAATCATTTCAAGGCTATGTTAGATAACAAAAAAGAAAAATATTTAAAGTTAAAAAATCGATATTTTTTAAATTAACAAATTACATGTTTATCACAATGTTTAATGCATATTATAAATTAATACAAATGTTATTTTTATCAAAATACCAACATCTAGTTGCAAAATAACGACAACCAATAAATACAATATTATTTACAATTAAAAGCAAAACACAATTAACACATACAATAATAAACTACAAGTTAAGAATAAAATGATTACTCTTTTTAATTTTGTATTACTTACATACCTTTTACCCTATACCTCTACAAGCTACACACCACACATCTTAAATTTATCTTGGCAGTGATATTATTTAGACATTTTACATAAATAAATATCTATTACAATATTAATACTAAAACTAATAATCAACAAATACATTTAATTTCCCCCCCCCTTTATCTATACAAAATAAACAACCCACACCTACTATATACATTTAAAAAAATGAATTAAATATATTATATTTAATTAACTTCCCACCTTTTACCCCTACAGATATAACTCATACATATAACCTAAACAATATTTAATGTCATATTTACACAATTAATTATAATTTAAACAATTACTAAAATGTTGCAATTAACATAACTTTCTACACACGCTTTAACCATACAAAAACCACAAAACACCCCCCGAAAAAAAAATATAATACACAAATGTAATAATTAGTTATCAAATAATTAATTATTTATAATAATACATGATTTAAACTAATTATAAATAAGTTACTTCTCACCCTATATCCATACAAAAGCCACAACCCGCACTTTGAATTTACCTTGAAATTTTTTTTTATACAAATAGTGTAAATAATTATCAATTAAATAGTTATAAATAATAACCTTCCCACTCTATACCCCTACAAAACATACAGCTAGATTCATCAAGCCCAATTGTGCTCGCAAAGGGCCAGATTCTGAGAATCTGGCCCTTTGCGAGTGCAATTTTTGCATTTGGGATTCATCATCCCAAATGCAAAATTCGCTAATAAAGAATTCGCACATTTGCGAGGAAATGCATTTAAGGAATCTCTGTTTGAGATTCCTTAAATGCAATTCATTAACCATTTCTACATTGCGAATTTGCTATTTTTGGTCGCTATTTACCACGAAGTCTGACTTCGTGGTAAATAGTGAAAAAATAGAAAAAAGCACTTTAGTGCATTTTTCTTAATTGCATGTTACACACACGCATGTCCTTTGGACATGTGTGTGCGCAACACCTGTGTAAATGTACATTTCAGGGGTGCTACAGGGTGTCCTTTGGACACCCTGGCACCCTTGAAATTGCAATCTTATTTGCGATTAGCTAATTGCTAATCGCAAATAAGGAATGAATGGGGAGTTATTTCTTATTTGCGATTAGCAATGAGCTAATCGCAAATAAGGAATCAGTGGGAATCGCAATTAATATTGCGATTCCTACATGAATCCCGTTTTGCGAGTTTGTAATAGCGATTCCTTATGAATCGCTATTATAGACTCGCAAAAGGGGTCTTTCATGAATCTAGCTGATAGATCCCACACCTCAAAATTAAAATAAAAAAACATTAATCAGACAATTTACAAAATTAAATATCATTTAAATAATTACTATTCATTTAAAAATGTTAATTATTATTTTTAATTAATTTACTTACCACCCTATTCCCCTAAGAATCCCACAACTCGCTACAGCACTACAAATAACAAAAATCTATAACATTAAATTAAAAAATTACTATTTATTTTCAAACCAGATTAAACGATATTTAAACAAAAAATGTAAAACATTAACAATTAACTTATATATATAAATACACAAAAATAATTAAAAACGTATATTATTAACCATATTTTTAACATCGATATTACATACCTTAAACTTGATATTCTTGTCCACAATATTCTTGCTCACAATATTTCTGTCCATCTATTGTGAGGCATGTGCAATATTTTTGCGTCACAATATTTCCAACTCGATATTTGTGTCAGCCGATATTACTGACTCGATATTTTGGGTCTGATTACGATGAGTGTCGGAAAGCCTGCAACCTCAGGTCAGTTGCTTTCCGACACTCATTGTTGGTTAGAATTCCGACCGGCTGATTATGTTACAGCTGGCTGGAATTAACACCACACAGTCATTCCAGCTGGCTCCTGACAGGCTTGAGGAGCCCATCGGCCAGTTGGAACTATCCAGTAATCCAAATGGATTGCAGTTTACACTGTACGGATTATGATGCATGGTTTCTGGCAGGGTTTCTATACTGGACTTACAGACATGGAAACCCTGTCGGAAAGCATGTTTGGGGGCCTCTAGCAGGGTCCTCTTTCCTTTGCCTCCAGTTGGAGGATAAGGGGGCACCTATGGTACCCCCGTGTTAATCCCTGCACCTTATGGCAGGCAGCTTGAGGTGCCTGCCATGTGGTGCAGGTATTAACACAACCTCCTATTTCCCTGTGGGAGCATGTGCTATGGCCGGTTTATGGCTGTAACATATACCCCCATAGGAAAATGTGGGAATTCGACCTGGTGGGTTGGTCCCGTTTCCGTGACAGCAGCTGGCCGACATTGTAACAGGTCCCTTTGTCTGAACTTTGTTATGATGTTAAGGTCCTGTAATATGCCTTTCTGGAGAAGATCAGGGCCAGGGGTCATATAATGTCACTTCCTGGGATGTCATTAAGGTCAACAGGTATGTGATGTCTCTTCGACTATCCCTGCCATTTTGGTGAATTGACACCCATGTGTACATTCATAGAATTAGGATTCTTAAGATGATTGGAAAGTTTCTGGATCTAGCATACGTTCTGGCCAAGAGAGAAATAGCCAGGAACTGGAAGGCGCCAGCAGGGCCACAGGTTGATACCTGGAAAAAGGAACTTGAAAAGTAGTCAGGAGCAGAAGACTATTGCTCAGGGAAGCCTGTCGAGGGATAGGTAAAATAGACAGGACCAGGGCGTGGGAAACGTTTTGAGGCGAACTTACGGCAGAAAAGCAGTATGGGCTTACCACAGCCAGCTGCGTTCGAACAGGAGAGAGGGAGGGATGAACAATAGGACCAGAGACAATATGCACTTCACTATATTGACACAAAAAGCTTGACTTGCAAGAACATAGCAATACCCATGAACTCCATTACATCAACTTACAGGCAACTCAAGGGGGGGGACAGTTTTATTACAAAGGACGTTAAGCAAAGCACAGCAGAGAGCAAATGTATTACATAATATGTGCAAGATCGGACATGGATAATACCTGTGTATATATATGTATGTCAATTATGTTTTGAAAATCTAATTAAATCTGGTTGTAAAAAAAATAGAACTAGGACATCTCAGCACTGTGATACTAGCTACTCCCACTATGACATTAGGTAAGGAGGCAACCTTTCTTTAGCCCCTTGCCACTATTTCACATTTTACTTCAAAGGGTAATCCATTGCTCCTTTCAAATGCTTTCATCGGAAAGCCTTTGAATAATCAGCCTTAATGTCCTGAACCTAGGTATTTAATTCGAAAATTGTCCAAAAAAGAGGCCTGGGTGATGCAGGAATGGATGTCTCAGGACCAAAGCTTAATTGTGAACTGTGCAATGTGATTTCCAGGTAAGCAGAATGAAAATCTTTGTATACATTTGACAGGGTGGGGTAACACTTTTGAAAATCAACTTGAAAAGCTTTGAACGGTTTGCAGTGTAAGTAAGTAAATATGTATTTGTTGATTCATTTAAATCATTACAATCGATAAAAAAACAAACATGAACAATAAAAACGACATTATAACTTCAAATTCGCAAAAAAAAAATAAGGAATAAGATTTGACCAATTCCTTTTTTAAGCAGCCACAACTTAAAGTTTCTTAAGGTCAACATTTACAAAATCAATATATACACAAATAAACCACATAAGCCAATTCATTTCGCAATGATAAGAAGCATGAGCAGTGAGCAATGTTCATGATGACAATTCTTAACAGATAAAATGTATGTTACATAGATCCGCAGATTAGATGATATCAGTAAAGTTGACAAATGAGGTAGATAACAAATAGTAAAATGCATTTGTACTGACGTTATAATCACAATATAATATGGCTAAAATTTTTGTCTTTATTCTCTAAATAAACTTATAACCACAGTAATGTATGTGCCTATTTTATAAAACCGCCTCATCACAAGATAATAGTTTTTTTCCAGTTTGCAGTGAAATCTTAGGGGGCCATTACGATGCCGGACAGAAAAGGCTTCCATACGCCGCGCTCACAGCAAAAATCCACCCGCTTCACTCTCGGCATCTCTGTCGGGCAAATTATGATGCAATGCATCGAAAATCCTACCACGGCACACAGAACTCACAAATGACCGTCCGCCATGCTCAGTAAAATGTTGCAAATACAACCACGGCGGGCGGACAAAGCACTTTAAGGGACTAAAAAGGCTGCTCCTGCCGTGGAATGACTGCATGGCCAATTACGATGAAACCGCGGAGCTGGAGGACAAAGCATTTTGTTCCGATTTTCTTGCTCGTGCATAGACCAAATGAATGGCGTAGTAACAAACTGAACAGTGATGCACAAAGTGCCCCTGCACTCGATGCTGCCCTCAATAACATCACACACGCCACAATGATACACCCCAAATGTTCATTAGCCATATAAGCCATGCCCAGCATGGCAGAAACACCTGGAGGACATCACTCATTTGGACACACTTACATACCACAGCATAAAATCAACTCACTTCCTGGACCAGCATCCTTTGCTCACCAGAAACTGACACAGAAAGACAATACACCATTTACGCACACAGCACAACATCACATACACCGATCTCCACAATACACCACTTCCGACCCACACACCTGACACACATTACATAACTCCACCACCCACTGCACCCTGCATTTGTCTTACCTTTGCATCATGGCCAAACAGAAAATGCCCAAATTCACCGACACAGTTGAATTCACCGACAGTTGAAAGTGATAGTAGACGAGATAATAAGGGTAGAACCACATTTGTATGAGAGCCTGGTCCAACACACCTAACTTGCGCCCAAAAAACAGATGTAAATAAGGATCTACAAATGAATCAATGCTGTAGAGAGCACTCTACGCACACTTCATGACATCAAAAAGCGGTGGGTCGACCTAAAGGCCCGGGTCAAGCACCGGCGCCAGAGGAACCACGAGGCGGCCCAAAGAACTGGTGGCATCCCTCCCATACCACGACTAACCTTCATTGAATAGGAGGAGAAGGTGCTTGCTATACTGCATCCCGAGAGTCTCACAGGAATCGAGGGGGGAGTGAATGCTGGTAAGCACAAACAAAATGATTACATTCCACTGTAATGTACTATTGGGCACAGCAAGTGAGCCTCAATTGACAGACAAAATCAAACTCATGTAGAATGCATGCTGTCAATATTAAGGCTAGCATTTCCTCCCTCTGCTTCACCTTAGAGGTAGGTAGCCATCCTACTGTGGAGGGGGTTGTTGGGACCTGACAGCAAGACCACAACTCCCACAAGGCCCTCTGTTTTCCCTCCCAAACAGCAGGGAGCTATTTGACCACCACATCCCGCACTTGTGAGCCAACTCTGTCAAGCTGCATAAGCTGCAGCCAGTGCCCACACACACAATACCATTGAGAGTTCACATTAATCAGTGTCAGTGATGAAGTCACATGTCACTGCAAAGCAAAACCCAGGAATGCAGGGGCCAAAACCCAATGTGCAAATAGCATTATCTCAATGCATGAAGGCTCACATCAACACCACACATGCATGTAGACTCAGTCAAAAAATACAAACCACACAAGGCTAGTACAAAAAGCACAACAAAAAACAGGAAGTTGTGGCATAGTAGACAGTCATAGCAAAGTCACAAATATCCTAGCATGAACAGAAGTGGATGAGCAACAAGTTGGTTCCAGAGGACATGTACTTGGAAATACAATATCTGTAGATATGAAATTGTTGCTACAGCCATGTCACATCACTGCTGAGCAATGTATTTACCTCTACATTATGTCCCACTACTGACATACTGTTAGGAATGACAAGTAATGCCAAGAGGAAAAGTCCTGTCGTCTCAATCAAAATGTGCCATACATGAACATCAAAATTTGTGCTGTGTACTGAACATGCTGACAATCCAACCTCTGTTCAACAGGTGACTCGCCAGCAACAGCAGGCACCCATGCAATAAACCCAGCCAGTCTCCCACCCAGGAAGTAGAGCCCTGGGATGCAGGCTCCCTGGTCTTTATGGATGAGGAGGACCGACCTAGCCCCTCCAGCTGCCCAGGCAAGCTCAGTCTCCGGACCTCATTGTCCCCACCAACACCACTACCACCACCACTCCTACAACAGCTGCAACAACAACACTGTCCCCTGCAGCACCAACATGTATAACAGCCACCTCCACCATCACCACCGCTGCCTCCAAAACTGTTCCTGTGCCAATTGTTGCCAATACCACCAGGCAGCCTTGGGATGCTGGGGACAGTGTGCGGCACCAGCGCCAGGTGCCGCCACAGGTCCGTGGCAGCAGGGCAGGTGGGTGGCCAACTGGGAGACAGTCACAGCAGGACAAAGAGACTGAGGCCCAGTCCACCATGAAAATGGTCCTTGGGGCATATCAGCAGAACCAGGGAAAGATGGGCCGGGTCCTTGATGTAACTGAGAGAACTCCACCTGCTGCAGAGGTCCATGGACACTCATTTGGGACAAATTGTACCAGCTTGTGGGTGTCCTGAGGGATATGCATGCAGCACAAATAGCTGCCCATCCGCCTGATGCCAGCTGGATGATAGTCACAAAACAGCTGAGGGGGCGTCCGAAAAAGTCCTAGGGAGGATCACGTGGCAAAGCACCATGCTGTACCAGTTCTCGGAGCCAACGTTGATGGTACCACTGTCACACTGAACTTTGATTTTGTTGTAAATCCGATCCCACATTGCCACACGGATGGGAGTGTACTGTTTGACTGTAGAATCCCATCATTGTGTGTTCTATTCGAACCATCCATGCATCATCAATTTCAACTTCAACCCTCACCTGTCACTCATTTACAAATAAACACAAATCACACCTGTATGCCTGTGTCAAGAGTAATATTTATCAAAGTAAGTAGCATGTTAACTCACATTGCAATGTATCATTATACGTGAATGCGAAAATCCATTGAGAAAGTAGAGGAACCTGGAACAACACAAGAAAAATACAGTGAATTGACATATGATGGCAGTACAGGAAAAGCAGTGCCCTAGGCAACATTGCACAAGATGCATATCAGTTAACACAGGCCACCACCATCAACATGGAAAGAAGAGGGATGGGAGCACACAACTTCACCTCTCATCACAGTTTACCCCTCATCATCCTGGTAATGCACTGCAGTTGAAATGCCTACTTATTTTTCAGTGGAAGTGGGTAACCACAGCTGGATGCAGGTTAGTACTTTCAATCCCTAGACACATGTGTTGCACAAAATTATACCTTTGAGATCGGTGTCTGCTGAGAAAGCTGCCACAATACACTAATGTCTCCGTACCTCTCACAGCCCAACTCAGGTGAAACACCCAAAGCTACATTGCAAGTAAGCATTTTTACCAAACTGCATTTACCAGAATGCCAATGGGTGAACCGTGCTTGGGAGGTGAAGTAGTGTGCTCACATCCCCCTGATGACATCAATATGGATATGATGTAGGTTGTTATAACACACACAGCGCCGATCAATGAATCCCACAAGAGCCAGTATCAAAACACATCCTGTCATGTGGCCAAGGGTGACATTGTCGCATTCACGAACTCAAGTCCAGTTACAGGGGCTTTTCAGGGGTCATGTACAGTCTTTTTGCATTTGTTCCCACATGAACAACAGTCACTGACTCTGCTGGACCTTTTGGCCCTGACTCAGCTGACTCAGTCGGTCTCCAAGCCTACCCACTGAAGGGGCCACTTGATTGATTTGGTATGTTCTAATTTCGAACTGCACGTTGAAGATCCATTGCCTGTTACCTGGTCTGATTATTCCCTGATTACATTCTCTTGGGACTTGGGAAAATCTTCTTGCGGGCCATCCTTGCCACTGGGCCCTCCCACCCATAAGATTAATATTCCGGGATTAATAGAGGCCCTTAACCACTCTCAGGTAGACCCCGCTGCTGACCTTGAGGGCGCGGTTGGCCGGTTTAACACCTGGGCTAGCTGAGGAGTCGAATCCTCATGCAAATCTTTGCCTACCAAGGCTCACCGGCCTTCCTCCTCTCAGCCCTGGTATTCAATTATTTTAAAGAAGATTAAACTGGGCTATAAGAAGCTCGAACGCCAATGGCGGGTTTCTTATTGCTCAGCAGCTAAATCCAATCTGCACACGGCACAGAGAATTTACTATACAGCTGTCAGGAAAGCTAAAAGCTATTTTTATGCTGATAGAATAATTAAAGCCAATAACAATATTAAAGAGATTTTTTCTATTGTTAAAAGCTTTATGTCGCCCTGCGCGGAGCATAAGGCCATCCCTGCCTCCCCAGGATGGTGTGAGGAACTTTCAGCATTTTTTATTATTAAAATTCAATTAATTCAAGAAAGCCTGGCTTTATCAGTGGCACTGCAGAGCTTTCTCCTAGCACCCCCTCTCGTTACCCCTCCCAACTCACTATTCTCGCAGTTTGCCCTGGTTGAGAAGTCTGACATCCTTACTATTCTTAAATCTCTTAAGTCAGGCTCTACCTCTGACCCGTGCCCGGCCAGAGTCCTAGCAGGGGTGGCAGATATTGTGTGCACTGAAGTTACGACCATTGTCAACTGGTCACTTCAGTCGGCGACTGTACCGGGACAATGGAAGCAAGCTAAACTTCTCCCTCTTCTCAAAAAAACAACGTCGGACCCCTTTGTACCAGCCAACCATCGCCCAATATCCTTACTACCAGCATTGGCCAAAGTTTGCCAAAAGGCGGCTTTCTGTCAACTGGAAGCCTTTGTGGAAACTTCTAGGCTCTGCATCCGGACCAGTCAGACTTCAGAACATCTTACAGCACAGAGATGGCGGGGGCAATTAGGGAGTGCCTGGATGGGGGCGGCAGAGCGGCTCTCATTTTATTGGACCTATCTGCCGCCTTTGACGCGGTACCTCACCAGCTTCTTCTCTCCCGTCTATCTGCCATTGGCTTCTCTGGGGCAGTGTGGGCCTGGCTGGAATCTTTTTTGGATGCCCGCACTCAGCAGGTCTGGATGCCTCCTTTCTCATCCTTGGCCAGGGAGGTCTTGATGGGAGTCCCCCAGAGCTCGACTCTGAGCCCATTGCTTTTTAACATCTATCTGACTCCATTGATCTCCCTGGCTGAAGAGTTGGGTGCCAAAATCATGGCTTATGCTGACTACACCCAGCTTCTATTCCCTTGGAATGGCCCCGACCTGTGCACAGGGGCCGCACAGGGTTTCCTTGCCGCCTTGTTTACATGGCTGGCACAGGCCAAACTCAAGTGCAATGAGGGGAAATCTGAAATACTGCTGTATGGCCAATTTCCACCCCTTTTCACAGAAGCCTTGTGGCCCCCTGATTTCCCCCGCCAAGTTTCTGAGGGTGGTCCGGCTAAGAACTTGGGAGTCTGGTTCGGGGAGGATCTCAGGTTCTGTGAACACATTAAGAGACGAACGGGTGTCTGTTTTGGTACACTCAAGTCGCTGAGTAGATTCTTCCCTATGCTCCCTCAGCCGGCGAAGGAAATGGTGGCTCGGGCACTCATCTTGTCCCGTCTGGATTACGCCAATGCGCTTTTTATAGGCATTCCGGGATATTTGGTGAACAAACTTCAACTGATCCAGAACGCAGTGGCCAGACTCCCATTTAACATCTCTAAGAGATCCAGTATAAGGTCACACCTGTGTGACCTTCACTGGCTGCCCGTGGTCCAGCGGGTGCAGTTTAAGGCCCTCACTTTAGCTCATAGAGCTCTGAATGACTCAGGACCCTCCTATACTAGGAAACAGGTGGCCTTTTACACCCCTCATTGATCCCTACGATCTGCTTCCCACCGTCTGATGGCCAACCCCTGCTTCTGTTGTTCTAGGATGGGGTGTCAGTCACTTTCGGTCAAGGTAGCCAGTCTCTGGAATGGTCTTCCTGTCTCGCTGCGCCACACCCAGGACTTCCGTTGTTTTAAGAAACTTCTCAAAACTCATCTTTTTAATCAGGCTTTCTAATCTTTCTCCTTCCGCTTGTCTGCAGTCCACATCGCACCAGGATACTCATGAGTAATTGAGCGCGTTATAAGACTCATATAGCATAACATAACTGATGACATACCCATGCCAAATCTCCTTCTCAACGGAAGTTATCTCATCCTGAATGGCCACAACTGCTGTAGTTTACAGGAAGGCGTCCCATAAATAGGAACACTTGCACTACGTGTTTACTTGCCATAGCAATGTTCTCTTTAATCCCACATATGTGCTTGTAGATGGGTGGTTGTGGCATCACATTCCCACAAGGAAAGCAGACTTCAATTAGTGATGCAGGCTCAATGGGATTTTGTTTCAACAAGTAGTCGCTCTCACATCAGGCTGCGAGGCCTTCGATTCCCAGGTGCCTTTACCGTCCCTCGCGATTCACTGTCTGTGAGACACACTTGTTTTTTGGCTACTGACACACCAAATTATCAATAGGGTCTGATACTGAAGACTTTGCACATTTGTTCTACTTGAAGACTCCAGCCTTGTCACTTTGTTGCACACTAATAACGGAGCCCTACTACGTGTCACTCCTCATATTTTCCGACTGCATTTGGCGGTTTCACATCAACCTTTTGCGAGTAGTGCAGATTGCTGGTTTTCCGGCTCCTCTTACACAATGGCAGCCCGTCCAGTGGTCCAGGCAAACTCTGGTCAGTTGCAACTGTACTGTGAAGGGATGCAGCTCATCTTTGGATGAATACCATTACCTGTGCTCCGCATCAGTTATAGGCTGACCTTCCGCTATGCCTATTTCACCTACATGCAACCTGTGTTCTATTGTTGCAGATGCCCCTTTCAATGGGTCATGGATGTTTTCCTTTCAAACACATCCCATGCTGATCTTGATTATGACCTGTGGGTGAGTCCTTTGTTGGCCCACAACCAAGTCTGTTTCGGGGATAGCCGTTTATGGGATGCCTTTCACCGTGTCAGTCAGAATGTCAACTGCACTTGTGCATTTGCGCAACGGCTCCTCTGCCATGCCTACATCGAGCCACTCCCAGTTTTCCATGAAATGCTCCTTTCATCCTTGTGGTGTGATGAGCACACTGTTCCTTCATGCTACTGTTTGGATGGCGTTCATTTTTGCTGAAGCTGATTTGGATAATCTTTTGGAACTGGTTGCCTTCAAAGCTGCATGTGCCTTCTTGGATCGTTAACTACTTACCAGCATCCGGAACTGTTGGTAACTAATTCAATATTGTCTCAACATTTCTCGCCTCCTTCTAACAAAGGTTCTCAGCCATCTCATATGTTGGCTCTGTTTAAATTAGCTTTGACTTTGCTGACCTCTGTAGTCTGTTTTGCTTGGTACCATGGAACTGAGGAAGGGGAGGCTGTCATGTGTCCGTTGGGGTGATTGACGCATTTTATGAACCCGGCTTCTATAGTGCAGCTGATGCACTTGTAAATCCCTGACTTTGAAGGCTTGCAAGTAGCTTCATTCATGTCTGTCACATGGGAACTGTCCATAGAGCTTGATCTCTCGCGCTCCTGGAGTACTGTCTGCACATTCTGTCCGTGGTCGAACAACAATGTCCCTTGTTATTCTGTACCGGTCAGGCCCTATCACCACGACTTAACAGAGTTTTGCACCTACAAGTGACAATGCGTGCCTCTTAGATGTTATGGGGTGGTGGGCTTGGTGCCCCACTTTTGGGGAGGGCTCTATGCAGCGAAAAGAGGGACATAGCACATGTGATCTACATTTGACCATCAATGGGCTGAGGTGTCTGTTCTGCTGACAAAGCCCATAGTTTTGGGACATTTGATACAGGTACTTCCAGCGGGAGATGGGGGTTGTGGATCTTCATCCAGAGTGCTTAGTGAACTACTCTCCGCTCGCGGAGTTTGTGAAGTTTCGGCAACTTCGTGCTTCGCAATGAATGCAAAGTTGTCAAATACTTTGCAATCTACAGCGTAGCGTAGTTGTTTTCTTCCTCGCGCGCTCAATAGCATTCTCACGTGCGCTGTAATGACTTACCGTGGTTCTGCGTTCGCCTTCTCGCTTTTCTCTCCCGGTCGCATGCGCCACAAGGTTTGGCATCCGGCCGCACAATCCCGCAAGACTGTGCGAACGTGATCACGTCATTAGGACGTGCGATCTTCCTTTCGGCGCAGTGTTGGTAAGATGGCGTTTCCGAACATGTAGAAACTACAATCTGGCACAGAATATCTCTCGAGCATGATAAAACCTTCTCGAAAATGATCATTTTGCTCAGAAAAAAAACCCTCAGATTGTGATTTGGCTGTAGTCTTTTGTGCAAGGAGTCCTCTTTTTTTCTACTCTTTTTTTCAAGAGTCTCCAACTTCCTGTTCCTGTCTAGCAGGCTCCTCCCAGTGCTTTGTCCATGTGCTGTTCGCTTTTTGTGTATGTCTGCTGCATCATATCATCATTGGATTGGATTTATTGAGGGATTTTGGATTTGAAATTTTATTTTACAAGTAAGATGGAGAATTGGTGTACATGTTTGTTTGATTTGGGCTTTTTTTTTACCTACATTTTTCTGGACTTTTCAATCCTTGTTAAAAACTATTGTTGAGGGAGGCCTGTACTTTCATGAGGGGCCAAGTTGTATTTCTTTGAAATTTCATCAAGTAGGCCCAGAGGTACCCATGGGTCCAGCCATGTTTCTGTGGTGTCTGTTGAATTTCAAGTTTTTAAACTTCATGGATGGCATTGGATTCAATTGCCAACTGTGTTTTTTTGGAGTGAAATTTCAGTTTTTGTGTGTGTGTTAATTAAATATTGGCTTTTCAACTCTAGGAATTCATATAGTTAGTGTAGACCTGCTTGGGTTCATTGTATGTACTTTCTGTGGGTGGCCTGGCCATGTGGTGGCGGCCATTTTGTGGGACCAGCCAGTGTGCTTTTGCCATAGGCCTCCAAGGTTGTGGCCTACTCTGCCAGTAGGCCCAGAGGTACTACTCGAGTCATCATGGGTGCATGAAAGTTAATCAACTGTTTTTGTAGTGTTTGTTTAATTTGTAACATCATGTATGGCATGGATGGCTTTGGATTGATTTGCAAAATGTTGTTTTTGGGGTGCAATTTCAGTTTTTTGGTGTGTAATAAATAATAGGGCTTTTTCTGCCAGTAGGTAACCCTAGGACTTCAGCTCGCGTAGTTTTGGTAACTTTGCACAGTGCAACAACGCAACCTCACAGTTTTTGTCTTGTTCGCGCGCTCAACCTGCGTGCTTGCACACGCGATAACCACTTTTTGTACAGGTCACGCCTCCGAACACGTCGAATTTGCAATCTTGTGAGTAATATGTCTCGAGTTGCATAAAACCTTCTCGAAAATGATGATTTTTTTATTTTTACAAAAAAAACTCCTCAGGTTGTCATTTGGTTGTAGTTTTTGGAGCATGGAGTCATTTTTCTGTTCATTTTTTTTTAAAAGAGGAAGGAAGTTTCACAGAGACCTCCACTTCCTGTTCCTGTCCTTTGTATGTACTTTGTTGTTTTAAGGTGGGCTGGCTCACCATGTGGGTGGTGGCCATTTTGTGAAGCCAAGCATTGTGCTTTTGCCATAGACATGCATTGTCTGTCTTCTCTTTCTTTTCATGTTGTTGTAAGTGGCCAGGCCCTGTGGTGGCGCCCATTTTGTGTGACCTTCCACTGTGCTTTTGCCATAGGCCTCCATATTTGTGGCCTATTCTGACAGTAGGCCTAGAGTCTCAGAGGTAGTCATCGGGGGTGTTTGATGTAACTGTTTCTTTGTTGTCTGTTGAATTTAAACCTCATTTAGGGCATGGATGGCATTGGATTGAATTCCCAAATGTGGTGTTTGGGGTGTAGTTAACTTTTTGGATGTGTGTTAATAAATGCCTTTGTTGTTGTTGTTGTTGTTGTTGTGTAACTTTCCAACCTTTTTAGCCATGCAGATTTTCTTTTTTGATTTGAGCTGTGATGTGTAAATAACAGGCATCCTCCTTTGTCTCCCAATATAGGGATATAGCTAGGCCTGCTTGAGTTTATTGTATGTACTTTCTTGTTGGTGGGCTGACCATGTGGGTGGTGGCCATTTGGTGAAGCCAGGCATTGTGCTTTTCCCATTGGCCTGCATTGTCTGTTTTTTATTCCTTTTCTTATTTTTTGTGAGCGACTGGCCATGTGGTGGCGGCCATTTTGTGGTACCAGCCACTGTGCTTTTGCCATAGGCCTACAAGCTTGTGACCTACTCTGCCAGTAGGCCCAAGGGTACTACTTGAGTCATCATGGGTGCATGAAAGTTAAGCAACTGTTTTCGTGGTGTTTTTATTAAGTTGTAACCTCATGCATTGCATGGATGGCTTTGGATTGATTTGCAAAATGTGGTTTTTGGGCTGGAATTTCAGGTTTTGGGTGTGTTAAAAAGTATGGCTTTTTCTGCCAGTAGGTAACCCTAGGAATTCCACTCGCGTAGTTTTGGTAACTTTGCACAGTGCGACAACGCAACCTCACAGTTTCTGTCTTCTTCGCGCGCTCAATCTGCGTGCTCGCACACGCGATAATGAAATTTTGTAGAGTTCGCGCTGCCGAACGAGCCGAATTTGCATGAAACCTTCTCGAAAATGATGATTTTGTTCATTTTGATAAATAAACTCCCCAGGTTGTCATTTGCTTGTAGTTTTTGGAGCATGGAGTCATTTTTCTGTTAATTTATTATTTTTTTTTTTTTTTAAAGAGGAATTTAGTTCCACAGAGACCTCAACTTCCTGTTCCTGTCCTTTTTATGTACTTTGTTGTTTGAGGGTGGGCTGACCATGTGGTGGCGGCCATTTTGTGTGACCTTCCACTGTGCTTTTGCCATAGACCTCCAAACTTGTGGCCTATTCTGCCAGTAGGCCTAGAGGCCCAGTGGTAGTCATCGGAGGGCTTGATGTAGCTGTTTCTATGTTGTCTGTTGAATTTAACACCATTTAAGGCATGGATGGCATTGGATTGAAATCCCAAATGTGGTGTTTGGGGTGTAGTTAACTTTTTGGAAGTGTGTTAATAAATGTCTTTGTTGTATGTGTTGTTGTTGTGTAACTTTCCACCCGTTTTAGCCATGGGGATCTTCTTTTTTGCATTAAGCTGTGATATGTAACACGCATCCAAATACAATATTTCCCTCACGACCTATTACAGTTTCAACCAAACAATTTTATATCTGCTTATTTTCCATACACAAGGTGACTCCAAATGTAACTATTTTTAAATTTTCTTTATTTATTCATTTTTTGTCATTTCTTTAAATTATTTGTTCTTTTCACAGAGAAACAGATTTACATAACAACATTTAAAATCTTTAGAGCAATTCATCAATAGACATCGTACAAAACAAAGAGAAAAAGAAACCTAAATATTCATTTATAGTACATGCATACACTCAGTATGCATGTACTATAAATGAATATTTAGGTTTCTTTTTCTCTTTGTTTTGTACGATGTCTATTGATGAATTGCTCTAAAGATTTTAAATGTTGTTATGTAAATCTGTTTCTCTGTGAAAAGAACAAATAATTTAAAGAAATGACAAAAAATGAATAAATAAAAAAAAAAATTAAAAATAGTTACATTTGGAGTCACCTTGTGTATGGAAAATAAGCAGATATAAAATTGTTTGGTTGAAACTGTAATAGGTCGTGAGGGAAATATTGTATTTTGATGTTGTTTTCCCCTCTTTCCCTGACCTAGAAAATATTTGTAGAGGGGGTCCCATATTTATGCTAATATGTAACACGCATCCTCCTTTGTCTTCCCATATAGGGATATAGGCCTGCTTGAGTTTATTGTTTTCTGGCCTTTACCCATGTGCCTGTGATGAGTGACCATGTGGCTGGGGACAGTGGTGGTGGTAGTAGTAGTGTGCTGTTTTGTTTTTGCCACATAGGCCTGTGTATCTTTCCATTGTCCCTGTTGGCTTACTGTTTCCATCCCCATTGCTATCTGCTGCAGGTCACTGATGCTGCATCCATCCGACATGATGCACAAATTAAGGATAAAACAAGTTCCACTTCCACTACATTTGTATTTTAGTTATTTGCTATTCTTACTCTTACGGAGTGTATTAACACTACTAGTAATTAAAATTAATTCTCAACCAATTCCACATTTGACTGATGTTCTTCTGCCTTCTTTGCTTGTAGGTGCACAAAAGACTGAGGAGGAGGTGTCTGTCATCATTCATCGCCAATTGTACTGCCAGACGGACATCCTTCTGTTGTACATGACGTGTGGTGTGACCTGACTAGACATCTCTGCAACTTGTGCAACTGAGTGCTGCTGACATCTGAAGAAGATGGGTCCAAAGAAAGCAGGTACCAGGTCCTCCAAGACCAAGACAGTTGCTGAGAAGAATAAGGTAGAACAGAAGAATGAAGTGACACTTAAGTCTGGTGTTGACCCCAAAACCTTTTTTGGGAAACCAAAAAGTACGCCTGCAGCAGCAGTGTCCGGGGTGCAAGCTGGGGGCAGCACCTCCGCATCAGTGGTCCCAACCCATCAACCCAGGCCCAAGCAGATGAGTGTGGAAGAGGTAGCCAACCTAATGGTGGAAAGAAGTGATGCTGAGCCTGACCTAAACTTATCGCTATCTCAAAGTAGTACACAATCAACGCATGAGGAAAATCAACAGATAGGTGGTGAACAACAACAACAACCGCAACCACCACCTGCAATAGTAGTTGTTGTTCCTCCTGAAGTAGGGGCAGTTCTGTAAATCGAGCCTCATGCAGAGCAAGAAGAAGAGGAAGCCACTCATGCAGGAGATCTATTGCCTTCCAAATCCACACCAAGGAAAAGGAGGGTTAGTCCATCTAGTTTTTCACCAAGCATCCCTTCTGATGATCTAGATCTCACTTGGGAGACACAACAACGTGAGCATGAGAGGGAGACACATCCCAAGACCAGGCTAGGGAAAAGGAGAGTTCCAGAAAGCCTTAAACTTATGGAGGTCGATGTAGAACAGCAGAATAATGATGATGATGAGTCTGACCCAGTCATCACAAGCATCACTTCTGGCCCCGAGGATATGGAGACCAACATTTTTACCCTATCCAGAATGGCTGTGACTAGGGATGTAGCACGCATATCTCCATCACAGGCAACACCAACACGACCTCCAGCTTCCATATTTACATTAGCAAAGGGCCGGCAGCGTCCTACATTCTGCACAAGCACTACCTCAGAAGTAGGTAGTGGTACTACTGAGCAGCCACATAGTCAAATTCAACACACAACCTCCAGTTCATCCGCCATTGAAAGTGGCACCTCTAGCAGGAGACAAAAGTTAAGCTCCCCAGGGAGGGACTTCTTTACAGTTAGCGTAAAGGAGCCGAACATTGCTATGTGCGCCATTTGTCATTACTCTGTTAGTCGTGGTAAGCTTGGTACAAACTATGGTACCGGAGGCCAAATGACCCATTTGAAAAAACACCACGCAATCAGGTGGGAGCACCACCTTCATAGCATAAAAACTGGAACCATTGATGTTGGTGGGGATAAAGTAGTACAAGGTCCACTCACGGTCGAACAGGAAGAAGAAGAGGGAGACTTTCTATCTGGTAGTGGTACACAAAGTAGCCCTGTCCACAGGACTGCAGTGGTACAGCCCACATCCTCCGCATGAGCAACATCTCAGTGGCACAAGAGTAAGAGTCAGCCGGAGACACCAAGGAGTACTGCGAAATCTGTGATGCAAAGTGCTGCGTCGAGCCGAACAGAAAGAAATACCACTCAGCGTACCATTTTTAGCATGTTTACCAGGCAGGAGGGAAAGTATGAACGCAACCACCCAATAGCACGTTTGTACAATGCTAAGCTGGCTAAAATGTTAGCACTGGACCTTCTCCCTTTTTCTTTTGTTGAAGGGGTGGGTTTTCTGGAATTTGTTACAACCATATGCCCAAAATGGAAGGTTCCCAGCCGCTACTATTTTGCCAGAGTTGCTGTTCCAGCACTACATCACGACGTGCTGGAATTGCTTGGAAAAGCCTTACATCAGAGTGCTGTTCATAGTATCCACCTGACAACAGACATGTGGACCAGTTGCCAAACCACTGATTACATGTGCACCACTGCACACTGGATCTCTTTTTCAGGTGTTGAATAAAAGCTATCTGCAGGCGTTGACACTGTTGAGATTTTTACTGAGACTCGCAGACATGCAACTGGTGCCATGTTTGCTATGGAGAAATCTCATACTGCTGCAAACATTTTGGCTGAGTTTAACAGCAAGGTCTTTGAATGGCTGCGACCAAGAGGGCTTAACATTGGTTTTGTTGCCACGGACAATGGCAGTATTGTAGCTAAGGCCATGAAAGATGGTGGCTATTTCAGGGTCCCGTGTTTGGCACACTGCATTAACATTGTTGTTCAAGACTTTCTGAGAAATGAAAGCAAAGTCAGCAACTTACTGACCACCTGCAGAAGAATATGCACACATTTCAAACATTCTTTTAAAGTCCAAAAGCAGCTAAGGGTCATTCAACGTGAGCATAAACTGCCAGTCAAAGCACTCATCCAGGAGGTGCCAACACGTTGGAACTCAACTTATTACATGCTTGATCGGCTGTTTGAGCAGTACATACCACTTAATGCTTATGTCATGACAAGAATATTAGGGGATCCTACTGTGAAAGCCATGACCATTGAGATGTGGCAATGGGACCTCATTAAATGCCTGACAGAGATGATACTTCCTTTTGAGGTCTTCACAGGTGCAGTCAGCAGGGTGGACTGTATTATAGGCCAAGCTATCCCATTGTTGTACATTCTAGAGCAAGAGCTGAAGGAGGTGTCTGAAACATACAAAGGTGTGGAAGACAAAGTAGACGCATATTATTTGGTAAACGCCTTAGCCGGTCGCTTATCTGATAATACAAGGATTCAAAATAAGATTGTGTCACATCGACATTACATTACTGCCACAATTTTGGATCCACGGTACAAATTATTTCTGAACAGTAATGCAGTAATTCCTTTTTTAGAAGAGGATGTTGCCAAGTACAAAACTTTAATAGCTGAGGAAGATACTGATTTAGAAAACGAAAGGCTCTCAATTAGAGGCATGCCAGTGCAAGCCCAAGAGAGTGCAAGTACTACAGGGCATCCAGAGTCAGGTTTTTTTTCAGAGCATGAGAGCAGTGCGTTTGCTTCCCAGCAGTCACCAACACTACCAATAACATCAACAACAGCACCAACAGGATCTGATTCATCAGACACAGCAAAAAAAAATAGCTGCTTGGTTTCTACAGAAAGGGATAGGTAAGTCAGTTGCTGGTGCAAATTCAAAAGAGGCCAAGCAAATCGGAGCACCACTGAACATTGAGCGGATGGTCCAGGCCTATCTGGATGACACAACCGAGGTCTTCATGGAGCAAAGCCCATTTGTGTATTGGTATGGGAAAAGAAGCCAATGGCCAGTGCTCAGCAGGCTGGCGATAAAGTATCTGGCTTGCCCTGTCGTAAGTGTCTCTTCTGAGTGTGTTTTCAGTGCTGCTGGTGCCATTGCAACTGTGAAAAGGACCAGTCTCTCGCCCAAAAGCGTGGAGAGGTTAACCAACAATTAAAATGAATCAGCACTTCTACCACCGGACTACAAAATACGTGAATCACTGCAGGAATAGGAGCGCGACTCCGAAGACATAAGTAATGGGTTACATGACCTACTTCTGTCCGAACCACCGGGGTTTGAGGATGAGCTCCTCTTCCCTGACAACTAGGCTTTCAAATTGTTACTTTCTCCCTTCCTTTATTTGTGTGTATATCTGTCATTCTTGTTCAAATCGAACCACAACAAATCCATCACCACTGTCTCTTATTTTTATTTACCTATCGGAGTTGCACGTCTGTGCATTTAACTGTCCACTCCAGTCCTCAGAGTCCTGCTCCATCTTTCTGACTCGCCCTAAATACATTTCCATCTTGCCAGAAATTGGATGGAGATGGATAATAGTATTATAATGTAGCCTCTAACAGTCCCTCCATAACAAGTTAAATGTACATGACTATCGCCATCTTCTGTTTTGTTTCCAATCCGAAATTAATCACTGTCTTAATGCTATCACCTCTGTCTGCAGGCATACACAACTCTTCACTGTCAGAACTTGAGCAGGCATCCAAAACTAAAGTAAACTCGTCATCACGTTCAGAAGGCTTGGCATCTCTGATCTGACAGCCAAAGAGAAGAGCAAGACAGGTATTTTATTAATGAATGATGCATTGCATTGGATGCTTGCTGACTCCGAGCAAATGTGCATGAAGTCGAACTATACTAGTAGTTGAAAATAACAAAGTAAAAGTGACTCAAGTGATAGTCAATGTTTTCATGTTGTTTAATAATAACCAATTGTACTCTTACTACTGCAGGTGCAGTTTAAACCTACTTAACTGGAGTCACTCACTACAGACTGAGTTGGTGTTGGTCTGTTGGACAACATGTACACGTACCACACCTGATGATGACCATACTATCTTGGCACGCAGTCAGTCAGTTGGATCTGAGATGATTGATGGAATACGTTTCAGGAAGTGGCATAAAAGGTAAACACAACCAATCAACAAGAATCACAGCAGACCTAGGCTACATGTCTTTGCAGTGGTGGAGTCGAATAGTGGTATGATGATGACTGACAGTGGCACATTGATTTAGTCACTTGATTTAGAAAATGCTAGGTTGCTGTATATGCCTTTTGTCTGGCTCTGTCAAAAAGTAAGGTAAATGGAGTTTGGGTCACGGCCCAGTGCCGTGGGCCTGTTCTGTGCTGGCTCCTGTCTTGTTGTTCTTGTAGATTAATGCTGTGTAACTAAATAGTGGAGTAGACACAATGTATCCAAGCCACCTCAGTTTGAAAGTCTTCTCGCTCAATAGTCTTGTCTTTTTGCACTACACCGTAATTGATGTTTTTTTTTCTTTTTCTTTTCAATACCCCTTTTGCTTTTCCATCAACACTTACAGGCCGGCCTTTTACCCAGTGCTATTATACTTGAAGCAACAACTCACACTTACCTCACCAATCCTCATCAGCCAGCCAGTGGCACCCAAGAATGATGTGCAGAGTGTCCATGGAAGGGAGGACCAAGATGAATGACGAGATACAACTACACATTTGGACATGGATAATACAGTATCTTTTGTATCATTTTCGTCTTTTGAATATTTTGATTCATTTTTTCTCTTCATTCATTTTACGACTGTGTGACTTTTTTTAATAATTGCTCCCTACAACTAATTTTTAATTTTCTTTGCTAGCTTTCAGCCCGGTACAGCAGATAATTAGGGTTTCTCTGAGGCCATACAGCCAAGGCAAATTTCATATAATACTACTTCCCTGTACTGTCGAATTGTGTAGTAGTAGATAAGTACTACTCATTAACCATCAAGTTATCTTCATCATGCATGTATTTCCTTTTTCAACCTTTGTAGATTTATTGGATAGTGGATCATCATCGTCTTCAAATATTGTTTTGCTTTTGTTGTCTCCATGCGTACTGTTTTTCTTTGTCAAACATTTCCCCAAACCCCCCTTTTCATCCATTTATCAAACCCTAACCTTCTTCCCCTGGGCTGTGTGGTTTTATATTGAGGTGTGATGTGACTACATTAAATCCACACCAACGATTGATCGCACGCTTGCTGGGGCAGATGTGGTGAAAGCAACACTAATTAAATGTCAACGAGGCAGGGCGAGGATCTTCTTCTCAGTGTATTTACAAGCAAATTATTTTCCCAAAGGGACCCACCGAACACATCATAATTAATTGCCGGCATCGATTGCATTTACAGCATTAAGCTATTAGGATTGTGTTTAAGTGATTCCTTCGACACAACTACAGTTTAACTTCTTAGCTTCTTGTACTAGGCTGTCCCTGCCACCATTTTTTTCTTCTACTTTAGAAGTTGCAATATTGTTTGTTTAGCAGTCTTCTTATGTACTGTACTTTTCTACTACTCCAACAGTCTCTCTGAGGCAAATGACTGTCTCTTTTTTTTTGTTTGCAAATACTAGTGCCAGTGTCTGTCTACTACTGCCACCACAACCAGGGCATCTTCTCCATTCTCTTGGGAAACCATGAAGACATTGCTGTGCCGAACTTAATTATCATCAATCACAGGTGGTCGGATGACTCCGTCCCGGCATGCCCAAGTCCTCTAATCCTGCGCATAGTTCTGTGTGTGGACAGAATCCCTGCAACAATCCTCAAAGTTTGGGAGACAACAGCATAGCACACAGACACAGCCATAGTCGCTGATTGTCAACTTACACTCAATGGAGGTAGTTGGCGATGAGATGTTGATACACGTCAAGGCCTTCTTCCTCACCACTGTCATTGTCACCGAGCATGTGTGGGTTTGGAGCAGGGGGCTGCTGCTGCTCATCATTGTATAGAATCAGGGGGATATTCATGTGCAAGGCCAGGTTGTGTAGAATGCAGTAGGTGACTACAATCTAGCACATATAATGTGGGGAGTAGAGTAGTGCACCACCACTCTTGCCTAGACACCTAAATCTAGACTCGAGCAGTCCAAAAGTGGGCTCCACCACACGACGTGTCCTCCCCTGGGCATCATTGTAGTAGAATTCCCCAGGCGTTGTTGGATTCCTCAGTGGGGTCATCAATCACGGATGATTGGGGTACCCTGAGTCACCTAGTTGTGATGAACACAGACACACATTGCAATCAGAATATGTGAGGAGAGCATCATGTCACACATACATCACAGTCATTGACACAGCATACTCACCAACAAGCCAGGCCCGCTCGGAGTGCAGATTAGCCATTAATTGTGGTATGCTGCTGTTCCACAAGATGTAGGAATCATGTGCAGAACCAGTGAACTTTGCACATACGTGTAAGATATCTGATCCGCCTGGCATGCCACTTGCACATTAATGGAGTGGTTGTCTTTTCGGTTGTGAAACATATGTTCACGTGCCTGTGGTGGAATGAGACCAATGTGGGTTCCGTCAATAGCTCCCACCACATTTGGGATACCTCCCAGATCAAAGTAATCCCCCTTCACAGCTGGCAATTCATCCCGCCTCAGAAACATACGTGTAAGATAATCTGATCCGCCTGGCATGCCACTTGCACATTAATGGATTGGTGGTCTTTTCGGTTGTGAAACATATGTTCACGTGCCTGTGGTGGAATGAGACCAATGTGGGTTCCGTCAATAGCTCCCACCACATTTGGGATACCTCCCAGATCAAAGTAATCCCCCTTCACAGCTGGCAATTCATCCCGCCTCAGAAAGTGTACATAGCTGTCCTTGTACAGCATCAATGCTGACAGGACTTCACGCAACACCATGCTAAACATGGGCTGTGACATCCCACCGGCACTGGACACAGAGTACTGGAAACACCAAGTGGCAAAGAAATGCAGTGCAGCCATCAATTTCACTGTAGCAGACAATGCCGCAGGATATGTCCACTTCGGCTTCAAATGGGCCTCCAAATGACCACATAGCTCTTGCAGTGTGAGGCGATCCAAATGGAATTTCCTGATGATGTGAATGTCCTCCATCGTCACCAGGTGTAGGACAAGTCAAAAGATAGGTGATCTCCTCCTACATATCCTGTCAGGGTACACATGCATGAGATGAGTCAAAGATGAGAGATGTGGTACACAGCTTAAGCGAAGAATCACACAAGCACAACATTGCCTTGGATCTTGGACACGTGACCTGCACAAGTGACACGCATACAGATATTACTTTTCTTCACTCACTCGACATGCTCACTACTTCAACATCCATAGTAGCTTGATCTGTATTGCATATAGTATACTGCTACATCAAGGTTAGTCTGCCCTGTGGTTTATGCCACAGCACTTCCGTTTCGCATCATCTATGCAGACTTGCGTGTGGCTGCTGTCACTGCACAGCCTCAGAATTCAACCTCACAATACACAAAGACATTAGGGAATGAGGGCATAACATTTACAGCTGGATAATGATACATGTATATTCAGCACGGTGGGCAGACAAACGTGAACATTGTGGTGTCAGTACATCATGACTGTGTGGTGTTTTTACTTGACATACATTCCCATGTTCACCTTCATAAGTTACATTAACACATGGATTGTGTATACATGCACACATGGCTGTGAATGACAGATGATGCCATCCAGGCGATGAGTTTTTTGCCTACTGCACATGTGAACTCCTATAACATATGTGAGACATTTACAGACAATGGCAGCTAGGCACACTGCATGCCACACCAGTACATGTGTTGTAAGTACTATGGATTACCAGTGTGTCTGAGTTTCAGTCTATGGACACCTAAGTTTGTCAGCCTACAACACTGGCACTTCAAAAGAGGGCCCATTCACTAAGCACATAGCAAGAGATATACAGGTAGTCTTAAGAGGTCGTTAGTTTCATTACACTACATTGGTACAGTGTGAGAGCCCTTTGGTTTTTTGGACTCCTTGACTCATTTAGGGCCATGCTGGCCATGAGGCATACCATAGAATGTAATTTTACTCTCCTTTTCCTGGACACACCATCTGTGTGCAGACTTAAATCACAGGTCACACTCTATAATTTCTTCACTGGGTGCACACATCACTTTTGACTGATATTTTTGGGTGTGTGATGCAATTTGCATGGTGACAATGTAAATGCATGATGTGTTTACAGGCGCGGTTGCTGGTGTCCACAGCGTAAACACGCATTGGCCCCAATTGAGTGATGCAGGATTGCAGATGGTGCTTCCTGGCTGTCGTGCTGTGGCTCTGCCTATTCGAATGCGCCCTCTGCCAATGGGAGCTGCCAGCGGATTACATTTTAGACTGTTGCGGGGTGTGCGTTCTGCATCGGCGGGGCACGCCATTGGCCCCACTTGCCTTTAGGGGCCCTGAGGGTGTCACTCAAGTGCATCGGGTGGGACTCGCACATTGCAGCTGGCAGGTTGCCATGAAGACATTTGTGAGGCCGGCCCGGCCTGCATGCTTGCTAGGAGTTGTAATTGTACAGTGGTTGAATGTCCCGCAGCTCCGCGACATCGACTCTGCCCCTGAGCCCCAGCCTCCTCCCACGAGGGATTTGAGGCCGCTGCCTGCCCCATGCTCCGCCCGCTGTGTGAGAGTCTACCTGTATGGATTTTTTGTATTGTTGTACTCCTGCATTGTTGGTAACTGCTGATATACTTTTGCATTGCTGGTAACTACTGGTATTGTTATTCTGTGCCCCTTGTTCCTTCGTGTGCCCACTGCTCTTTTCTTTTCCCTGCCACTTCCCTCTTCCTGCTGCTGCCCCTGTGGCCCCTGCCCACGCTCGTTCCTGCCTCCCAGCTCTTCGTCCTTCCACTGTCCCCCACTTAAAGGCGCCCGCTGCGAGGGAGCGTAAGTGAGAGCGCTGATCCAGGTCACTGGCCTGCTCTTTCCCCGCAGCCCTGCGCCTTCGAATCTGCCGCTGATCCCCAGCCTCCTCCCACAAGGGGTTCAAGGCCACTGCCTGCTCATTGCTCCACCGACCGTGTGAGAGTCTACCTGTATTGATATTTTGTATTGTTGTACTCCTGTATTGTTGGTAACTGCTGGTATAATTTTGTATTGCTGATAACTACTGGTATTGTTATTTTGGTCCCCTTAGTTCCTTTGTGTGCCCACTGCTCTTTTCTTTTCCCTGCCGCTTTCCTCTTCCCGCTGCTGCTGCCCCTGCCCACGCTCGTTCCCACCTACAAGCTAATCTTCACCCCCCCTCCCCTACTTAATGGTGTCTGCTGCGGGGGAGTGCGAGTGAGAGCGATGATCCAGGTTACTGGCCTGCTCTTCCCCGCAGCTCCGCACCATCAACTCTGCCGCTAAGCTCCAGCCTCTCCCACGAGGGGTTTGACGCTGCTGTTGTATTGTTGTACTCCTGTATTGTTGGCAACTGCTGGTATACTTTTGTGTTGCTGATAACTACTGGTATTGTTATTTTGTGCCCCTTTGATACTTCGTGCGCCTACTGCTCTTTTCTTTTTTCCGCTGGTTCCCACTTCCCGCCACTGCTGCCCCTGCGGTGCCTCCCCACTGCCCACACTCGTTCCCGCCATCCAACTCAGCGTCCCTCCCCCTCCCCTACTTAATGGTACTGCCCATCCGCGACCCGACCACGGCAAGCAGCAGGAACCCTGGGTCTCCGGCCAGCCACCACTACAGCCCAACCGCCCTCCACGCACTCAACCCCGGAAGAATCAGAGACTGCAAACAGTCCTCACTGAACACACCCATGGCCAGTTCTCCTGCTTCCACTGCCACCAGACCTTCACCACCACCCCGGCCTCAAGCAACACCATCACCAGCCCCATTGGGCACATAAAAATGCATCCTACTCAATGTCCGCAATGGAAATCTGGAACCTGCTCGACTCTCTCTTGCCCGACGTCGCCTTCTTCATGGAGACCTGGACCAACGCCTCCACTGTCCCTGACTTCAACACTGCCATCCTGAACAGATACAATATACAGAGGAAGGACTGCCCAACCACCCGGAAGGGGTCCTCGCCATCGCCCACAACAGCACTCTGCCTCACCACCTCGAGAGAAACCTTCACCTCCCCCGAACACCTGCATTTCCAGGTCCAGACTAGCCCCAACGCCACTCTCTGGGGAACTCTCATCTACAGACCCCCCCGGCCCCAGACATCCTTCACAACCATCATCACCCACTTCATCGCGCCCCATGCCATCGGTTCATTGAACTACATGCTGATTTGTGACCTGAATTTCCACCTCGACTACCCCAGCAACCCCAACTCCACCCTCCTCCGTGACAACCTCGCCAACATCGGACTCAAAAAACTTGTCACCACACTGACCCACAGAGCAGGGTACACCCTCAACCGCATCTTCACTGCAGGAAACAGCACTAATTTCAGCCACACAACGCAACAGCCATGAACCGACCACCACTGTGTCCACTTCACCAGCGACAGACCCAAGTCACCCAAGCCGGCCCGCTCCCACCACGAAGGAACTGAAGCACAGTCACCATGAGCAACTCAACTCCACCCTCACCCAAGACAAACACACCTAAGCACCAGACACAAACATCATAGCCAGAGGACTCCACACCTGGCTCGCCAACTGTGCAGACGAGCTTGCTCCGCTATGCAACCTCGACAAATAATGCCCCAGAAAAGCCACCTGGTTCAGCATAAATCTCCAAGAAGCCAGGTTCACCTGCAGATGCCTGGAGGAGAACTGGAGAAACTCCAAGACTTCCAAAAACTACTCCACACACAAGGACGCCATGATGGACTACCACAACCAAATCAGAACAACCAAAAGAAAGTTCATTCACAGCAAAATACTCGCCAGCTCTACCAACACCAAGGATCTCTTCAGTTTCATTCAGGAATTCACCAACCCATGCAGCAAAGCCACAGATATCACCCTGTCCCAAGACCTCTGTGGCAAGCTTGGAACATTCTTCCACCTCAAGATCAAAAACCTCTATGACAACTTCGTAGACCATCCACCTGACACCACAGCTGCCACTCCGCTCCTCCGAGAGACACCCGTCGACCCACCATCCCCAACTGGACACCAATCATGACTGGAGACACTGCGGGGACCACGAAAGGCATCCACTCGGGACCCCACTGACCCCTGCCCTCCTCACATCTACCACAGATCTGCGGCCACCATTGCACCCGAACTTCAATGGATCATCAACACCACCTTCACAACCAGCACTTTCCCAGACGACTGGAAGCACGCAGAAGTCAGGGCCCCGCTCAAGAAGCCCAGAGCCAACCCCACTGACCTAAAAAACTACCAGCCCATCTTGCTCCTCCCCTTAGCAGCCAAAGTTTCAGAGAAGACAGTCAACAGGGAACTGACACAATTCATCGAAGATAATGCCAACCTCGACCTGTCCCAATCCGGATTCAGGAGCAACCTCAGCACCGAGAATGCCCTACTTGCCGCCACAGATGACATCCACACCTTCATCGATCAGGGCCATTCCACGGCCCTGATCCTATTCGACCTATCAGCAGCCTTCAACACCATCTCCCACCTCACAATAATCACCAGACTACATGTTGCCAGCATACAAGGTACAGCCCTGGACTGGATCAGATCATTCCTTACCGGAAGAAGCCAATGGATCAGGCTACCTTCCTCCTCTCCAAGTCCACGAAAATCACCTGCGGAGTCCCTCAGGGGTCATCGCCTGACCCTCTTCCACATCTACATAGCACCCCGTGCAGCCATTGTCCGACAACACAGCCTCAACATCCTATCCTACACCGACGACACCCAGCTCAACCTCTCCCTCACCAAAGACCCCAGCACCACTGAACTCAACTTCCAAAAAGGTATGCAAGATGTTGCAGAATGGATGGCCAAAAGCTGCAATAAGCTCGACGCCGAGAAGAAGGAAGTCTTCATCCTTGGGACCAGCCCTTCAGCTTGGGACAACACCTGGTGGCTGACTGCCCTCTGAAGCCCACCTACCCATTCAGACCTCACCAAGAACCTCTGCATCGTACTCGATTCATCACTCACCATGACCCGACAGGTCAACGCCGTCACCTCCAGCTGCTTCAACACCCTCTCCATCCTCCATCAAGACCTTCAAATGGTTCCCACCTGAGTCACGTAAGACAGTCACCCACGCACTCATCACCAGCAGACTGGACTATGGAAACACACTCAACACCAGTATTAACTAGTCCCTGCTCTGCAAACTAAAGACAATACAGAACGCAGCTGCCAGACTCCCCCTCGGAATCCCCCGGCACGCCCACATCAGCCAATTCCTACAGAAACTCCACTGGCTCCCCGTACAGAAAAGAGTAACTTTCAAAATCCTCACCCACGCCTACAAGTGCCTACACAACAGCGGGCCCAAATACCTCAATGACAGAATCAACGTCCACGTACCCAAAAGAAACCTACGATCCTCCAACCTGCGCATCCACAGAGCCAGAGCAGGCAGAAGTTCCTTCTCTAATGTTTGCAGCCAAGACCTGGAACAAGCTACTGGCAGACATCAAGCGGGCCCCCTCCCTGAATGTCTTCAGGAAGACCCTCAAGCTCTTCGGCTAATAATCCTGCAGACCCCGTTTCCCTCAGCGCCTTGTGACCCTCTCGGGTGAGTAGTGCACTTACAATTTCCCTTATTGATTGTTTAAAGGATTGCATGTATGGAGGTGTTTGGGACGTACCTCTGCTGTTGGGCACGGCGGCGTCTTATCTGGCGGAGGTGCGCCAGGTAGAGCAAGGTAAATGCATGTAGCGCTGGATCCATGGTGGCTCAGCTGGTCTGGATGTGTTCTGGGTCGGCTTTTCCTTTCCGTAGTTGTGCTTACTCCATCCGCGATGTGGTGTTTTTTTACGCTGCGGTGGTATTGGCTGTTTGTTACATCGTAGTCTGGTTGGTGGACGGAACATGATTCTGCATGCCGGTCTTGCTCTATAGGCTCCGTCCACCACCCTGAGTACCGAGAAAACGTGCAGAGCCGGTAAAAAAAGTCGGACGGAGAATGGCCTTTGTTGGCCCATTGTAATATGGTGGTTCCAATATACGCACCAGGGGCGGGAAAAAATACGTTTTCTGCCACCACTAACACTACGGATGGGCTTCCATCTGGCATCGTAATGAGCTCCTTAGTCAGCAGTTTCCACCCCTGCTAGGAAAAACCTACCTTACAACCTGCAATATTTGTGATTCTGATAACATAAAATACAGAGGAATTACTGCTGCTGATTGATAAAAACACAAAACTCAAACCAGTGCAGAAAAGTTCACCAACCAGTTTTGTTGTGTAGTTCCTATATACCCTATACAGGATCTGCACATTCGGATAACATAAACTGTGGGATTGGTGGCAGACTGGTTCCGTGCACCCCCACCGGGTATGTTAGCCTGTCAGTATCAGCTATCTCACAGTGCCACTAGAATATCCTATTATCAGGCAGAGAATAGTTTCTGGTAACCTCAGAACATGGCAACCCTTATCCCTGAGAATCATGGAAACAATATACTACCTTTCGCTCAGTTACTCGTGCTCATTTAGTTTCTCTCAGAGATACACAGAATAAAAAGCGTTTTAATAAGTATTTATTGAACAGTTGTTATTCTAGTGTAGAATTGATGTGCTGTAACAACTATTAGACAGTAGCAGAGATTTATGATTAGCAGTACTACGGAAGTAAAGGAATGGTACAGTTCTACCATTTTGCAATAATCATGAATATATACAAGTACATGTAATACATGATAAAAAATGTGTACTCCGACAATGCCTCCCTAGCTAGATGCCCCTAAATGTACCTTGCATCTGTGAAGGTGTTATGCAAAGAAACCCTCTAGGATCTACCCAACCCCATTATCTGAGAATGAGAGAATATGGGACCCCATCCTGGTCTCGAGTTGGACACCCCACAAGGGATGTTAGACCATTGCTATCTGTAGCATCTGCATACAGGAACCTCAGCGTCTCTGGTCAGTGTGTCAGCCGGGAAGTCACGGTCTCCTCTGTCTTTCTAGGCAAAACATGATGTATATATACCCACAGGTCTCCCCAGGGGTCCTACCTTGCTGTGCTACTGTGTCGGCCTAAAGGATGACGTCTGGCCTGAACTTTATACAGGAGATATTCATCCTGCTGTCAGTCCTGCTGTGCTTCCAAGAAGCCTCATGCATTATGTATGAGTTTCGAACTAGGGAAAAACCCAATTTCTGAATTCAGTGTTGTATCTAGGTAAAAGGTCAGTCCCTATGAACCGTTATGTATGTAAGTAGGGAAGAATATAGGTGAAAGGTTGCAACGTTACCTGCAACCATATATGGTACCTATATGGAATATAACAGTGTTTCAAACCTGTGATGGCCAACTTCATTGCAATGGCAAAGCTAGTCAAAGTGTACTCTGTCCCTCAGATTGGGGCCATATTAGTAAAGCCATGTGCAACTTCAATCCTTCCTCTCATAAACTGTGCAGTGAGAACAAGCCAAATGACTTCCAGTTTTAGCAAATCGCCTGCAGGGAGGCGTCAAAATTCAGATGCCTCCTGACTCACTGAACATGCCACAGGACTTGCTGACCATGAGGTGAGGAGGAACACCCCTTTTCTTAGACGGTGTGTCGATAGGCCATGATGCCCCCCATGGAACCTTGCTGTAGTGCCAAGAGCTGGCTTGCATAGCCTGGGTTGGTGGCGGTGGGGCAGCTTCCCTGGCTGCATGGCGTTGGATGCCACCTCTCCCTGGCTGGGGAGAGGAGTGCTGCTGCATACAGGGTTTGCCTGTTGGGACGCTCGCTTTGTCAAGGGGTTACCATATTATTAAAAACAACCAGCTTTAATACCTTATCAATTAAACACATTATGAGGGGTGTCATATTGTACAAGGAATAGCTGCTGGCTTAGTCAGTGTGTCACCACGTTAATAAAAATAATCCCTTCATCCCTTGTCAATATAACACAGTTTGAGTGGTGTCAGTATGTCTAAGGTAAGCCTATTTGCTTTGTCAGGTGTCACCTTATCACACCATTAAAAAAAAGGTAGCCATAGAACTATCCACTAAGGGTCCTGCAACTCTAGAGACTAAGATCAAAAGTTTCAGCCCCGAGAGTGCTTGAACATCACCAATGGTCAAAGTTTTAGGGCACAAGGAGACTTAGGGTTAGTTTCATCTCCTGCAGCCTCCAAACACACTCAAAATATTGGTGTGGTGCCCTGCCCTTCATTGGGACCATCACAAGCAGAAAGAAATATACAGGGCATTATGAGGCGCACCTTGCCCGCATTTATGAATTTCCAATGAGCTGCTTTTTTCTGGCCATGTAACAAAGATGGCTTTGCATTGCATTTAGCTTTTTATCAAGTGTGTATAGGTCCAACCCATAGCACCAACTTGCCTTTAGCTCTTTGTTTCTGTTTGAAGGGGCAGCACGGGTAGCCCACGCTCAAGTTGCCCAGTTGGTCTCTTTGTCACCTGTATTCTTGCTTCTGCAAGTGGGGAGGGATCAATTCGCTTTCTTTCCTGCTCATGTGGAGTACTGGTAGGGTGCTGCTGTGTTCCCCCCCCCAGATATATGCACGGGTAGTGTAGGAGGCGCCCCACATTAGTGCAGGGCTCTGGCCTTTCCCAGGAGAAAACTTATGAGCGTGTGGGCACTCAGCCCATCTTTCTCGTTTTGTCCCTGGGGATGTGGTACCCCAGGACACTTTGCCTCACATCAGCCACGAGGGGTGGGGTCCCTGCATGTCACCTCCCCATTTTATAAATGGGTTTGCAGCAATACCAGGGTGTGTGCCCTCCTCGGAGGAAATATTTAAAACTACAGCATATTACTATGCACCTGTTTTTTGCATTTTCTTTAAACAAACGCAATGCTTCAATGTAGCATATCTTGGGGCCCTCTGAGAAGATTTTCTTCAACTTGACTCGGTTTGCTCCTCAAAGCAAAAACCAGGTTCAGTCCTTCTGGCCTCTTAAAGGGGCATTTTCTGTCTTCCAACCCCAGCCTCCCCCTCTACCTGGCTCCTGATACTCTACTTCTTGGGGGGCATCTTGCACAGCCCTTCCACAACCGGCCAGCAAAATACGCTCTTGTCTGCATTCTTCCATGCCGCTTGGTCTTCGGCCCATCTTGAAGTGCACCTGAGGGGACGTTGAAGTACAGCTCATTCGCCCCATCTGGTTCTCAGGGGGCTTATCTCGTCCTGCGGGTCAGCTAGAGTCAGAGGGGCAGATTTACATGCCCCTTGTGCATCTTTTGCGTCACTGTTCCCATGTTAAAAATGACGCAAAAGTGGCGTAAGGGGCTTGTAAATCTGCCCCAAAGTCCTTTGTGCTACCTTGCAGGGCAGGGCATCAGGTGGCATCTCCTTCCAGCTGGGTGTCCCAAGCCTGTGGTCTTCTCAACTGTTTCCTCTTTGTGAATTGGGATTTAAGTGGAGGCCAGGTCTAACCAGTATTTCTATAATACAACATCATCCGTCAGCCCCTCTCCCAGTCCTCCTGCACAGCATTCTGGGACTATTAAAAATGGTGACTTGAAGTTGCCTCTTGAAAGAGCTACTCTGAGAGCCGCATTTCCGGATAGCTGACCTCACTGACTGATCTCTTCTGACAAAAACATTTGAAGGCAAGTCTCTCCTGTGTTGCCCCCAAATGTCTGGGCTCTCAGCTCTGTTGCAGTGGGCCTGGGCTGTCCCAGCCCTGATCTAATTATGAGATGCAGTTTTCCATCACACTCCTTTCTGTCATAGGAAGAGAGTCAATTACTGATTGCCCTTTTGTGTAGGGAGGCCTTTGATAGCTCTGCTGGGAATAAAAGTAGTTAACCTGGCCCAGTAGTGGGTACAAAGGCCTGGAATCTGATTATGAGCAGAGACATATGACAGTTTCTGAAGTCCCATAGGATGTGCTTTTAATGTGTTGAAAAAGCAAATACAAACTTGGCATGCATGTTTTATCCTAGTCTAATATCTCTCTGGGCTTTTTACTGAATGTAGGGCAGAATGTGCCTATATGTATAATACAGTGAAAGTACCATTGATTGTCCAGTAGGAGCTACAGATCTACATTATGAATGGCCACTTAAATGTGAAGGCCTATCCCAACGTTACATCAATCCTTGAAAGGTTTATTCAGCTACAGTCTATCTCACATGGTGTGCTCACATGTTAACGTATAACCAGTGCTCTTTTCCCTAGCTGCTCAGAAGTGGCCCAATCTGTGTCTATACTTCGGGGCAGTAAGAATTTAAGGATTCAGGAGCAAATTTATGAAACTGGGGTGCAATTTTGCCCTGGACTGATTCACTTGGAAAGGGTAGGACTATGACATATTTAAGGCATATGGCGCATTCCTGACTTTTCCCCCTACGCTGACAAACATTGGGCGGCCTAGCACCATGGTGCAAGAGTGTCTGAATTTCATGGAGGATTGTTTTTGTGCATGAAGGGACACCTTCCTGCACGAAAGCAACCCTGAGAGGCATATTCCTCTTTCTATGTGTATTGCAGAATCAGCAAACATATATAGAGGAAGTAAGAGGCCAACAAGGACAAATAAAGATACTTCTCCTCGTAACGCCTCTCCTGGGGAGGCATATCCTTTTGGTGCATTCCCAGGTTTACAAGGTCTTGTAAATCTGGGAATGCATCAAAAACTATGGTAGTTGCGGGAAACATCCATGTGATGCTCATGGAGCACTTCCCCAGGCAGTGTAAAGCAATGCAGAGATTTGCGCTGCGTTGCGTTACTGCAGATTTATGAAGCCCCTCAAAGCCACTCACTATGGCTATACATGGCTTCAATCTAACTTAGAGGTTTGTGTCAAACATGTACCACATTGCATGGTGTAAACATGACACAACCCTCTCATAAATATGCCCCTCTGTTTCTCAAAAGTAACTCTATTTCAGTATCATTTTGCTCATTTTTCTTCTTACTGAATTGATACAACCAAGAACTATCACAACCACTAATAAACCCAACTATAATTGAGTGAAAAGTCTGAGCTCAACTTTTATTTTTCCCTCTCTTTCTCTCTCCTCTCTTTGAAAAAATGTCATTAAAAGTTTCCAAATCCGCAAAAGATGCAGTATATAATTTCTCCCTTAGAACACTCTTCTTTTAAGGTTTGAGAAGAAGTTTTAAAACTACTTATGTCTGTGATTAGAAATTAATAAGGATTGACATCAAAGTTTTGCAAAGAATCTGTAATTACAGCTGTACAAATGAAAAGGGAAAATGCTAAGGGGCCAATTGACTACTATGCCAGTCAGGCCTTTTTCTAAAATTACATGAAATGTTTCCATTTCATTTTCTTCAGCTAATCAAAAAAAGGTGCTCTGCTGGAGAGAAGCCAATGTGAAAGCAAATATTCACGATCCCTAATCCACTATTTGCATTATGACACCCACACGCTCTACACTCTGATTATGTTTTTATATTTTTGGCTGAAATTAACTGTTATTAAATGTGAAAAGGGCAAAATCATGAATAATTGAAATTAATCACCATGATTCATTAAATGACTACAGGAAGTAAAGCTCTCTGCTTGTACAGACACCATATAGACTGGTGAAATGTACTGAAAATAAAACATAGAACAGTTATGCTTGATATATTTATTTTATTATCAAGAGCTTGCCTTGAACGTCTTAGAGTTTCCCAACTCTGTGTATTTCATCAAGCAGTATTTTGAATTTAAAATAACTTAAAGAACATGCTGCACATCACATGTTTGGTGTCCTTACAAAAACAGCGATTGATTGCCCCTTTCTATATTTGGTTTCTGATATTGAAACTATGGCCTTATATATATGCATGTCCGTAGCGAGAACATAAGTAGACATTGGTGCTGAGTGCATTTTATATATATATATATATATATATATATATATATATATATATATATATATATATATATATTCACAAACAAGACGGGTCCTTCCGGGATCGGCTCCCAAAGTCAGGTGGCGCGTAAACCGGCGATTCCAAAAGCCGGTTACATTTTCAATAAATCCAATCAGTTGCTTATCAAGCAGACACGCACTCAGAGGTTGCTAGTTGCTGCAAAGTTTATTACTTGGAACTGCTACGCGTTTCGACACAAAACTGTGTCTTGATCACACGATATCCACAAATTTTACTTTGCATTTATAAGTGAGTAGTGAACATAAACGAGGTAACATTGCTTGTTAGTCATGTGACTTCGATCATGGCAGACATCTTGTACTGGTCAATACAGAGTATATTGTTATACATGTAGTACTTGCATAAATATCTCACAAATGCATGTACAAGGGTACACATAAATGAAATAAAAATAAACCAAACATGTGAAACCTACAAAGACAAAAATTATAGTTGTCTTTTCCTCACGCCTACATGTCTTACATATAAATTGACTGTTTGCACATATAAATATTCTACGTTTACGCGGTCTAGTGCCTCAAGAAAAATTATTATAAGAAAACTTGTGTTGTAGGCAGTGCCTTCATGAATACAGTCGACAATATACGTCACTCCCAAAATCATGTAACAAACCTAGTGGCAGACATCTTAGAATGGTTAGGGCTGATTAGGCATATACGGAGCCATATCCTAAAAGGAAATAATATCCTCAAACCATGTGAGAAAAACAATTTGTACCACATAAGACCAATAATTGTGGCCACGTCTTACTTTTGACGAATGACTTAAGCTTGAAGGATTAACCATAACAGTCATATCTTTGTACACGGTCTAGTGCCCATATCTGTTTTGGAAATACTTGTTATAGAGAGAAGTATAATGTAAATTCAGAATCAAATTAAACCAAACAAACTAAAGTCTTGTGTTTCCACATTGTGATACGCATTGTCATTAACAAAATCAATTCAAACTGTTGAATGATTTGATTGTAATGGTATAATGTTTTCTATTCTTGTATACCACACTATTTTCTATGTATATAATTGACCGATACTGAATGTACAAATAGCCATATTTGCGCATATAAAATGTCCTGGTGTCATATTTACCACTCGTAACCTCGCGACAATGTCCAACTCTGCCCATAAAACACACTGCATACCAAAAAGTGCAAAAGGGAAGAAGTAAAGTCTCTTTTCCTTACGGTGAAACAGTGTCTTCTATCCAACTGAAGAAAAGGGTAGGGAACCAGTGAAGTGCTCAAAAACAGTGACGGGCCCCTTCCTTCCTCCTACGGAAAAACATAAGAGAGACATTATTTAAAATCAACTGTAAATTAAAAATAACATCATAATACATATCTACAGTACTGTTGGGTCAGGCAATGATTAGAGCTTCTAAAGGTGGAACTATTTGTTCTTTCCAAGAGTTCTTATTACATTGTACTAAGAAAACAGATGGGACTATTAACCCATTATGTGATTTCTGTTAATCTTCATGCAAATGAGTTGCTAGTTCCTCATCTAAGTTGTGTCCTTCCGGGAATTTGGTCTCAAGTTCCATGATCCATTTCGATTCCTTCTTCCTTAGTGCCAGTTCCCGGTTGCCCCCTCTTTTCCCCACATTTATTTCTTCAACAGCAAAAATCTGAGGAGTGAGTTATTGGAATGATGAGTTTCTTGGAAATGGCGAGGAATAGGGTAATGCAAGTCGACATTGGTAATAGCTCTAAGGTGTTCCTGTATACGTTTGTTAACCATACATGTAGTACTCCCTACATATCTTTTTTTGCATGGACATTCTAGTATATATATTACATAGTTGGTATTGCATGTAAGGAACTGTTTGATGGTTCTACGTTGAGTATTGCCAGGGATTTCCACATCTATTACCATACAGCTTGACTTGCATGCCCTGCAGTGACCACAGGGGTAAAATCCTTTAAGACCCTGTACGTGTTGTTTGCTTGTATCCGTGATATCCCCTCTTACTAAGATATCCCTGAGATTTCTGCACCTCCTATATGTGACTTGTGGTCTGTCACTAAGTTTAGAGCCTATGATGTTGTCTGCTTTCAAGATTTACCAATTGTCAGCAAGGATCTTTTGGATGTTACCGGATCCCCGGTTGAAGGTCGTGATGACTCTAAGGTTTCCCTCCTCATTTGTTATGTTATGTTAAAATCAATTTGTAGAGCGCTCGTACGCCCATGGGCTTCATGGCGCTATAGGAAGAGTGAAGAATCCGTCCAACATAACACTGAGCTAACAATGGCTAATGGTAGGCTTGAGAGAACAGCCAAGTTTTTAATCCCTTACGAAAGGTGAGTAGATCCTTACACTGCCTAATCGGTAAGGGGATGGAGTTCCAAAATGAGGCTGCTAGATGGCGAAAGCAGCAGCCTCCCTGTCGCTTCCTTTTAAAGCGAGACACCTCCAGTAGGGATTTTTGCGCAGAGCGCAGGCTTCTGGTGGGTATATATTTAGAAATCAGGCAACGAATAAAGGCAGGGCCTTTATCTTGTGTGGCCTTGAAGGTGATACAACCTGCTTTAAAGGCTATGCGCTGGGAGATCGGAAGCCAGTGTAGCTTTTCTAGTCCTGGTTTAATAGAAGACCATTTTGGCTGTTGTAGAATGAGTCTCGCCACCTGATTCTGGACAAGTTGAAGTCTCTTCGACAGGCCCACTGGGAGTCCCAAAAAGACGCTGTTGGAATAGTCCAGGCGGGACATGACCAAAGCAATAGTAACCTGGATTAAGGCAGACTGGGTGAGGAGGTGAGCAATTTTTTTTATTTTCCTCATTTGAAAAAAACTTGCTGAGACCACGGCGCCCACCTGGGTTTTTAAGGACAGGTCCGAGTGGAGCGTGATGCCTAAGCTCTTTACAGCAGTGGACCTTACAGGGGGGATGCCCAGGTCTGCTGGCCAGAAGTTAACACTCCAGCTGGATAAACTGTTCCCGGGCAAAAGTAGTTCTGTTTTGCCCGGGTTGAGTTTTAGATGATTTTCGTTCATCCAGCATTGGATGTGTTTCATGGTGTTCTGAAATTCGGACACAGCATCAGGGATGTTCAGATGAAATATTAGCTGTAAGTCGTCCGCGTAGTTGAACACCGTGACTTTAAACTTCTTAAGGGAATAAAGAAGAGGGCGGAGATAAAGATTAAATAATAAGGGGGATAATGACGACCCCTGCGGAACTCCACAGGTGGACGTATGCCTAGTGCCTATAAAGCTGCCCAGTTGAATTGCCTGAGTCCGGCCCTCGATAAAGGATGTAATCCAGCTCAACGCTGGTCCTCTCATGCCGGCCTGTTCGACACGGTTGAGCAAGATGTCATAGTCAACCGCGTCGAACGCAGCCAAGAGGTCAAGCAGCACCAGGGCTTGGTGTGTATCAACATCCGCATTGGCTCTAAGGTTGTCCTGAACCGCCAGGATCACTGCCTCTCTTGAGTGACCCGGGCGAAACCCCGCTTGGTTAGGCTCCAAATAGTTGGTGGTCTCGATGAAATTAGAGACACTCTTAGAGACATGAGCCTCCAGCACCTTTGAGAGGTAGGGCAGCAGGGAGATAGGTCTGTAGTTTGTAAGATCCGAAGGATCCTTCCCATGTTTTTTTACCAAAGGTATAAGGAGAGCTTTTTTAAAATCTGTGGGGACTCATTGTTTTTCTTAGTTTTAACTGTCAGTGTTTCAGATCTCAGGATCCCTGCAGCTTTGTTCACCGCTTTTTTAAGAACCCATTCAGGATAACCACGCTCTCTGAAACGCACTAACCGTCTTTCTTGTTCGAGAAGGAATCCCTCATTGCTGCTACAGTTCCTCCTGGCCCTCAGTAACTCTCCAAATGGTATACTCCACTTAAGTGGATCAGGATGAGCACTGAGGGCATGTAAGAGGCTGTTACCTGCCGTTTCTTTCCTATGGAGATTTGACACAAGACCTTGTCACGAGGACGTGGTCCCTGATATGAGCGGACGGGGTGTACCTACTCACTGTTGTCCGTTTCCGCCCCGTATGCAGGAACCTCTGGATGTCTCCTGGTGTTTCCCTACGCTGCCTTCCGGGACGCCGTCTCTGGCCCTGCCTCCCGTGACGTTCGGGAGGTGTTCCCGGGCTTTCCCTACCATCGACCAATCAGAGCAGGATACGTCAGGAGCTCCGGGCCAATCGGCAGACACAGGGGCGTTTAAGGAAACACCTTGTGCGACGGCCAGCGCGGGACCTCGAGGAGAGCAGCTGTGCAGTGAGGAACACGCCGACATTGAAGAAGACGAGAGAACCGAAGACCCCAGGCGGCCGGTGTCGCGACTCGACAAGCCAGGAGGCCAACGAGACCACGCGCCGCCCTGCCACACTTCCAGGGGAGAAGTGTGGCTTCACAAGGTACGAGGGCGTTTGCAAGGGTTGTTGGGGATACGGGGTGGTACAGACTAGCGTGAGGGTGGTCACAGGCATGTCACGTTCACGACCTCACTTATAGGAAAGAACCTTCTCCACAAAGGTGACGGAACCCTGGTGTGCCCTCACTCCCTATCCCCCTCTCATTTCTAATTCCCCGTATCAGCCAGTAACGAGGCTGTTTTCTTTTCCTTTTTCTTCTGAGTGCCTCCTGACCAGAGACAAGCGAAGAAGAGATCATAGGACTGCTCCAGAACCACCAAGCGAAGGACGCACTGCATCCGGAGGAAAACCGGTTACGGGACTCACTTGTTACTTTGTTTTTTGACTATCTTGACCTTGCAAACTGTCAATAAAAACAGTTAAAGAGCCCCACGGTCCGTAGCATCCGTCCTTTCCTGAGTCGAAACGTCACAGACCTCCATTCTCAACCCTGACTTCAGTGTCTAGGAATTCAATACATTCCTTCCTCATGTTTTGCGTGAGATTTATATTGTACTGGTTGTTTTTTAGCTTACAAATAAAGTTCTCAGCTTCTCTTTCTGTACCACGCCAAACAATAAACAGATCGTCAATGTATATGATCCATGTGTCCACCTTAGTAAAATCATGTAACAGAGTACCATCCCTCCGGATCTCCTCCTCCCATTAACCTAGGAAAAGGTTAGCGAAACTAGGTGCGAAGCACGAACCCATAGCCAATCCCCGCACCTGTTTATAAATGTCTCCATCGTACATGAAGATGTTGTTTCTCAGGCATATTTTTATCATCTCCATCAGCATACATGTATGGTCTAAAAAAACCTATATCCCTGTTTTTCAGGAAATGATAGCTTGCCTCCATCCCCTGGACGTGATCAATGATAGTATAAAGTGAACTCACGTCCAGGGTAATGAGAAGAGATCCCTCTACCCATTGTATGTACTCTATCTTCTTCAAGAAGTCTGTGGTATCCCTTGTGTATGATGGTAACAGACACACATATTCTCTAAGAAAATGGTCAATGTATTTTGAAAGATTCTCATTTACGCTTCCTATTGAGGACACAATTGGCCTGCCGGGAGGTTCACTGGGGTTTTTATGTACTTTGGTACAGTATTGGTAATTTGGGACAGTCTTTTTTAAGAAAACAGAATTCATGCCAGGGGATGAGACTTTCTGTGCGCCATTCATTAAGTTTCTCCCATATATTGGTGATGCTCTCATTTTACTCTCTGATATTGTTTCTACAGAAGAAATTGCCCTCATCTAGTTGTTTTAAGGTTTCTTTCACATACGTTTCTCTTCCCCAAAGGACAATGTTACCCCCTTTGTCTGCAGGTATTATAATAACGTTCTTGTCCTCTGCAAGAGACAAAATACATTCTCTTTGATTTTTTGAAAGATTTGAGTTACCTTTATAGGTCCCCCCCAATTTGTGTTTGTACTTGGTATGTTCTTTAGTAACTACCTCGTGAAAGGTGTCAATGGAATCATGGGGGAGTGTGGGATAAAAGATAGATTTTGGTTTGAAGTTGTGCATGCAGCCTTATCCGTCCTGGTTTCCCTAAGACCTTGTACTTGAATATCATTATCTTCATTAGATGTAACCCCGCCTAGAGTGTATACAGTGCGTAACAGGTCCACATCCCCCACACTTAACTCTGGTAATGTATTTTCATTACTTTCTCTTACCGGTATTACTGATGGTCTATTGTTCAAAAGTGTATGCCATTTAGACAGTTTCAATTTTCTTATAAACTTAAAAACATCAACTCTTGTTTTTGAATAGTTAAATAGTTCAGTCGGACAAAATGTCAGTCCCAAGCACAGAGTCATTTTTTCCTTTTGGTTGAGCGTTCTAGATGAGAGGTAAATAATTGTTTTATTTACCATTTGTTCATCCATGGTTATCTTCTTTTCTTGTAGCCACCTCTTTTTGTTCCCGCTGGCTTTTTGTTGGTTGCTTCTCCTTTGTTAGAGCTTGAGTCGTCTCTGTCTTGATCGCCCCTACCTCTTGCTCTTCCCCGCCTTCGACCGCGTACTTGATTCTTCTGGAATGTCGATGCTTTGGTCATTTCCATTTCCTTTTTGCGCCTTGTCCGTAGCACCCGAAACTCGTCTAAAAAAAACGCCGGTTTCTTGGTGATTTCTTCTTCTGAAGACGTACTTGCTGTTAGTACTGATGTATCCGTATCTGAGTCGCTCACCAGGGCTGGGATTATACGCAATTCACCAGGAATTGATGTTGTTGGAACATTGTCTTGTCCACTTTGTTTATATAGATGATCGTATTTGGGACTGTATGTTAAAATACGCCCACTCTCATAGTCCCCACAATCTCTATGTAATTTTCTTTGTTAGGGATACTTGATATGAAATGAAATGAAATGAAATGAAAATTGCACTTGTATAGCGCATAACTATCCGGAGGCCTCGCAGCGCTTGTGACTGATTGCTTAACGCGAGCTCAGGGTAGTTCAGCAGGTTTTGGCAAACAGGTGCGTTTTCAGAGCTTTCCTAAAGGACATATGATTGCTGTTTTCTCGAAGAGGGAAAGGGAGGGACTTCCAAAGTCTGGCCGCAGTATGGGAGAAGGAGCGGCCGCCCCAGCGGGCTCTGTTAACTTTGATGGAGGTTGCCAGCTGGAGGGTACCAGAGCGAAGGGGGCGGGATGGAACATAAGGCGTGACTATGGAATGTAAAATTGCGGGGCCTTTTTGATGAAAGGACTTGTGCAAGATGCACATAGCCTTGAATTGCACTCTTGCCGCCACTGGGAGCCAGTGGAGTTCCTTTAGGGCCTTCTTCGCTGACTGCCAGCGGGGCAGGTTGTAAAGTAGGCGGGCAGCGCTATTTTGTGTAACTTGAAGCTTCTGTGTCACGGAGGCCGGGGCTCCCATATAAAGAGCGTTCCCATAATCCAGGCGGGAGAGTATCAAGGCCTGGACCATGACCCTCCTCGCCTGGAATGGGAGCAGAGGGAGCACCTTGCGGAGCATCCTCATTAGCCCGAAGCAAGTGGCGGCAGTCTTGGTAGCTTGGACCGAGAAATCGAGTGCTTTGTCGAGCCAAATCCCGAGGCTCTTTATCTGGGACTTAGGGACAGGGGGCAAGCCCAAACATGGTGGCCAAATGGATGCAAGGGCAGAGGGGGGAGGATTACCCAATAGGATAATGTCTGTCTTCTCCCCGTTGAGCTTCAAACAGGAAGATTGCATCCACCTGGCAACAGCCTCTAGACAGGGACCTAGGGTGTTGCACGATCCCTCAGAGTGGTCTAAAGAGACCACCAGTTGGGTATCGTCCGCGTAAGTGACAATACGCACACCAAAGGGATGGACTATCCTGTCTAGAGGTTCCATGTAGGCATTAAAAAGGGTAGGGCTTAGGGAGGAGCCCTGGGGGACCCCGCACCTAAGTGGGTGTTTGGGAGAAGCCACCTCGCCCTCAAAGACCTGAAAGAATCGTTCATCCAGGAAGGATGTCAGCCATTCCAGGGCCGTGCCCGACACGCCCATGCACGCCAATCGTTGTAATAGCGTGGCATGGTTAACCGTGTCGAACGCGGCGCTGAGGTCCAATAAGATGATGGCGACTTTTCCTCCCCGGTCCAACACGGCTCTTGCTTCTTCCGTTACCGCTAGGAGGGCGGTTTCGGTTCCGTGCTGAGGAGGAAATCCTGTCTGAGAGGCACGCAACAGACTATTGGATTCCAAATAGTCCGTTAAGGTGTTATTAACGTGCCTCTCAAGCAGTTTACTCAGCCACGGAAGTAAAGAGATGGGACGGTAGTTGGCCAAGTTACTATGGTCCAGGGTGGGCTTTTTCAGCAAGGCCTTCACCATTGCACACTTCCATGGAGGTGGGACAGATTTAGAGGTGATGGATGTATTGAGAACGTCTAAGATGACCGGACGAATAACGTCCAAGACCTTGATGAGGGTCTGAGGGGGTGAATGGGTCATTGGGGGACACCGAGGTGATCTTAGGGATTAGTCTGTCTAGTCCAAGAACGTCAAGAAGTGGGATTTTGTCAAGCCTACAAGGGTCCAAGGAATCAGGGATTTTGGGCAAGGTGGGTTCCATATCGTCCTTAGTATTGCTGAATGAGGAGTATATGGTCTGGATTTTTTGGGAGAAGAAAACGGCCAAATCATTGCAGCGGTTTTGAGCGCCTTCAGCAGAGGGACGCTCAACAAGAGGTGAGATAAGGGACTTTGCTATCTTAAAAATTTCCTTGGGGGCATTAGCAGCTGCGTTAATTTTCCCTTCATAAAAAAGAACTTGTGCCGCCTTGATCTCTATTTTATAAAGCTTTATAGCAGCCCTGTACTCAGCCTTTCTGAGCTGGGAGTGGTCCTGCCTCCAGGCTCTCTCAAGTTTACGACACTCTAGTTTCATAGATCTAAGGGCAGGTGTATACCATGGGGCAACTTTGGGTCTTCTTATAGATTTACGGGAGTGTTTTGGAAGAACCTGGTCAAGGGTACTAGAGATCCAATTATCAAAATTATTAGTGGCCGTAAAGGAATTGGTTGCCTTCCTAGGTGGATCTCTGGCAAGAGCGACTACCCAGTCGGGGAGGGGGAGTGAGGGCCATTTCCTTCCCTGGTGCTTAGCAAAGTTTTGAGAGGAAGAGGGGGAATTGGTGCGCCAGGTGAAAGGTATTAAAAAATGGTCGGTCCAGGGTAATGGGATAGGAGTTTCCACGATAAGATTGTCTATATTGCTGTAAATGTGGTCAAGAATATGTCCCCTATTATGAGTTACATGGTAGCCCTTTTGGCAAAGGTCAATGGCTTGCAAGTTGGAACGGAGGTTATTGGCTGACGTGTCATGGGGGTCATGAAGATGCAAGTTGAAGTCCCCGAGCAAAGTAAAATTAGGCGAGGTCAGCACGACACTTGCAGTAAGGTCTGTTATCTTGGTGATAAAGTTATTGAGGGCACCGGGTGGACGGTAGGCTAGGATACCAGAGAAGGTGGTAGTGGGAGAAAGTTCTAACGAAAAGTGAAAGCTCTCGCAAGCTGGTGAGGTGGTTGGAGTGACACGACACCTGTAGCTATCTCTGTATATGATGGCCAATCCACCACCTCTCCCGGTCTGACGGTCAAGTCGTTTGAGAGTATATCCTTGAGGGGTAACCCACACTGTAGTCGGGTCATTATCTATCTGGAGCCAGGTTTCTGTTAAAAAAAGAGCCTCAGGATTGAGCTCTTCGATCAACATGTAAAGCTCAGTATAATGTTTCGGTAAAGACCGACAGTTGAGGAGAAACATTCTCCATTTCTGTACAGGGGGCGAGTAGCAGCTGTGTGAGGAAGGAGGGCTCCAGTCACAGTATTTACAATAATACTCTGTGTTGGTAGGAAGAATCGAGTGACAACATGATGGATTGGTGAGAGGTCGTAGGGCAAGAAGCGAAGAGGAGTTATAAGAGAATCGATCCCCTACCATGATAGCAGTCGTGTCCAGGGACCAGCAGGAAGCGTCTGGACGCAGACTGGCTTCTCTTTGGCGCCTCTTCGGCACGTCTAGGGCGCTACCGCTGCGCGTCACCGCTGCGCGGGGAGATGAGGGACCATATAGATTAGGCGAAGGTGGAGACTAGCACGTCACCCTCCAAAGATGGCCGCCCAATGTGGAGCAACCAGGAAGTGGTGCCGCTTTACCTCCCTCCACAACAAACAGCACTAGTTGCTGCGGTGGACCGGGGAGTGGGCGAGCAAAATACAGGTATTTAAACACAGTTTCAAAATAAATGGCAAAACAATTCAAAACTCTTGCAGCAATCCTTATTCACTGCCAAGCGCTGGCGCAGCGATGTTAGCAAGTCAACTATCGAGCGCGAGTGACTCCAAGCCCTTATGTAGTGAGGGCGAAGGGGGAGACTAGCGCGTCACCCTCCAAAGATGGCCGCCCAATGTGGAGCAACCAGGAAGTGGTGCCGCCTTACCTCCCTCCACAACAAACAGCACTAGTTGCTGCGGTGGACCGGGGAGTGGGCGAGCAAAATACAGGTATTTAAACACAGTTTTAAAATAAATGGCAAAACAATTAAAAACGCTTGCAGCAATCCTTATTCACTGCCAAGCGCTGGCGCAGCGATGTTAGCAAGTCAACTATCGAGCGCGAGTGACTCCAAGCCCTTATGTAGTGAGGGCGAAGGGGGAGACTAGCGCGTCACCCTCCAAAGATGGCCGCCCAATGTGTCGCAACCAGGAAGTGGTGCCGCTTTACCTCCCTCCACAACAAACAGCACTAGTTGCTGCGGTGGACCGGGGAGTGGGCGAGCAAAATACAGGTATTTAAACACAGTTTTAAAATAAATGGCAAAACAATTAAAAACGCTTGCAGCAATCCTTATTCACTGCCAAGCGCTGGCGCAGCGATGTTAGCAAGTCAACTATCGAGCGCGAGTGACTCCAAGCCCTTATGTAGTGAGGGCGAAGGGGGAGACTAGCGCGTCACCCTCCAAAGATGGCCGCCCACTGTGGAGCAACCAGGAAGTGGTGCCGCTTTACCTCCCTCCACAACAAACAGCACTAGTTGCTGCGGTGGACCGGGGAGTGGGCGAGCAAAATACAGGTATTTAAACACAGTTTTAAAATAAATGGCAAAACAATTAAAAACGCTTGCAGCAATCCTTATTCACTGCCAAGCGCTGGCGCAGCGATGTTAGCTAGTCAACTATCGAGCGCGAGTGACTCCAAGCCCTTATGTAGTGAGGGCGAAGGGGGAGACTAGCGCGTCACCCTCCAAAGATGGCCGCCCAATGTGGAGCAACCAGGAAGTGGTGCCGCTTTACCTCCCTCCACAACAAACAGCACTAGTTGCTGCGGTGGACCGGGGAGTGGGCGAGCAAAATACAGGTATTTAAACACAGTTTCTTCTTCATATTTCTTAAGTCTACCCTTGAGTTCGTCCTTGAATTTGTTTATGACATCCTGTTCTGGACTTTTTTTTAAATCTTCTTCCAACTCTTTAAGTTCTTTTAATATACCTTTGCGGTCTTCCCAGGCATATTCGATGAGTATACTCAGCATGTTTTTGGAACTTATTGCAGAATTGTTCGCCCATTCTTCCAACATGATTGGGTGACTCATGTGATGGGGTAATGTATATCCTTAGTTCTCGTGGTACCATTTCTTTATCTACATAGTCCTGGAGAGAGGTCACCTCCCACCACTTAGAACATTCTTGTTTCTTTAATTTTTCATAGCGCCTCAATTTCGGACTCAGTTGATTGTCATCCAGTTTCTCCACTGTAAATGCAATACTTGCTCCTTTCCCAGGTGCTCTTGCAAATAATGTCACTGCTTCCTTACGCCTATGCCCTTCATCTTCCATTGTTCTTTAATGGGTATATTCTATTTTCGCCTGTGTACTGTAGCGTTCTTGTTTAAACCATCTGCACGTTATGGTATCCAAAGTAGAATGTAAGCTGTATGAGACAGCCGCTTTTATTCGAAAGGTTAATATATTTCGCAGCTTAATGTCATGAGTGATGTAACTGACATGTCATGAATGATGTAAAATGTGAAATCATCACCAGTGGATTGAGAGCGCGAGAGTTACAGTTCGTACAACTAACTATAACGGAGGAATTTGAATGGTTTTGTATGAGTGAAATGTCCAGCTAAATATAACACCCCTGAAACCTATGTTTTTTTCAATGAATTTCTAAGGTTTTTTAAATGATAATTCCTAAATATAACCTGCTTGAAACATATGTTTTTTTCAGTCAATTTCTAAGGTTTTTTAAATGCTAATTTCTAATTATAATTTTCATTAAGTATATTTGTTTTTTTCTTTCTTTTTTAATTATCATCCCAATCTCAACCTAGTAAAAACTGCAAATATCACCACTCTTCAGTTGATTCCTTCCGCCAACAAAATCGCGACAAACCATTAAAAAACAGGCAATAGCTCCACTGACCAGTAACAAATTAACATCAACATTTAACTGCTGTAAGGAGGTCGACTACCTACTGCGTGAATTACACCCAACTCACACCCATATTTAAAGACGAATATATGATAGAGGTACTAATCATGCACCTCCGACACCCAACAAAATCACAACACCCAGCGCTACTACCACCACAACCACCACCCCGGACCCCTACTACCTCAGAGGCTGCGCAAAACAGGACAACCGACCTTCCCAAGATACCATATCCTCTGAACCGCACAATAGCTGAATGTTCAGAGATGTGGCAACCAACTATGTATAAGGGAGTACATTTGCACATCAACAATAAGTTACAGAATCCCAAGTGTACCGGTGATATGCAATACACAACTCACAATAAAAACAAAAAACCTTTCCATGTGGATATATAGTATTGATACATGTAGTGTACTGCACAGTGGATGCAACCATATTATCTTAGACACTTGGGAATATCTCGGTCATGTAGCTGTGTTGTCCCCCCCTTGAAGCAGAAGCGGAGTGGGCTGGTCTAATGTGCAGAACTCCAGCGTTAGAGTATACATACTTAGGCTACGCCTAGGGCATGGTTCACTTGTGTGAAGACAAAAGACTATGGCACATTGAAGGTTCTCACCCTGCCACGTGGCTGCCGCCATGACTGCGTGCTTCCTCGATAAAGACCCATTGCGAACTCAGCGCCACAGCACTGCAGACTTATGTCTGTATAGACTACTGCCTTCGATCTACACTGGGGACAGCAAGGTTCACAACTTGAATTCAGCTTTGGATCTACACTACAGATACCATTGAATTTAGCATTGCTTTTTTAAGGCAGAGACAATTGTACTATATGTCTTCAGATTTTATAAAAGCATGTCACAAAAAGCATTCCTCTATAACTGTGCCAACTACTGCCTTCGATCTACACTGCGGATAGCAGGGTTCACAACTTGAATTCAGCTTTGGATCTACACTACGGACAGCATTGAATCAAGCCTCGCTTTATTTAAGGTAGAGACAATTGTACTCTGTCTTCCGATTTTGTAAAAGAATGTCACAAAAAGCATTTGTCTATAACTGTGCTGACTACTGCCTTCGATCTACACTGCGGACAGCAGGGTTCACAACTTGAGTTCAGCTTTGCATCTACACTACGGACAGCATTGAATTCAGCCTTTCTTTATTTAATGCAGAGACAATTGTACTATATGTCTTCAGATTTTGTTAAAGGATGTGACAAAAAGCATTCCTCGATGTCTGTCCTGACTACGGCCTTTGATCTACACTGCAGACAGCAAGGTTCACAACTTGAATTCAGCTTTGGATCTACACTACGGGCAGCATGAAATTCAGCCTTGCTTTCTTTAAGGCAGAGACAATTGTACTCTATGTCCTCAGATTTTGTTAAAGGGTGCGACAAAAAACATTCCTCAATGTCTGAACTGACTACTGCCTTCGGTCTACATTGTGAGGGCTCACGATTCAGGTGGAATGGCGATTGCACATGACGCATTCGAGTAAGCAGGTGACATTGTACCAGTGCGACCCTCCCGAAGCACAAATCATCGCAGGGTGCGCGCATACTGGGTTCTTCAGGTACCACAACCTCACTGCACCACAAGTCGTGTCCCTGTGGCCTTTTTAAGACAGAATTCATTAGGCAAAAATCATTGCTCCAAGTGCGGCTGGCCCACATCACGCATCATCTCTGGCTGCATAGACGCTGAGAGCCACACCTACCACTAACTCTATACAGCTCAAGTCAATGCCACATGGCTGTGGGGCCCTTCCTGACGACTGCCTCTGGTCTATACTGCGAACAGTAGGGCTCACAATTCAAGATTAGTACTGATGCAAATTGTGTAAGAGACTATAATCGGTTAACAAAACCAAATGCTCCTAATCTGCAACATTGCCACCAGACATACGTTCCTATTTTGAGAAAGTTAGAATGCACTGCGTGAAGTGCAATCATTTAATTTGTTATGGGGAGCAATCAGTAGACCTAGTTTGCAGAACAATTGATAACCATTGATGGTAGTTTTTTTCCCCCCTCAAAGTACATGCAGTCTAGTATGCAACATTCAATGGTTTGAGTGCAGCCCCTTCAGACCACGCATTATCGCAGGGTGAGCACACGCTAAACACAAACCGTACCACTAACTCAGTACACCATAAAAAATCACCACATGGCTTTATTAAGGCAAAATTCAGGAGTAAAAAAAGATTACCCCCACTGCGGCCTGTCTGAAACGCGCATCACTGCAGGTTACGTACACGCTCAGTCCCAAAGGTACTACTAACTCAGTGCCTCATAATACATCGCCACGTGGCCATATTCAGGCAGAATTCAACTGACTCTTCATTCATTATTTGCAGAGTGCAGTACCAAACTAAGTAAAATGTCTATCAAACCCTATATATTATCCCTTTACTATGCTTCCTTCAAAAAACGTCTTTTATATCAGTGTTCGAGGTGCGTCCACATCCTGGTATTGTAGTGAAATGATGTAATCTACCCGTGCCTGAAAATGTACTGTAAATACGGTGCGCATGTAAATTGCTGATATAGATTTGGGTTGACTTCGCACTATATAAATATGCTAAAAAAAAAAAAAGATTGAGCACACACTTATAAATTGACTATGCACTTTCTTTGCAGTATTGTAATGATCCACTTTGTATGTTCGTATTTGTAGAATGAGTGAGAGAAAGTTATATAATCAAAGTTTTTGTTACTGCAGAGGTAAGATGGTTGCATACGCTGTTTACAGTACAATATAATGTGGTAGGGCGCAGGAGCAGCATTTTACAACCATATTAAGTACACAGACACAGATATAGATGAAGTGGGTTCGGGCACGTGTGCTCGACTCCATTTTATTACGTTTCTGTTGGTAACAAGTAGAATAGTAGTCATGATATCATACACAGATATTCAATCATAAACAGTTTTAGGTTTTTTTTAACGGTAAAATTAGGAGTCTGTAATGGGCATATTTACAAGGACAGCGTTAAAATGTTATGGTGTAAACCTGGGCTTCTATTGGAATTCTCAGGAATTCTCTAAAGCCTATTATTAAGCCTATTATGGCTGCTTTACCGGCACTTTCCTAACGCTAAACCAACGATAATTTTAACTCTGTCCTTGTAAATATGCCCCCCAATATCGCAAGAAATACAGCGATAATTCATGTTCACAAGTGAAAAGCTTGTTAATATAAGACTGTGGACTTAACATATCAATGCACCTCGCTTGTTAAACATGCTGAAGTCTACTTTAGAACAGATGTAGGATCCGACATAAACCGCTATTAGCGAGAATTTTACTATCGGTCCTCAAATCCAGGGCCACCTTGTAAATACAATGCTGTTGTCATACCTTCCTTTTACTTTTTATATTGTCATAGGAACACCTACCTTGCCCCTTGCCACTGAGAACGCCTACATTGCAACTTATTGGAGATACGAGGTGAGCCCTTAGCAAACCGGCTGCTAACATGCACTAATGCATCTTAGCGTCACCTAGTAAATAGGGCGATCTCATTTTCACCGCATTTTTGGCTTTTTTTTAAAAAATGCGGCAAAATGGTACTTGTTAATATGCCCTCAAGTTTGCTATGACACAGCGGGACTTCCACCCTGCCATAGCAAACAGCAGTGTCCCGGGGTAGACCCCACCGAGACAGAGCAGGAGCCGCTCCTGGGGGTGGTGTTCCCCAAAGCTTTCGACTGCTCCAGAATGCAGCCCACGCGACCCCCCTCCCAAAATATAAAAAGCCCCGGAGGGTGGTAATCCCCGGGACTCAGACAGACCTTTGAGCTCCCTCACCCATTTATTTTGTAGCACCGAGGAATGGCGGTCGCCGGGCTACAGGACTCCTCGGAACTCCCATCAAATGTAATATTTTAGACCCCGGGATTTGGCCCTCCTAGGTAGCTAATTTTTAAACAAGCACAGGAGCTCGCGCTTCATTTTTATTTTTATTATGGCGGACCTATGCACCCAGCGCACATTTCTCTGTTTCCCCCCCAAAAAAAAAATTGGGGGGGGCCTTAGGGGTCCTTGTGGGACCCCTTAAGCAGGTCTAGAGGGTCAAAATATTTCTTACCTGCCCCGTGATACGTTTGGAAACTTGTCCCACTAATTTCTAGATCCTCGCTTCTACCGAGGCACAAAATGGCTGCCAACACTTCCTGATTTCGAATGTTGACAACCACTTGGCAGTCAATTAGCGCATGATCGGGACGGTGCCCTTAGAGTGCGCGCAAGATGCGAGGAACCACCGAGTCCACAGATATATATGGACATTTAATTGTAATTTTCTCAGAAACTACTGAACAGATTTTCACCATTTAAGCAAAAGGCACGAGTCTGAACAGAGGTCTACCTCTTTGCCAAATTTGGTATAATTCCATTCACCCATTGGGCAGTAGCCGCAATGAGCAGTTCCTATGGAAAATTGCATAGGGAAAACACTTTTTGGGAGCCCCCTTTTTTCTCGGCCCCTGCTTCAAATTCAATATTTTAGACCCCGGGATTTGTCCTTCCCAGATAGCTAATGTTTAAACAAGCATACCACGCACTCTCTTCTTCATGGTAATTCCACCCGCATGATGATTTGTTTACAAACAGTTGTAAACCGATATCTCTACAGCCTCATTAACCAGCCACGACTTAACATCGCGTAAGGGAATACACTTGCTATCTTTTTATTTCGGCACCGTAACAATACGCTTTGATTTTCACTTGCATGTTCTTTTCTCAACACTCCACACAGTGGGTAACGTCATTATTATTTTTTCTTTGTGACTTACGCCATGTATAAGCGCAATACTTATTTAAGTATGTTACTGTTCACAGAGTATCTCCAGATGAAGGCATTTTGCCAAAATGCATTGGGATGACTGAAAGCCATGTAAACAACGTAATGCATTCTGGGATTTGAAGTATATCATTTTTTGAAAATTGAAAATCACTGCAACAGAATTGTGATGCAACAGTTCTAATAAAATTTCATCTTTGAATACAAAGAACTTTTTCACATCCACATCATTGATTTATTAAGCAAACCTTCGTAGTAAGGACTTCAGCTTTAGTGCCTGGGGGACATACCCCACTTATATGGGGATGCACCCAGTTTGATATTCACAACATTCCAGCTCAGAGAGTGATTCCCTGGCGCACGACACAGCTATACAACTATGCTTTCAACTTGGTAGTGCGCTCATTACGCACTTTTCATTTCACTAAAGCACAAACTACTCACCCCTATGGGTGAGTAGAGCCAGTGATGAAAGCGAGAGCTCTGTGCTGAAAAGTCAGATGGTCTGGCCGCTGCATCACAGCTGTGTGGAGAATACATTTTGGCGAGGGTCCGGGAGTTGCCGTTACCTGTATCTAAAATAGCAGGCCTAAGTTGTAAGTTATGGGTGGCTCTAAAAAGAGCCCTTGTGTTCATTAGTTGGAACTACACATAAGTGCGGATGCACAGCTTCAAGTTCATGAAAAGTCGTTTTCCCTGATCTGTGAAGTGTACTCCATCACTTCTGTAGATATCAGAAAAATCAAAACTTATGTTGTTGTTGTAGATGGACCCCATTTTGTGGTCTCTAAGGTAAGCAGACACAGCTTGGTTGACTTTCTTCCTAGTTTTTTCAATCTGAGGACCACATTTTTTGACCATTTCCACTTCTGTATTTGGCATATATTGGAACATACAAAGACAGTTTGAGGCAAAGGTGTCCTTCATAAGCATTTCCAAACCTACCCCAGTCAATGTGCCTAGGTCGTTTCCACCACAGTGCACAATCATGAGGTCAGGGTGTTGGAGATGCAAACAGGTTCTAACCAAAGGCAACAAATGCTGCCACTTCAATCCTCTCTGTGCAAACCATTTAATGTCCACATTTTGTAAACCTAGGTGTAAGTCAATACGTCTCTGTTCTGCATACCTCTTGCACGAGAAAAAATAGCTATGTCCTATGATCCAGACTAGCATTTTGAAGGTATGGCTGTAAGGTATGGAAAGAGGTCTGTAGCTCATGCAGATCCTTCTTAGAATAAGAGATATGTTTAACGATGGGGAACTACTTTTTTGCCATACAAAATGATACCTGAATGGGAGATGAAAAGCATTATTTTTTAAAAGTAGGGTGCACATTTGTTTTGTGGAAAAGCATCTTTTTGATTGATTGGTTTAAAAAAAGCAGTTTGAACGTGGAGTACATATTATAGGATAAAATGTGCTCAACTCAACCACACCTGATAGCTGCATTTGAAAGGAACTGTTCGAACTTAAAACAATCGTGAACTTTTAACCTGCCGTGCCGTTAAATGTTTGAGAAAATGTTGCAAAAAAATATCGTTAGGTTTACAAAAATTGATGAACTTTTAACCTGCATGTGTTGTAGAATGTTCTGGAAAGTGTGTTGATAGAATATGTTGCACTGCTGACTTCTGAGTGTCGTTGAATATGAAAAAACTGTTTATATGGAAAATTAAAAAGAAACTAAGAGAGATGTTTTGAAACATAAAAGAATCAAGGAAGTATTCTAATTTGTACTATACATGTATTTATGTTTGGAGGAACAAAATTATAGAAACAACAGCACCAGGAAGAGGAAGAAGCAGGGAGTGGGGGGACGGGGGCAGATGGGCACAATGTCACACATGCACAATCAAGTACAGCACAAGTATAGACAAACAATGGCCAAAATGAAACACACCAACAAGGAGCATATGTCAACATCAACCCGCCAACATCACACCACTGAACGAGCATAGAAGTGAAAACCACGCTGCATTCATACAGGATGTGTACAAAGGCCGGTCGTGGGTGTTGTGGGATGTCTGTGACCGTGGTCATCATGGATGAGATGCCCGGCATTTGGCACATGGGTGAGTTCACTGTGTTTTACATTGCCAAACAGCTGCTCCTCCCTCTCACGAGCGCCCACAATTTTGTACAGTGCGCTGTTGTATCCTGTGCACTCGGATGCCACAGCATTGTAATGCCTACTCGGGCATGTCCTACGGCATTCCAACTACAACATGAGAGTGCCATTTGGTGGTGGTGCATGCCACTTTACAACATCGTCTGCTGTGACCCTTGTGGCAGGCCACACCAGAACACAGAGACACACTTACCATACTTCCTGCACACGGACATGTCAGAGACACCCCGTTTCCCTTGCTGGATAGGCACACCCCTGCGCTGACCTGTGTATGCCAGATCAGCACAAGTCTCTTGTGCATGCAGGAGGATGCATATATAGCTACATGTCCAGAGTCACTGCCAACGCTGAGGTGACATGGTAAAGTCCGCTGAAGACAGCATACTGTGCGCCCGTGCCTATCATGCTGACATAATGACCACATAGACACACTTCCTCAGATGCGTGTTTGGGGGTCGTTGGTGGTCCTGGGGTTGTTGCGATGAGTCTTGTGGCCCTCATGGTTATCCCTGTATGATGCTCATTGACTCTATGGCACCTGTGGGTGTTCTGGTGTGGCTCTTGGCTGTGTTTCCTTTCATGCTGCAGGTAGTCGTCCTGCTTAACACCAGCAGAAAGCAGGTGTAAAATCTCTGGTGGTAACGTGGGTTATCGCTAGAAGTTCTTTTGCATTGCAGTTGTTGTGAAAGTTGTGATTTGATTTTCTTGTGTGCAGAACAATATACGAACTGGGCAGTGTGTCCCGTCAAGATCCAGCACCTGATGCACTATTTCTAATCAATATAACTACAATGAGATTTCTTCATTGATTTTGTGTGTACACTGTAAGTGCAGGCACTACCTCAGTGCAATTCAATACACGATTTTAGTATTTAGAATAAATCGCAATGGTGCATCTCATGTCTTTTTGCATGGGAACGGCTATTCTGCATTTCATTATCAGCAATTTAATGCAACTAAAGTTGAGATAAATCTAACACAGCATTAGAAGTTGGTGCAAACTGCAGAGATCACCATAAGTGCCCCAAAATTTAACACCTTGATGGATACTAGCAAAATAACAGTAATAAGAACAAGAAAGAGTCACACAACAGTAAAGAAAACAACCAAAAAGGTTAATACATTGTTTTTTGTCAAACTTTATTTTTTTATAAACATATATAAACCATAAAATATTTTCAAAATGTATTTTTTTATTAATATATATATATTAAAAATAAACCAATAAACAAAATTTTAAAAAAATAATAGAAAACAACAAGGTGGAAGACTCCTGGATTTCGACGAAAGAGCCTGGAAAATAAAGCACAAAATAAGGATGTGTGTAATGCGCATATCATAGGACTAAGAGAGAGAAACAGAGAAGGAAAACAAGCCAGAGAGAAAAAGAGAGGGAAGGAAAGAAAGGGAGTGAGAAAGGGAGAAGGGAGAGAGAGAGATAGAAGGAAATTAATAAATAGAGTGAGAGAGAGAGTGAAGAGAGGGAAGTGAGAGAGAGAGAGAGATAGAGAGAGAGAGACTGTCTCTTCTGCGCATCCATGAGCAAGTAATTACTTGGTGCCAGCGGATAGTGCAGCAGTGGGCGGACTGCACATGCCCGTCAAAACCCCGCCGATCTCAGAGGTGTTGCTGAGTCCCGAGTCCTGAGTGGCGGAGACCACATCAGCTTCTCTGCAGCCCGGCAGATCTCACACATGGCTCTGAGTCCTGAGTCCTGAGTCGCCAATGGCGAAGACCACCTCAGGGTTTGGTGCCGCTAAGCAGGTGGAACTCAAGTCCTTGCCATGTGGTGGTAGGCCCCTCATGGCCGCATGAGTTTGGGTGGCACTAACCCTATGCATATGAAGTCTGCGCCAAGGGGATGGTAGGCCGCTGACGGCCATATAGCTGAGGGTGCGACTAACCGTCTGCTCAACTTTTCATGGACTCTTTATGGTTGAGACCCATGGAGCGTACGCCAGCTAGTCAGCACCGGCAATAAAGGATGTAACATTGTCAATCTATTATATTTGCATGGTCATATGGCCTGTTGCGCATGTGCCGGATGGGTGTGGTGTGTGGTACCACTTGTCGCCAGCCTTCAATATGAAAATACTCCTCACTAATCGAAGGGAGTCTGGTGCTGTGGTCATTGCCAAGAAGTTGGGGTCATTGCCGTTCAGGACTCAGGACACATGTGGGATCCGCTTGTATTAAATAGGGTTAGTGGTACCAGAAGCAGCATTGAGACTGTATGAGCTTGTGATGGTGCTTGGTGTGGACGGCCTCACTGGGAGTAATGTGTGTTACCTACTGGACTGCGTCATGTGGAAATGGGACTGTATCTGAATTGTGAGTCCTGCTGACTGTAGTGTAGGCCAGAGGTAGTGATAATGAAGGGCCCACAGCCATGTGCATACGTTGGTGGCCCCACCAGCCTGCGTAGTGCAGGTTCAGAGGCACCACATGCCACCGGCCTTCAATATGCAAATACTCCTCACTAATCAAAGGGAGTCAGGTGCTGTGGTCGCTATCACAAAGTTGAGGTCACTGCCATTCAGGACTCAGGACACAGTTACACATGTGGGATTGGCTTGTGTTAAAGAGGCTTAGTGGGACTACGTGTCACCGGCCTGCATATCGAAATATGCCTCACAAATCGAAGGGAGTATGGTGCTGTGGTCGCTGCCAAAGACTTGGGGTGACTGCCATTCAGGACTCAGGACACAGTTACACATGTGGGATTGGCTTGAGTTGAACAGAGTTAGTGGCACCACATGTCGCTGCCGTTGCATATGGAAATTTGCCTCACTCATCAAAGGGAGTGTGGTGCTGTGGTCGGTGCCACGGATTTGGGGTCACAGCCATTCAGGACTCAGGACACAGTTACACATGTGGGATCGGCTTGAGTTGAACAGAGTTAGTGGCACCACGTGTCGCCGGTCTTGCATATCAAAATAAGCCTCACTGATCGAAGCGAGTCTGGTGCTGTTGTTGGTGCCACAGACTTAGGGTCACTGCCATTCAGGGCTCAGGACACAGTTACACATGTGGGATTGGCTTATGTTGAAGACGGTTAGTGGCACCCTGTGTCGCCGGTCTTCCACAGTGTAGGCCGGAGGCAGCAGTCAGCAAAGTGAGGAAGGGCCCACAGTCACATGCATATTTTGGTGGCCCCACCAGCCTGCGTAGTGCAGGTTCAGTTGCACCACGTGTCACCGGCCTCGATATGGAAGTTCCCCTCACTAATTGAAGGGAGTCTGGTGCTGTGGTCGTTGCCACGAATTTGGGGTCACTGCCATTCAGGACACAGTTACACATGTGGGATCGGCTTGTGTTAAAGAGGGTTAGTGGCACCACGTGTCGCCACCATTGCATATGCAAATATCCCTCACTGATTGAAGGGAGTCTGGTGCTATGGTCACTGCCACGAAGTTGGGGTTGCTGCCATTCAGGACTTAGGACACAGTTACACATGTGGGATCGGCTTGTGTTGAACATGGTTTGTTGGCACCACATGTCGCTGGTCTTCCACTGTGTAGGCCGGACGCAGCGGTCAGCAAAGGCCCACATGCATGTGACATTAACTTGAGCTGCACAGATTGGGAGCATTTGGTCTTATTAACCCATTATAGTCTCTTACACAATGTGCGTCGCTACTAATTTTGAATTGTGAACCGTGTAAAGTCAGTGTAGGGCGGAGTCAGCGGTCAGGATGGGCGTACAGCCACGTGGTGTTGAGTTAAGCTGCATAGTTAGTGGCACCTGGAGTACTCAGCGTGTGCGCACACTGTGATGAAACGTGGTCCCGGTGGGCCGCCCTGGGAGCAATGTCTTTTGTCTAATGAACTCTGCCTTAATAAGGACACGTAGCGATGACTTATGGTGCAGTGAGTTAGTAGCACCTGAAACACACAATGTGTGTGCAGCCTGTGATGATGCGTGGTCCGTGTGGGCCGCACTGGGAGCAACATGTCTTGCGAACTGGACTGTGTCATCTGCAATCACCACTGCATCTGATTTGTGAGCCCTGCTGTCCGCAGTGTAGATCGAATACAGTAGTCGGTACAGACATAAGTCTGGGGTGCTGTGCCGCTGGGTTCACAGGGTGCTTGTGTGGAGGGAGTCCGCAATCATGGTGGCAGCCACGTGCCAGGGTGAAGGCCGCTGCTCTGGCAGACTCATTGGTCTTCCCACACGTGAACCACGCCCAGGGTACGTTGGACCAGCTCACTCTGCATCAATTTCCAGGGGGGGACAACACAGCTACATGACCGAGATCTTCCCCAGTGCGTCCACTGTGCACTAAACTACAAGTATCAATACTATATCTCCACATGGAAAAGTTTGTGCATGGCATAGTGAGGTGTGTGCAGCACATCACCGGTACACTTGGCATTGTGTGCATTATTATTGATGGGCGACTGGCCTGCTTCACACATACTTGGTTGCCACATTATTGTGTTTTTATCTAGGAACCTAAATCGATATTTCTATTTTATGCCCTTGTCCGGTTATAATCAATAATATCCCCACAACGGCATAGTAATCATATCCATATTCAGTCGTAGCACATGCTGTCACATTAAGCAAGGCTACTTCCCCGGCCTCCTAGAAAGCACAACGAGTTCTCTAAACAAACCAAACCTCCAGCAACCTGGGAAATCCCCCTTGCTTTTGTTTTGATTTCGTCCTAGAACTCCTGTAAAGCACTGTAAAAACAGCCAGTTCTTAGTGACATCTTTATTGACGTCTTATGTCCAGCCTTACGTCAAACCCGGCACCTTTCAGGTATAAATATACCAACGTTGCCTTAAGCAAACACACGGTGGTGGTTTTGGAGCAGCTATCTACTTGCCCGAGAGCCCAGCTGATGCGAGAGCCCACGGACGCTGCCCCTCCCTTTTGACGCACTGAGAGAGACGCTGTCTTTTCTCCTGCCGAGAAATCCAGCTCCCGTGTTTCCAGATACCTTTGCGGGTTACTGGGATATTGAGTCCTGAGAGAGAGATACAAGACCTCCTGCTTTCTAATTACCCAGGTACGGAGCTGACTAAACCCTTAAAGAGAATTCTTGAGTCAGATTCTTGGCAAAACAAACTTAACTTAAACTGCTACTTATTTACTCCTTCCCACGTATTAGGCTTAGGTCAGGTACACAGGGGTAGGCGTATTTAGAAGCACCAGTTGAGTACGTTAGTCAATGTATATATGTATATATATTTTATCTATTTTAAAGTATCATATGGCTAAGAAACCATATCAATGCTTTTACAGTATTATTTTATAATCCTCCTTTTATTGTACGCACTTTACTTTACTATGAGTATTGCAATTGTGGCAATTCATTTCTCTTGCATGAGAAAGAAGACTGCTCAATAAATAACATCTTTTATTGAAAACGCCCGTCTCTCTTTTCTCTGCACTCTGGTGAAACTAAGTATGCACACTTGACTGAGTGAAATAGCTGTCTATTGTTTTCACACGACTCTAGAGATACACTCTTATTCTGAGGGAGCAAAGTTGTCATGTTATATGGTTGTCGGAAGCTAATCCCTTCTTGTCTAATCAGGAAAGGTAATTCCTTCTTGAACATTCGAGAAAGTTTCTAGTGACCTCTGAGCTAGCTGGCAAACCTTAAGTCTAATATAGTCAGTTGAGACCTAGTTAACCTCAGTCCTACGTCTACACTGCTGAATATATTATTCCAATGCGCAGAGCCTATTGGGAATATAGGAACTACACTACAACATCTCCCAACATTCAGCTATTGTGCGGCTGAGGGGCCATGGTATTTTGGGAAGGTCTGTTGTCCTGTTTTGCACTGCCTAAGATGGTAGTAGGGGGTTGGTCGGGGGAAGGTTCTGGTGGTGCTGGTGCTGGGTGTTGTGGCCTTGTTGGGTGTCGGAGGTACATGATCAGTAGCTCTATCATGTGTTGGTCTTTAGATGTGGCTGTGAGTTGGGTCCAATTCACGCAGTAGATAGTCGATGTTCTTACACCAGTTAAAGGTTGATGTTAATTTGTTACTGGTAACTCGGCCTATCACCTGTTTTTAGATCGCATTGCAGATTTGGCTGGTCATTGAAAATATGGGGAAGTGGTGTTTTAGTTTTTAGTTTCCACAGGGAATGCTTACTTTGCATATCATTTGCATTAGTTGTGGGTCTCGCTTGTGGATATATTTTTTGGCAGAAGCTATAGATGGAAAAGTGGTGAGATTTGCAGTTTTTACCAGGATGAAAATGGGATGATAATTTAAAAACAATTGAAATTCACTGAACAAAACATAGCTTTCAGTGACGTTATAATTAAAAATTATGCATTTAAAAAACCTTGGAAATTCACTGAAAAAACCATAGGTTTCAGGGACGTTATAGTTAGTTGGACATTTCACTCATACAAAATGACAGAAATTCCCCTTTTATAGTTAGTTGAGCTAACCATAACTCGTGCCCCCCCAATGCACTGCTGATGACGTCACATATTACATCATTCATGACATGGTCAGTGACATTACTGATGACATCTCAAATGACATCGCTGATGACATCACTAATGACACCATCCATGTGAAAATCTGATGCACCTCATCTTACCCTAATGTAACACTTGATACACCCATTCTAAAATACAGACTATCATTTTCAAAACCATTAACACACCAATACCAGTTAGTACATATCTACTCACTACTTTGTAGGTCTACACACACATCCACTCATTCACCCATACAGTCACTCATACATACAGTCAGCCATCAATACAGCCTTATCATATCCATTCACATATCTATACAGACACTCACACACCGTCTCTCATTGATAGTTATTCACACACTTAGTCAGTTATAGAAATAACCAATCACACTTTCATTTACTCACCTGTACTATACACATACCACCCCACTTATTTAAATATATACTAACACATAGTTATACTTTAATACAATAACTAATACAAGCACACACTGATTCATACAGGCACTCTCACAATCACTGAGTCTCACATGTACTAATTTATACACTCCAACACTCATATATACTGCCTTTTGCATATGCAATTACTCACACATGAACCAAGGCATCCATTTACTCACCAAGACACTCATACACACTCTCACCCAGCCATAGAGCCCTTTACAGATATAGACTTGAACACATATACCCACTGAATTATCCACTCACATATCTATGCACAGAGTCACACCCCTCACCCACCCACACAGACACTCAGGCACCCATACAGATACTCAGACAAGCAATCAATAGCTGATATAGATCCTCATTTAGCTGCTAACCAAACCATGCAACCGCTTACACACCAACTGGCAAACTTAGGTGAGTGAATGTCTGTATCAGTTGGTAACACATGTATTAAGCAAGACATAATGAATCACTCAGTTATACAGTCAGTCACACACCTACTTAATGATCCATCCGGACTCTTATACACCCATTCATTCTTCAATACACCTTGGTGTGTATATATATATATATATTCACTGAAAAAAACATAGTTTTCACACACGTTATAGTTAGGAATTAGCATTTTAAAAACCTTTGAAATTCACTGAAAAAACAATAGGTTTCACACCAGTTATAGTTAGCTGGTCATTTTACTCATACAAAACCTTTGAAATTCCCCTGTTATAGTTAGTTGTACTCACTATAACTTGCGCGCCCACAATCCACTGCTGATGATGTCACATATTACATCACTCATGACATGGTCAGTGATATCACTCATGACATCACTGATGACATCTCAAATGACATCACTGATGACATCATCCACTGAATGTGTGTCTTTCTGAAAAATACATATTTTTATATATGTATATCTAAAGGTTGATGGAAGAATAAATGGGTAAATAAGTGTCTAAATGGATATTTTGTAAAAATGATTGGTTAACTGACGTATTAAGTGTATCTTAGTGAATACATGTATTAGCGAGTAATGTTTACATTTTTGAATAGATGTATCTGTGTCTCACTTTCTGTATAAGTGGCTGCATTGGTTGGTGAGTAGCTACATGAGTGTGTATGAGTGTGTATATGGGTTATAAGTTGTTTCTTTGAGTATCAGTATGAGTGTCTGTATGGTTCGGTGGGGGATATTACTTAGCGCACAGATGCATGAATGAGTGACTGTTTGTATGTGTTTTGAAGACAGCATGTGTACAAGACTGTATGGGTGGATGATTGTATGTATGGGTGGGTTAGTGAGTGAATGATTGTCTCACTAGTATATTCATGTGTAACTACATATGTTTTAAACTAGTATATGTGAGTATTGATGTATATAATTGAGTATATGTGAGAGTGAGAATTTGGAAGAGTACCTGTACAAATCAGTATGTGTTTTTATAATGTAATTGTTTAAGAGAGTAAATATGTGTACGTTTCTGTAGAAGTAAGTTTAGTGGTGTGTATACAGCAGTATAATCAAGTAAATGGATTTTTGATAGTTTATTTGCATGTGTGTGAGTAACTATATGGATGAGTATTAGTGTGTAATAGGATGTATAGGTGTATGAGTACATGTGATGAGTGAGTACATGTATGAGTGACCATATAGGACTGTTGTTGAATGAGTGGATGTGTATGTAGATGTTGGAATTACCTAATAAGTTGTTGTAATTGGTATTGGTATCTCCTTTTTTTGAAAATTGTAGTTTCCATTTCTGAATGTGTGTATCAAAGATAATATTAGGGTAAGAGGAGGTCTGTCACTCTTTCAGAAGGATGATGTCATCAGTGATGTCATCAGTGATGTCATTTGAGATGTCATGAGTGATGTCATGAGTGATGTCACTGACCATGTCATGAGTGATGTAATATGTGACATCATCAGCAGTGGATTGCGGGCGCGTGAGATATAGTGAGTTCAACTAACTATAACGGGGGAATTTCAAAGGTTTTGTATGAGTAAAATGACCAGCTAACTATAACTGGTGTGAAACCTATGTTTTTTTCAGTGAATTTCAAAGGTTTTTAAATTGCTAATTCCTAACTATAACGTGTGTGAAACCTATGTTTTTTCAGTGAATTTCAAAGGTTTTTAAAATGCTAATTCCTAACTATAACGTGTGTGAAACCTATGGTTTTTTCAGTGAATTTGCAAGGTTTTTTAAATGCTAATTCCTAACTATGACATGTGTGAATCCTATGGTTTTTTAAGTGAATTTCTAAGGTTTTTAAAATGCTAATTCCTAACTATGACATGTGTGACACCTATGGTTTTTAAGTAAATTTCAAAGATTTTTAAAATGCTAATTTCTGTATCAATTATTATATTTTTTATAAATGTATTTTTCAACAAACTACCTATATATATATAGTAATACATTGACTGTATCCTGCAATATGTAATGGCTCAGCTATTTTTTTTGGGTTTGGATAAAGTTGAACAGTATAGTCAACATCTTCAATCAACATATTAACAGTGAAATGTGTTAAATATTTATTTATTTATTTTGTTTTGTTTTTCCAACGCGGGCGCAACGTGCGCGCACCTCGCAATTTGTTTTAAAAAAAAAAAAAAAGCTTTTTTTGCCCTTAGGGGTCCTTTAGGGACCCGCTGAGAAAGTCTATGGGGTTAGGAAGTCTCTACCCTGCCCCCTTTTCACGTTACCAACTTTTGTTTTTTACTCACTTCTGCCTCGAGGGTGCGAGCAACGAGCGCGTACCTCGCGATTTTTCATTTTTAAATGTATTTTTTTGCTTTTTGGGGTCCTTTAGGGACCCCCTGAGAAGGCCTATGGGGTCTGGAAGTCTCTACCCTGCCCCCTTTTAACGTTCTCCACTTTTCTTTTTATTTCATTGCTGTCTCAAGGGTGCGCGCACATCGCGTTTTTTGTTTTTTTTTACCTTCGGGGTTCTTTAGGAATCCCCTGAGAAGGCCTAGGGGGTCAGGGAGTCTCTTCCCTGCCTCCTTTTCACGTTTTTAAAGGCATTTACGAAAATTGGGTAAAATGTCATTCATTTGCGACGCGTGCGTGCACCATGCGCGCATGCGTGCGCGCATGTAAAGTCATGTGACTTGAAAACAACACTTTTGATTGGTTCATAGTTGTTTCTGTTCCAGAATCTTTAAACACCCCACCCACTTCCCTCACTATCTCTTTTACTTTGTTGGGAGAAGGACCTGAAGACACATCGTGCTCCAATCCATTTTGAACATGGCAGAACAGCAGTCTTCTTCAGACAGTGAGGTGGAGACCTTTGTTGTGGAACCTCCAAAGAAGAAAAAGAAAGACTCTTTTCTTTGGCAATTTTTTTCTTTCCCAGAGGGGCAACAAAAAGTTAATGCCCCCAAGGTCACATGTAACATTTTGTGGCTCTGTTTTATCTAGGGGGAATCCTAAAAAACATTATTCATTCAGTATCCATACCATGGTACGACATGTAAAGAAAGTCCATCCAGTAAACTTTGCTCCGGTATCCACTCGAGCCTTTGCAGACAACCCTGCACCTGCTGGGCCCAGCACATCTTCGGCAGGAGCTTCTCCAACATTAAGAGCTTTGGATATCCGGCCACTGTTTAAGAATGTTCATATACGTTGCAACATGTGCTACAAGATACTGCGTTATGGTGAATACAGTGTTAATTTAATTGAAAAGAGGATTGAGCAGCACACATGCTCCAGGAGTTAATTTTTTTCTTTTATTATTTTTGAACAATATTTTGTTACCTGTTTATTCTTTTGGTCAAAAAAATAAAAAAAAATATGAAATTGTTAAATAACTACAAAAACAGTTATTTTCAGAACTAACTTCACTTCTCCAAGAAGAGCTATATTTCTAATATACTGTGTCATAATTGTTTTTAAATGAATGTGTAGTGTATAAATGAATGACTGAAATGACTGAGTGAAGAGGAGGAAAGGACTGAGAGAATGAGTGAGAAAAAAGGGAAGTATAAAGAGTGAGGAAAGGGGAGTCAAAGAGTGACTGAAACAAGAGGACTAAGGGTAGGGGATAGAGGTAAGTGAAGTAAAAGAGTAAGGGAATGGCAGTAAGTCAAGGAGGGTGAGTGAGGGGGAGTGAGAAAAGGGGAACAGGGGACGGAGACAGGAAAGGGGAGTAAGAGACCAAGAGGAAGAAGTAGAGCAGGGTAAAGGGAGTAAAAGTAAAAGAACTGGAGTGATGGTGAGAGAAGGGGTATGAGGATAAGAAAAGGGGGGTAAGGGAAAGTGAGAGATGGGGAGTGAGGGAGAGAGAAGTGGAGTGAGGGGATGGAGGGAGACAGAAAACTGGAGTGAGAGAAGGGGAGTCAGGATTTCAATGAGGGAAGGAGAGTGAGGGAGAGTGACGGAAAGAATGCGAAAAAGAGAAGGGGTGTGAGATACAGACAGGAGGAAGTGAAGTGGGAGAAGGGGAGTGACTAAGACTAAAGGATAGTGACAGTTAGGGAGGGGGTATGAAGGTGAGGGAAGGGGAATGACGGAGAAGGTAAAACATTAACACAGAGGGAAAGTGAGTGATGGAGAGAGGAGGAGTGGTAGAAACAGAGATGTTAAGGATTTCAAGGGTGAGGGAGACAGAGGGAGAGAGTGAGAGAGACAGAGAGCAAGGAACTGAGAAGGAGTGAGGCAGTTAGAATGAGTGAGACATAAGGAGACAAGGAGAGGAACATGGATGAACAATTAGTGAGGGAGGCAGTGAACGTAGGGGAATAACAGTGAAGGAGTGACAGAGTGACGAAAGAGGAGTAAAGGAAGAAGAGTGAGGGAAGGGGAGTGAGAGAAGCAGAGCGATGGGGAGTGAGGAAAAGCTAGCAGGAAAGTGAAGGGGTGAGAAATACAGATAGGATAAAGTGCAGAGGGGGAAAGGGATAAACAAAGGGGAGTAAGTGAGATGGAGTGAGGGAGTGAGGAAAGAGGAATGAAGGAAGAGGAGTGAGGGAAGGTGAGTAAGGAAAAAGTACTGAGGGTGAGTGGAAGGCAGTAACAGTGAGAGAATGGGTATGAGGGTGACGAAAGGGGAATGAGAGAGAAGGAAGGAGATTAAGAGAGAGGAAAGGGGATTGAGGGATAAAGTAGGAGTGAAGGAAACAGAAAGAGAAAGACACGAAGGGTGAGGGAGAGAAAGAGAGAGAGAGTGAGAGAGAAAGAGAGGGAGAGCAAGTGACTGAGAGGGAGTGAGGTGGTTAGACTGAGTGAGATAGAGGGAGAGAGGGAGAGAGAAAAGGAGTGAAGGGGAGTGAGAAACTAAAGGAATGAGAGTTAGCAAAAGGGAATGAGGAAAGGGGAATAAGGGAAGAGTATTGTCGGATGGAGTACGTGAAAGAGAGTGAGGGTGAGTGAGGGAATGGAAGCAAGAGAAATGGAATGGGACTGATGCACAGTGAGGAGAACATGAATTGGGGGAAGAGGACTCAGATTGAATGAAGGGCAGTGACAGTGAGGGAAGGGGTATATTATTGAGGGAAAGGGAGTGATTGAAAAAGAAGCATCTTTATAGAAAGAGAGAAAATAAAGGGAAGAGTAGTGAAGAGAGAGGGAGACAGTGAAAGAGACAAACAGAAGGAGAGTGAGGGAGTGTGAAGGATCACATCAGTTATAGTGACTGAGACATAGGAAGATATTTAGAGACAGATGGAGGAAAAGAGAGTGAGGGAGGAAATAAAGGAAGGGAACTGAGCGAAAGAGAGTGAGGGAGTGAGAGAAGTGGAGTGAGTGAAGGTGGATGAGGGATGATGTTATGGAAAGAGTGTAAGGGGGAGTGAGAACAGACTAAGCGATACAGCAACACAAGGGTAGTGATGGAGGAAGATAGGAAAGAGAAGTGAGAGACAGACAGGGGAAAGAAGGAGTTGGACAAGGTGAGTGAGGGTGAAGAGAGAGTACTGATAGTGACAGAAAGACTGTAAAAGTGAATGAAGGGCAGTAATGAGAATGAGAAAAGGATACTAAGATGAGTAGAGAAAGGGGAGTAAGAGAGAGATTAAAGAATGGGAAAGAGAGAAAGAGAAGTAAGAGAGTGAAGTAAAAGTATTTTCTGTTTGTCATACTTACCTTATAATTAATGACAACTTAATAGAATATTTGTATATAAATATAGTATCTGTGGAAGACAAGAAAACATTGAGTTATAATATATATTTCATAATACAAAAGAAAGTAGAAGTGAAAAAAACAGAAAGGGAAAGAAAGAAAGGGTGAGGGAGAAACACAGAGGGAGAGAGTGAGAGAGAAAGAGAGAGAGAGGAAGTGACTGACAGGAAATGAAGTGGTTAGACTGAGTGAGACAGAGGGAGAGAGGGAGAGAGAAATGGAGTGAAAGGAGTGAGAGACTAAAGGAATGAGAGTTACCAAAAGGGATTGAGTTACGGGGAATAAGGGAAGGGGATTGACGGATGGAGTGAGCGAAAGAGTATGAGGGAGAGTGAGTGAATGGGTGCAGGAGCAATGGAATGAGAGTGATGCAGAGAGAAAAGAACATGAAGTGGAGGAAGAGGACTCAGATTGAATGAAGGGCAGTGACAGTGAGGGAAGGGATATAACGGTGAGGGAAGGGGAGTGATGGAAATAGAAGCATATTAGGAGAAAGGAAAAAGAAGTAAGTGAGAGAGCAGGATTTATGGAAAGAGAGAGAAAAGAAAAGGAAGACTGGTGGAGAGAGAGGGAGACAGTAAAAGAGAGAAACAGAGGGAGAGTGACAGACTGTGAGGGAGTAAATCAGTTATAGTGACTGACACAGAGGAACAGACTTAGAGATGGATGGAGGAAAGGGGAGTGAGCGAAAGGGAGTGAGGAAGTGAAAGAAGTGAAGTGAGTGAAGGTTACTAAGGGATGATGTGAAGGAAAGAGAGTAAGGGGGCAGTGAGAAGAGACTGATCGATACAGCAAGACAAGGGTAGGGATGGAGGAAGATAGGAAAGACAAGTAAGGGACAGACAGGGGAAAGAGGGAGTTGGACAAGATGAGTGAGGGTGAAGGAAGAGTACTGATGGTGAGAGAAGGAGTGTAAAGGTGAATGAAGAAGTAAGTAGAATGAGGGAAGAGGAGTAAGATGAGGAAAGGTAAAGGAGTAAGAGAGAGAGTGAAGAAAGGATAGAAAGAAAGAGTAGTAAGAAAGTGATGAAAAAGTATTTTTTGTTTGTAGTACTTACCTTATAAATATAATATCTGTGGAAGAGAATAAGCAATTGAGTTATAATATATATTTCACAATACAAAATACAAATTAATTTGAACAATATGTTATATATTTTATTTTACTGTTCTCAGAATATATTAAATTTCACTAAAACAGTGAGTTCAATACTACTCATCATATGACAGCGGACAAAAAAAAACGCAATCAAAAAGATTGTGTTTAAAAAACCCATACAACATTTCAATAAATAATTTAAAAATTAGAAAAAAACATATCTTAAATGTTTTCTTCCAAACACCAATTTCTGACGTAAATATCAACAATCACAAAGAAATAAAAAATTATTTTTTCTTTTTTATACTCTCTAAGTAAAGTTATGTACAAACATATATTAACAACATATACCCGAAATACTCATTTTTCATCGATATACATGGCCAAATAGTATATGGAAAGTACTTTGTTTGGAAGTCATGTGGTATGCTGATGACACTCTGCTCATCTTTTATCTTAGCATAGAGCTGTATACCATTAAAAGAAACTTCTTTAAGAGAATCAAAAATGTCAACAACATCTACAACAACTATAACTAGTCTAAAACACCTCTGCCTCACTCATGATCAACATTTCCTGTAATACTCATATCACTCACTATGTGATACACTTACACTACCTCTATGACAAGTACAATTTTTTTTTATCTTGATTACCCTCACTCACAAAGTAATTCTCAACAGCAGACTAAGCTTTTTTAACAGCACTAATCTTCCTAGGCCAATTATTTTCCCTAAAATTTGGGTTGTAAAAACACTAGGTAAGAATTTGGTAAGTCAAAAGGCAAACGTTGTTTAAAAGTCAATTGAGTATCATTACATAGTGTCCAGCCTTTTGGACATTTTAAAAAAGCTGTGTAATGTCCTGATGTTGTAGAAGGACCATCATGGAAAATAATTTCTACAGTTACAAAAGTTCTTCCAGAAATTGATAATTGAGAAGCCACAAAATATTTAATTAAAGTTGTTAATTTTGTTCCATCAGGTCTACATCGTTGCAGAAATAAAATTACATACTGTCCATATCTTTATATAAATAATGTTGATAACATTTGTGAGTTACATTGTGTACAGATCATGTTTTGATTTTTCCTTCTCTAACTAGATTATTAAAAGACACTGATTTGCAGTCTGGTAACATCAAAAATATAAATCTTTCAGTTTCTATTTCAGTACTACTTGAAAACAAACAATTGTCACAGTCATGTTGCCATTTATAAGAAAGTCCAAAAAGATTTTCAATATCTATACCATCATCTTACAATACAACAAGCATATACATAAGAAATTCCTGACAATCTTGCTGAATATTCTGTGAAAATTGATTTAGACCAGTACATAAGTCTAAATCATTTAGAATATCAGAAACACATTCTAGTTTTGTTTTATCACTGCTACACTTCTCAAGGACAGAATTCAACAAACAACGAAATCTTTGATCCCAATTTTTAACAATCTGTCGGTGTAAAGTTTGAAGAAAAAAAAACAACATTAACCACTACATTAGCATAGCAGTTGACACCAGAACTGTTTTCAAACTGCAATCCAACAACCACTTCAATACTATCCTTTTTCTTTTTGCTTACAATTACTTGTTCATCTAGTTTTTTTCTTTTCTCTACAACCTCGCTACAATTTTTCTCATATCTTCTTTTTCGACCTACCACAAGCTTTTCAAATAAAGGATATTGAGGTAAATTTAGAGCATATTCTCTTCTTAACCTATTATACTCTTTCACACAATTTAGATCTGCACTAATCTTTGTCTCATCAAAATCAATTAAGTATAATCCAGATAAAGGTGTGACTCGAGATAAAGCAACATATGCCATACCCTCCTTGAACACAGTACTTCCAATATTCACCAAAGCACTATCTACACTTAAACCTTGAGATTTATGAATAGTCACCGCATATGCCAAACAAACAGGAAACTGTTTTCGGCAGACATATAAATCTTTTACGAGTAAAAATCGAGTCGAACAACGACTCAATTGTTGTACTTCTTCAATTTCATCAAATTTGATTTTCAAAAATTCAATGTCATCTCTATTTGGGTAATTCACAAAATCAACAACATGACCCATTGCTCCATTTACTAAACCTCTTTCCACATGTAAATTACGTCGTAAAATTATCCGACAATTTAAACATGCATATAGATTCTTTTCTAAACCAGCCGTTTTAGATATTGATTTGTCTAAAGAATCCAATTTTAACTTCAACTTTTCTGACAAAATAATAGTAGCTCCTTCATGCTCTATTCTATCAATAGCTTCCAGTTTTATAATTTCTTTATTTTCTAACTTTAACATTTTTTCATTGAAGATTGAACATTCTTGCAGAGTTGGTATCAAGCATATCACTGATTTATTTTCAGTAATTTTTCTGTATATATTCTCTGGGAGAATATTTTCGTTTGGAAACAAATTTGAAAGTAATCATGCCTGTAAAGCTTCTTTGCCATGTTCACTCACTTTTCCAATTCTTATATCTTGAAGAATTCTTTTATAATCAGCATCCTTTGCCTGTCGCATATTTTGAATGAGTTCTGTATATTTGAAATATAACCATATATTAACATTTCCAATGCTTCCCAGGCACTTTCTGGTATCTTCATGTGTAACGGTTTTAAACACTGGTTGTCCTTTCACAGGAGATAGCTGTAGTAGATCTCCAAAAACGATGACGTGTTTGCCTCCAAATAACACATCATACTCTGTTTTAAGAATTTGTTGCATTCTTAAATGCACAAAAGCAAGCATTAAATTTGATACCATGCTTACCTCATCAATAATGAGAAGTTTCATTTTTTTCAGGACTCTGGAAACTTCACAACAAGCTTCTCCAGATAGCTTGTAGTATTCTAATTTATTTTCGTGCTCCTACTGGCAGCATCAATAAACGATGTAAAGTAATCCCTTTAATGTTATGTGCTGCCCACCCAGTTGGAGCAGTAACAACACAAGAGAGTGATGACTCAGTTCTTTTCTGTAGATAAGTTGCAATGGCTTTAATTAGAAAACTTTTTCCAGTTACTGCTTCTCCACTCACGTACAGTCGGAAAGGTTTAAATGACGTACATGAGCACTCTTTTTCTCATGACATAAACCATGCTCAATCTGCTCTGTCACTTCATCGTATATTTGTTTTTGCTCAACATTTAGTTGTTTTTCCAATTCTTCTAAGTTTATTACATCCTCCTGAGCTTGTTCAATTGCTCTTTCCACCTCATCCATGGCAGTGGCTGCTTCATTTTGGATAATTGGTCCTCCTAGTGGATCCTGACTCAATGAAGCAGAGCTTTGACTGTCTTGAGAACTGTCTCTCGCAATCTCTGCTGCAATTGTAGCTTCTTGCTGTATTTCCTCGTTCAACATTTGTAGATAATTAGTAAAAACAGGACATTCTATAGTATTTTTGGTTGCGTTGAATGAATATTCATAACTGAGAAATCTCCAAGTAGTTCCTCTTCTGTACGCCATGGCTTAAAGAGTTGCAAAAGAGCTAAATAGTAAAATTCCCTTTTGTCAGGAGTTTCGCAACTCAGTTTTCGATGATTAATCAAATGTCCTTTTCTTTGTTTCACCAGACATCCTTCAGATCCAATCACAGCATATACACCTTTATTGATATCTTCTGTAATATTCCTCTTAAAAGAATAGCTTTGCAGTACTTCATTGAGACAAACGTTCTCAAGATAGTATGTATTAAAAACATATTTGTCTTCAAAATATCTGTACTGTTTGGTTCTTTCTCTGCTAAATACTCAATTTCTTGTACAGATTTCAAAACTCGGTTTCGTGTTCTTGCAAGACCTAAACTCACCCAAATGATTGTTCTAGATTTGGCATATAGACTTGCAGATGATAAGCGATCTGAAGCTTCAAATCTATGATTGAAATACCTGCATACATTAACTGAATCCAAAGAGCACAGTTCTTCAGGTGTCTTGTATTCTATATTTTCAATGTTTGCATTTGCCTCTCGAAGAAATTGTAGTAAATCTTCCCAAGCATACTCAGCACAGCTTAGAGTAAGGAACCATGTAGGAGTTCCTAAGTTTCTTAGCATACATTTCAAATCCCCATGACAATAGTACCATGCTGACATGCCATGAGATTAATTAGCTGAGATTCCAAAACAGTGTCTTTCTGTTGGACTTTATCCATAAAGTCCCTTGCCGAAACATTTTGAGGATTGACTCCACTTTTTAGTATATGGTTCCCTGCATAAGAAAGTCCAGACAAGTCACTCTCAAACAGAAGATGAAACAAATATTGAATACGTTGGCGAAACCTTGGATCTTCTGCATATAATCTTGATGTCTGGTATTCAGATGCAGGAATCTGCATAGGTCGGTTATCATATCATACACCTTGACCTCTTGGAAATAACTGAGGAAAACAACGAGCTTCAAAGCTTTCTTCCCATACACTAATGGGACTTCCTTTTGCTTCTTTCCTGTGGAATAACTCGATAGCATTTCCCATTACTTCTTTGTAATGCAGTGGATGAACACTATAATGTTCATAAATTTGTTCACTTCTGAACACATCCACTTTTTCAATTTGTCCAGCTGACAAATTACTTACCTCTTCCACAGTTGTTTCCTCTTCTCCTACATATACATTTTTGTAGTATTGATTGTTTTTTACCAAATACAATGTTGCCTTTTTCACTTTTCTAACATCCACTAATTCTTGCCAGATTTTCTTACCCTTTGTAGGACACCATTAACTAAAAAACCTTGTTCGATTTCCACTTTTTCTACACCAATTGTTTCAATATTTTCAATATTTTTCTTTAAATCTAGAGGCAAATAGACAACTCTTCCCTTTAATCCTCTCTGTAAATCTGAAGGAGGAAATTTCCCTGTCTTAGACTCCATGCGAACAATAGCCTGAAATGGATGCACACATTGAATCAGAATAGACTCATAGGTATTTAAATCCATCTGTTCAGAAGGAATATTTACCAACTCAAGATTATTATGTACAGCTCTAGCAGGCATTTTGTTGTCATTTAATGTATTATAACAATATTTACAAATATGTTGATCAGAACCCAAATCAAAACAATTCTCTATCAACAAATAAGTTGCAAAATCCTTCCATTCATTATTATTTTCCTTTTCACTTTTTAAATATAAATCAACTAACCTAGTCTGATTCTTATAATGAGTTCGTCGACAACACACACAAGAAAAATTTGGCCTTTCACCTGAAATGACCTTAAACCTTGTAATTCCTTGGTCAAAATTTTCTGTACTAAAATTCTGTACATTTTCTTCCACATTTCCTTCTATTACTATATTAGTTTCTGCACTGTTCTCTTTTTCACGAAAGTAACTAACCTCAATTTCATCACAAATGTTCTTTACATCTAATACAGATCCATGCAAAAGAACACTGTTTAACTGTTTTAGCTTAAGTGCTGGACTTTTTGCATAATACAACCTTCTCACTTATTTCCTCACTTCAGTATGATGCACAGCTAACAACCTAAAATGGTGAAAAACACTCTGGCATACTTTTCTAGAAAGGCAAGCCAGAGAATGCCCTTGCAAACCCGTTTTTTCTCTCAGTCTGCAAGGATCTAATTCTTGCAACATCTTAATCTTTTGTTTAAGACTTTTCTTAGTATACTTACGTAAGAAATTGCGAAACAAATCAATTGAATCCTGTCGTACACTACAAATACTACTACAATTCCAAGTGTACACTGGAGCCTTAGGATGTCTCCCTAAAACTTCATCAGCTAACACCTCTTCTGCATTTCTAGGCACAATTTTCTCTTTTTCAATCGGACAACCGTCCTTCACCTCATATGCTCGACCACTGGTGTCAACTGCATGCAAAAAATCATTAGTCTGAAAGTAAGTCTCTTCATTGAAAAATGGCTCACAACTTGAACTATGCTTCCATTCTCCAGAAAAAACATTACAAAAATTAGTTCTATTAATTAGTCTTTTCCACTTACTTTTCGCTTTCAAAACATTGATTGCCTTGTCTAGTGTACGAATTCTATTGATTACTAAAATATATAACTTCTTTTTCATTTCAAAAGCTTGATCAACAATACTCTCAATTTTTTTCTTTTTCTTATAAAAAGCTGTTTTCCTTTTACAATTCTTTACATTTTTTAATAAATTAAAAACTACTCTATTATAAAACATTCTCTTGCGAATTTGAACAAACTGTTTTTTTCGTCTATTACTATAGACAATTTGATCGCCACATACTTTTTCAACATTGTTTTGGTGGGTCTGCTGTTTCTTTGTAGTTAAAGATACATTTTTTTTCTTTTGCACATTATCCACACTTTTTTTACATTGGGTTTACATTGGGTTAATTTTCTTATAAAATTGTAATTGCGTTTTCTTGGAAAAGTAAGCCTGTTTATATTTTTTTATTTTCGCATTCTTAGTAGGCATGTTGGTTTTTCTTTCTGTTGATAATTACAATCTGTTGTGAAGTAAAAAGAACATGTTATAGACCACTACTAACATACTACATAGCAATTAGAACCACTAAACGATATAAACACTGGTTTACTTCATAACTAAGTTTAAGGCACAGCAACTGTGTCTGAGCAGAGTAGGTAATTCATACAGTGCTCTTTCTGAGTTTATGGCAGTGCAGTGGTGTTTCAACATTATAGGGAAATTTGCTGAGAATGGTGTTTCAGGGTTCAGAACAGTGCAGTGGTGTTCAGGCAGTATAGGGGTCGTGGTGAGATTGATATTTCTGAGTTTAGAGCAATACAGTTGTGTGTAGGCGGTGTATGGTATCATGCAAGGGCTACGAGTAAAAAGCACTCGATGTTCTAAAGCCTAACTCACTCCATGAGTACATGTATTCCCATGTCTTAAAACAGATACACCGAGCAAGTGATTTTGTCACAATATTTAAAAAAAGACACTGACTCGCATTCTGAATGAAAACAGATAGAAATATGCCTTGCAATTCACTGAAATGATTACTACATGTTACAGAGAGGGTTAGTATGGCATTTTTACAGCACAGCCAGGATCTTCAGTAAACAGCATGGAGACTATTTGTGAATTAAGAAGCCTGACAGACGTACTGCATAGCAGTTTCTAGCACAACATATCCTAAAGCCTGACTCACTTCATCAGAATATGTATTTCACATCAACTAAGCAAATTATTACAATTGTACAAAAAGACTCTCTCGAATCATTTTTAATTCAAAATCATACATTTATTCTTCAAACATTTCATACTGTAACAAAACATACAGCATGATTTCATCTGGAATTTCGTTTGCATTGTCCTCAACTTCAAAATTTGCAACTTGAAACTCAATGTCTTTTACTGCTTCTACCAAGTCAATGTCCAAACTTTGATCAAAAAAATCACTGCTTAAACTCCTTCTCCATTATCTTCATATCAATGTTATCCTCAAAAGGTACATTTAAGTCCTCTATGACATCGATGGAAATTTCAAAATTGACTTGAATGTTGTCCTGATTTTGATCCATTATATATAGTACAATGTTGCTGGACCTTGCAAAAAAATATAAACACTTAATTATATTTTCACTAATAGATAATACAAAACTAGCTTTATCAACTTCATAAGTACATGAATTCCCATATTTTTAAACACATCAACTAAGCAAATTATTCTGCCACATTCTGCTGAAATGAAAACTGACTCACACTGTGATCTTAGACACATAACACTTGCAATTCAGTAAAATGATTACTACAGTAAAAGGGGGACTTGCTGGGAGTATTCTTTCAGAGTTTACAGCACTGCAGTAGTGTTGAAAGAGTTTAGAATATTTTTCTAGGGATGGAGTTTCAGGGTTTAGGACAAGGAAGTGGTGTTCAAGCAGTGTAGAGAGTCAAGGTGGGACTGAGAATGTACTAATCAAAATTCACTGAATTGATTGCTACATGCTACAGAGACAGTTGCTTTTGCATTTCAACAGCACACCCAGTATCTAAATGCAGTATCTAAATTGCACAGCATAAACACAATTTGGGAATTAAGAGGCGTGAGACACATACTGCATAGGACTTTCTACAACTACATCTCCCAATTCATGACTCACTTCATGATTTAGGTGATTTAGCACACAGAGGGAGAAAAAGTACAAACAGAGACTAAATGATACAGGCAGAGGGTGCAAGACTACAGGCAGAGAGAGGAAAGATTTAACATGATAGCGCTGTCTAATACACACCACCAGCCATATCATAAAAGGCCTCTGCAGATGTACATGAGAGGGTGCAGGCAGAGGGAGAGGGATGGTACAGACAGAAAATGTAAATGGCAGAGACTAAACTGGTACAGGCAGAGGATAGATGGTGCAGGGCCGCTGGCAGAGGGCCAGATGGTGCAGTCAGAGAAAAGATGATAGGGTGAGATGGTTCAAGCAGAGACAAAGATAGAGCAAGCAGACACAGATATGGTACACACAGAGGATAAAATAGTACAACAGAGAAGAAATACTGGAAACAGTGAGAGAAATGTTACATGCAGAGGCTAATTGGAGCACACAGAGGGGGAGATAGTGAAGACAGAGATAAAATGGTACAAGCAGAGGGTGCAAAACTACAGTCAGAGAAAGAAAAGATTTAACATGGTAGCGCTGTCTAATACACACCAGCAGCTGTATCATAATAGGCCTCTGCAAATATACATGAAAGGGTGCAGGCAGAGGGTGCCGGCAGAGGGAAAGGGATGGTACAGCCAGAAAATGAGATAATGCAGGCAGAGACTAAACTAGTACAGGCAGAGGATAGATGGTGCAGGGGTGCAGGCAGAGGGGCAGATGATGCAGTCAGAGGAAAGATGATGCAGAGAGAGGGTGAGATGGTCCAAGCAGAGACACAAATAGTGCAGGCAGACACAGACATGGAACACACAAAGGACAAAATGGTACAACAGAGAAGAAATGCTGTAAACAGTGAGTCAAATGCTAGATTGCAGAGGCAAATTGGAGCACACAGACGGGGAGATAGTGAAGACAGAGATAAAATGGTACACGCAGAGGGTGCAAGACTACAGGCAGAGAAGGAAAAGATTTAACATGGTAGCGCTGTCTAATACACACCAGCAGCCATATTATAATAGGCCTCTGCAGATGCATATGAGAGGGTGCAGGCAGAGGGAGAGGGTTGGCGCAGACACAAAATGAGATAATGCAGGCAGAGACTAAACTGGTACAGGCAGAGGATAGATGGTGCAGGGCCGCTGGCAGAGGGCCAGATGGTGCAGTCAGAGAAAAGATGATAGGGTGAGATGGTTCAAGCAGAGACAAAGATAGAGCAAGCAGACACAGATATGGTACACACAGAGGATAAAATAGTACAACAGAGAAGAAATACTGGAAACAGTGAGAGAAATGTTACATGCAGAGGCTAATTGGAGCACACAGAGGGGGAGATAGTGAAGACAGAGATAAAATGGTACAAGCAGAGGGTGCAAAACTACAGTCAGAGAAAGAAAAGATTTAACATGGTAGCGCTGTCTAATACACACCAGCAGCTGTATCATAATAGGCCTCTGCAAATATACATGAAAGGGTGCAGGCAGAGGGTGCCGGCAGAGGGAAAGGGATGGTACAGCCAGAAAATTAGATAATGCAGGCAGAGACTAAACTAGTACAGGCAGAGGATAGATGGTGCAGGGGTGCAGGCAGAGGGACAGATCATGCAGTCAGAGGAAAGATGATGCAGAGAGAGGGTGAGATGGTCCAAGCAGAGACACAAATAGTGCAGGCAGACACAGACATGGAACACACAAAGGACAAAATGGTACAACAGAGAAGAAATGCTGTAAACAGTGAGTCAAATGCTACATGCAGAGGCAAATTGGAGCACACAGACGGGGAGATAGTGAAGACAGAGATAAAATGGTACACGCAGAGGGTGCAAGACTACAGGCAGAGAAGGAAAAGATTTAACATGGTAGCGCTGTCTAATACACACCAGCAGCCATATTATAATAGGCCTCTGCAGATGCATATGAGAGGGTGCAGGCAGAGGGAGAGGGTTGGTGCAGACACAAAATGAGATAATGCAGGCAGAGACTAAACTGGTACAGGCAGAGGATAGATGGTGCAGGGCTGCAGACAGTGGGCCAGATGGGGCAGTCAGAGAAAAGATGATGCAGAGAGAGGATGAGATGGTTCAAGCAGAGACACAGATAGTGCAAGCAGACACAGATATGGTACACACAGAGTATAACATGGTACAACAGAGAAGAAATGCTGGAAACAGTGAGAGAAATGTTACATGCAGAGGCTAATTGGAGCACACAGAGGGGGAGATAGTGAAGACAGAGATAAAATGGTAAAAGCAGAAGGTGCGAGTATACAGGCAGAGAAGGAAAAGATTTAACATGGTAGCGCTGTCTAATACACACCAGCAACCATATCATAATAGGCCTCTGCAGATACACATGAGAGGGTGCAGGCAGAGGGTGCAGGCAGAGGGAGAGGGATAGTGCAGACAGAAATACATTTTCAATTTACAGCACTATCTCTATACCAGCATTTTATCAAAACATGAGACACAATATCAAAATAAAGAGTACACTATAAGCAGAGAGATGCAAACTGTGAGGAGACACAGGTGACATTATAGAAAAAGGTACAAATATAATTCTTTAATTTACACAGACACTCAGTGTGATCCTAGTCAAAAATGTTAAAACCATACATTTTACCAAAACACATATACCACAGTAAATAGTTTAAGAAACAGAACACAGCCCATGCAAATTAGCACTACATTACAGTGCAGAAACCGGGCACATTTCCAAAATACATTTCCAATATGCACCATTAGTTTTTTGCCAGCATTACATCCAAACATGAGACACAATGCAAGAAGAAAGAGGCCCAATATACTTGTAAATCTGCCCAAGAGTGTATAAAGCCCTCTATCTATATTAAGTGGATCATTGCTAAGAGGAGGTCTAATAAAACAGAGAGTATTATGAAGAAAGCACATGAGAGGGTGCAGGCAGAGGTTACAGGCAGAGGGAGAGGGATGGTGCAGACAGAAAATGAGATAATGCTGGCAGAGACTAAACTCGTACAGGCAGAGGATAGATGGTGCAGGGCTGCATTCAGAGAGACATATGGTGCAGTCAGAGAAAAGATGGTGCCGAGAGAAGGTAAGATGGTTCAAGCAGAGACACAGATTGTGGAAGCAGACACAGACATGGTACACACAGAGGATAACATGGTACAACAGAGAAGAAATGCTGGAAACAGTGAGAGAAATGCTACACGCAGAGGCTAATTGCAGCACACAGAGGGGGAGATAGTGAAGACATAGATAAAATGGTACACGCAGAGGGTGCAAGACTACAGGCAGAGAAGGAAAAGATTTAACATGGTAGCGCTGTCTAATACACACCAGCAGCCATATTATAATAGGCCTCTGCAGATGCATATGAGAGGGTGCAGGCAGAGGGAGAGGGTTGGTGCAGACACAAAATGAGATAATGCAGGCAGAGACTAAACTGGTACAGGCAGAGGATAGATGGTGCAGGGCTGCAGACAGTGGGCCAGATGGTGCAGTCAGAGAAAAGATGATGCAGAGAGAGGATGAGATGGTTCAAGCAGAGACACAGATAGTGCACGCAGACACAGATATGGTACACACAGAGGATAAAATAGTACAACAGAGAAGAAATGCTGGATACAGTGAGAGAAATGTTACATGCAGAGGCTAATTGGAGCGCACAGAGGGGGAGATAGTGAAGACAGAGATAAAATGGTAAAAGCAGAAGGTGCGAGACTACAGGCAGAGAAGGAAAAGATTTAACATGGTAGCGCTGTCTAATACACACCAGCAACCATATCATAATAGGCCTCTGCAGATACACATGAGAGGGTGCAGGCAGAGGGTGCAGGCAGAGGGAGAGGGATAGTGCAGACAGAAAATACATTTTCAATTTACAGCACTATCTCTATACCAGCATTTAATCAAAACATGAGACACAATATCAAAATAAAGAGTACACTATAAGCAGAGAGATGCAAACTGTGAGGAGACACAGGTGACATTATAGAAAAGGGTACAAATATAATTCTTTAATTTACACAGACACTCAGTGTGATCCTAGTCAAAAATGTTAAAACCATACATTTTACCAAAACACATATACCACAGTAAATAGTTTAAGAGACAGAACACAGCCCATGCAAATGAGCACTACATTACAGTGCAGAAACCTGACTCATTTCCAAAATACATTTCCAATATGCACCATTAGTTTTTTGCCAGCATTACATCCAAACATGAGACACAATGCAAGAAGAAAGAGGCCCAATATAATTGTAAATCTGCCCAAGAGTGTATACAGCCCTCTATCTATATTAAGTGGATCATTGCTAAGAGGAGGTCTAATAAAACAGAGAGTATTATGAAGAAAGCACATGAGAGGGTGCAGGCAGAGGTTACAGGCAGAGGGAGAGGGATGGTGCAGACAGAAAATGAGATAATGCTGGCAGAGACTAAACTGGTACAGGCAGAGGATAGATGGTGCAGGGCTGCATTCAGAGAGACATATGGTGCAGTCAGAGAAAAGATGGTGCCGGGAGAGGGTAAGATGGTTCAAGCAGAGACACAGATTGTGGAAGCAGACACAGACATGGTACACACATAGGATAACATGGTACAACAGAGAAGAAATGCTGAAAACAGTGAGAGAAATGCTACATGCAGAGGCTAATTGCAGCACACAGAGGGGGAGATAGTGAAGACATAGATAAAATGGTACACACAGAGGGTGCGAAACTACAGGCAGAGAAGGAAAAGATTTAACATGGTAGCACTATCTAATACACACCAGCAGCCATATCCTAATATGTCTCTGCAGATTCACATGAGAGGGTGCAGGCAAAGGTTTCAGGCAGAGAGAGAGGGATAGTGCAGACAGAAAATGATATAATGCAGGCAGAGAATAAACTGGTAGAGGCACAGGATAGATGGTGCAGGGCTGTAGGCAGAGGGGCAGATGGTGCAGTCAGAGAAAAGATGGTGCAGAGAGATGGTGAGATGGTTCAAGCAGACACACAGATAGTGCAAGCAGACACAGACATGGTACACACAGAGGATACAAGGTACAACAGAGAAGAAATGCTGGAAACAGTGAGAGAAATGTTACATGCTGAGGCTAATTGGAGCACACAGAGGGAGAGATAGTGAAGACAGAGATAAAATGGTACACACAGAGGGTGCGAGACTATAGGCAGAAAAGGAAAATATTTAACATGATAGAGCTGTCTAATACACACCAGCAGCCATATCATAATAGGCCTCTGCAGATGCACATGAGAGGTTGCAGGCAGAGGGTGCAGGCAGAAGGAGAGGGTTGGTGCAGACAGAAAATGAGATAATGCAGGCACAGACTAAACTGGTACAAGCAGAGGATAGATTGTGCAGGACTGCATGCAGAAAGACAGATGGTGCAGTCTGAGAAGAGATGGTGCAGAGAGAGGGTGAGAAGGTTCAAGCAGAGACACAGATAGTGCAAGCAGACAAAACATGGTACATACAGAGGATAAAATGGTACAACAGAGAAGAAATGCTGCAAACAGTGAGAGAAATGTTAAATGCAGAGGCTAATTGGAACACACAGAGAGGGAGATAGTGAAGACAGAGATAAAATGGTACACGCAGAGGGTGCGAGACTACAGGCAGAGAAGGAAAAGATTTAACATGTTAGCGCTATCTAATACACACCAGCAGCCATATCATAATAGGCCTCTGCAGATGCACATGAGAGGGTGCAGGCAGAGGGAGAGGGTGCAGGCAGACAGAAAATGAGATAATGCAGGCAGAGACTAAACTGGTACATGCAGAGGATAGATGGTGCTTGGCTGCAGGCAGAGGGCCAGATGGTGCAGTCAGAGAAAAGATAGTGCAGAGAGAGGGAGAGATGGTTCAAGCAGAGACACAGATAGTGCAAGCAGACACAGACATGGTACACACAGAGTATAACATGGTACAACAGAGATGAAATGCTGCAAACAGTGAGAGAAATGTTACATGCAGAAGCTAATTGGAGCACACAGAGGGGGAGATAGTGAAGACAGAGATAAAATGGTAAAAGCAGAAGGTGCGAGACTACAGGCAGACAAGGAAAAGATTTAACATGGTAGCGCTGTCTAATACACTCCAGCAGCCATATCATAATAGGCCTCTGCAGATGCACATAAGAGGGTGCAGGCAGAGGGTGCAGGCAGAGGGAGAGGGATAGTGCGGAAAGAAAATACATTTCCAATTTACAGCACTATCTCTGTACCAGCCTTTAATCAAAACATGAGACACAATATCAAAATAAAGAGTACCCTATAAGCAGAGAGATGCAAACTGTGAGGAGACACAGATAACATTATAGAAAAAAGTACAAATATAATTCTTCAATTCTCACAGACACTCAGTGTGATCCTAGTCAAAAATGTTAAAATCATACATTTTACCAAAACACATATACCACAGTAAATAGTTTAAGAGACAGAACACAGCCCATGTAAATGCGCACTACCTTACAGTGCAGATACCTGACTCATTTCCAAAATACATTTCCAATATGCACCATTAGTTTTTGGCCAGCATTAAATCCAAACATGAGACACAATGCAAGAAGAAAGAGGCCCAATATGCTTGTAAATCTGCCCAAGAGTGTATACAGCACTGTATCTATGTTAAGTGGGTCATTGCTAAGAGGAGGTCTAATAAAACAGAGAGTATTATGAAGAAAGCAGAGGAGGGAGTATAAAAAGAAAGGGAAACATTAGGGGACAGTAAAGACAACCACAACAGAGAGAACACAAGAAACAGTACAAAAAATAGCACTCTCAAGAAAGACAAGAAAAAATAAGGAAAGAGTGGACATTTCAGAAAACAAAGGACAGTATAAGAAGAGAAAGGTAGACTGTGAGGACAGACAGGGGAGATTGTAGAAGAAGATCAACATGTAATTCTTTCATGTAGACAGACAGACAGTGTGATCCTGGACCAAAAATGTAAAACAATACATTACAACCAAAAACAATACATGATGCAGGGCTGCAGGCAGAGGAGAGCTGCTGCAGACAAAACAGAGACAGGGTAATATGGTTCACACAGAGAGACAAATGGTGCACACAGACACAGAGATAATGCACACAAAGGGATAACATGGTACAGCAAGAAAGAAATACTGCAAACAGAGAAAGAAATGCTACATGCAGAGGGGAGATGAAACACACAAAGAGGGAGATAATACATACAGAGAGAAAATGGTACAGAAAGAGGGTAAAAAGCTACAGGCAGAAAGAAAAAAGTAAATTATTCTGCCAGAATCGTCTGAAATGAATACTGACTCACACTGTGATCTTAGACACATAACAGAAATCCTTGCAATTCAGTCAAATGATTACTACAGTGAAGGGGGGGGTCTTGCTAGTAGTGTTTTATAAAGAGAGCAAGGGTGAGGGAGAGAGAAAGAGGGAGTAAATCAGATGGAGAAAGGGAGGTAGAAAAGAGGAGTAAAGGAAAGGGATAATGACAGTGAGGAAAGAGATATGAGGGTGAGGAAAGGAAAGTGAGAAAAAAAAAATCATATTAAGAAAAAGGATAAAGGAGTAAGTGAAACAGAAGGATTTATAGAAAAAGAGAGGAAGGAAAAAGAACTGTGGTGGAGAGAAAGGAAGACAGTGAGAGAGAGTGAAAGAGAGGGAAAGTGAGTAACTTCCACATTAGAACACATTTGTATTATTAGCTTAAAGTGCACAACATATATCCCCTTACAAAATAATACCTCACTTTTAAAAATGCTTTTGAGGACTTAGAACAGTGTCAAATCACACACAGATTGTCTTAAGCAGAATCTCTGAAATGTACCTCAGACACTGCAAGCGCAAAATGGCCCTGATTCCCTCTCATTTTTCACACATATCCCTGTACATAACCAATGAAATTTCTTCCCACACAAATTCAAAACCAAACTAACATTTTAATTGGTTGTACATTTCAACACTTTCAACCTTCCCCCACTGCTCTCTCTGCCTGTTACCATGGTAACTCTCTATAGAACACCTAATTGAACTCAAAAGGTGAAAAGTTCATCACTCAATGTTGCAAACCAAAGCAGCAAGTGTGTTTGACTTCTCCATATTCCAGCTTATCCTGTGCAATGTTCTTTTCAATGACTTTTTCTAAACCAATAGTATTATTCCTTTTAAAAACCAGTAGTATGCACCCTAGTTTTCAATGTTAAATTATCAGAAACCACCAATCATTTCTTTTTTTTCAAGTGCACTGAATCTCATCCACATTTGTTTCTAAACCCATACTTTTCAAACTGCCATTTCATTTCCAGAGCCCATCTGAGCACAACCAGATCTGCCTTCAAGATGCTTAGAGTGTGGATTGTAGGACACAGGTTTATTTTCTGGAGTAAAAGGTATGCAGCAAATAGATGCTTCCCCAACCTTGATTTACCAAATGTGGATATTATATGGATTGGCCAGAGAGGATTGAGATGTCACCAATTGATGCCGTTGGTAAAATCCTTTTTGCATCTCCCACACCCTGCCCTCATAATTGTGCACTGTGGTGGAAATTACCTGTGCACTTTGACTGGGGTAGGTCTCGAAATGCTTTTAAAGGACATCTTTGGGCAATTGATGTCACTTTTTCCACAAACTGCCTTTGTATATTCTAATATATGCCAAAGGCAAAAATGTAACTGGTCCAACCAATATTGTCCACAGACAATATTGCAAGGAAACATGTGAATAAGTCTGTATCTGCTTTCCTTTTTTTTTTTTTTTATTGACAAGCAAGTCAGGGAGATTAACATTTTCCATATACAAAAAGAACAAAAAGAAAAAGTAAATCAGATTCAAATTAGTGCAAATTCTTATTGGGTACAGGTACAAATCAGTATACAACTCATAATAAACAAAAAGAAAAAGAGAAACGCAAACAGAAGTAAGAGAAGTAGTTCCTAATCGGTACAAATCATTAATAACCTCATAAACATAAAAAGCATCCATGATCTGTATCATTGCAAACTTTGCAAGAAATTACCCCGAATATACATGGAATGTATGCAGTCACTTAACCGTTTTACAGTAGTAAATGTGTTTTGTTAAAATGCATGGTCTCATATTTTTTTGTCTAATATCACACTGTGCGTCTGTGTACATTAAGGAATTATATTTGCTCCTTTTTCTATATTCTCTCTCTCTTCTCATATTCCCCACTCTCTCCTCACACTCCAGTTGTCTTTCCTTATACTCCACACTCTCTCCTGATATTTCCCCTCTTTTCTCATTCTCACCTTTCTCTCCTCATATTACCCCTGTCTTTATACTCCTCCCTTTCTTCATATTCTCTTGTTTCTCCTCTTACGCCTCCCTGTCTCCTCATACTACCCCCTTTTTCTTATATTCACCTCTGTCCTCATAATCCTCCTCTCTGTTTTCATATTCCTCTGTCTCTCCTCATATTCCTTCTGTCTCCTCATTTCCCCCCTCTCTGTTCATACTTCCCTTTCTCTTCATACTCCCTGCTCTCTTCTCTTCCTCCTCCTTCTCTCCCTGCATATACTCTGGGGCAGATTTAGAAGCACCTTGTGTCTCTTTGTTGTTCTATTGTGTCACTTTTTTGATGTAATGTTGGCAAAAATAATGTAGTAAATTGCATATGTATTTGCAAAATGAGTCAGAGTTGTCCACTGAAATGTAGTAGGTATATACATGGAATGTGTGCAGTAATGTAACCGTTTTAGAGTAGTAAATGTGTTTTGGTAAAATGCATGGTCTCATTTTTTTTGTTTAATATCACCCTGTGCATCTGTGTACATCAAGGAATTATATTTGCCTCTTTTTCAATATTCTCTCCCCTCTCTTGTCATACTCCCCCCTCTCTCCTCATACACACCACTTTCTCTTTATACTTCCCCTCTGTCCTCATACTACCTCTATCTCTCCTCATACTCTTTCTTCTCTCCTCGTACTTGCCCCTCTATCCTCATACCTTCTTCACTCCTCATACTCCTCCATCTCCTCATACTTCTTGCTGTCTCCTCATTGTACCTTTTGTCTCCTAATACACCCCCTCTTTTCTTATACTGCCCTTTCTTCACATTCTTCCCCCTCTGTTCTCATAGTCTCCCTTCTCTCCTCATACACACTCCTCTCTCCTTATACTTCTCTTTTTCCTCATACTTGCCCCTCTTTTTGCATACTTCCCCTACTCTTCATATTCCCTCCTGTCTTCACATTCACCCCTGTCTTCATACTTGTTAGTGTCTTCTCATAGTACCCCATCTCCTTATACACTCTGTCTTCCCTTATATTTCTCTTTGCACCACATTCTTCTCTCTGTCTCTCTTCATATTCCCTACTCTCTCCTTATACATACTCTTCTCTCCTTATACTTCCCCTTTCTTCTTATACTCGCCCCTCTTTGCACATACTCTTTGTTCTCTTCTCATACTCTTCTCTCTCTTCTCATATTTCCCCCTCTCTCTTCACACTCCGTCTCTCTCTCCTCACACTCTTTTTTCTCTCCTCATACTCCCACCTCTCTCCTCATACCTCCTTTACTCCTCATACTCTTCCATCTATTCATAATTTTTTCTGTCTTCGTAGTACCCTTTGTCTCCTAATACACCTTCTCTTTTCTTATACTCCCGTTTTCTCCACATTCTTTCCCCTCTCTTCTCATACTCTCCCTTCTCTCCCTTCTCTCCTCATACACATTCCTCTCTACTTATACTTCTCTTTTCTCCTCATACTTGCCCCTCTTTTTCCATACTTCCCCTACTCTTCATATTCCCTCTTGTCTTCATATTCACCCCTGTCCTCGTAGTTCTTACTGTCTCCTCATAGTACCTCCTTTCTCCTTATACACTCAGTCTGCCCTTATATTTGTCTTTTCTCCAAATGTTTGTCTCTCTCTCTCTTTATATTCCTTCCTCTCTCCTCATACATACTCTTCTCCCCTTATATTCTCCTTCTTCTTATACTCACTCTTCTTTGCACATACTCCCTATTCTTTTCTCATACTTTTCACTCTCTTCTCATACTCCCCCTCTCTCCTCACAATTCTCCTCTATTTTGTTATACTCCCCACTCTCTCCTGATATTCCCCTCTTTTCTCATTATCACCTTTGTCTGCTCATTCTCCCCCCTGTCCTTATACACCCCCCTGTCTTCATATTCTCTCCTCTCTCCTCTTACTTCTCCCTGTCTCCTCATACTACCCCCTTTTTCCTATATTCCCTTTTGTCCTCATACTCCTTCTCTCGGTGTTCATATTGTCCTGTCTCTCTTAATATTCGTCTTCTCTTCTCATTTTCTCTCCTCTCTCTTTATACTTCCCCTTTTTCCTCATACTCCCAGCTCTCTTCTCTTACTCCTCCCTGACTCCCTGCATACACTGCAGCACTTTACTAATACTCCCTGTCTTTTCATACTGACCTCTCTCTTTATATTTGCTCCTCTCATCATACTCCTCCCTCTTTCCTCATACCCCTTTCACTCTTCATAATCCCCCATCTGTTTATACTCCTCCCTTTCTCCTCATACTGTACCCTCTGTTCTTGTACACCTCTTTTCTCTTTATGCTCCCACCTCTCTCCTCATACTCCCCCTTCTCTCTTCATACTTTCCACTCTCTTCATACTCCCTTTATCCCCTTATACCTCAGTGTCTGCTTATACTCCCCCCTCTCCTCATATTTTCCCTTGTCTCATACTTCTCCTTGTTATGTTATGTTATTAAATTATTTATTGAGCGCACTATCACTGATTAGTTTCTTGGCGCTAAGATCGACAGTAACAAGGTCAGGGTGAGAGGTGGAGAGTTAATTAAAATGCTTGTCTAAATAGCCAGGTCTTCAACGCTTTCCGGAAAGATAAAAGATCTTGGCAATACCGGATCTCCAGGGGAAAGGTATTCCATAAGCAGGGGGCAAGTGTTGCAAACCTACGTCCACCAGCACGTTTAAGTTTGAAAGGGAGAGTCTGGAGGAGGCCTTGGTGGAGTGAGCGAAGGTTGCGAGAGGGAACGTATCTAGTGATTAGTTGGTTGATGAATTTAGGGCTTTTGCCATGCAGCGACTTAAAGATCATGCAACCTGCTTTGAAGGCACAGCGTTGTGTGACCGGAAGCCAGTGCAGTTTGATGAGTAGGGGAGTAGCTGCATGCCACCTTGGTTGCTTTAAGATCAGCCTAGCGGCAAAGTTCTGCACCATCCGGAGACGCTTGAGTAGATAGTTTGGAAGACCCAGGTAGATGGCATTCGCGTAGTCCAGATGGGACAGAACAGTGGCGATCACAACCTGGGTGATTGCTTCTGACGTTAGTAGTCCCCGGACCTTCCTAATTTTTTATAGCTGAAAGAAGCATTTGGAAACCACCTGGCCCACTTGTGCTTTTAATGAGAGGTCACTGTCCACGATGACTCCAAGCGTTTTGGCCGATGGTGATGGTAGCGGAGCTTGACCCAGATCTGATGGCCAGTAGTGGGGGCCCCAATGCTTGGCGCTGTCCCCAGTCAATACCAATTCGCTTTTACCTGGATTTAATTTCAGCTGGTTTTGGTCCATCCAGGATTTAATAAACCTCATGGTTGACTGGAAATGGCTAATGGATTTTACAGAGTTGTCGATGGTAAAGAGTAGTTGCAAGTCGTCAGCATAATTGAAGACTCTCACCTGTTTGTCTCTGAGGGTTTGTATGAGAGGGAGTATATATATATTAAAAAGGAGAGGTGACAGGGAGGAGCCCTGTGGCACTCCACATAAGATGGTCTGTTTAACACCGGTTAGGTCTCCCAGACGCACCGCTTGAGAGCGGTACTCCAAGAAGGACCTCAGCCAGCATGCCGCCGTGTCCCGTATGCCGGCCTGTCCGACACGGTCGATCAAGATGTTGTGGTCGACCGCGTCGAACGCGGCCGACAAATCTAGGAGCACCAGGGCCTGGGGGGAGCGTCTATCTGCGCAGTCTCGAAGTGTGTCCAGAACTGTGGTGACCACTGCCTCTGTTGAGTGTGCTGGCCGGAATCCAGCCTGATGGGGGTCAAAACAGGAGGACTCCTCCAGAAAATTAGAGAGGCTTTTCGCCACGTGTGCCTCCAGGACTTTTGCCAAGTAAGGCAGTAAGGAGATGGGCCGGTAATTTGCCTTACATGCAGGGTCAGCCCCTGTTTTTTTTAATAGAGGTCTGACCGTGGCTTCTTTAAAGGCAGACGGGACTATGCCCGAGGTGAGGGAGTTGTTTAAAAGTGCAAGGGCAGGGGCAGGGTAGGTAGAGAAGCACTCTTTTAGGATGCGGGGGGGGCAGATGTCCAATGGGGAGCCGGATTTGACTCCTGTCATTAATTCCAGGAGCTGGACCTGAGTTATGGGCTGAAAGTTGGTGAGGGTGGCAGTACTGGTCTTAATTGCCATACCGGTCGTGATTGGAGTCATGGATTGGGGAATGCTAGTTTTTATGTCTGCAATTTTATCACTAAAGTAGGTGTTAAGTGAGCCACACAGACACTGGGTAGGAATTACTTTAGGGCGGACATTCTCCAGATTCGTCAATTCGTTAAAAATAGAGAAAATATCCTTAGATTTGTTTGAGGAATCTAGGATTCGGGAAGAAAAGTACTCCGCCTTTGCTGCGGAGATGGCATTCATATATTCCTTTCTAGCCCCGATATATTAAATTTTTTCCTCAGGATCATATTCGCGGCGCCAAAGGCATTCAAGATGCCGAAGGGCCAATTTCCTAGTTTTCAAGTCAGAGGAAAACCATCTATTGGCATCCGTGCGACGTGCCAGTTTAATTCTTTTGTACGGGGCATGAAGATTACTAGCCGCTTGTAGCCAGCCATTAGGAGTGGATACTGACAAGTTTATATCGTTGTCCAAGGAAGGGATGGCATCACCTAGTGACTGTAAAAAAGCAGTTTTATCCATTGCATTCCAATTTCTAGCTAACCTGCCGGAGACTGGCACAGTGTTTCTAATGGGGGTGATACAAACCTAAAATTTAAGAATAAGGTGGTCTGACCAGAGGCATGGCAAGGTTATCGGGGTGGTTACACATGTGGTATTGGACCACACATGGTCTAGTATGTGACCTTTGCAGTGGGTGGGGGAGAGCACTAGTTGATTAAAATTTAGGTTAGACAGAAGATCAGTCAGTTCTGCCGATTGAGGGCCCACTGATGGATCTTTGTACCAGTAATTAAAATCACCTACTAAAAGGATCCTGGCATGATCGAGTGCCAGATTAGCAACTTGATCACTTAGGGCCATGGGAAACAGTGGCATCGAGGTGGGCGGTCTGTACAAGAGGACGCATGCTATAGTCATGTGGGGAGTAGCAATTTTTAGTACTAGGTTCTCTGTGTTGGCTAACGTCAAGCAGGTAAGAGTGGTAACATCCAGACCAGAGTGGATAATCGCCGCGACTCCACCTCCTCCTTTCCCAGTGACACGGTCTGCCTAAATATTATAGTAGTTAGGTGGCAGAGCTGCTATTATGTCGGGTGCGGAGGTAGGAGTTAGCCACGTTTCTGCCAGTAGGAGAATATCTGGTTTCTCCGTGTCTAGTAACAGAAAAATATCCATCTGATGCTTGACAAGGGAATGGGTGTTTAAGTATAAAATGGTAAGCGACTGGGGGGGTAAATCAGGCGGTACCTGACTGTCTGCACGGGTGGTCAGGTGACAGCCCTGACTCAGGATACCATACTTACAGAGCCGATGGAGTGTGTCCTTTGACAGGTATAAATCAGCTTTTTTATTATTGCACTCCAAGAGATCGGCCCTGGAGTAATGAATGGGTTGGGCGGTATGGTATGCCCCTAGTCCCGGCCGGTCGCGGACGGGCGCAGACGGGCGTATCTTTGGCGCGTCTTCAGCGCGCCATCGACGCGCCCGCTGCGCTCGTCCGCTGCGCTTCCGGGGAGGGGGTTTTATTTTATGACCGTAGAGGCGGGAGGGGCCGAGCACTGTGCCGCTCGCCTGCTCCTCACCTAAGATGGTGTCTTGCACTCTAACCTCAGCAGCGCTGTAACTCCTTCTATTCTCATAATCCCCCCTTTCTTCTTATAAGTAATAGAATAGTATATTTCATATATTTATTTTGATAATGTTATATATATTTTTTATAATAGATTCTATTTATCAACACTGAAAAAAATTCATCATGACTTCAAAAAGTAAAAAGAGGAAACAACAAAAGAAAGCTTATTATTTAAAGAGAAGTCATCCACAAGATTTACCTGAAGAACAATGTGTGAACAAAAAGAAAAAAGTCCTGGTAAGAGAACGAAGATTTTTTTGAGGAACTTATCAAACAGTAGGAGTAGTGTGCACAATGTTAAAAATACAAATTGTATATCTGCAAATAAAAAGAAAAGCAAGAGAAAAGAGAACAACCATGGGAATTCATCTTGTAAAAAAATAGTGTATAGTAAAAGAAGGAAGAATACATTTCAGGAAATTGGAAAAATAATGTTTTATAATAGAGTTTTGTCGAATTTGATCAAAGAAGTGAAGAAATGTAATAAAAACCAGCATTAATAAGAAGAAACATATAGAAAATATAGTTGGAAAAACCTTTCGAATTGAAAAAAAAATTGTTTATTTTAGTAATCAATAGAATTCGATCACTAGATAAGCCAATCCATGTAATGAAGGCCAAAAGTAAGTGGAAAAGAGTAATTAACAGAAGTAATTTTTCTGAGTTTTTTTGGGATGAATGGAAACAGTTCAAGTTCTGAGCCTTTTTTTAATGAAGAGAGTTATCTTCAGAGTAATGATTTTTTGCATGCCATTGACACTAGTGGTCATGCTTATGAGGTTAGAAATGGTTGTCTGATTGAGAAAGAGAAAATGGTTCCTAGAAATGCAGAAGAGGTGTTAGCTGATGAAGTTTTAGGGAGACGTCCTAAAGCTCCAGTGTACACTTGGAATTGCAGTAGTATTTGTAGTGTACAGCAGGAATCTATTGATTTCTTATGCAATTTCTTACGTTACTATACTAAGAAAAGTGTTAAACAAAAGATTAAGATGTTGAAAGGACTAGACCCTTGCAGAGTGAGAGAAAATACTGGTTTGCAAGTTCATTCTCTGGCTTATCTTTCTAAAAAAGTATGTCGAAGTGTTTTTCACCATTTCAGGATGTTAGCAGTACATCATACTCAAATGAGGAAATTAGTCAGAACATTGTATTACGTAAAAAGTCCAGCACTAATGTTAAAAAAAGTTGAACAGTGCTCTTTTGCGTGGATCTGTATCAGATGTAATTAACTTTTTTGATGAAATTCAGGTTAGTTACTTTGGTCCTGAGGAAGACAATGGAGAAATTAATACATTAATAGAAGGAAATGTGGAAGAGAATGTACAACATTGTAGTACAGAAAATTCTGAGCAAGAAATTACAAAGTTTAAGGTGATTTCGGGTGAAAGGCCAAATTATTCTTGTATTTGTTGTCGACGAACTCATTATAAAAATCAGACCAGGACTGTTGATCTGTATTTAAAAAGTGAAAAGGAAAATAATAATGAGTGGATGGAATTTGCAACTTATTTGTTGGTAGAGAATTGTTTTGATTTGGGTTCTGATCAGCGTATTTGTAAATATTGTTATAACAAATTAGACGAGAACAAAATGCCTGCCAGAGCTGTGCATAATAATCTTGAGTTGGTAAATATTCCTTCTGAACTGATGGATTTAAATACCTATGAGTCTATTCTTATTCAATGTGTGCATCCATTTCAGGCAATTGTTCGTATGGAGCCATAGACAGGAAAATTGCCTCTTTCAGATTTACAGAGAGGATTAAAGGGAAGAGTTGTATATTTGCCTCTAGATTTCAAGAAAAATATTGAAACAATTGGTGTAGAAAATGTAGAAGATGAACCTTTAGTTATTCTTGTTAATGGCGTTCCTACTAAGAGTAAGAAAATCTGGCAAGAATTAGTGGATGTTAGGAAAGTGAAAAAGGCAACGTTGTATCTGGTAAAGAATAATCAAAACTATAAAAATGTGTCAGTTGGAGAGGTTGAAATAACTGTAAAAGAAAATAGTGACTCGCCATCTGGACAAATTGAAAAAGTGGATGTGTCCAGAACTGAAGAAATCTACAAACATTACAGTGTTCATCTACTTAATTCCAAAGAAGTGATGGGGAATACAATAGTGTTATTTCAAATGAAAGAAGCAAAGGGAAGTCCCATTAGTGTATGGAAAAAAAGCTTGGAAGCTTGTTATTTCCCTCAGTTGTTTCCAACAGGAAAAGGAGGACGATATGATGATCAATCTGTTCAGAATCCTGCATCTGAATATCGGACATCAAGATTATATGCGGAAGATCCAAGATTTTGACAATGTATTCCGTATTTGTTTCTTCTTTTGTTTGAGAGTGACTTGTCTGGACTTTCTTATGCAGTGAACCATATATTGAAAACAGGTGTACATCTGCAAAATGTTTCGGCAAAGGAATTTATGGATAAAGTACAGCAGAAAGATAATGTTTTGGAATCTCAGCTAATTAATCTCATGGCATGTCAGCGTGGTACTAATGAGTATTGGTACCGTCGTCATGGAGAACTTAAATGTATGCTAAGGAACTTAGGAACTCCTACATGGTTCCTTACTCTAAGCTGTGCTGAATATGCCTGGGATGATTTACTTCAATTTCTTCGAGAGGCAAATCCAAATATACTAAATATTGAATACAAGACACCTGGAGAATTGTGCTCTTTAGATCCAGTTAATGTATGCAGGTATTTCAATCATAGATTTGAAGCTATGATGTATTTTATCACCAATAAAAAAATCCTCCTCTTGGAGAGGTTCTGGATTTCTTTTGGAGAAAGGAGTATCAAGCGAGAGGTGCTCCTCACATACAAATGCTAATATGGATCAAAGATTCTCCTAAGTTTGGAACAGACTCAGATGAAACTGTGTTGTCTTTTATTGAAGAATATGCTACATGTGATATACTCAAAAGTACAGAAGATAAGGACTTAAGACAACAAGTCGTACGAAATACTGTCGTCTAAAGTACAAATCTAAGGACAAATTCTACACCAAATGTCGTTTTGGATTTCCACGTCCTGTAATATCGAAAGAAAGAGTGAACAGTTTTATGTCATCTTTGCGACATACTATCACAAGAAAGTCTCTAAAAAATATCTACAACTTAAGAAGAAAGGAAGACTCAAAATACATAAATGACTACAACCCAGTTATTTTGTCCATGTGGAATGCTAACATGGATATTCAATATGTTGTGGACAATTCCATTGATGTTGCTCGATATGTAACTTCCTACATAACAAAATCAGAAAAGACGGAATTGAAGGAAATGTGGGAAGAGATTTCCCACGAGAATAGTCTAAGTAAGAAATTATATACTTACAGTTTGAAGATGTTATCTCATCGAGAAATTGGAGCATTTGAATGCTCGGATCTCTAACATTAATAATGGTATATATGCCGTGATTGGTTCTAAAGGATGTTTGGTAAAACAAAGAAAAGGACATTTGATTATTCACCGTAAACTGAGTCGCGAAACTCCTGACAAAAGGGAATTTTACTATTTAGCTCCTTTGCAACTTTTCAAGCTGTGGCATTCAGAATTGGAATTACTTGGAGATTTTGAGAGCTATGAAGTTTCCTTCAACACAAGTAAAGATACTATAGAATGTCCTGTTTTTGCTAATTATGTGAAAATGTTGAACAACAAAATTGAGCAAGAAGCTACAATTGCAGCTGAGACTGCTAGAGACAGTCCTCAAGACAGTCAAACTTCTGCTCCGTTGAGTCAGGATCCACTAGGAGAACCAATTGTTCAAAATTAAGAAGCAACTGCTATGGAAGAGGTGGAAATAGCAATGTATCAAGCTCAGGAAGATGTAACAAACTTAGGAAACTTGGAAGAACAACTAAACGTTGAGCAAAAACAAATATATGAGCAAGTGAGAGAACAGATTGACCATGTAAAGAAACTTCATGACTCCATGACTTCATGAAAAGAAAGAGTGCACCTGCTCATCATTTCAACCAATCGAATGTACGTCAGTGGACAAGCTGGAACAGGAAAACGTTTTTTAATTAAAGTAATTACAACTTATCTACAGAAAAGAACTGAGTCGCATTTGTCTTGTGTTGTCACTGCTTCAACTGGGTTGGCAGCACACAATATTAAAGGAATTACTTTACATCGTTTATTAATGCTACCAGTAGAGCATGAAAACAAATTAGAATACCACAAAGTATCTGGAGAAGCTTGTTGTGAAGTTTCAAGAGTCTTGAACAAAATGAAACTTCTCATTATTGATCAGGTAAGCATGGTATCAAACTTAATGCTTGCCTTTGTGCATTTAAGAATGCAGCAAATTCTTAAAACAGAGTATGATGTATTATGTGGAGGAAAGCACGTCATAGTTTTTGGAGATCTACTACAACTTACTCCTGTAAAAGGACAACCAGTGTTTAAAACACTGGCGCATGAAGATACCAGAAAGTCTTTGGGGAGCATTGGAAATGTTAACATTTGGTAATTTTTTTAATATGCGACAGGCAAATGATGCTGATTATGGAACTATTCTTCAAGATATAAGAATTGGAAAAGTGACTGAACATGGCAAAGAAGCTTTGCAGAGATGATTATTTTCCAATTTGTTTCCAAATGAAAATGTTGTTCCTGAGAAAATATATATGAGAATTGCAGAAAACAAATCTGTAATCTGCTTAATGCCAACCCTGTGTGAAGTTGGAAAATAAGGAAATTATTAAATTGGAAGCTATTGATAAAATAGAACATGAAGGAATCACTAATATTTTAAGCGAAAAGTTGAAGAGGAAATTAAATTCTTTAGAGAAATCGATAAGTAAAACTGCTGGTTTAGAAAAGAATTTATATGCATGTGTAAACTGTAGGGTAATTTTACAACCTAATTTGAATGTGGAAAAGGGTTTAGTAAATGGAGCAATGGGTAACATTGTTGATTTCGTTAATTATGTAAATAGAGATGATATTGAATTTTAAAAAATCTAATTTGATGAAATTGAAGAAGTACAACAGTTTAGTCGTTGTTCAGCTCGGTTTTTGCTTGTAAAAGATGTGTATGTTCGCAGAAAACAGTTTCCTATTTCTTTGGCGTATCAGGAGACCATTCATAAATCTCAAGGTTTAAGTGTAGATAGTGATTTAGTGAATATTGGAAGTACCGTGCTTAAAGAAGGTATGGCATATGCTGCTTTGTCTCGAGTGAGAACTTTATCTGGATTGTACTTGATTGATTTTGATGAGACAAAAATTAGTGCAGATGCGAATTGAGTAAAGAGTATAATAGGTTAACAAGAGAATATGCACCCAATTTAGGTCAGTATTTGAAAAGCGTGTGGCAGGTAGAAAAAGAAGATTTGAGAATATCTGTAGTGAAGTTGTAGAGAAAGAAAAAAAACAAGATAAAGCAAAAAGAAAAAGGACAGTGTTGAAGAGAATGTTGGTTATCAGTTTGAAAATAGTTCTGGTGTCAACTGCAATGCTAATGTAGTTGTTAATGTTGTTTTTTTCTTGAAAGTTTGCAACAGCAAATTGTTGAAAATCGGGAAGAAAGATTCTGTTCATTGTTGTATTCTGTTTACTAGAAATGTAGTAGTGATAAAAGTAAAATACAAAGTGTTTCTGATATTCCAAATGTTTTGGACATATGTTCTGGTTGTACCCAATTTATGCAGAATATTCAGCAAGATTGTCAGGAATTTCTAATGTATATGCTTGGAGTGTAGCCAATGTAAATCAGAAATGTCATCAACATTATTTACACAAAGATATGGACATTATGTAATTTTAATGCTGCAACGTTGTAGAGCTGATGGAAGGAAATTGGAAACTTTAATTACAAAATTTGTAGCTACTCAACTATCAATATCAGGAAGATCTTTTGTATCTGTAGCAGTTATTTTTCATGATGGACCTTCTACAACATCTGGACATTACACTGTTTATTTAAAATGTCTGAAAGGTTGGATACATTGTAATGATAGTCAATTGCTTTTTAAACAACGTTTGCCTAAAGAGTTACCAAATTCTTATATTTTTAAAGCCAAAATGTTAGGAACAAAATTTGGCCTTTCAGGATTACTACTGCTAAGGTAGGTTGGTCTGGTGTTGTAGAGTAGTTTGTAAGTGAGGGTGAGGAGCTTGAAGGTGATCCTCTTGTTGACGTGAAGCCAGTGTAGATTGCCAGGTGGTGGGTGATGTGGCTGCGGTAGGGGACATTGATGATCAGTCGGGCGGAAGTGTTTTGGACTCGTTGTAGTCATTGTAGGTGTTTGTCCGAGTTGAGATTTAGAGAGTTGATCCTTAGGCAGTTGGTAACGTCTTTCGGTGGTATGTGGCTCCTTGGGGAGGGAGAAGATGAGTTGGGTGTCGTTGTCTTAGCAGATAATGTTCAGTTTGTGATGGCGGATCACTTGTGTGAGGGTGCCATGTAGATGTTGAATAGCGTCAAGTTGAGGGATGAGGCCTGGGGGACGTTGCAAATGATGTCGGTGCTTTTGGATCAGAAAGGTGGGAGACGGATGCTGAGGATTAGTATTGAAGAACTTCTGAACTAAGAATTTGAGATATACTATTTGGCCATGAGGAAAAGTATGTAAAACCATTAAGGACTAGTTGTTGTATATTTTGTCAGCATATATTTGTAAGTAAATTAATTTGCAGTGTATGAAAAGTAATGATAGTGTTTTGTTATTTTAAGATTGTTTGAGATATCTCATAGTTCTGTAAGAAATTGCTGTTAGAAAAAAACATTTAATATATATTTTGTTTCTATTTTTTAGATTGTTATTGAGAATGTTGAATGGTTTTTTTAAGATAATGTTATTGATTGTCTTTTTTTTGCCTGCTGTTATGTGATGAGTACTATTGGAAAGGGGCGACCGCTCGGTCCCCCCGAACGTATGGATGGGTGCCCGAACCTCCCGGGAAACCATTTTTGGGCGGGGTGGGCGTTGCCCGGCTGGTATGCCCAAAGCGGCGTGGCCGGGGCGCCCCTTCCCCCGCCCGAGAGGGGTTGTCCTAGACACCTCGATGGAAGACCACGCCCAGTAGGCGTACCGGGGACGGGTACACGCCCTCCCGCAGAAGGATAAAGGAGCGGGAATCCAGAAGATCGTCCTCTTGTTCCTCGGATCGGAAGGCTGCACCCACTCGTTGCTCGTGAGCCCTCGACGGAACAAGCAGCAATTTTGAACGTGGTAATCCTGTTTTTTCTCTTTCAGTTTCGACATGAATTTCAGGACCTCGTGGATAGACCAAAGGCGGAGGACTCGAAACCATGCCTAGCAAGCAAGCAGGAAAGGGTTCCGAGACGGAGAAGATGTTACGCCTATTGTCGAACCGGATGGCTTGTATGGACCGAAAGCTCGGTCAAGTCCAATCGCTCGGTAGAGGTTTGGCGGAGGTGAAGAAGCAATTGGCTGCACTGAACGACCCAGGTCAGCCGAAAAAGGTAATAGGCCCGGCCTTTCCGGGAGTTGCCCCCAAGGTTGGAGGAAAGAGGGTCAAAGAGAGGGCGGTTTCGGGGGGTCCCAGTTACAGAGGTACCTCTTTTCGCCCCCCCCCGTACCGGTGGATAACCCGGTTCAGACCCCTGATGTAGGCCAGCCGATCCCGGTTGTGATCACCTCTGTCGAGGACGATGAAATACCCCCAGAATTGGCTGCACAATTGACGGCATGGTTCAAAACAAAGGTGGGGGGCACAGCGACCCCGGGAGATCTGGCTGAAGAAGCCAGAGTGTTAATGAGGCAGTTGCGGCAAGCGAGAAATGGCGCGAAGGCGAGTGTTCCTCTTGTTCCCCCACAGGTGGCGCCGGGAGTACCAGCAGCTGGTCAAGAGAAGACGGCGGCAACAACAGCCGATCCGGGTAAGCTCGCATTGCCGATGGTGGGGGAGGGTTCGATACCCTCGAGGTGGGAAAAGGTTGCACAGCACATTCCCTTGGCCACGAAAGAGTTAATATGGGGAGACAAGTATGTCAACATGTTTTCATTGTTAACGGACCATCGTGAGATGGAGTATGCTAAAACGCAGAAAGATTTGTGGCACCCTAGTGTTTGGCGCGCCAAGATGGCCGAGTTCAGGGTGGAAGAGACAGTGACGAACTGGGTTAAGGCCTTCTCTATATTTACCGCAGTTATGGGGGAACGTAAACCTGAGGTTATGACTGAGTTGGTTTGCTATCAGAATCGCATTATGGATTTTTATTCAATGTATGAGGGGGAAGAATGGAAAGGCTATGACATGAAGTTCCGTAAAGCAAAAGAATATGATGCTTATTTGTCTTGGGATTGTTTGGACTCGGTGTCATGGCACAAACAACTCTTGCCAGGGGCGACAGGTACGTCCTTGCCTGGCGGGAGCGGGTCCGGAGGGGCCCGCCAAAAGCCCGGGGTGCCCTTTCGAGCAGGCACAGGTGGGGGCTATCAGCCCAGAGTTGGCGGGAATGGTGGTAAAGGAGGGGTCTGTTGGGGCTTCAATCGAGGCAATTGTAACAGACCGCAGGGGGCATGCAAGTTTAAGCATGTGTGTGCCGGCTGTGGGAATTCCTCACACCCGGAGAGTGGATGTAGATCAAAAAATGGCGGGATGGGAGGAAAAGGTGGCCCTAAGCAGGAGTGAGGTGGACCTTTGTGACCGATTGCCTACACCCGTTGATCTCATGGTTATGATTCCGTGGTTAAACAAATATCCTGATCATGTCTCCGCTGGGGTGTTGAGGAAGGGATTCTTACATGGCTTCCACATCCCGGCGGGGGAGGTTCGGGGGAACTCCTTTTGTAGTAACCAAGTATCAATACGGCACAACCCAGGGGTGGCAGAAAAGAAAATAGCAAAAGAGGTTGGGATGGGCCGGGTGGCTGGCCCCTTTTCTTGCCCGCCGGTGGCCGAGTTCATCTGTTCCCCTTTAGGGGTTGTCCCGAAGAAAGATCCGGGGGAGTTTAGACTCATACATAACCTTTCTGCTCCTAGGGGTTCATCGGTAAATGATGCCATTGACCCAGATGTTTGTTCAGTAAGATACGCATCGTTCGACGATGCCGTGGCCATGTTGAACCACCTAGGCCCTGGGGCGCTGATGGCGAAATGTGATATCGAATCAGCGTTCCGGTTGCTTCCGGTGCACCCGCAGGATCAGCGCCTGCTAGGTTTTGCATTTCAGGGAAGTTATTACATGGATAAATGCATGCCCATGGGTTGTTCCATTTCATGTGCATATTTTGAGATGTTTAGCTGTTTTTTGGAATGGGCATTTACCGAGGCTACAGGGCATAGATATGTTATGCATTACCTGGATGACTTTTTGTTCTTGGGGACAGCCGGGGATACGATGTGCGCACAGGCGCTGTATGATTTCTGCATCCTCATGAATGAATTTGGTGTCCCGTTGGCACCGGGTAAGACGGTTGGACCATCTACTTCACTGGAGTTTCTGGGAATTGAGCTCGATTCTGTGGAGGGGTGTTTCCGACTACCAGTTGAAAAAGTGATCAAGTTCCAGGCTTCCTTGATGCAATGCCTCGGGGGGGGAGAAAGTGACCTTGCACCAGTTACAACAAACAGTGAGTCAGCTTAATTTTGCCTTAAGGGTGATTCCTATGGCCCGCCCGTTTTCGCGCTCTATCGCGCAAGCTATGGGTGGTCTTAAAGAGGCTCACCACCGTACGAGACTGTCTGGAGAGGTTCGCCAGGATATGCGTATTTGGTTGGCATTTCTGGCGGACTTCAATGGTCGAGTCGTCTGGACCTCCCCGCCAGAGTCTTCGGAGGAATTAGGTCTATGGACCGACTCGGCAGGGAGCGTGGGTTTTGGCGCCATCTTAGGTGATCGATGGTCGGCACAAACATGGCCGACATGGTGGCACTCCAACGGTCTCACAGAAAACATTGGGTTCCTGGAGTTATTCCCAATTTGGGTTGCTCTGATGACATGGGCTGACGACTTCAGGGGTCGCTCAGTGATGTTTTGGTCCGACAATATGACGGTTGTTGATTGCATTAACCAACAGGCAGCACGCTGCAAAATGATCCTGAGGTTGTTGAAAGAGATTGTGCTGCTGTGCATGAGACTGGATGTACTGTTCAGGGCAAGACATGTGCCAGGTGTACTGAACCATGCGGCTGATGCACTCTCTCGATCACATATGCAGGCATTCAGGGGTTATCTGCCCACAGCAGACCCGGAGGCAGCTCCATTCCCAGAAGCAATGTGGTTAATCGGTGCCTCGGATTACAAGACCTCGTGGCAGCGAGTCTAGCCCCCAGGACAAGGAAAGCATACGAAGGAGCGTTTCGTTCCTATTGCACATATTTGGGTCCTGCAGGGAGTCGGAATTGGGGTCAGGAGGAATCCGTCCTGGGGTACCTGGTAGCACTACACAGGGAGGGCCGATCAGTGGCAACGGCCGGTAGGCATAGGGCGGCCATTTCCTTCATGGCCCAGGTACACGGCATAAAAGACCCTACAGGCTCTTTTTTGGTGAAGAAAGCCCTTCGCGGCTGGCAGCGCCTTGAGGGTTGCAAGAAAGATACAAGGCACCTGATTGGCTTAGACAGACTGTCTCGGCTTTTAGCAAAGCTGGATGAGACATGTTCCTCCCATTACGAAACAGTTCTGTTCCGGGCAGCGTTCACGTTGGCATTCCATGGGGCCATGAGGGTGAGCGAGCTGGTCGCAAGGAACAAGAGAGATATGGAGGGAGGTTTGTGCAGGGATCACATCCAGATAAGGGATGATTCGATGGTAATCATGATAGCCAGGTCCAAGACTGACCAGGGGGCTATGGGAGATAATGTGGTCGTACAGCGCAAGCGTGGGTCCCCCGTCTGCCCGTTGAAATGTGTGGAAGACTATTTGGCGCTAAGAGCGGCCGCTTGGGGGGGAGCTTGCTACGACACAAGGATGGCACCCCACTGACGAGATTTCAGTTTCAGAGGGTGCTGGCACTGGCAATCGCTGACGCGGGCATGGACCCGTGCGATTTTGGGACCCACTCCTTTAGGATAGGGGCTGCTACTGAGGCTACAGCCAGGGGTCAGAGTGCTTAGGAAGTGAAACGATTGGGCCGTTGGTCCTCGAATTGCTTCAAGAGGTATGTGCGCTTGCACATGTTGTAAGTGATCAATTGACATGCACTCACGTTTTCTGTCTTTTGTTTACTTTGCAGTTTCGCGGGCCTGCCATGCAGGGCAGAATTGGAGGTCGACCCTGCATCGAGAGACCAGCGGTCAGAGATCACCGACTGGGGAGAGGATGGCATGGGTCGTGGGCCACTCATACGTGAGGCGCGCCGGTGACGTATTCAAGGAAGGTGACGCGATTCACGCACCTGGGGAATACAGGTTCAGAGTGGCTTTCCATGGGAAAGGAGGGCTTGTTTTTGACAAATTTGAGTAATTTTTCGAGGGACTTTTAGGGCGGCATAGGTCACCGCCATCTGTAGTCATAGTACACCTGGGAGGCAACGATTTGGTGACACTGAGTAGACGAGTGTTACTTGAACGAATCTTGTCGGCTGTTAGCTGGTTGGCTAAAAGAGTCCCGGGATGCACGATTGCCTGGTCCCACATGATTCCTAGAAGGAGGTGGCAGGGGGGCCTTTCGGTGTCAGCTCTGAACCATTCAGTTAAACGGGTCAATAATAAGATTGGTAGATTGTTCCGTTCTGCACAGTTGCATGTCATTCCACATGGGTGTATCCGGGGTGACCAAATGTATTTGAACGATGGGGTTCACCTGTCCAGGGAGGGGAATGATTTACTCATAGGAGACTGGGTTGCATGGCTGAGAGGTTTAAGGAAGCATGACCTATAGGAGGAGTTGGGGGGGACCGGATGGTCGGTCAACCATCCGGTCTGTGGCGGTAAGGTCATGATCGGTGAGCAGTAATTGAAAGGTCCCTAGAGTGGGGCGCCACCCACAATGGATGGGAGCGCCCGGGGGAAGACGGCAATTGGCCCCTTCCACGGGGAGGCGGCACCCACTAAGGATGGTGCACCTAGGGGGAGATGGCCATGGGCCCCTCCCAGGGGGGGAGGCAGTTATATGCCCCTCCTTACTAATTTCCCGGGGGCCGGATATCCGCGACGGCGGATAGAGAGTGTGGGGTTGGGGGGGAGAGTCCACGCTGTCCTTCCTACAGAGACCTCATACGGGAACTTGGACGACCCTTAAGATGGCGTCGAGTAGAAAGGGGGCCCCAACCACGACAAGGGAAGTTACAGTTGGCAATGAGGGTACAGTGACGGCGGGAGTTTGGTAGTAGGGATCTGACACCGGTTAAGACCTTGCCGTTGGCCCTTAATGCTAGGATGTACAATTTGAATTAGAGTGTATGCATTTTCAGGATATCGAAATGTGATAAATGACAAATTGTACATAATGCATAATGATGAAACTTTTATTTAATGTTTTAAATTTTGTTTCATATTTTAATAAATACGGCCGGTAGGGTGACTCCCTCCCGTCTTCCAAAAGTTCAACTATTGTCCGACTTCCCATCCTTGGGGATATGTGTTGGGAGGGGGTGGCGGCATCCCGGCCATATGAACTCACTGTTTCTAGTGAAATTCAATATATTCTGAGAACAGCAAAAAAGGCAAATGAAATGCTTCACATATTATTTTGTATTGTAAAATATATATTGTAACTGTATTTTTTTGTCTTCCACAGATGCTAATATTATAATATATAATTTTTTATACTTCTTTATTTTTAAGGTAAGTATAAGTAACTGTTTAAAATGGTTGATGGGATGTGCTTCTACAGAGCTGAAGTAACAAAACATGGATGGAGTATATAAGTGTGTAAAGATGGTTTGTATCTTTTAAAGACAATTGAAAAAATTACAATATATATACTGAGTGTACCAGTATTCTTTGCATTTTAGTACAACACATCTACCAGTTTGGAACAGGTAAGGTGAATAGACATATTTTACTTTTTTTAGTACTGCATTTTTTCATAACAGCCTTAGTTTTTTCCTATAGTGATAAGGAGTGACTGGTTTGAAAATTTAGGAAAATTTTAAAACTGAACATTCATATAAATAGTTATATTTATATAATCTTATAAAGTAGTTGAGAATGGTATTTGTATAATATTTTGTAAAGGGAAAAATAGTTGATAAAGCTAGTTTTGTGTTATGTAATAGGAAAAATGGTAAAATGAAGTGTTTATGTTTTTGTAAAAGGACCTACAAGATAAGAAATTCACTATGGAAAAACAACAGACCAATATGGAAGGCGGTTACGAAATTAGTAACACTCTCATAGAAGAGCTAAACATACCTTTCATGGGCAGCGAGAATGAAGAGGAAAAAAATAGTGCTGCAGATATCAGCTGTGATTTCCTAGACTAAACGTTGGATGCTGATTTTGTAGAAGCATTAGATGACATCGAGTTTGATCAAATGACTTTTGAAATTGATAACCAGGAAAATGAAATGCCTGATGAAATTATTTTAGAAGCTCTATTAAATTATGAGATGTTACAAGAATAAATGTATTATTATATAATAATAATGGTTTGAGACACTCTTCTTGCAGAATTGTAATCATTCAGCTAGTACCCAAGTACTCATGGTGCAAAGTGGGCCTTAGGGCATGGACTGCTTCAAACCCCTATAGACTATGCATGCACTCTTCTATGCACCGGCAAACTTGTCTTTTATAGCTTCTATTTCCCATTCTATATCCTTATACTTCCAGGAAACTCTCTGTGATTGCTGATTCTGTATTGTACTGAGCTATTCAGCAGAATTTCCTTATCTATGCACTGTGCTAAAAATGAAGCTCTTTTAAATTCAGTCAGACACTCTCCTTGCAGAACTGTAATTATCCAGTCAGTACCCAAGTAATCAAGGAGCAAAGTTTAAATATTGTAGTGAGCCATTCAGCAGTATTTCCTTATATATGTACTGTGGTAAAACTGAAGCTGTTATAAATTTAGTCTTTGCAGAACTGTAATCATCCACTCAGTACCTAAGTACTCATGCATTAAAATAGGTCTTACGTCATAGACTGCTTCAAACTCCTATAGACTTTGCATGCAGTCTTTTATGCACCGGTAAACTTTTATACCTTCAATTCCCAAGTCTGTATCCTTACACTTCAAGCACACACTATCACACTACTGTTTCAGTATTATATTGAGCCATACAACACTACGTGCTTATCTATACACTGTTCTAAAAGTGAAGCTGCTATACATTCAGCCAGTCTTCTTGCAGAATTGTAATCAGTCAGCAGTACCCAAGTACTCATGGGGCAAAGTGCGCTTTAGGGCATGGACTGCTTAAAACCCCTATAGACTATGCATGAACTGTTCTATGCACCGGCAAACTTGTGTTTTATACCTTCAATTCCCCAGTCTCTATCCCTACACTTCCAGCACCAACACTCTGTGATTTCTGATTCAGTAGTGGACTGAGCTATTCAGCAGAATGTCCTTATTATGCAGGGGGCTAAAACTGAAGCTCTTATAAATGTAGTTAGTCACTCTCCTTGCAGAACTGTAATCATCCAGTCAGTACCCAACTACTCATGGAGCAAAGTAGGCTTTAGGACATGGACTTCTTTAAACCCCTATAGACTATGCTTGCAGTCTTCTATGCACCTGCAAACTTCCTTTTTATACCTTCAATTTCCCAGTCTGTCTCGTTACACTGTCACCAAACACTCTCGCACTACTGTTTCAGTATTGTAGAGAACCATACAGCAGTATGTGCTTATCTATACACTGTTCTAAAAGTGAAGCAGTTACACATTCTGCTTGACACTGCTTGCAGAACTCTTATCATCCAGTCAGTACCCTAATATTCATGTAGTAAAGTAGGCCTTAGTACATGACCTGCTTCAAACTCCTATTTACTATGCATGTACTCTTCTATGCACCTGAAAACTTGTCTTTTAAACCTTTAATTACCCAGTCTCTATCCTTATACTCCCTCCAAACACTGTGCCACTACTGTTTCAATATTGTAGTGAGCCATACAGCAATGTATACTTATCTATACAATGTACAAAAAGTGTAGCAGTTATACATTCAGCTCTACACTCTATTTGGAGAAGTGTAATCGTTCTGCCACTACCCAAGTAGTCAGGCAGCAAAGTAGGCCTAAGGGCATGGACTGCTTCAAACACTTATATATAATAAATGCACTTTTCTAAACATCTGCAAACTTGGCTTTTAAACTTTGAATTGCCCAGTCTGTATCCTGACACTTCCTCCAAACATTTTGCTACTGCTATTTTAGTATTGTAGTGAGTTATACATCAGTATGTTCTTATGTATACACTGTTCTAAAAGTGAAGGTGCTATATATTCAGCTAGACAATCTCTTTGTAGAAGTGTAAGCATTCAGTCGGTTTCCAAGTAGTCATGCATCAAAGTAGTGATGCAACAACAAAAGAGTACCTACTCATAAAGACTATAAATATACAAGTGACATAGGCCCTACTTACTAGAAACCAAATTTAGGAAATATATGTGTTAGGAAATAAGGTCAACAGACTGAAAAAAGAAAAAGTTATTTCTTAAAAGAACCCTCACTCACCCTAGTGTTGACATGCTTCATCATGGGGTTCCCACAGGAGGGACCGAGTGCCCCCCTGTGTGCTACAACGCCTGCAATTGCAGCAGAGCAGGTTGTCTTGAACAAAGTGTGTCAACAAAAAGTGAATGGTGATGTGAGTGAATACTAAAAGATCACAACTGGACCCAGACCAACTTTATTAGTGGACCAATTGCTCACATTAAAAGCAGTGAGGACACAAAATGGTTTTTGATTAGAACCATTGTGTCCTAGAGTGGGTGGTCAACATGTTTCTGCTGGTTAATGCTTATTTAGCTCAGCTTTCTTCAGGACCAATGAAAAAATTACTTAAAAGCCCCCGAGGGTCCACGCACGCTAAGGCTTGTCCACTCCGTGAGGACAAATGTGAAAAATCAGGGAAAAAATTATTATTATTATTTTCCTATGTGACGCACGGTTTTACCCGCAACATGTACTACTTGAATTAGCCTGGAGAGTATATCGCTCGTGGTTTGAGCAAGCCACATGGACTTACAGAGCGGCAGTGTCTTCACACTGTGCTCCGTTGCGGGGCACAACGACTCGCCGCCGACAACCTAGACGTTAGGCATCTGCAGTCCGGATCTGCATCAAGGAAGGCCTTAGGGCATCAAAGTAGGCCTTAGGGCATGGACTGCTTCAAATCCCTATAGACTATGCATTCACTATTCCAAGTCAATTCAAGTCAAATTTGCTTTATTTGAGATAAAAAAACTCATAAAAGCACGATTATTAAAACCTCCATTCACTATTCTATACACCAGCAAACTTGCCTTTTATACCTTCAATTCCCCAGTCTGTATCGTTACACTTTCACCAAACACTCTCACACTACTGTTTCAGTATTGTAGTGAACCATACAGCAGTATGTGCTTTTCTATACACTGTTGTAAACGTAAAGCTGCTATACATTAAGCCACACACTCTCCTTGCAGAATTGTAATCATTCAGCCAGTACCCAAGTACTCATGGTGCAAAGTGGGCCTTAGGGCATGGACTGCTTCAAACTCCTATAGACTATGCATGCACTGTTCTATGCACCTGCAAATTTACCTTTTATATGTTCAATTCCCCAGTCTCTATCCTTACACTTCCACCAAACACTCTGTCACTACTGTTATAGTTTTGTAGTGACTCATTGATCAGTGTGTAGTAATCCATTCACTACATTCAAAAACTAATCAGCAGATGTACAATAAGTGGTACATCCCCAGAGATGTGCCAGTTATTGTGCACTGTGACATCACCACCATGGATGCACCATATTTACAATTTTATGTATTATGGGGCAAAAACGGCACAGATATGTGATGTATTTGTGTTGTGAAGGCAGCGCATTGCTTGACTTGCGTTGCAAGCGCAACGCAGCTCCAGCAATGCTCTTGGGGCCCTATGCTCACAATGCTGTGTCAATCCTTTCACCTGTTTTAAGCAGGTGCAGGGTTTTGATGCAGCATAAGGCCAAAAGTGACTGAATGAAATCTTATAAATTTCATTCAGTCACTTTTAGGAGGCATTCCTGCGCTAGCTGTGTAAAAGAGGTACAAGGGGGTTGTAAATCCGCTCCTAACATATACAAATTAACCCTGGCAGTTTCACCAGCAGTGCAAATTGAAGCATAGACTTGCAACATATTTATGTGCATATGTTATATTCAAGTGCTTCGGAGGTACTACAGTATACTATAGGTAAACACCTTATAGATTTATGCTGTAGCACTTACTTATAGTTCTGCACTTTCACATTCACCATATACTAGTAATGTATTAATTCATTCATTTATGAACTACATATTCATTCTGCCAAACTTTTACACACTAACATAGAAATATAGTTCTTTCTTTCACCAGTGAAGGTAGTTCTGAAAAGAACAGTTTTTTTGTCTTTTTAGTTTCTATTTCTTTTGTATTTTTTCAACAAGTTTTTTTTAACCAAAAAAATGGAATTGGAAACAAAAAACCTGTAGAACAGGAACAAAAAAGTAAAAAAAAAGTGTTAGGTTTTGGACAAAGGTGCTCTTCTTTCCTCTTCACAATGAGGTCAATTGACTGCTCACCGTAACAAAGTAATTCTTTGCAATATTTACATTGAAATATGAGATCTGCAAACTGTGGCACAATAATAGGATGCGGACTGCTCGGAGGAGGTGGTGGTGCAGTTGAGGTACTAGGAACTGCAGGTTCAGGATTCTCCTGCAAGCTTTGTGTTGCCATCCTTACATAGTTATTTGGATGCAAAGTTTTGACATGGCGAACCATGCTGGCTGTCCCAAAAGAGTACTTTTTATTGGGGTCACCCCTAAAAATAGTAACCTCACAGATCTTACAAGTTACTATCGGTGCGTTGACTTTTTTCTGTCCCTCCGGATATGTAAAAAACTTCCAAATGAAAGCTTCTTTTCTCTTTTTCTGAGGGGGCTCAGCAACACATTCTTCCTCAGAGGAATGTTCTGATGAAGTCTGAAAAAGAGCAGCCATTGTACAGGGTAGTTCTAAAGTACTACAGCTCCACAGAATAGATCCTTCTTCTGAGAAAGTACAACTAGAATGCTCAAAATGGGAGGGTTCTTTCAACAGTTGGAATAGGAAGTGTTATGAACCAATCAAATCTCTTCTTTTGAAGTCACATGGCTTTGCGTACACGTACGGTGCTCTTACGGTGCTCTTACGATTACAGTGCGAGCACGTACGACGTACCGCCGCGATTTGCGTAATTGCTTTTCAAAGTATTATACGCTTATTCAAAGTTAAAAAAAACTATTTGTATGATTATCCCAGATAATGTCTTCCCTTAATATGTACATTAAATACATAAATATATGTTTTTGAACAATTAGAAACTATCGCGCCGTATGCGTACGGGGCGCCGTACATGACATCACACGGAAGCGTTGATGCGACGCGTGACGTCAAAGCGCATTCATAACGTATGCACGGGTACGCGCAGAGTACAATTTGCCGTACAAAGTATGGTGCAATCACCGTACGCGTACGGTACGATTATCCCCTGAAAAAAACAATGTTAAAAGGAATTATATATCATTTAATTTTAATACTTTGAAGAAAAAAAATTATAAAAAAAATATTTTAGAATTTCGTTTTCTTAATATTTTACATTAAAAATATGAAATATAACTTAAAAAATAAAAGAAATATAAATATTTATAATAAAAATGTAGACAATTAGTATAAAAAGAAAGAAATATAATAATTAATACATTTAAAAATGATCTTTTACAAAACCTTTGAAATTCACTGAAAAATCCATAGGTTTTACACACGTTATAGTTTGGAATTAGCATTTAAAAAACCTTGCAAATTCACTGAAAAAAACCATAGGTTTCAGCCACGTTATAGTTGGGGATTAGCTTTTAAAAAACCTTAGAAATTCACTGAAAAAACCATAGGTTTCACACATGTTGTAGTTAGATGGACATTTCACTCATACAAAACCATTGAAATTCCCCAGTTATAGTTAGTTCAGCTAATTATAACTCGCCCGCCTGCAATGTACTGCTGATGATGTCACATATCACAACACTCATGACATGGTCAGTGACATCACTCATGACATCACTGATGACATCTCAAATGACATCACTGATCACTGATTAAGTGTATCTTAGTGAATACATGTATTAGCGACTAATGTTTAAATATTTAAATATCTGTATCAGTGTCTCACTTTGTGTATAAATGGCTGCATGGGTTGGTGAGTAGCTACATGAGTGTGTATATGGGTTATTAATTGGTTTTTTGAGTATCAGAATGAGTGTCTATATGGTTTGGTGGGGGTATTACTTAGCGCACAGATGCATCAAAGACTGACTCACTGTTTGTATGTGTTTTGAAGACCGCATGTGTGCTGGACTGTATGGGTGTATGAGTGGATGTGTATTTAGATGTTGGAATTACTGAATAGGTTGTTGTAACTGGTATTGGTATCTCCATTTTTTTAACATTTTAGTTTCTGTTTTTGAATATGTGAATCAAAGGTTATATTAGGGTGAGAGGAGGTCTGCCACTCTTTCACAAGGATGATGTCATCAGTGATGTTATTTGAGATGTCATCAGTGATGTCATGAGTGATGTCATATGTGAAGTCATCAGCAGTGGATTACGGACGCGCGAGTTATAGTTAGCTGAACTAACTAAACGGGGGAATTTCAATGGTTTTGTATGAGTGAAATGTCCTGCTAACTATAACATGTGTGAAACCTATGGTTTTTTCAGTGAATTTCAAGGGTTTTGTAAATTATAATTTTTAAATGTAATAATTATTATATTTCTTTCTTTTTATAATAATTTCCTACATTTCCATTATAATTATGTGTAGTTATTTTATTATTTAAGTGATATTCCTTATTCTTAATGTAAAATAATAACAAAACAAATTTCCCCCCAAAAATTGTTATTAATTATTTGTTTCCAATATATTAAAATGTAATTCTATATATTTTCTTTTTCCAATTTTTTGGGGGATAATCTTACGGTACGAGTACGGTGATCACACCGTCCTTTGTACAGCTAATCGTACTCTGCACGTACCCGCGGACACGTCACAAATACGTTTTGACGGTACGCGGCGCATCGGCGCTTCCACGTGACGTCATGTACGCTTGTACGGCGCCCCGCACGCGTACCCCACGAAAGTTTTATAATGTTTCAAATGATATATCTATGTATTTAATGTACATTTTAAAGGTAGACATTATCTGGGATAATCATGAAAATTACGCAAATCGCGCTGATACGTCGTACGTACTCGCACCGTAAGAACACCATAAACGCCCGTAAGCATTCGCAAAGCCATGTGACTTTCAAAGAACAAATTTGATTGGTTCATACCACTTCCTATTTCAACTGTTCAAATACCCCTCTCATTTTAATCATTCTACTTTGACTTTCTCAGGAGAAGCATCTCTTCTGTGGAGCTTCACTCATTTAGAAAAAAAATTCACCATGGCTCAATTTGTTGACTCTTCTTCTCAACATTCCTCTGATGAAGAATTTCTACCTGAGCAGCCTCAGAAGAAGAGGAAGGAAGCTGCTATTTGGAAATGTTTTACATTTCCTTAAGGGCAAAAAAAGGTCAACGCTCCCAAAGTGACCTGTAAAACTTGTGAGGTTACTCTCTCCAGGGGTGACCCCAACAAAAAATACTCATTCGGGACAGCAAGCATGGTGCGTCATGCGAAGAATCTGCACCCGAACAACTACATCAGAGTTGCGACACAAAGGTTGCAGCAGGAGCGTCAAGCTGCTGTTCCTAGCACACTAAGTGCATCACCACCTTCGCCGAGCAGTCCGCATGCAAACATACAACCAGATTTTGCAGATATTACTATTCATTGCAAATTTTGCGATTAAATATTATGCTATGGGGAACAATCTATTGACCTCATTGTGCGCAGGAAACAGAACTACCGTTGTCCACGGCAATATGTTTTTTTTTTACTGTTTTGTTGCTGTTCCACAGTTTTTTTGGTTTCAGTTTATTTTTTTATTTAAAAAAAAATTGTTCAAAAAATACAAAACTAATAAGACAAAAAAAAACAGTTCTTGTCAGAACTAACTTCACTGGTCAAAAAAAGAGCTATATTTCTATATTAGTGTGTAAAACGTTGTCTGATTGAATGTGTAGTGCATAAATGAATGAATTAATACATTAGTAGTGTATGGTGAATGTAAAAGTGCAGAACTATAAGGAAGTGCTACAGCATACATCTATAAGATGTTTACTTATAGTATACTGTAGTACTTTCAAAGCTCTTGAATGTAACATATGTGCATAAATATGTTAGAAGTCTATGCTTCCCTTTACACTGCTGGTGAAACTGCCTGGGTGAATTTGTAAGTGTTAAGGGCAGATTTACAACCTCCTTCTGCCTCTTTTACACTGCTATTGCATCACTTTTCTGACGCAGCAGTGGTGCAAAAGATGCGTCATGGTGTGTGCTATTTACAATATCATGCATCTGGGAGGAGCGTTACATTATTAATTCCTGTACCAGAAGGACACATACCTACACGGGTGGATGGGGGGCGTTCTGGTGCAGGAACGCCACCTAAAAGTGGCTGAGTGAAATCTACAAGATTTCACTTTGTCACCTTTGAGCTCATGCTGCGTCAAAACCCTACACTTGCTTGAAGCAGGTGTAAGGATTGACTCAGCGTAGTGAGCATAGAGCACCCGAGCATTGCTGGAGATGTGTTGCACTTGCAACGCAACTCAAGCAATGCGCCGCCTTCACGGCACAGATACATGACATATCTGTGCCATTTTTGCCCCATAGTGCATCACATTGTAAATACGGTGCATCCCCAGTGATGATGTCACAGTGCACAATAACTGGAAAATCCCTGGGGATATGCCGGTTATTGCACATCTACCCATTAGTGTTTTAATGTATGAATGGATTACTACACACTGATCAATGAGTCACTACAAAACTATAACAGGAGTGACAAAGTGTATGGTGGAAGTGTAAGGATAGAGACTGGGGAATTGAACATATAAAAGGCAAGTTTCCAGGTGCATAGAAGACTGCAAGCATAGTCTATAAGAGTTTAAAACAGTCCATGGCCTAAGGCCTACTTTGATCCATAATTACTTGGGTACTGACTAGATGATTACAGTTCTGCAACAAGAGTACATGACTGAATTTATAGGAGCTTCATTTTTAGCACAGTGCATAGATAAGGACATTCTGCTGAATGGCTCAGTACAATACTGAATCAGCAATCACAAAGTTTGTGCTGGAAGGGTAAGGGTACAGACTGGGGAATCGAAGGTATTAAAGACAAGTTTTCCGGTCCATAGAACCGTGCATGCATAGTTTATAGGGGCTTAAAGCAGTCCATGACCTAAGGCCCACTTTGCTCCATGAGTACTTGGGCACTGGCTGAATGATTACAATTCTCCAAGAAGAGTGTCTGGCTGAATGTATAGCAGCTTCACTTTTATAACAGTGTATAGATAAGCACATAGTGCTGTATGGTTCACTACAATACTGAAACAGAAGTGTGAAAGTGTTTAGTGGAACTGTAAGGATACAGACTAGGCAATTGAAGGTTTAAAAGGCAAGTTTGCAGGTGCATAGAAGGGTGCATGCACAGTCTATAGAGAGTTGAAGCAGTTCATACCCTGAGGCCTACTTTCGTGCATGACTACTTGGGAAATGACTGAATGCTTACAGTTCTGGAAGGAAAGTGTCTGGCTGAATATATAGCAGCTTCACTTTTAAAACAGTGTATAAATAAGCACATAATAATAATAATCCACATGTGTAAAGCGCACAATCACCCGTTAGGGTCTCTAGGCGCTGGGGGCCGTAGGGAAGATTAAGCGAGCTATTGCCCAGAGTCGCATGGTGCTGGGCTAATCTGCCGCTGGTGCCGGGGATCGAACCGTGGTCCCCAGATTCCAGCGTCAGTCGCCCTGGCCGCGGCGCCACACCTCTCCCGCTACTGCTGTATGCTTACTACAATACTAAAATAGCAGTAGCACAATGTTTGGAGGAAGTGTAAAGATACAGACTGGGCAATTGTTAGTTTAAACGCCAGGTTTACAGGTGCATAGAAAAGTGCATTTATTATCTATAGGTGTTTGAAACAGTCCATGCCCCTAGGCCTACTTTGCTGCATAACTACTTGGGTAGTGGCTGAATGATTACAGTTCTCCAAGGAGAGTGTCGAGCTGAATGTATAACTGCTTCAGTTTCTGTACAGTGCATAGATAAGCACATATTGCTGTATGGGTCACTACAATATTGAAACAGTTCTGGCAGAGTGTTTGGAGGGAGTGTAAGGATAGAGACTGGGTAATTAAAGTTTTAAAAGACAAGTTTTCAGGTGCATACAAGAGTACATGCATAGTAAATAGGAGTTTGAAGCAGTCCATATTCTAAGGCCTACATTACTGCATGAAAACGTGGGTACTGACTGAATAATAACAGTTCTGCAAGCTGAGTGTCAAGCTGAATGTAGAACTACTTCATTTTTAACTGAAAACAGTAGTGTGATAGTGTTTAGTGAAAGTGTAACGATACAGACTGGGGAATTAAAGGTATACAAGGCAAGTTTGCAGGTGCATAGAAGATTGCAAGCATAGTCTATAGTGGTTTAAAACAGTCCATGGCCTAAGGCCTACTTTGCTCCATAATTACTTGGGTACGGACTGGATGATTACAGTTCTGCAAGGAGAGTGCCTGACTAAATTTATAAGAGCTTCATTTTTAGCACAGTGCACAGATAAGGACATCCTGCTGAATGGCTCACTACAATACAAACGCTTAAAAATAACCCAATTTTCATATTCATGCTCAGTTTAAAATAAATACAAAGAGGAAAATAAATACTTTTCTGTTTGTATTTATCTGTAAACATTGGTAAAAACATAAATCAAGTAGCCCTACTTATAATTTAAGAATATTTTTGACTTAATTAGCAGTAATTAACATATAAGTGCGATAAAAGTATGACACAGCGCCTTTAATACCTGACTTTCAACAACACCGTTCACAGTTCGATTCAATAGTCCATCAGCATCTTAGCCCCCCAGTATCCCTCTGTAAGTAATATCTTGCTTAATCTTCCCAACGCCACAAACGCAAGCACACCTTTCCGAGGATAGGTTTACGATTTGCAAATGCTAGCATTTTTTAAATTAAGATGCATAATAATAACAAATATTAATCCTTTTTTTCTTTAGTAACGATAGATTTTTTTTATGTCTTCTATTTAGATGTTTTTAATCATGAAAATGCAAAGAACACAGTCTACCAAGTAACACTTTTTAAACTCTCCAACGTATGTAGATAATAATAACTTATACGTGTTACTATCGAAATCGAAACCTTTACAGCTTCACAGTTTGTAACTTTTCCCAACACGTGCAGAAGTAAAACAGTTAAAACGTGAGCATGTGTAAACTGCAAAACGTGCCATCTAAATAGGTGGAGCCACATCTTCCTTCCGTAGACTACTAAACAACCGAAAATTATATAAACCACACCTACTGTGCAATTAGTTTAGTTTTCGCGAGATATTTCTGAGTCGCCAATCTGTGTTGCAGGTTCCGTTTTCTACCATTGGATTCTCTTTTTGCGTCAACAAACATATTCCGGAGTTGTAAGTTGTTTCAATATGGCATAGGCATAGTACTTAGTTATAATTTGTGGCTATTTGTCAATATTTAAATATTTATATCCAGAAAAAAATGTTATTGCATGTTTTTCGCTTTTTCTCTGTAACGTCAGCAGCTTGTTTTTAGAAACAGATAGATTACAACAAACATTGCTCCTTTTCTGGCTCCTTTCACCTTATATATTGTGACATTTTATATTATATTATTGACACTTACTTCGCTTGAAACGTGTTGGTGACAAGTCGATGCAAACCCTAATTATTTACAATCAACGTCACCATCTTCCAGTTCTTACCGTGTTTTCCCTAGCATGGGTCAAATTTTGCGAATTCGCGATTTTGCGTATTTGCGAATTCGCAATCCGCAAAATTACCGAATTTGTGGATTTTTATATTTTTGCGTGTTTGCGGGGCGCTTTGTGTGTTCGCGGTGCATTTTGGCATGTTTGCGGGGCGCTTTGCGTGTTTGCGGGTTTTTTTGGGGCGACCCTCTCGTTTTTTATGCCCTTCTGTCCTCTGTACCACTCGTTTTTGTGCCTTTCTGCCCTCTATCCCACTCGTGCTTGTGCCCTTTTGCCCTCTGCCCCACTCGTTTTTGTGCTCTTCTTCCCTCTGCCCAACTCGGTTTTGTGGTCTTCTGCCCTCTGCCCCACTCGTTTCTGCCCTCTATCCCACTCGTTTTTGTGCTCTTCTGCCCTCTTCCAAACTTGTTTTTGTGGTCTTCTGCCCTCTTCCCCACTCGTTTCTGCCTTCTGTCCCACTCATTTTTGTGCTCTTCTGCCCCCTGCCCAACTCGTTTTTGTGGTCTTCTGCCCTCTGTCCCACTCGTTTTTGTGCTCTTCTGCCCTCTGCCCAACTCGTTTTTGTGGTCTTCTGCCCTCTGCCCCACTCGTTTCTGCCCTCTGCCCCACTCGTTTTTGTGCTCTTCTGCCCTCTGCCCAACTCGTTTTTGTGGTCTTCTGCCCTCTGCCCCACTCGTTTCTGCCCTCTGTCCCACTCGTTTTTGTGCTCTTATGCCCTCTGCCCAACTCGTTTTTGTGGTCTACTGCTCTCTGCCCCACTCGTTTCTGCCCTCTGTCCCACTCGTTTTTGTGCTCTTCTGCCCTCTGCCCAACTCGTTTTTGTGGTCTTCTGCCCTCTGCCCCACTCGTTTCTGCCCTCTGCCCCACTCATTTTTGTGCTCTTCTGCCCTCTGCCCAACTCGTTTTTGGTGTCTTCTGCCCTCTGCCCCACTCGTTTCTGCCCTCTGTCCCACTCATTTTTGTGCTCTTCTGCCCTCTGCCCAACTCGTTTTTGTGGTCTTCTGCCCTCTGCCCCACTCGTTTCTGCCCTCTGTCCCACTCGCTTTTGTGCTCTTCTGCCCTCTGCCCAACTCGTTTTTGTGGTCTTCTGCCCTCTGCCCCACTCGTTTCTGCCCTTTGTCCCACTCGTTTTTGTGCTCTTCTGCCCTCTGCCCAACTCGTTTTTGTGGTCTTCTGCCCTCTGCCCCACTCGTGTTTGTGCCCTCTGTCCCACTCGTTTTTGTGCTCTTCTGCCCTCTGCCCAACTCGTTTCTGTGCCCTTCTGCCCTCTGCCCCCCTCGTTTTTTGTCCCCTTCTGCCCTCTGTCCCACTTTGTGCCCTTCTGCCCTCAGCCCCACTTACAATGGCGCCGGCAAGCTGCCAGCACCATTTTAAAATAGCTACAAAGTCAGCTTCAACAGTAAGCACTAATAGATAAAGTAAAGCAGGTGCTCGAGTTGAAGGTCAAATTAAGTTACACAATCATTAATCATCCCGAGTTTGGGGTGATTAATGATTGTGTAACTGAATTTGAGCTTCAACTCGAGCACCTGCTTTACTTTATCTATTAGTGCTTCCTGTTGAAGCTGACTTTTGTAACTATTTTAGAATGGCTCTGGCAGCTTGCTGGCGCCATTCAAAAATAGTTACAAAAGTCAACTTTTGACCCAATCCGTTCCGTTCGCGAATTTTGCAGGGAATTCGCGAATCTCGCGGATTGCGAATTTGCAGAAAATCGGCAAAATCCGCGAGCGGAACGGATTTTCCGCCCATGCTTAGAATATATATTGTTAATATGTATATTATAACATTAACAGTTATGGTGATCTCAGTGGAGTTCATGATCCGTCGTCACAAAGAGTAACAATATGTAAGCAACATTACCGGCTTCCAGTTTTCAGTCTGTTTCCCCCTTGTGATCATGTTCTGTGAGAATATATACATATTATAATTCTCACCATCATGATCTCAGAGGAGTTTATGACCCTTCGCCACGAAGATCAATCTTTTTCACCTCCCGGAGAAAAGAAGTTCAGTAAATATTTACAGCTCGAAAGTATTTCATTATGGATGTTCTCTTAAATCGATAACTTAATTTTCCTTTTATTTTTACTGTATCAATGGTATCAATCGTTATATTATAATAGATTGTCCTATTGCTACAGAAGAGGAATGGGAGATTTTTCAGCGCCATCTGTAATATAACTTCAAATATTAAAAAGTACTTGATCAGATATTTTGTTCAAGAAACATATTTTACGAAACTGCTTTTCAAAAAAATATAGCTATCAAGCATACTTTGTTACTTTAAATATTTAATAAACTCTACATTTCTGAATGTTATTTTCTAATTTCTGTTCTTATTTGGGGTTCCTAGTCACCTTCTCCCTAAAGAATATATAGGACCTGTACTTTATATTATAAGAGTACCATCCTATATATTCTTTAGTGAGTATGCGATTTGTTTGCGGAACAGTCTGCAACCTCTAAGCACTACGGCAGCACGTTCCTGAATTGTACAGAATACAAATTTGAAAAATAATAATGCATACATTTCTATGTAATATGAAGTCACTTGTATTTAACAGTTTTTTTACTTGTTCTCTTGTTCTCATATAATGCAGTGCGTGAGTGTTGTAGGACTTCTATTCTACTTTATCTAAAAGTAACTGATGCCCTCTTACATCATCAAGAATGTGGGGCAACACTTTTACAAATTGTAGCAGAAAAAAAGAAGGATATAGCCACACTTAACTGATATTTTATGAAATTCCATTTTTAATTGTCACCCCTTTCATATATACAGCGACAGTTTCTGAAGAAAGTTTATTTGTATTTGCTTAATAAAAACTGTTTCAAACCTAGACTGAATTTTTTAGCTGCGCAACCACACCTCCCCATCAGAAAAGTAAACACCACATTATAACTAAATAGTACCCCTAAGAAGTATTTCACCTGCAAACTTGATGAAAAAAACAGCATAAGACACTGTCATTTTTCCACCGTGATTTATACACCACACGGCAATTATATAAATGGCGCCTTGAAACATATAAAAACATTTTTTCCTCATAATCCCTCTCCACCACCTTATGAGCACTGTACAGAGTTAATAGTGTTCCTAACCTGCCCTCTACTACTTTCTTTTCCCATACCCCTTTGGAACTGTGTCACAAAAGCACTGACAACAGTGAACCGTTCCTACCCAATAAGGAGCAAACTTGTGCTCGGAACACTTTAGCCAATAAAATCTCCATGTTGTTCCGCAGAGGAGGAAGGAATGACGGTCAAACCTTCTACTTTTAATATTTCACAGCCAATGAACATTAAGCTTCGTAAAGTCCCGCTTGGAGCATGTTACCCTAATACTCTCTGAACAGGAAGGAATCACTTACAAAACTTTTCCACTGACTTCTTCTACGACTAACGTTCCTACAAAAAAAATATGAATCTCCAGAACAGTAACTATTTCAATTAGGAACATATTGTGGTAAACTTCTAACCTCTGTGCTCACGCAAGTGTTCCATGAACTTTTACTATGGTAACAGGCAGAAAGCCATTTGAGGATAGCCTTGAAAGGTACTGGCTGTACAAAAAACGTTATATTTACCCTGGATCATCTACAAGACAGAAAGGAAAGCAAACTAAAACAAAACACTGTGTACCACATTTAAAACCCCCTTGTGTAACTTGCGCGTCCACGCCCCACCCCCCCTACAAAATAAAAAGTGTGTGAACATCAAACCCCGGGAACAACCACCCCCCGGAGATTTCTGTATTATGTAACAGGGGCTGGGTGGCCCTCCGCCTGTTGCCCCCGAGAGCCCTGGAGAACGCCACACCAGGAGCCGGTTCCTGCAGTGTCCCGGGGTGCCTACCCCCGGGAAACTGCTGTTTTCCATGAGAGGGGGAAGTCTTACAGCTCCCGCCCTCCCATAGCAAACTTAGTTTGAACTTTGAAAGACACAGCAGATAAATATGTTCTCAGTTTCAAAATCCAAACAAGATTGCATTTCCACATGCAACTTAGCATCTTCCCATGTGTAAACGCAATGCCGGCTCCAGAAGGACACAAGGAGTCGGCGGGACCGTGGGGCCATTGTACGCTCCGTCTTTTTTATAGATATGGTCACGTGTGTAGTGACGGAAGTGCTGGATGGGTGTGGTGTGGGTGTATACCAGCCATGAAGGAGTGTGTGTGCCGATCTGACAACTAGACCTCAAACAAAAAAATCACTACAATGGAAATCTGGGCCATGTAGTGTTGTTGTGTTTTCCTGGTAGCGTAAGCACAGTGGGCTGTACCAACGTATTCAGTCTCGATTAATTTACAACTACCCCGGGGCTTTTAAATATTGGGAGGGGTGCCGCCTGACTCCGAGACACTGCAGGAGCTGGTCTTCGGCATGGTAGTCTCCAGGGCCTTCGAGGGCTCTGGGCATAGGGTCACGCAGTCTGCCACAAACAATACACTAAAAAGAAGAGAAAGTGATGAGAGATGATTTCTGACGTGTTTAGGCTTGAGAACCTGGATAATCATTAAATGGGGTCTGGCAGTGAAGTGCGAACTTATTCAGGAAGAAGCCTTTTGGGGTCTTGCGAAAGCAAGTCATCTTTAATAATTCCCTTTCGCTGCGTGTACATGCAAAGATATCTCATTTACTCATGTTAAATACAGAAACTTTCAACACCTCTTTTTGATTGGTTGTGAAGCATTGTACGAAAACGTATTAGCGACCAATCCCTTTCCTTGCGCAGATTTTGAAAACAATTTGATTTGCTGTTGTGTACTTAAGTCTACCATACTCATGCTAATTGTGATTGGCTTTCTTTTTCCTATGTGACGTTACGATACAGTCACCATGTATGTAGCCCATTTAGTGATGCACTTTATTTTACTATGCGTTTCAAAAACTAGTTGTGGTAGGGTGCTTTTAACTTAAACTGTGTACTTACGAGTTTGTTGACTGTAAAAGTATTTAAAAACATTATTCTATTTTCTATTCTATCATAATTGTGCTGACTTTTCTCCTTTAGCGTGCAGTACTATGTTCTTTTATAAAATGTATAACTTTCAAACCATCCTTGAAAGAAAAATGCTCATGTTTTCAAAATATTTTTCTTGAGTCTTTTATATTCATCATATGGGTGAAATGCAAAAATTATTTTACATTCATTAGTATCACGAGTTCGACCACATTTATTTTATTTTATCATAAGCACTCATTCCTTATGTTTACATTATATAAGTGTTGCCCCATCATCTTTTTATAAATGTTTGGGCTTCTTTTACTTTCAGATAAAATAGAATAGAACTGCTACGACAAACACTGCCTCACTACTTCATCTTTCTTTTTTTATGTACATTTAATGTCATTATTACATTTAACAATCATGACATTTTAAACCACAATTATATTACTTTTTCCTAAAAAGTGCTTCCGAAGATAATCCTCCTATTCTTCATGAGGAAATTTGCAAAAAGCACTACTTAATATAAATACTTTTAGCCCAATTTTACTCTAGAAGATAAAGAGTTTTGGTTTTAGTACATTTTTCCATCATAAAGAAATACTTGCATACTAAAAAAAAAACATTGTCGGTTGTAAGTCAATCAACTCCAGTTGAAGGATCATACAGTTTAATATAAATTAAAATATACATTAACAATATGATCCCTCTCTGGAAATGAAAGATAAATTGAAGATTATGACATCGCTCCTAATCAATACTTTGCACGTACTAATTCATTAAATAACCTATATTTCCATTCATATAATTTACCTCTCTTCATATTGTTTCCATCCTCCGTAGAAATTCATCCAACTCCTCTGGAAAGTACATACGGTATTATGTATTTTTAAATATACATTAACAATATGTACTCTCTGAGGAAATGAAAGATAATGTGAAGATGTTTCCGCAGTTCCAAAACATTCCCTTGCTTGTAGTTTCTTCGCCCGTATTGATTCTCTGAAACGAAACTAATCATGCCAGGGGTGTGGTTTATATACTTTTTGGTTACTTAACAGTCTATGGGATCAATGTATAGCTCCTCCCACCATTAAGTCACGTTTTTCAGTTGACAGGTGTTCTCATTTCCACTGTTTTAGCGTGTCACATGTTGATGTAAATTTGCCTCTTTCCATACTTTTTAACTTTCGTATAATTTCTAAAATGCTTTATTTCAACTTGTTTTTATTATTAAAGCATTCCTATAGGTTACTATTTTTTAATAGGAGTATTAACGTTCATTCCCCTTTTTTTCCGACTTTTTCTAGTAACTTCCCTTTTTTTAAACTTCTTTTTAATTATCTTTATTTCTGTATATAAAGGTAATCATTCACTCAGTAAGCATGAACTCATGAAGTGAGGCAGGCTTTACGGAATGCACTGATTCAAAGTGCTATGTATTATGCATTCAGTGGTGTAATAACTGTTACATTTATGCTTCAGGACTACAATTCCCCACTCACTATATATACCAGGGGTCTCCAACTACTAGCTCGGGAACTACTGGTAGCTCACCAGCACCCTAAAAGTAGCTCTCAGACGTGAAGCCAAACCAAAACCAATCTCAGAGACTCTGTGTACATTAAAAAAGGTAGTAATGCTATGGCAGGGCCTGTTCATAACACTCAAACACAAACTGTGGTGGCGTATGAATTAATCAATTAGGGATGTATAGACCTCACTATTCACCTGTGAGGATTTCCAAGCGCTGGGGCAGTATTATGTGGGGGGGATTTGTGCAGCTTTCGTCATTCGAAAAGGCAGGTGTTATGGCTCTTCCTGAATGCTTTCAGTGCGGGGGTTAATCTGATGCTGAGGGGGAGTTCTTTCCAGGTCTTGGCCATGATGTACGAGAAGGGTGTGCCTCTTGTCTGGTTATCTCATTACAGAGGATTTCGGCCAAGGCCTGGTCAGAGGAGTGGGCCCCCCTCTGAGCCACCCATTATTAATAAAAACATTCCCCCCGGGATTTGGCACCCCCGGGGGGCTAATTAACAATAAAGAGGGCTTCGTTTTTTTTTCTTCTTTTTCACAGCATGCGCGTACCTTACGCGTATACTGTGACTTTTTTTAATTTATTTTTCTTAATGTTTTTTGCCTAGGGGCTCCTTGTGGGACCCCCTGAGCAGGCCTACGGGGTCAGGGTGTTTCTACCCTGCCCCCTTTGCTTGTTTTTTGCGTTTATTTTGCTGCTTTCTTGTGCCTCCTTAGCGTTGTGGGGGCCGTTGTGGAGATTAAGCAAGCAATTGCCCAGAGTGGCAGAGTGGGACTCCATGATTGGAATAGGCACCGAGGCGAGAATTATCAGGTCCGTGAAATTTTTGAGCTCAAGACCCGCCGAGGCGGGGAATTGAACCCTGGTCCCGGGCTAGACTTCTGCATCAGGGTCTGCCGCTCTAACCATTGAGGCACACTTCTCCTATAGATATATCTATGATTGCCGCTTTGTGCATGTAAATGCTGGGGGGTACCATAGGTGCCCCCCATGTGCACCCCCCACCCGTCCACACCCTGGGGGCCCGCAATGGGCCCCCAAAATCAAAAGTACACATGCTTTTCCACGGCGGAAAAACCGCCGCGGAAAAGCATGTTTACTAATGTTTCCTAATTTGGCTGGCGGTGTCTGATAAGACACTGCCAGCCAAATGAGAGCTTTTCCGCCGCTGTTGTAATCCGACCGCGGCGGAAAAGCAGCGGACAGAAACCAAGACCCACCAGCCATCGTAATGCGGCGGTGGGTCTTTGGTGACTCCGCAGAGGATTTTCCGCCTCCTCCGGGCCGGAGGTGGCTTCCGCCGGCCCGGAGGAGGCGGAAAATCCTCCATCCTAATCGGCCCCATAATGTATAAATTCACTGAAAAAACCATAGGTTTCACAACAGTTATAGTTAGGAATTAGCATTTAAAAAACCTATAAAATTCACTGAAAAAACCATAGGTTTGACACCAGTTATAGTTAGCTGGAAATTTTACTCGCATAAAACCAATGAAATTCCCACGTTATAGTTAGTTGGACTCACTATAACTTGCGCGTGCAATGCACTGCTGATGACGTCACATATTACATCACTCATGACATGGTCAGTGACATCACTCATGACATCACTGATGACACCATCCTTGTGACAGAGTGACAGACCTCTTTTCACTGTAATGTAACCCTTGAAACACATATTCAAAAATAGAAACTTAAATTTTCAAAAAAATGGAGATACCCATACCAGTTACAACAACCAATTCAATAATTCCACCATCTATATACACATCCACTCATTGACCAACAGTTCTATATAGTCACTCATACATATACTCACTCATCATATGTAGTGATACACCTATACATCCTGTTACACACCAACAGTCATCCAAAAGATACTCTCACACATACTCACACATGCAAATAAACTATTGAACATCCATTTATTAACTGGTGTGAAACCTATGTTTTTTTTCAGTGAATTTCATAGGTTTTTTAATAGCAAATCTCTATAGGTATGAAATGTAATATTTTTTATAATGAAGTTTATATTTTATAAATATGTAATACTATTTTTTTATGTTTTTCTTTTTGCCCCGGGGCGCGTACCGATGCGCTCACCGGTGAGCGCATTGTTACGGCGTGCCCTGGGGCGTGTACCGGTGAGCGTCCCGTTAGCGTTATTGCCACGAACGAAAACAACATCGTGACGTATCGCGTAGCCGCGTGATGCGTCATATAACGCACGGCATAAGCGCACCCGGAAGCACCCGAGCGCATACGATCGCGCAACGTAAGCGCCGCCGGGCGCGTTCCGGGGCGCGCCCCCGGGCACGCACCGGGGCGCATAGCATAAGCGCGTCGGGTCATGTGATCTGAAAATAACCCTTTTCATTGGTTCAGATCAATTTTGGTTTCCAAATGATGAAAACCCGGATCATGTGACTTGAAAATAACACTTTTCATTGGTTCAGAACAGTTTTGTTTTCCAAATGATGAAAGCCCCCACCTTTTTTCCTCATTCTCACTTTGTTCTTTGAGTGAGGAAGACCTGCTTTTTTCTTACAGATATGGCTACAGTACTATCAGCAGCTGGAGCATCTGCCCCACCACCACCACCACCACAAGGACCACCAGAAGATCACATTGGTGGTCAAGAAGAAGAGGAGGAGGAGGAGGAAGAGGAGGAAGAGACAAGGCAGTTCCTGCCTGAAGACAATCCCCCATACAAACCAAGAGAGCACTTCATATGGGAGTTTTACAAAATCCCAAGGGGTTTCAAAAAAGTAAACGCTGCAAAGGTGACTTGTCTCATCTGTGGTGCTGTGCTATCCAGGGGGAACCGTGCAAAAAAATATTTCTTTGGGAATCATACTATGATTCGGGACATGCAGCGTTTACACCCTAATAACTATTCTGCAGCAGAGGTGAGGGAACTCTGCAGAAACCTACCCCAATCATCATCCAGAACCTCAACAACCAAAGAACCCACTCCATCGGGTCCAGAGGCAAGTGAGGTGATTCCAAATATACAACCAAAGTTTGGGGGATACAAAATTGTGTGTATATATTGTAACAAAACAATTAGTTATGGTCAGCAAAGCATTATACTAATCAATGTTGCTATGGATAACCACAAATGCCCGAGGAAACCATAATTTTTCCGGATTTTCTTTTTGCTCCAGTTGAGCCATTTTCAATTCCCTGTTTTTTGTTTCTCCCCCAAAAAAATACCAAAAAAATATAAAACTGTTCAGAAAAGCCAAAAAAAGTAAAAATCATCCAAAAAAACAATAAAAAATATAAAACAACAAAAAGAATAAAAAACAGTTCTTTTTAGAACTACCTCTAATTTATGAAAAAAAACTAAAATTTTTAAAAAACTCTGTCATTATTTTTTCTCCAGGATACGCGAACCGGTACGTGCACCGGGGCGCGCACCGATGCGCACTCCAAAAAAAAATGAAAAAAAAAAGAATGAAGGAGTGAGCATGAGGGAAAGGGACAGAGAGAGTGATGTTAAGAGAAAGAGAGCTAGAGGGAGCAACACAGAGGGACTGTGTATTAGATAGTAAAACAGTGAGGGAGGATTAGAAAAGAGCAGTGACTGTAAGTAAAGAGGGGTGAAAGAGGGTGGATAAAAGTGAATAAAGGTAAGACATGGGGAGTGACAGAGAGAAAGGAGAGAGAGAGTAAAGGAAGGAGTGACTGAAAGGTAGTGAGTGAAGCAGCAAAGAAAGGTAAGTGAGGGAGTGTGGGTGAGTTGTAGAGAGTGAGCATGACAAAAGAGTATTGACAGAATGAGGGGAGAGAGACAGCGACGATAAGAGAGACAGAGTGAGGGAACGGAAATGAGGAACTGTGAGGACAGACGGACTGAGAGAAGGAGTGACAGGAGTGAAGTAAATTATTAAGGGAAACGGAATGAGTGAGGGAGCAAAGGAAGGGAACAGAGGGTAAGGGAAGTAAAGCCGGGGGACTGAAAGAAGTTGAATGTGGGAGGGGAGTTAAGGAAAGGGGAGTAAACATGGAGGATAAGAATAAGTGAGGGAAGCAGAGTAAGGATACAGGAGTGAGATAGGGTGAGAGAATAATAGTGAGGTTAAAGCAAAGGGTGATGACAAACTACATTTTTTAGTCACACTTACCATATAATTAATGTAACTTTAATTACATTTTTTTCCTACACTTTGTATCTGTGAAAGAGAGAAGAAAAAATAAGTTATAATTAGTAAAATATATATTTTAAAATAAAAGATACAAATGAAGAGGTTAAAAATCATAACAGTGTATTAAGAAATAAAGTAAGAGTGAAGGACACAGAAAGGGAAATTAAGTAATGTAGAAGGACAAAAAGAGGGAAAAAGAAATAGAAGGAGAGCAAATTACTAAGAGTAAGGCATATAGATTCACTGACAGAGAGGAAGAGAAGAAGACAGAAATGAACTGAAGGTAAGAAAGATACTAAAAGAATGTGAGTTAGCAAAACTAAATCAGGAAACAGGAGTAAGTAAAACGATAATGACTGAGAGGGAAAGGAGTCTAATTAAGGATGCATTTAGAAGAATGAGGAATGGAAGATAACTGAGAGTAAGTGAAGGAGAGTCATAGAGTGAAGGGGTGAAGGGAGAGAGGATAATATAGAAGGATTGAGGGAAAAGGAGTGAGGAAGTTAGTAGACAAAGAAACTAAGGGAAGGACTGAGTGAAGTGGAGTACAATGAGCGAGGAAAGGAAAATGAGTAAGGGAGCAAAAGAAGGAAAGAGAGGAGAAGAGGACTAAAACAGTGGCACTGAGAGAAAGTGATTTGGTGATGAAAGTAAAGAGAAGAACATTGAAAGATAGGAAATGAGGGGTAGTAATGGAACCGGACTAAAAGAAATGGGGTGAAGAACGATGAGAGAGGAGCAGTGAAGTTGTTGTAAGAGAAATGATAGAAGGTAGATAAACACAAGTGAACATAACACAAGGAGAGTGAGGGACTGAGGACATAGAGGTAGTGAACGGAAAATAGAGAGAAGAGGTCAAAAAAAGGAACAAACAAAGATAAGCGAGGGAGAGTGGGTGAGGTATAGTGATAAAGTGCAACAATACTGGTGAGTGAGTAAAGAGGAATTACTAAAAGAGCAAAGGAGGAAAAGACGGAAAAGGGAAGTAAAACAGCGAGACTGAAAGCTGAAAAGTGGTGCAAGGGAGAGAGGGGATGCAGACAGTTGAAATGGAAATGAGGGGTTGTGAAAGAAGTGCAGTAAACGGTTGGGTGTGAAACAGAGTGAGAGAAAGGCAGTGTGAGTGAGTAAAGAGAGCTGAAAGAGAGAGGAAAAAGGAAAGTGAGTGTGAGACAATGGGAATACAATATAAATTACACAATACAAACTATAGAATCATTTATACAACATGTTAGATAGTTTATTTTTGCTGTTCTCAGAACATATTGAATTTCACTAAAAACAGGGAGTTCAAACTATTCATCATATGACAGCTGGAAAAAAAAAACACAATCAAAAAGATTGTGTTTAAAAAACCCATATAAACTTACAAATCATTTTTGTACACTAATCTTTGATTCACTTACTTTTCCTTTAGGCCAAATAGTACATCATGAAGGTCCTTTACGTTGGAAGGTACTCTGCTGTTCTCTAAAAATTCCATTTCATCGACTCTGTAGAAAAAAAGCTCCAAGAACATCTGAAATATGTTTCAATGTTTTCATATACTCCTTCTTTTCAGTCATGACTCTTTGCTCATTCCTTTACCTTTCCTTAAGGCCAAATAGTGTCAGATGTATCAGTATATTTTCAAATTACTTAAACTCTAAAATTACCGTTTTCCCGACGTTCTGAAAGAAAGGCTCAAACAACATTTTCACAATATTTAAATATTCATGAATCCATCTCTGGCTCTCTCATGTTGAACATTTCCTATAATACTGATATCACTTACTATGCGATTCACTTACCATACCTTTATGAGAACTATAATTTTTATATTATCTTCATCATTTTTACTCACAATATAATTTTAAACAGCAAACTAAGTTTTATTAACTGCTCCTGTCTTCATAGGGCAATTACCTTTACTTAAATTTTGGTTCTAAAAGCACTAGGTATGAATTTTTTAAGTCAAAAGGCAAACGTTGTTTGAAAGTCAAATGAGTGTCATTACGGTTAGTCCAACCTTTTCGACATTTTAAATAGCATGTGTAATGCCCTGATGTTGTTGAAGGACCGTCATGATAAATAATAGCTACAGTTGCAAAAGTTCTTCCTGATATTGATAACTGAGAAGCCACGAAATTTTTAATAGAAGTTGACAGTTTACTTCCATCAGGTCTACATCGTTGGAACATTAAAATGACATATTTAAAATAAGTTTGTAAAAATAATGTGGACAGCATTGCAGACTTACATTGGGTACACACCATATTGTGATCAGCTGCTTTAACTAGATTATTAAAAGACACTGATTTGCAGTCTGGTAAAGTCAAATATATAAATCTTTCAGTGTCTATTGTAGTACTACTTGATAAACTACAGTTGTCGCAGTCATGCTGCCATTGATAAGAAAGGCTAAAAAGATTTTTTTATATCTACACCTTCATCTTACAATACATCAAACATATACATTAAAAATTCCTGACAATCCTGCTGAATATTCTGTGAAAATTGATTTTGACCAGAACATATGTCTAGAAGATTTCGAATTTCTGAAACACTTTCTATTTTTGCTCTATCACTGCTACATTTCTCAAACACAGAATTCAATAAACAGCAGAATGTTTGATCCTGATTTTCAACAATCTGTTCTTGTAAATTTTGAAGAAAAAAAAAACATTAACCACTACATTAGCATAGCAGTTGACGCCAGAACTGTTTTCAAACTGAAATCCAACAACATCTTCAACAGAATCCTTTTTCTTTCTGCTTACAATTACAGTTTCATCTACTTTTTGTCTTTTTGCTACTACCTCACTGCAATTATTCTCATGTCTTCTTTTTCGGCCTACCACACGTTTTTCAAACAGAGGATATTGAGGCAAATGTGGAGCATACTCTCTTCTCAACCTATTGTATTCTTTAACACAATCTAGATCTGCACAAATCTTTGTTTCATCACACTCAATCAAGTACAATCCTGAGAAAGTTCTGACTCGTGATAATGCCACATATGCAATACCCTCTTTAAACACAGAACTTCCAATGTTCACCAAAGCACTATCTACACTTAAACCTTGAGATTTATGTATTGTCACCGCATATGCCAAACAAACAGGAAACTGTTTTCGGCGAACATATAAGTCTTTCAAAAGCAAAACTCTAGCTGAACAACAACAAATTTGTTCTATTTCGTCAATGCCATCAAATTTAATTTTTAAAATTTCAATTCCATCTCTATTTTTGTAATTCACAAAATCAACAACATGACCCATTGCTCCATTTACCAGACCTCTTTCAACATTTAAATTCCTTCTCAAAATGATACGACAATTTAAACACACATTCAGAGTCTTTTCAAAACCAGCAGTTTTAGATATAGTCTTCTCTAATGAATCCAATTTTGATTTCAAATTTTCTGACAAAATAATTGTTGCTCCCATATGCTCTATTTTATCTATAGCTTCCAGTTTCACAATCTCTTCATTTTCTCACTTTAACATTTTGTTGTTGAAGATGGAACATTCTTTCAGAGTTGGTATCAAACATATCCCAGATTTGTTCTCGTTAATTTTCTTAAAAATATTCTCTGGAAGAATGTTTTCATTTGGATACAAATTTGAAATTATTCGTGCATGTAAAGCTTCTTTCCCATGCTCACTTACTTTTCCGATTCTTACATCTTGTAGAATATTTTTATAATCTTCATCCTTTGCCTGTCGCATATTTTGAAGTAGTTCTGCATATTTGAAATGTAACCATATATTAACGTTTCCAATGCTTCCTAGGCACTTCCTGGTATCTTCATGCGTGACCATTTTAAACACTGGTTGTCCTTTCACTGGAGTCAACTGCAGTAGATCTCCAAAAACAATAATGTGTTTCCCTCCAAATAACACATCATACTCTGTTCTAAGAATTTCTTGCATTCTCAAATGCACAAAAGCAAGCATTAGATTTGAGACCATGCTTACTTCATCAATGATAAGAAGTTTCATTTTCTTCAGGACTCTGGAAACTTCGGAACACGCATCTCCAGATAGCTTGTGGTATTGCAATTTGTTATCATGCTCGACTGGTAGCATCAGTAAACAATGTTAAGTAATCCCTTTAATGTTATGAGCTGCCAGCCCAGTTGGAGCAGTAACAACACAAGACAGCGGTGATTCAGTCCTTTTCTGCAGATAAGTTGCAATTGCTTTAATCAGAAAACTTTTTCCAGTTCCCGCTTCTCCACTCACGTACAGTCGGACAGGTCTAAATGATGTACATGAGCACTCTTTTTTCTCATGACTGACTCCATGTTCTATCTGTTCTGTGACTTCATCATATATCTGTTTCTGCTCAAGGTTTAGTTGTTTCACCAAATCTTCTAAGTTAACTACATCATTTTGAGCTTGTTCCACAGCTCTTTCCACCTCATCCATGGCAGTGGCAGCTTCATTTTGAATAATTGGTCCTCCAAGTGGATCCTGACTCAATGAAGCAGAACTCTGACTGTCTTGAGAACTGTCTCTAGCAATCTCTACAGCAATTGTGGCCTCTTGCTCCATTTCTTCGTTCAACATTTGCAGATAATTTGGAAAAACAGGACATTCTATGGTATCCTTGGTTGCATTAAAAGAATCTTCGTAACAGAGAAAATCTCTAAGTAGTTCCTCTTCTGTACGCCATGGCTTAAGAGTTGCAAAAGAGCTAAATAGTGAAATTCCCTTTTCTCTGGATTTTCGCAGCTCAATTTTCGATGATTAACCAAATGGCCTTTTCTCTGCTTCACTAGACATCCTTCACACCCAATGACAGCATATATTCCATTATTGATATCTTCTCTGATGTTCCTCTTATAAATATAGTTTTGCAGAACTTCATACAAACAACTGTTCTCAAGATGACTACTTCTATTTGGATAGTATGTATCCAACATGTTTGTCTTCAAAATATCTGTACTGTTTGGTTCTTTCTCCTCCAAATACTCAATTTCTTGTACAGATTTCAAAACTCGGTTTCGTGTTGTAGCAAGACCTAGACTTGCACAAATAATTGTTCTAAACTTGGCGTAGAGACTTGCTGATGATAACCGATCAGAACATTCATATGCTCCAATTTCTCGATGCGACAACATCTTCAGACTGAAACTGTATAATGTTTTACTTATACTCTTTTCATGTGAAATGTCCTCCCACATTTCCTTCAGTTCTGTCTTTTTCTTTTTTTGTGATGTAAGATGTCACATATCGAGCCACAGCAATATAGTTGTCAGCAACGAACTGAATATCCATGTTAGCATTCCACATGGACAAAATCACTGGGTTGTAGTCGTTGATGTACTTGGACTCTTCGTTTCTTTTTAAACTGTATGTATTTTTTGGTGTTTTCCTCGTCACAGTATGTCGCAGAGAAGACATCAAATTATTTACTCTTCCTTTAGAAATCACTGGTCGTGGAAACCCGAAACGACATTTTGTGTAGAACTTGTCCTTGTTTCTGAATTTTCGACGACAGTACTTTCCACAACGATGGGATTGAAAGCGTAAAACTTGTTGCCTTAAACTGTTTTCTTCGGTAGTTTTCGGAACAGCACATGTTGAATACTCTTCAATGAAGCTCATCACTGTCTCATCCGAATCTGTTCCAAATTTGGGTGCATCTTTAATCCACAACAACATATGTATGTGAGGAGCACCTCTTGCTTGATACTCCTTTCTCCAAAAGAAATCCAAAACCTCTCCAAGGGGATGATTTTTTTGGTTGGTAATAAAAGACATCATAGCTTCAAATCTATGATTGAAATATCTGCATACATTCACTGGATACAAAGAACGCAGTTCTCCAGGAGTTTTGAATTCTATATTTTGTATGTTTGCGTTTGCCTCTTGTAGAAATTGAAGTAAGTCGTCCCATGCATACTCAGCACAGCTAAGAGTGAGGAACCATGTAGGAGTTCCTAAGTTTCTTAGCATACATTTCAATTCCCCATGACGACGGAACCAATACTCGTTTGTTCCACATTGACATGCCATGAGATTGATTAGCTGAGATTCCAAAAATACTGTCTTGCAGATTGACTTTCTCCATGAAGTCCCTCCCCGAAACATTTTGCAGATGTGATCCACTTTTCAGTATATGGTTCACTGCATAAGAAAGCCCAGACAAGTCACTTTCATACAGTAGATGAAACAAATAAGGAATGCATTGACGAAACCTTGGATCTTCAGCATATAATCTTAAAGTCCGGTATTCAGATGCAGGAATTTGAAGTGGTCGATCGTCATATCGTCCACCTTGACCTGTTGGAAATAACTGTGGAAAACAACAAGCTTCCAAACTTTCTTCCCATACACTAATGGGACTTCCTTTTGCTGCTTTCATTTGAAACAAGTCAATTGCATTCCCCATTACTTCTTTGGAATGCAAAGGATGAACAGTATAATGTTCATATATTTCTTCACTTCTAGACACATCAACTTTTTCAATTTGGCCGGCTGAACAATCACTGTCTTCTTCTGCAACTGTTTCCTCTGCTCCAACACATACATGTTTGTAGTACTCATTGTTTTTGACCAAATACAACGTTGCCTTTTTGACTTTCCTAACATCCACTAAATCTTGCCAGATTTTCTTACTCTTTGTCGGAACCCCATTAACTAGAATAACCAGAGGTTCCTCTTCCACTTTCTCTACACCAATTGTATCAATATTTTTCTTGAAATCTAGAGGCAAATAAACAACTCTTCCCTTTAATCCTCTCTGTAAATCTGAAGGAGGCAATTTCCCTAACTTAGGCTCCATGCGAACAATTGCCTGAAAAGGATGGACACATTGAATCAAAATAGACTCATATGTATTTAAATCCATCAATTCAGGAGGAATGTCTACCAACTCAAGATTATTATGAACAGCTCTAGCAGGCATTCTGTTTTGATTTAATTTATTATAACAATATTTACAAATACGCTGATCAGAACTCAAATCAAAAGAATTCTCCACCCACAAACAAGTTGCAAAATCCTTCCACTCATAATTATTTATCTTTTCACTTTTTACGTATAAATCAACGAATCTAGTTTGATGCTTATAATGAGTTCGTCGACAACACACACAAGTAAAATTAGGCCTTTCACTTGATTTCACCTTAAACCTGGTAATTTCCTGGCCAAACTTTTCTGTACTTGAAATCTGTACATTGTCTTCCACATTACCTTGAATTTCTGTGTCAATTTCTACACTGTCCTCTTTTTCACCCAAATAACAAATCTCAATTTCTTCACAAATCTTCTTCACATCTAATTCAGTTCCATGCAAAAGAGCACTGTTTAATTGTTTAAGCTTAAGTGCTGGACTTTTTGCATAATACAACCTTCTCACTAATTTCCTCATTTTGTTATGATGCACTGCTAACATCCTAAAATGATGAAAAACACTCTGACAGACTTTTCTAGAAAGACAAGCCAGTGAATGCCCTTGCAAACCTGTGTTTTCTCTCACTCTGCAAGGATCTAAGTCTTGCAACATCTTCATTTTCTGTTTTAGACTTTTCTTACTATATGTACGTAAGAAATTACGAAACAAATCGATTGAATCCTGTCGCACACTACAAATACTACTACACTTCCAAGTGTACACTGGACCCTTAGTACGTCTCCCTAAAACTTCATCAGTTAACACCTCTTCTGCTTCTCTAGGCACAAGTTTCTCTTTTTCAATCGGACAACCGTCTTTCACCTCATATGCTCGACCACTGGTGTCAACTGCATGCACTAAATCATTCTCCTGGAAGTAACTCTCCTCATTAAAAAATGGCTCACAACTTGAACTATGCATCCATTCTCCAGAAAAAACTTTACAAAAATGAGTCCGATTAATTACTCTTTTGCATCTACTGTTTGATTTGAAAACATCAATTGTTTTGTTAAGTGTCCTAATTCTATTGATTATTAAAATAATTTTTTTTTTCTTAAGTTCAAAAGCCTGATCAACAATCTTCTCTACACTTTTCTTTTTCTTATAAAAAGCAGCTCTCTGTTTACCTTTTTAATATTTTTTAACAAATTTAAAACCACCCTATTGCGAAACATTCGTTTACGAATGTCCCTAAACTGGTTTTGCCTTCTTTTCCTATATATATTATTCTCTCCTGCTCCACTAGTAACATTTTTGGGGGGCCTCTCCTTCCTTTTCAAATTTGCGCTCTCCTTCTCTTTATCCACATTCTGACCAACATTTTTTTTTTATCTACATATGTTCCGTAAGAAAGACTTAGTTGTCTTACCAGGAGCTTTTTTCCTGTTTTTTGAAGTATTTGTTGTAGAGGAGTACTGTAATTCCGTTGCTGTTTTTGATTTTTTCCGCTTGACATCTTTTCTTCTCCTCTGCCTTGAGGGCATATTTCCTTACTATTGAAATCTTGATTTCAATCTGTGGTAAAGAAAAAAATAACACATTATAGACCACTATTACCAAACAACAAAGCAATGACAATAAGCAAACGATATAAACACTGGTTTACAACATATCTAAGTTTATATTACACCAACTATGTAACTAGGAGTAAGTAGAGGAACTAACACAAAAAGACAGAAAGACTCAGACAAAGAAACAGGTTGAGGGAGTAAAACATAGAGAAGGAGTAAGACAGAGAGAGTGTATAATATGTTGTACGACAGAGAAAGAATGTAATAGGGAGAGGGAGTAAGTCAAAGAAAGGGATAAAGGGAGTCAGTCAGAAAAACTGTGTAACAGGGTGGAAGACAGAGAGAGGGTGTAAGAGAATATAAGACAGAGAGAGGGTGTTAGAAGGTGAGAGGATGTAAAAGAGAGTAAAAGAGAGAGAGGCTGAAAAAGGGAGAGAGAGCGTAAGTTTGAGAGAGGGTGTAAGAGGAAGTAAATCAGAGAGAGGATGTAACAAGGAGTATGTCAGACAGAGGGTGTAACACAAACAGAGGAAGAGAATAACAAAGTCAGAAAGAGAGAGAGAGGCTATAAAACAGACAAATTATGTAATAGGGAGTAACTCTGGGAGAGAATGTTACAAAGAGAAAGGTTGTAAGATGGAGTAAATCAGGAAGAGGATGTAAGAGAAAGTATGACTTACAAATTGCTGTAAAAAAGAGAGAGAGGGAATAAATTAGAGACATGGGTGTCGATTCCGATCCGGTAAAAAGCGCTCCGAATTGCAGTTCGGAGCGTTTTTCCCCGTACGAATCGCACCCGTAGGCGTCCCCGTACGATTCAGCAAGTACGATCACAAATTAATGCGTCACTCCGTACGACTCGTACAAAACACCGTACAAATCGAAAATCCATACGAATTGCAGTCGGCTGACGCACCACGCAGTGTCCGTACGTAAATAGACCGCGCCTTCCGACCCAGGAAGTACGATCCGTGTCGAACACACACCGTACGGCTCTTTTGCTACGAGAGCTCTAAACTACCGTAAACCCACACTCCGGCAAACCCGGCACCCGGTACACGACAAGCAAGACATGAACGCCATCGTCCGTGTCATCCCTATCCTGTACGCCCACCACCTCGTATTTAGAAACCGACGACGGCGCAGAAGGTGAGTACAACGAACTCCAACATACCTGTACGTGTTGCCACACGGGCACATCTCCATTGCACGACTGTCAAGTCTGGGTACGTTGCACCACACACTCCCGCACATCACTAGTGTAATACGGATAGAGGCCGCACCGTCATTGACCACGGGGTACGTTACGTCACCGCACAACACCATTGTAATACGGGGACGGGCCCACCTACGTCATCGACCACGTGGTACGGAACGTCACCGCACATCACTAGTGTAATACGGAGACGTACCGCACCTACGTCATCGACTTCGGGGTACGGTACGTCACCGCACTCCACCAGTGTTATAAGTGCCGCATGTACGTCATCCAGCTCGGGGTACGGTACGTCACCGCACAACACCAGTGTAATACGGAGACGTCCCGCACCTACGTCATCGACCACGGGGTACGGAACGTCACCGCACATCACAAGTGTAATACGGAGACGTACCGCACCTACGTCATCGACTTCGGGGTACGGTACGTCACCGCACTCCACCAGTGTTATACGTGCCGCATGTACGTCATCCAGCTCGGGGTACGGTACGTCACCGCACAACACCAGTGTAATACGGAGACGTCCCGCACCTACGTCATCGACTTCGGGGTACGGTACGTCACCGCACTCCACCAGTGTAATACGGAGACGTACCGCACCTACGTCATCGACTTCGGGGTACGGTACGTCACCGCACTCCACCAGTGTTATACGTGCCGCATGTACGTCATCCAGCTCGATGTACGTCATCCAGCTCACCGCACAACACCAGTGCAATAGACGTGTGGGACATACGTCTGCTAAGTAATTGTATGTGTAAGTATCAGAGTGTGTGTCTGAGACCCCCCCTGCCCACCTGTGCCCAGCATCAGAGTGTGTGTATGGCTAAACCCCCCCCCCCCCCACTGCCCACCACTGCCCAGCATCAGAGTCCCCACCACTGCCCAGCATCAGAATGCCCACCACTGCCCAGCATCAGAGTGCCCACCACTGCCCAGCATCAGAGTGCCCATCATCAGAGTGCCCACCACTGCCCAGCATCAGAGTGCCCAGCATCAGAGTGCCCACCACTGCCCTGCATCAGAGTGCCCAGCATCAGAGTGCCCACCACTGCCCAGCATCAGAGTGCCCAGCATCAGAGTGCCCACCACTGCCCAGCATCAGAGTCCCCACCACTGCCCAGCATCAGAGTCCCCACCACTGCCCAGCATCAGAGTGCCCAGCATCAGAGTGCCCACCACTGCCCTGCATCAGAGTGCCCAGCATCAGAGTGCCCACCACTGCCCTGCATCAGAGTGCCCAGCATCAGAGTGCCCACCACTGCCCAGCATCAGAGTGCCCAGCATCAGAGTGCCCACCACTGCCCTGCATCAGAGTGCCCAGCATCAGAGTGCCCACCACTGCCCACCATCAGAGTGCCCAGCATCAGAGTGCCCACCTCTGCCCTGCATCAGAGTGCCCAGCATCAGAGTGCCCACCACTGCCCAGCATCAGAGTGCCCACCACTGCCCAGCATCAGAGTGCCCAGCATCAGAGTGCCCACCACTGCCCAGCTCGTACATCATAAACATACCATTGTCAACCTCATTACCCTCAGGAGATAGACACATTTTAGTAGACCTAAATGTGAACATCACACCACCTCCCAGGCACCCAGCAGTCACAGACATCATCACACAAACTACAAATCTGAAAAGCAAAAATTAGCTTTATTCAGCGGAATCACAAAAGAAAAGCAAATGAGAGTCCTCGCTCATTAAAGGCCAATGGCCAGTCCAATAGAGTCTCTGCAATAGTTTGTGCCTCCATGGGTGTCATCTCACCCAAACCTGCCTGCACATGGCGTTTAATCAGCTGTGCTGACTACGGGGGCACCATCTGTGGAATCCTCCGGCACCGCATGGACAGGAGAGGGAAGGACAGGTGGAGTGGGTGCAGGTGTAGTGGATTCATCCACACTGGTTGGGGCATCGCCGAAAGTAGATTCAAAAACCTGGCTGCACACCTCAGCCAGGACGGAAAAACTACCACCTGAACCCGGGGACACATTGGGGGTGTAGGTACAGGGCTGTGAGTCAGTCCTACTGGGTGTGTGGATGCGTGTGTGAGGTGTCTCCCCTCTCCCTGTGGGTGTGCCTACTTGCCCTTGAGACTGTGTGCGTGGAGTTTTGAGCTTCTTATGCTGTGTGTGTGCGCTAGGTGTGTCTGACCTCTGGCGTGTGCGTGTATGCTGTGTAGGTATGTGAGAGGCAGAGGTGGATGGCTCTGAAGGAGGGGGGGACAGATGCTGCTGGGTGTAGAGAGGTGCGGTCAGTGTTGATTCAATGGCAGCCACACTCCGACGCAGATCAGACATGGCTGATGACATGCCCTCCATGAACGACACCACCTGTGTCATCAGTTGTGTATGTCCATGGAGGACAGACTGCATGGATGCCTGACCTACTGCAATCTGCCGGAGTAGGTCCACTGTCTCAGCACTGAGGGCAGCAGGGGACACAGGGGCAGGGGCTGCGGTGCCGGGAACAAAGGAGACACGGGGGCTAGAATGGACCCTAGGCACACCAAGGAGTGGGAGGTTGGAGATGGGACTGGAGGAGGGGAGGGCAGCCAAAGATGTATGAGTGACCATTGCTGCATATTCCCCCCCCTCCTGAGAGTCTGTCTCGGATTCGTCGGCATGGTACGATGTGTCAGTCACATGTCGTCCGGCCTGCAGACTCTCCTCCCACTCTGTGCCACTGCCTCCCTCTGACACCTCAAAGCAGGTGGCACTGTCGGTGTGTCCCTCCGCCTGGTCCGCGCCTCTGTCTCCTCCAGATTCAGATGATGATGCTGTGAGCAAGGAGAAGAATGAAAACATATCAGTCACCTGTACACATCAGACATATCAGCTGCAAATCATTTGGCCTCATTCCTCAACATGGCATGCATCATGAGTCACATGACACATAACTCTTCATAATGACAATTCTACTTGTGGAGAAATGTCAGAGACACAAAGCTCAATGTAAGGTAGGAGACAAGGTATAGGCAAGGAAAATACTTGTATGAGAGACACAATCATGATCCACTGCCTGACAACAGGATAGCTGATGATGCATAACAGTTCATTAGCCAACCCTGCCACCCAAATCAAGACCTGGTCATGTTTGATTCGCTTTGACTCTGTGCCACATTAGAAAAGTCCTGGGCGAACTGCCATGTGATGCCATCCTGGGACCTGAAACAAGTCTTCCATCACCTCACACTGCCATCACCGCTTTGTACATCCAAAGTCACATTGTGTGGCAAACCATCAATACTATGTACAAAGAACATGCCACAGATGTTGAGAATATGCACACACGCACTGCCCAGTGTGAGTATGCAGAAGCCCAAAATATAGCACATGTACATTGTGCACCTGTAGCTAACACAAGATAATTAGAAAGTGTACCATGGACAAAGGCCACTGAGGCTGACTTGTGCATAAAACACTTGTTGAGACTCAAGAACAGTGCCACAATATGAAGAAGGGCAGACATAGTGCACATGTGGTGCTACATTTAAGGTACGAACAGGTGTCACATACCCCCCTACAACATGATGATGTGCAAAGGAAGATGCAATCTGAGACACTGCACCATAGGAGTACATGTCAAAAACAAGCATTAGCCAAAGCAAACCTCTACTGTGGAGTAGGGCAAGGCATGTAAAGAAGCAGCTGCTGACAGAGGGACAATCGAATTCCAATGCATGAACTGCCTGTCTGACCACACCACTCAAACTATGGGAGTGTGACCATGCCTTAGAGCTCTTCAGGTACCATTTCTCACACACATGACTACAAACAGACATGTACCTACCCCCTTCGTGCTGCTGTCCCTCCTGCAACTGCCTATGGAGGTCTGGGAACACCACTTCCAGGACCCGGAGCATGTTGGGGGTGAGTTGGCGGCTGCCGCCATGCCGGCGTGGAGCTTCCAGCTTCAGCTGGACACGGGCGATGCGGCGGCTCCAGCACCGGATGTCCTGCCACCTCTTCTTTATGTTTCGAAGCCTCCTGCGAGGCCCCCCCTTTCTCCGGACAGCCCTGGCGATGTCCACCCAGATTTCACCCTTCTCATAGGCAGATACCTGTCACAAATGTAAAGTTACAGAACATCAGTATACCTGGTGCATGTTCCCAAGACACCCCTATGTGCAAAAAATACATGAGGACAACAGGGCAACGTATGGCACACACATTAGCATCATTGTCCAGGAGTATGTGGCCTGTGTGCTAACACAACTGCTTTGCATGACATAGAAAATCTACAGATTACATGTGGCCTGTAAAACACTCTTTGAGCATGACACTCACTGAACAAGATATGCTATATCTGGGTGCAATGCAGCACGTGACATGCTGTCACACACCACACTACAACAAATAACTCTCTTCTAGCAACACTGTGCACCCTGGCACTCACTCACAACAACATTGCATCAATCCACTATTACTACACAGTGGCTATGATGTCACACACACAACAGGTGCACACTCCAAGGTATTGCACACATCACTCACCTGATCCTCTGGTCTCCCATACAGCTTGCTGAAGTTTGGCAGGAGGGCATCCAGCAGGGCCTTGTTCTCACCATCAGTGAATGCAGGTGCCCTCTCCATGTTCAGCTAATCAGGGTCCAGAGGATTCAGAGACAGCAGCTGTGGTTAGCACACCAATGTTGTGCAGGCAAGTGCCCTCCCACAGCCACATGCTGCCTTATATCTGTGCTGCAGAGGGTCTGTGAGTCCAAGGAGTAGTGTGTGATAGGCCACCATAATTTGCATCCTATGTTCCATCCAATCACATCACACCTAAGCCCATGACACACATATGCATGGTTTGAAAATAGAGCCAGAGCTGAACAACAACTTTCGCAACATTGTATACTTTTTCCTAACTGATTCTTCCAGGACACCAGTAGGAGTTTAAAAAAACTCTGTATCCATGACAACCTGGTTGCATTTTGAACAGTACACTGTTCACCTAGTTGTTCCCTATGCATATTTTAAAATCCACACACAAGTACGGTGACATTGCCATTGCCAATGCTACACATTGAATGGTGTAACGATGCGTACACACGCACGTACCATTGGGGTACGCTTAGCTCGCGTGGAGCCTAAAGGCGATAGGGAAACGATGCGTACACACGCACGTACCATTGGGGTACGCTTAGCTCGCGTGGAGCCTAAAGGCGATAGGGAAACGATGCGTACACACGCACGTACCATTGGGGTACGCTTAGCTCGCGTAGAGCCTAAAGGCGATAGGGAAACGATGCGTACACAGGCACGTACCATTGGGGTACGCTTAGCTCGCGTGGAGCCTAAAGGCGATAGGGAAACGATGCGTACACACGCACGTACCATTGGGGTACACTTAGCTCGCGTGGAGCCTAAAGGCGATAGGGAAACGATGCGTACACACGCACGTACCATTGGGGTACGCTTAGCTCGCGTAGAGCCTAAAGGCGATAGGGAAACGATGCGTACACACGCAGGTACCATTGGGGTACGCTTAGCTCGCGTAGAGCCTAAAGGCGATAGGGAAACGATGCGTACACACGCACGTACCATTGGGGTACGCTTAGCTTGCGTAGAGCCTAAAGGCGATAGGGAAACAATGCGTACACAGGCACGTACCATTGGGGTACACTTAGCTCGCGTGGAGCCTAAAGGCGATAGGGAAACGATGCGTACACAGGCACGTACCATTGGGGTACGCTTAGCTCGCGTGGAGCCTAAAGGCGATAGGGAAACGATGCGTACACACGCACGTACCATTGGGGTACATTGTGTCAGACATGGTCAAGTGAACGATTGTGTAGGCTGCGTCCCTGTCCACCTTCATGTCACCATTGGGAGAGTCACACCAGGAAATCACACAGCAGGGATGTAGTCTACACTAATGTCAACCATGTGGATGCATACATCAGCATGGCACACATACATCAGTATGTGCCAGGTTTGGCAGACATTGAAGAAGCACAGGGATTGTGACCCTGTGCCTCAGTTGATGTGTGAATAGCTTGCACAACATGTCATCATTCATGATGCACATGTGCATCACATGCATTCAACAATTTCAACACGATTAACGTCTGCAACATGTAGCGAGGCACATGAACACTCGAATGGGCCACAATTCAGTACAGGGAACTGGCACATGATGACAGGAACATGCCCACTGTCACAGAGGTGTCATAGCCGCACAGCATGACCCTGTGTGACCACGTCATGTGTGTGCCATGTGCTACATTGTGCATGCTGTTAGCATATGCCATGTGTTGGCTCCTGCCCACCTATGCCCATACACTGCAGGAGCGAAGACAGCGAAGACAACCCCGTTCCCCTGAACCCACCACTCCGTGGATCACACCGTAAATAATACCATGAACCAACGAACTGGCTAGGGACAGGGGGCGGGAATAAGGGAAGGACAAACAAGGGATCCCAGGTCTTCTTCTCCAAGGGAAAGAGTCCTTCTGCCAGGACCATGTAACTCCACGTGCTCTATTACAGGAGGATGGCCAAATCGCCGTCTGCCACACAAGAAAAACAACACAGTATCAATATCCCCAATATACAAGCCCTCTTTCTCTTCTCATGCCTCCCACAGATACCTCCCCGTGCTCACTCCTCCTTACCCACAAAAGCTGTAATAATCGCCGGGTGGAGTGCTCCGTCCAGGAGTAGATGCTGAGTCCGGCAGGCAGATAATGGGGGGGGTAAGGGAACCAAGGAAAGACAGAGCGAAGCAGCAGGGGATTGCTTCAGGTAACTGAAACCCACAGAGGCCAAGGGGGGAGTGGGGGAAAAGAGGAGGAAAAAGTCGTGAAAACGACTAAAAAAACCTCCAATCGCCAAGGCAATAAGATTCTTCTTTCCTTATGGCCAAACGAGGGTCCAAAACAACCAAACGGGGGTCCAAAACAAACGAACACAGGGACTGAAAGGCAGAGCACTTCGATCTATAGTATGCGTCGCTTCAAACGCGGAAGCGCCCAAACCGGCACCCCGCCTCCGCACAACGATGCGGAGAGCCTACAAAAGACGCGGAAGTGCGGGGCAGCGTCCAAGCTCTCAAAAACACCAAATGCCACCGGGTGATCCCGCCGGACCACCGATCCCCAAGACAGAAGCGCCGGAGCCCCAGCCACTCCTAAATCCCAGCCGGGATAAAATGGCTCAATAAAGCCTAAGGATTTGGAACTGCACAAAAAACAAAGAGACAAAAAACGGAACAAGACAAAACAGACAAACACAGGCTACTAAATGAAACCCCACACACACAAAGGCAGAACCAAGATATCCAAAGGGAAAATGCAGAGCCAAGAACACAATATAGGGAATATCACGAGCCCGTGAATTCAAATCAATATTCCCAAACAACAACTCTCAGCTAGGGACAGGAACTACAATGCTAGATAACGAGCACCAGAGACAGGGAGAAACAGCCTTTTAACCCCACCTAGTGTCACATGGGCTTCGTTATGCATGGCAAGAGAAAGAGGACTGTGAAGGGTCGAGGCAATTCCTAACAGTACCCCCTCCCAACGATCCTCCCCACAGGGCAGGGCTTGGAAGGATGTTGACGATGGAACATACGAACAAGACGAGGGGAGTGTACTCCCCCAGCCGGCTCCCAAGTCCGATCCTCAGGGGCATACCCTTTCCAGTCTATCAGATAGAACAGGCGTCCCTTGCGTCTTTCTGAATCCAGGATAGCCCGGACCTCATACTCCTTCTGTCCATCCACAAGAATAGGGGGAGGAGGTGGCAAGACCTGTGAGGAAGGTACATAAGGCTTTAATAGGGACGTATGAAATACGGGATGAACCCTATAGTCACTGGGCAGTTCTAATTTCATGGCCACAGGATTGATGATCTGTACTATTGGGAACGGTCCCGCATATCTAGGTTGTAATTTACGAGAACCCTCAAGCCTCAGATTTTTCGTAGCCAACCATACCTGGTCTCCAATCTGGTACACAGGCGCAGGGACACGATGCTTGTCCGCATGCAACTTCATAGTAGCCTTAGCTGTCAACAACTGCTCCCGGGCAATATCCCATATCTTGCCCAATCGACCACATACATCATCTATGGCTGGCACATGCCCAGTAGGTTGAATAGCCAATGCCCTAGGGTGGTAACCAAATGAACAAAAAAAAGGTGTCATGCCCAAGGCCGAGTGCTGACTGTTGTTGTACGCAAACTCGGCGATGGGAAGAGCCATAACCCAATCACATGCCAGTGATGACGTCAGACACCTAAGGTACTGTTCCATAGTCTGGTTTGTGCGCTCGGTCTGGCCGTCAGACTGTGGATGATATGCAGTGGACAATCTGACGTCCACCCGCAACACTGCACACAATTCCCGCCAAAAATGGGAAACGAACTGCGCCCCCCTATCTGTCACAACTGCAGAAGGCAACCCATGTATTCGCACTATGGAAGACATAAAAACCAAAGCCATCTCTCTGGCGGTAGGAATCTTCGGGAGAGGAATAAAATGGGCCATCTTGGTAAACAAGTCAACCACGACCAATATAGCAGTGAACCCAGAAACAGAAGGAAGCTCAGTCACAAAATCCATGCTGATAGTGTGCCAAGGTGAAGGAGGGACTTCCAGAGGTTTCAGCAGACCCGATGGTTTACCATGTAAGGGCTTACTGATAGCACATACCGGACAAGCCTTGACATACCCCTGAACATCCTTAGCCAATGATTCCCACCAAAACCACCTAGCACACATCTCCTTTGTCTTTGGGATCCCAGGATGCGCCACCAAGGCAGAAGAATGGCACCATTCCATGACCTGATCTCGCAATAAAGGGGGGACAAACAACCGATCCTCATAATACAATAAGTCATCCTGGAACGATGCCTGGGGCAAAGATACCCAAGGCGTAAGATCCATCCTGCGCAACTGGTTCTTTACCGACGCAGTGAACGCTTCCCCATCCACCACCCCGACAATCCTGTCTTCAGATATCATAGGCCTACTCTCCTTCTCCTTACCCTGTTCACTGGGGTCTACATGGATACGTGATAAGGCATCAGACTTAACCTGCTGTGCTGCCGGCCGATATGTAATAATGAAATCGAACTCATTAAAAAAGAGAACCCACCGCATTTGGCGTGGTGTCAAGGCTCGTGCTGAACGGAAGAACTCCAGATTTTTATGGTCCGTATAAATAGTAACGGTATGCCTCGCCCCCCACAGATAATGCCTCCATTCCTCAAAGGACAACTTAACCGCCAATAGCTCCCTTTCTGCCACTGTGTAGTTACGCTCCGCAGGCAGCAGGGTCTTGGAGAAAAAAGCAATAGGATGCATACACCCAGTCTCAACCTCTCTCTGGGACAATACTCCCCCAACTGCACACAACGATGCGTCTGTCTCCACAAAAAATGGTAGAGCCGGGTCAGGATGGATCAACACAGGTGCCGATGTAAACGCGCCCAACAGCCGCTGGAAAGCCCCCTGCGCCTCTATGGACCACTCAAAGGGTACACCCTTTCGCAAAAGCTGAGTCAGGGGAGCCACGATGTCCGAAAAATGAGAGATAAAACGCCTATAAAAATTGGCGAATCCCAATAACACCTGTATGTGTTTTACAGACGTTGGAACTGGCCAGGTGAGTATGGCCTCGATCTTTCTTGGATCCATCCGAACCCCTCCGGCAGACACCACAAACCCAAGAAACTCCACCTGCGTAGTGCTGAATTGGCATTTCGCCAGTTTTGCATATAGGTTATGCTCCCGCAACTTGCGTAGAACCTGGATCACATGCTGTTGGTGCTCAACCCCTGTCTCAGAGAAAATCAAGATGTCATCCAAGTAGACTATCACACTCCGATCCAAGAACTCCCGAAGCACCTCGTTTATGAAGTACTGGAATGCCGCCGGGGCATTACACAACCCGAACGGCATTACACAGTACTCATAAAGTCCATGCTTCGTTTTAAAAGCCGTCTTCCACTCATCCCCGTTTCTCACACGCACCAAGTGATAGGCGCCCCGCAAGTCCAACTTGGTAAATACCTTTGCGCTGCGAAGCTGATCTAACAACACGGGGATGAGTGGAAGAGGGTACTTGTTCTTGATGGTGGCTTTGTTTAATGTGCGATAGTCCACACACGCCCGCAGAGTACCTTCCTTCTTCGGAATAAAAAAGATAGCCGAAGAAACGGGCGAACATGATGGACGGATAAACCCCAGACGCAACATCTCGTCGAGATACACCTTCAGGTGCAACTCCTCCGGTTCGGAGAGAGCATACACTCTACTACAAGGAAGGGGCGCCCCAGGAATAAGATCGATCTTACAATCGAATGACCTATGTGGTGGTAAACCCTGCGCCTTTTCCACATCAAACACCTCCCTATACTCCTGGTATTGCAAAGGTATTGCATCCATGTCAGTGGTAGCACAAGATAATGACAACTCCTTTTCCCCTGCATCTCCGTAGCAATGTTTTATGCAATACAAGGAATCAAGAGACACCAGCCTTTGTGCCCAATCTATCCTGGGGTTGTGTTCTTGCAACCATGGCACACCTAAAACCATCCCAAATGAGGGAGCATCAATGAGATCAAAACACACCATCTCGGTGTGTCCGTTCTCACATACCAGGCACAGAGGCATAGTCCTCTTTGTAATTGAACCAGATGTTAATTCTGTGCCATCAATCGCCCGCACGGGTTCGGGTTGGTCTTTTACGCAACAGGGAACCTTCAATTTGTCAGCCAAAGTGATATCAAGGAAATTCCCCGTAGCCCCCGAATCCAACAATACCGACACTGGCACTCTACTCTCTCCTCCTAGTACCAAATGCGCATTAATGATGAAATGTCTAGGAGCCCTGTCTACTACCCCAAGCACCTCGTACTGTCGCTCCTTCCGTTCATGGTACAAACAGGCCACCTTCTTCCCATAGGAGGATCCAGAGGGTTTCACGGGACATTCCCTTGCAAAGTGCCCACCCTGGCCACAATACAGACACAGACCCATCTCACGTCTTCGTTTCTTCTCTTCATCGGACAAAGGCCCCCTTACTCCACCTATCTCCATTGGTTCAGAGAGACCCTTTGTCTCACCAGCTCCCAGGGGCTTATGGTCAGGCTTCACAAACCCTCCCCGAGACACCTGGTAACGGCTCTTCTCCCCCCGTCTCTCCGCCAAGCGATGGTTCAACTTAACCACCAGATCGATAAAGGCGGCACAATCAAGTGGGGGGTCCACTACCTGTGAGACTATGTCCTTAAGGTCTTCGGATAATCCCTGATAGAACAAAGATGTTCTCTTATCCTCGGGCCAGTGTGTCTCCGACACCAACCGATTAAAGGTGGAAATATATGTCAGGAGGTCCTGACGTCCCTGTCTTAGTTTCAGGAGTTCTGCGTCACTTGCCTGCATAAAGGCATGTTTCGCGAACAACCCGCGCATCAGTTCTTTGAATGCCGGATAGTTAGTCAACACCGGATCATCCCTATCTACTAGGGGTATAGCCCACTGTGCCGCTGTGCCAGCCAGGTATGATATTGTGAACGCCACCTTGGCTGAGTCATTGGGAAAAGCAGTCGGTTTGCACATGAAGTGCAGTTGGCATTGGTTCATAAAAGTGCCAAACTTGGCGCTATCCCCTGCAAACCTCTCTGGTGGCGCCAATGGTACAGGTACAGGTGTATTCACAGTAACTGATACTGGTACCCCCCCACTAGCTCCCTGCCCTGGCCCACCTGTATATTGAAATGTGGCTGGTTGTAGTACCGGGGTCTGAGGTGTCCTAAGCTGCACCCTTTCTCTACTAAGTAGTGCCCCAACCTCCTGCTTCATGGCCACATTTTCCTGTCGTAAGTCATGGATCTGACTTTGAAGTGCAGTCAAAGCGCCCATGACATCCTGTAAAGTGGGAGATGTACCCGCCGTAGCACCCACATCCTCATCCATCGTCGCTCAGGCAGTGCAATTATTACGTGGGCTCGTTATTCTGTTGGCTCCTGCCCACCTATGCCCATACACTGCAGGAGCGAAGACAGCGAAGACAACCCCGTTCCCCTGAACCCACCACTCCGTGGATCACACCGTAAATAATACCATGAACCAACGAACTGGCTAGGGACAGGGGGCGGGAATAAGGGAAGGACAAACAAGGGATCCCAGGTCTTCTTCTCCAAGGGAAAGAGTCCTTCTGCCAGGACCATGTAACTCCACGTGCTCTATTACAGGAGGATGGCCAAATCGCCGTCTGCCACACAAGAAAAACAACACAGTATCAATATCCCCAATATACAAGCCCTCTTTCTCTTCTCATGCCTCCCACAGATACCTCCCCGTGCTCACTCCTCCTTACCCACAAAAGCTGTAATAATCGCCGGGTGGAGTGCTCCGTCCAGGAGTAGATGCTGAGTCCGGCAGGCAGATAATGGGGGGGGTAAGGGAACCAAGGAAAGACAGAGCGAAGCAGCAGGGGATTGCTTCAGGTAACTGAAACCCACAGAGGCCAAGGGGGGAGTGGGGGAAAAGAGGAGGAAAAAGTCGTGAAAACGACTAAAAAAACCTCCAATCGCCAAGGCAATAAGATTCTTCTTTCCTTATGGCCAAACGAGGGTCCAAAACAACCAAACGGGGGTCCAAAACAAACGAACACAGGGACTGAAAGGCAGAGCACTTCGATCTATAGTATGCGTCGCTTCAAACGCGGAAGCGCCCAAACCGGCACTCCGCCTCCGCACAACGATGCGGAGAGCCTACAAAAGACGCGGAAGTGCGGGGCAGCGTCCAAGCTCTCAAAAACACCAAATGCCACCGGGTGATCCCGCCGGACCACCGATCCCCAAGACAGAAGCGCCGGAGCCCCAGCCACTCCTAAATCCCAGCCGGGATAAAATGGCTCAATAAAGCCTAAGGATTTGGAACTGCACAAAAAACAAAGAGACAAAAAACGGAACAAGACAAAACAGACAAACACAGGCTACTAAATGAAACCCCACACACACAAAGGCAGAACCAAGATATCCAAAGGGAAAATGCAGAGCCAAGAACACAATATAGGGAATATCACGAGCCCGTGAATTCAAATCAATATTCCCAAACAACAACTCTCAGCTAGGGACAGGAACTACAATGCTAGATAACGAGCACCAGAGACAGGGAGAAACAGCCTTTTAACCCCACCTAGTGTCACATGGGCTTCGTTATGCATGGCAAGAGAAAGAGGACTGTGAAGGGTCGAGGCAATTCCTAACACCATGAACAGGTCAGTAAAGTATTACTCACCTCAGAATATCCCCACATGTCATCCTGGACATGGCAATTTCCGTAATACCGTACACTTGTGTGTTGGTGTGTAAATCCTCTGGCTCTGCAAGTATCCTTGGCGTTGTGTGTGCCCTGATGACGTTATCTGAGTAGTCATATGTCACCTCTGCGTCCACACGTCAGGTCCTCTGTTTGTTTCTCAACACCAACGCAGGTCCGGTCTAAGTTAAAGCTTACACATTTTGTACCCTAAATCATTGTACTAACACTTCAGAACATTTACCTTTTATTGTCATACTCAAGACCGTGCCAATAGGGATGTCACTTACAAAGCCTGTGAGGAATGAAAATGCCTCATGTTGGGTAGTGACCCTCACCGTCTGTGTCTCCACGGTTTTCACGACGGGCACAACAACAAGAGCTGCTCCAATTGCGGGGACCTGACATATGAATCCAGGTGTGATATGTCCCACATGCCACTCAGACTCCAGCAGTTGGCACAGCACCGCAATAGCTCATGGTCGGGATGTAGGACCAGTGCATGTGTGTGGGTGCGGAGACATGTGAGCCCCTTATTAGTACATCATTCCCCAGGGCAAACTCGTCAGGTAAAAAAAAAATCAGAGATGTGTAATTGCATTAACAAATAACCACGATGCAAGTGCAATGCTGCATGGGATTAGGGTGACGGCGACCACACGGCTCCATCAGAATAGCAGCCATCGTAGCCAGCACCACGACCTACGGTCCCAGCCCTGCATGTGACACAGGAGGAGTAAGTGCACTTCCTCATGTCCATGATGTCCCTCACCCCGCCCAGTGACTCCGCATCAGCTTCTGGCCCACCGTACCCGTCAGGGGGCAGTTGCGCCTCTGTTGATATGCCCCTGACGCCATCACTCGCTGAGTGACGGACGCAGGCGGTGCATACGTCCCAGAACCGCTGTGACAGACATGATCGGAATGTTCACCCTGGTCCCCGCTGGTTCAACTCACAACCTCACTGCCAGATCTCCCCCAGGTGTCAGCCGTGGCGCCATTCTGGGGTGGTGCTGGCCCCGATACCACACACTGTACGGCTCCGCCGTGGTAACTGTGTGGCAGAACACCGCTCTTAATGCTGCATGGGAATGTAAACATCAATGAGCTGGCCACACCTCATTACAATTGGCGCTAATGAGTATTGGGAGGGTCAAGAAGACCCACTGGCACGTGAGTGTCAGTCCCAAGACCACAGGACAGGTGGACTGGGGGATGCGAGTGTTGTGGACACCTAGCCAGACACAGGTGATGTCTCAACTCAAAAGATGTATTTGGATGATTGGGCAACGTTCAGTGTAGTGTTTATGTGGGCGGTTGGAACCATGGCCCTTCATCTCCCTGTTGCTGCGGTGAGGACCAACTTGTCACTCAGGTCCTTCAACTACACTAACGCTACGCTGAGCCTCTGCAGGCCTATCTTGATGAGAGTACTGTATGTATATTGGCAAGCATGTACAGCCACGCAGCATGTTTGTCTGTACATAGGCACGTTGTCAGACCCCCACTGCCCTACCCGGACTGACCATGTTCCCTGTCCTACCACCCCATCCCAGGAAGCATCTGCATGCAGCCCTCAAAACCACAGAACACATTCCCGTTAGCTACGCTGTAGAGGGTATCCAAGAGGTACAGGCACTACGCAAAGATGTCATCATCCTCCCTGACTCTGGGAGTGATGTTTAGCTACTTGACATGCATCTTTGCCTGCTACCCACACTCTCTGTGGGATATGTTTGTGTAACAGCTGCCAGTGTATGCGTTGTAGGTACGGGCAAAACGTGGCCACGCCCTTGTCGGATGCCAATCTACAACACTGGTTTTGTTCCGGTGTGGCCTGGATAGCCACCACTCACTGGTCAGATCGATGCCACCCAGGGAGGCTAATTAGTCCTAAGCTATGTATGTATTGAAATGTGACACTTTGCTACTGCCTACTGTTCCTTACAGATATTGGTTTACAAAAGGTAAGTAACTAGTCCTTGAAAGTACTGTGCATCTGCTGTAGGAGCATCTATGTTGTGTCCTTGCTGTGATGGCAGGGTGACTAATGTACACACACCATGCCACGTGTGTTAATGACCCGTTCACATGTGTGATGGCATCACAGACCATCAGTGACAAATGTAATTATCATGCTGTATGATGATGGTCATGTCATTGTCACTGAAAGTACACACCACGACATGACTAAGGCTGAACAGTGCAAATGATTGCACATGTGGTGTGTGTGTGTATTGCAGTCTGCCCTCTGGGTGTGCAGACAACCTCCTACTGACATTGACATGACGTGTCTCACTGACATGATACATTGTCATGGTCACTAAGACCTTTACATCTGATCGTTTGTATGCATGTCACATCCATTCCACACACTACAGGTATTTTCCTTCGCCACGGAGGAGTGTGTGGGAGCTGGCATCTGTGTGTATCCCACGCCACACTCCAAATTTTCTACATTATTTGAAACAGTGTTGCTTGTGCCATGTACATTGTTATAGTCTTAGTCAGACAGTTGTAGACATTTCCTTAAAATTGTGTCTTGCAGGGCACCCCCTCTGGAAAGGCCGTTGCCTGACTTGGAAGCCATGAGGGAGCGCAACTGCATCCGTCGATATCGCTTCGGCCGACAGTTGATCAAGGACCTGACGGGCAGGCTTGAGGCTCACCTACAACCACGCCACAGGTACCCAAGTGCACTGACACCCAAGGTAAAGGTGATGGCAGCCCTCCATTTCTTTGCCACAGGTACCTTCCAATTTACCATAGCTGATGTGGGAGGGATGTCTCAGACCTCGTTTAGCCGGGTATTGGGTGATGTTTTGGGAGCAATGTTGCTCCACTTTGATGAATTCATTACATTCCCTACTCCAGAAGAGTTGACAGATGTCAAGGGGGAATTCTATGGCCTGGGCCGTATGCCACATGTAATTGGTGCAATTGATGGTACACATGTTACTCTTGTCCCACCACAGGCTCAGGAGCAAGCGTATCGCAACAGGAAACACTACCACTCGATAAATGCCCTGGTGGTGTGTCTTGCCAACATGATTATCTCACATGTTTGTGCACGTTATCCAGGATCGTGCCACGATGCTTTCATCATGAGGCGTAGCAGGGTACCACAGATGATGCTGCAGCTGCACAACCACCGGGCATGTCTAGTTGGTGAGTATACACTGTGAGCTCTGTATGTCAGTATGTCACAACTTCATGATCTGCATCATATGATTCACTCTTGTACATGATGTCAAATTGCAGGAGATGCTGGATATCCAAACATGCCGTGGCTAATGACTCCGCTACGCAACCCCAGGACAGCTGCAGACCAGCGTTACAACAATGCTCATGTGAAGACCAGGCAGGTGATCGAACGGACCTTTGGACTCCTGAAGAGCCGCTTCAGGTGCCTGGACAAGACAGGCGGAGCCCTCCAATACAGCCCACGCAAGGTGTGTGACATCTTCACCGTGTGCTGCATGCTACACAACATGGCAGTGGAGAATGCTGTGCCACTCTACCTGGATCCTGATGAGCTGGAACATCCGCCCGTTGAGGATGAAGGCCTTGGCCAGGATGCCAGTGATGAGGAGGGTGAAGATGATATCCGCAGTCAATTCATCCGCAACTTCTTTTCATGATGGTGAGTCCTTTCATCTTTTAAGTAAAAGATGGACTATAGAGTAGCATGGGTAGCATGCTGTGTATGCAACAGACTGTAAGCAAGATCACTTGGATGTGTGTTGTGCTGTGTCACATGTTCAGTTGTAATGCTACACACATACGTGCTATGTGTGCACTTGGAATGTACAGGTGTCATACTACATCTGGCTATTCAACAGACATTGACAAAATGACATTATACCGAACTTGACCCTTTGTGTGCCACTCTCATCCACAGCTCGCCCTGCCTGTTGTCCGTTGGGGTACATCGTGGTCATCCTGCTACTGCTCCTTATGATTGCAACGTCAGCTACATCAACGGAGCATGCTTGAACATGTGGAGAAGTCAATTTGGGTAAGGACTCATATGAGGCTGTTTAGCGTTGGTATGTGTAGAAATGTGTGGTACATGTTCATGTGCATGTGGTGTCATCTTGCATACATGCTACTCCATTATGTACCTCATGACATGTATGGCCACTCCCATGACAGGATAGTCACCCCTTCTGTCATCTGTTGTACTTTGATACTCTGGTGAATGCATCAATGTGTGTAGACATTGCCACAGCAACATTGCACATACCATGGCATGACATTGTGTCAGAGGTCACAACCACGGACTCTGTGGGGGATTGCAGCCTCACTGTGTGCATTAGAATGTGACTGGATCCTCACCTCCAGCTTGTGGGCCAGTCCAGTGTGATTACCATGAAACCATGTGGTGTTGGTGTTGCCCAGTGTATGTTCCACATCTTAAGACAACTGTCCTGTGAATCAGTTAACATGGATGCATTGCCCCTTGCAGCAGTATATCATGTCACTGTCATGTCGTTACCTCAGTGCAGGTTGAGAATACTGCTATGCCAGCCTTCACAGTGAGTAGCCGTGATGTTTAGATGCACATGATGCCATGTATGTTTAGCATGACAAAGTAAAAAGTGTGAAAGATGCATATGTGAATTTCTGTGTAGCACCAGTGGAGTGCGGTCATTCACATGAATCTCTGGTCGCCGGCACCATTACTGTGCTATGGTAGGGTCTGATTATGTAGCTTGGATGGACATCACTTGCACTTAATATTTATTGTACATGCATATCATGTTTAGCATTGTGATGCATACTTGACACACCAAAAGACTGGCTACAGAGTGCCTTCATTGCATGTCGATCATTAGCTTCCTCATCATATGTGATACTAACAGCTGTAGTGGATTTGCTCAAGTTAGCCTACAGGGCCCTTATGGCTAACCAATATCACATACAGACTTTAGAGTTAGCGGTAGTTGGATTTCCATATGTTTCCATTTGTTACTGAGGTCCACCTCATCTGTGCCTGGGAATGTGTTTATACTACATAGATCTTTTTGCATGGGTGCTCACTTGTGAGCGTTACACATGACTCTAATGGATGACAGACTGTCCCAGTTTTTATGTGTCTGTGTCACAGCATCGTATCTGATGTGATGGCATGATTAATCATCATTATTTGTCACCAGACAGTACACTTCACAGGTGTGACTGGTACAGTGTAGCTAATGAGGTTTTTGAAGTGTCTGTGACATGAGAATGTTGTCCCAATGCTTAATTGCCTCTGTTTCAGGTCTCCCTCCCAGCAGTTCCCATCCTCTCCTTCCCTCGCCTGATCACCCTTTTGTGTCTGTTGTTTGTACTCAGACCAATGGGCTATTTGGAGGTGGAACCCTTAGAGCATCACACCAGTCTGATGAAGAAAGGTACGGCCAGTCGTTGACAGCCTTGTAGGTATTCGTAAAGCGGCATTACAGGTGACATCATGATTAGTGTAAATTGGACTTATTGACAATGCACATGTATGATTGTGAAAGCTCCATGGGCTCACAATGTAGATTATCATGTTGTGCATGACGTCTGACTCCTACAGAATATAGTGCCTGCTTGTGGCTCAACACACATGTCCGTCTAATGTGCACATATACTATTTTGAACGTAGTTACCTCATGCTTGTTAGGTGTGTAACTGTATATTGACCACACGCATGGGGTGGGTGAAGGCTAGAATACTATGTTGTGTGTGAGGTACATGTCTCTGTTGGTGCAGTTTTCCTTTGAACATACTAGCTCTTGTATACTCCTGCAGACGCTGTGTGTCTTGTGCCCCACTTGACCGTAAGGGCCCTGATCCACTGACTGTGATGTGTGGTGATTACTGTGCCATTTAGTTGTCAGTGATCCTGAGTGAGGCAGACACTCCTGCCTTCACATCCACATGTTACTTTGTGCATTGCGGGTGCCCTTGTGTTATGTGTTTGTTTAGCAATTAGTCACACCCCTCCTGCCGTCATGTATTCACTCATTGCTGCAGCTGCATACACAGCCAACATGCAGCACACACTATCCAGGAACACAGACACCTACAGGATGACCCTCCTTCCATCCATTAATAGAGCATGCTCCGGCCACCCTACACACAGACAACACCAGACATTCACCCTCGTGCTATAAAAATGCTTTGTACTCAGCCATAGCTGCTGCTATGCGTGTGTGTGCAACACATACTGGCACGACTATGCAGATTCACATGACATTGGGTCTACGTACCACCAGGTCATGTGGCGTGTCCAACACACACACACCTTACATAGGCACAATATTGTACAGTGTTAGCTTGTCAACACCACTAGATCAGAAAACTGTTAGCTTACAGTCACGTGCCAGAACACAACATGCTCACACCACTTCAACATTGCTGTCACAGTCAGTCAAGTTGGCACATGGGACACACACCATGACCCTGTCTCTTGGGTGTGGTGTGATTTGGCCGTTCCGGGGTTGGTATTTGTCTGATGTGTGTCGTTTTTCTGTATGCGTTGCTCCCATTACAGTAGTATAGTACTTGTAGCTCCATAGGGGTAGGTCACCTAATCAGGTGTGCTTGTCTAGAGTGCTCCAGCCCATTGCCCACAGTCTGTCCTGCCACCGTAATCCTGTGCGGCATTAATCACATACACAGTAATGCATCATGCTGATGGTAGCTCACATACCTGAGGACACAGTTGTAGGTACTCCCTACATGGACTACTACTTTTGTGACACTGACATGTACTCCTCAAAGTGACTCTCCTGGGCCTGCCTGTGCTAGCAGTATTGGGATTCAATCCCCCCTCCAGCATTGACTGTCCCACACAGGTGTGTCTTACCATCCATGTATGTAGTTTGTGGAAATTTCTGACCAATGTGTGTCCTCACTCAGATTCTGATCCAAGTGTGTGGATGACTGCTGTTTGTTGTATACCTTGCATTTATGACATTTGCTGACACATATACATGTATGCTGTTTCAAAGATTACTCACCAAATGCGTATGATGTTTACATTATTTATTGGGTGCTCTAGTGAATGAAACGTGAATAGGTGCTGTACAGAAAGGGGGGGAATCCAAAATTCACTGCTGGAGATGAGATGCCTTACTGTTTCAGTCAACAGAGTCCAGCCCACAGTGCCTGACATCATTGGGCAGACTGGGACCAGCAAGTCCATGTGGGAGAGTCTCATAGGGGATGCTGTTGCACCCAGGGGCTATATGCCAGGTCCAGTGTCCTGGGAGAAGTCCATGGGCCACAGGCCCTCAACGTCTTCGGCGTGGACGACCCACCTTCCTTGGGGGACCCTCATGTGCAGGCATGGACGGTGCATGGGACGCTACGTCAGAGGGTTCCTCCTCCTCCCTCTCCTCCCTCTCTGTGGCTGGTGTTGCACTTTGCCGTGATGTTGCTGGCCTTGTGACACAGGGAGGGGGCTGCATGTTGGCAGCCATCTGACGTAGCACATGGACAATGTCCCTATGCACCATCAAGAGCTGAGCCTGGTGTGCCTCCACCCGTCCATAATGCAGGTCTTGCCTGGCTATTTGCTCTGCCTGCTGTTCTTTGAGCTGGTTGAGGGTCTCCGCAAGCTGGCTTACCTCACTGGTGTCCCACCGGTATGCCTCAAGGATGTTACCGAGTTCAGCCATACCGGTCCCTGCAGCTGACTGCCCAGATTCTCGCCTCGGCCTTGCGCCACTCCCGCCACCCTGACCCACATGAGCACGGCCTGCGCTTGTGGGCACATCCGATCGACGGGCCCCCCGAGTGCTGGGAGGGTGGAGGTTGTCACCAACCTCAGGGGCGCCCGACAAAGGGTGTCCCTCATTTTCAGACTGGCTCTCTTGTGAATCATGGGCAGGGCTCTGACCTGTTTGCTGGGATGTGGTGGGAATAGGTCCGGTGGTTGGCAGAGATGTAGCTGGTACAGTTGCTGCAGGGGTTTGGGATCCAGAGGAGCCAGGTTGGTTGGGGTCATCCACAGTGCGTTGAGGGACGGCGCTGGCGGTGGGGCCTGGGTCCTGCTGAGCCTGGGACTGGGATCCTTGGCCCCCCTGGCTGGGGGGGAGATCCGCACGTTGCCCTGTGTGTGGGAGAGAGAGACACTGTTAAGGCAATATCAAGTGACATGTGGTTTGGTTATCCATTATCAGCATCACTGTTCCACAAGCTATACATTGTTGACATTGTACAGTTGTGTATTTAGTGGTAGAAAAAACAATAGTACGATGGGGTATATACATTCTTCCAATCTCTTGACAATGACTGACACAGCCATTGCTGTGTCTTGTGTTGCCGGCACCACACGTGTAAAGCATTTGTAAGTTTCACGCAACATCCTGAATACGGTGAAAATTCTTATGTGTGCGTCAAGCATGCACAGAGTTTAGATGCAGCATGTTGATGTAAGAGACAGAGCATCATTATTTAGCATGTCAGCTACTACTTTGGATGTCTTTTGCTGTTCCATGCTGGCCAAACAATGCCAACACCGCTGGACCTGTACACCCACTTGTAGATCATGGCTTTAGAACTTGGCACTTCTCTGAGACGCATCACCTTGTCAATACCCATGTCCATGTTGGTACTTATGTACATCCACAAAGGTAATGAGATGGGGCACAAGCTTTTTTAGAGGGGCACAATGGACAGGAGCTTCTGTTATGTACATGTAAGAGTTGTATGCATATTCATATGAGTACGTGTTTTGTTGTGGTACATGGCAATTGGGACAGTGTTGCAATATAACGCCTGTCCCCCGGGGATGAGTTTCTGTAAGGGGTGTGTACAACAGGCCATGCTATTACTTTGTTTGAGAATTGCAAGCGTCCATTGTTCATGATTTGGCTGTCCCCTCATGTGGCATGCTGCCATTTTGTTGGATTTGTGTTGGTGCACAGGATGTGTGACCTTGTCCTGATGTTTGTGTTAGCAATGAGCACAGGAGGGACTTGTGCTGCCTACACCTGTGCCCATTGTGTACTATAGAGCTTTCTGAGATGTGTGTCCTGACACAGTATAGTGTTGACAGCAAATGGTGGGTGTCTTACAGGCACATAGCAGATGTTTGCTGGTACTTGTGAGACATCCCTTAACATTCTGCTCTATGGAGTTTGTGAGGCCTGTGCAGTGCTTGTGTGCAACTGTGTGTGTGCCCCAGGGATGTGCGTTGAGGTGACCGAGGGACAAACACTGACTGATGGAGACAGGGGGAGAGGGAGACAGAGGGAGAGGGAGACAGAGGGAGAGGGCGACAGAGGGAGAGGGCGACAGAGGGAGAGGGCGACAGAGGGAGAGGGCGACAGAGGGAGAGGGAGACAGAGGGAGAGGGAGACAGAGGGCAACAGAGGGAGAGGGAGACAGAGGGAGAGGGAGACCGAGGGAGAGGGAGACAGAGGGAGAGGGCGACAGAGGGAGACAGAGGGAGAGGGAGACAGAGGGAGAGGGCGACAGAGGGAGAGGGCGACAGAGGGAGAGGGCGACAGAGGGAGAGGGAGACAGAGGGAGAGGGAGACAGAGGGCGACAGAGGGAGAGGGAGACAGAGGGAGAGGGAGACAGAGGGAGAGGGAGACAGAGGGAGACAGAGGGAGAGGGCGACAGAGGGAGAGGGCGACAGAGGGAGAGGGAGACAGACACAGAGGGAGACAGAGGGAGAGGGAGACAGAGGGAGAGGGCGACAGAGGGAGACAGAGGGAGAGGGCGACAGAGGGAGAGGGCGACAGAGGGAGAGGGCGACAGAGGGAGAGGGAGACAGAGGGAGAGGGCGACAGAGGGAGAGGGAGACAGAGGGAGACAGAGGGAGGGAGAGGGAGACAGAGGGAGAGGGAGACAGAGGGAGACAGAGGGAGAGGGCGACAGAGGGAGAGGGCGACAGAGGGAGAGGGCGACAGAGGGAGAGGGAGAGGGCGACAGAGGGAGAGGGAGAGGGCGACAGAGGGAGAGGGCGACAGAGGGAGAGGGAGAGGGCGACAGAGGGAGACAGAGGGCGAGACAGGGATGGAGACAGGTAGATTGTGCTTGCTCTCTTGCTACACTGCCTTACTTTGTCACAAAATGATGCATCTCTGTAAGGTGTGTCAGCAATTAGTAAATATTTAGAAGCTGTGGTCTAGTATCTTGTGTGATCTTTACCTATCCCTGTGCATTGGTCATTATGCTTGTGTGTGTCCCTGGGACATATGGCATGAGAGCAGCCTCTTACCCTACACATTGCACCCTATGTGCCTCCCCCTTGCAACTACCACCATTTGGTTGTGTACTGCTTGGAGTCATGGCCACCCACCCCATGCTGCTGGGCACTGTTGTTAGTCTACCCATGTAACTTGTGTTTTTTGTACACTCACCAGACTCAATGGCTCCTTCTATTCCATGTACTCCCACCGCTGGCAGTAGGACCATGACCTTCTCCTCCCAGGGCTGGTATACAGGAGGTCTGCGGGGACCACCGCCTCCAGTGTGGTGTGCATTGGCGTAATCCTGTGCCATCTTTTTCTTCACCATCCTCCGCAGATCGTACCACCTGGACTGGCAATCATCCCTGGTGCGTCTGATGGGTGCAACAGCATTGACCCGGTCTACAATCCTCTCCCACAGGCGTGTTCTTTCTGCCAGGCTGGTCTGTCTGACCAATGCGCCAAACAGCTGCGGCTCGACTCTGATGACTTCATCAGTAAGTATCTCCATCTCCGGGTTAGTGAATTTTGGATTCTTGGGTGTGGTCATGGTGTGAGGTGTATGTGATTGAGGGTGTGATGGTGTGTATGGATGAGGGTGTATGTTTGTGATTGTGAAGGAGGTGGTGTTGGTGTAGATGTGATAGGGTGTATGTGTGAAGGTATGTGGCTGCAATTGTTGGTGTGCTCTCTGTTTCCTCGCAAGAATGGGTATGTTGCAAAGGATGATGGGTTGTATGGGTGGTCCCTTTTATTGGTCAAATGGTGGGTGTGGCTTAATTTGAATTGTTGGGGTGGGTGTTATTTGGGGTGGGTGTTGGTGTTGTCCTCTGTTTGGCTGCTTGGCTGTGACCAGGACATTGATTGTCAAAGGTGTGTACACAGGAGACATGTTCAGTGTGGTAGTGCGACTCGTTAGCAAGGTCCTTGTGGTCGTTTTGGTGTTGGCGTTATGTGTGCTTGCGGTACTTGTGCGTGCATTTGAGTAGTACGGGCCGTTGGTGGGTGGGGGTGTTCGCGTAGGCTTGTTGGGGGGGTGTGCGTGTCGTACTTGTGCATGCGAGTGAGTAGTACGGACCGTTGGCGGGTGGGGGTGTTCGCGTAGGCTTGGCCGAGGGGTGTGCGTGTCGTACTTGTGCGTGCGAGTGAGCGGTACGGGCCGTTGGCGGGTGGGGGTGTTCGCGTAGGCTTGTTGGGGGGGGTGTGCGTGTCGTACTTGTGCGTGCAAGTGAGTAGTACGGACCGTTGGCGGGTGGGGGTGTTCGCGTAGGCTTGGCCGAGGGGTGTGCGTGTCGTACTTGTGCGTGCGAGTGAGCGGTACGGGCCGTTGGCGGGTGGGGGTGTTCGCGTAGGCTTGTTGGGGGGGTGTGCGTGTCGTACTTGTGCGTGCGAGTGAGTAGTACGGACCGTTGGCGGGTGGGGGTGTTCGCGTAGGCTTGGCCGAGGGGTGTGCGTGTCGTACTTGTGCGTGCGAGTGAGCGGTACGGGCCGTTGGCGGGTGGGGGTGTTCGCGTAGGCTTGTTGGGGGGGTGTGCGTGTCGTACTTGTGCGTGCGAGTGAGTAGTACGGATCGTTGGCGGGTGGGGGTGTTCACGTAGGCTTGGCCGAGGGGTGTGCGTGTCGTACTTGTGCGTGCGAGTGAGCGGTATGGGCCGTTGGCGGGTGGGGGTGTTCGCGTAGGCTTGTTGGGGGGGGTGTGCGTGTCGTACTTGTGCGTGCGAGTGAGTAGTACGGACCATTGGCAGGTGGGGGTGTTCGCGTAGGCTTGGCCGAGGGGTGTGCGTGTCGTACTTGTGCGTGCGAGTGAGCGGTACGGGCCGTTGGCGGTGGGGGTGTTCGCGTAGACTTGTTGGGGGGGTGTGCGTGTCGTACTTGTGCGTGCGAGTGAGTAGTACGGACCGTTGGCGGGTGGGGGTGTTCGCGTAGGCTTGGCCGAGGGGTGAGGCCTGTCTATGGATGCAGATGAGTTGAGATCTATTCAGGGTTGCAGATGAGGTGAGGATTGTCCAGGGGTGCAGAGGAGGTGAGGCCTGTGTTGAAGAGTGTACTGGAAGAGAGGTCTGTCCAGGGGTACAAAGGAGGTGAGGCCTGTGTCTAAGAGTGCAGTGGGGGATAGGCTTCATGAAGTCTAGTCCACTGCACTCTTAAACACAGGCCTCACCACCTATGCTCCCCAGGAAAGGCCTCTCTCCCACTACAGTCTTGAACACAGGTGTCACCTCCTCTGTACCTCTGGACAATCCTTAACTCATCTGCAACCCTAAATCGTTTTTTAAAGAGGCCTAAAGGTGACATCATTGTGAAAGGTTCAAAAATATTTATTTAATCATGCAGACACTATTTATTCCTTCTCAAAAATGAAAAATCATGTATTTGCCCCCAAATCGTTTTTTTAATAACATTTTAGAAACAGAGCACAGGTCCTATGTACAAGCATTCAATTTCACTACTGAAACCTCACTATTTCACAAAATACAAATCCTCTATCTTGCAAATGTTGATACCAAGCATTATCAAAAAACATGACACAAACCAACAAGAAAGAATCTCAATCTGCTTCCTAGTATGAGGTAACACAGGTGACATCATTGTGAAAGGTTCAAATTTATTTCTTTAATCATGCAGACACTATTTACCCCTTCTCAAAAATGTAAAAGGCATTAATTTTCCCCCAAATCGTTTTTCACATCACATTTAAGAAACACAGCACAGGTCCTATGTACAAGCATTCCATGTCACTACTGAAACTTCACAATTTCACAAAATACAAATCCTCTATCTTGCAAATGTTGATACCATGCATTATCAAAAAACATGACACAAACCAACAGCAAAGAAACTCAATCTGCTTCCTAATATGAGGTAACACAGGTGACATCATTGTGAGAGGTTCAAATATATTTTTTTAATCATGCAGACACTATTTATTCCTTCTCAAAAATGTAAAAGCCATTGATTTGCCCCAACATCGTTTTTCAAATAACATTTTAGAAACAGAGCGCAGGTCCTATCTACAAGCATTCAATTTCACTACTGAAACCTCACTATTTCACAAAACACAAATCCTCTATCTTGCAAATGTTGATACCAAGCATTATCAAAAAACATGACACAAACCAACAGCAAAGAAACTCAATGTGCTTCCTAATCTGAAGTACCACAGGGGACATCATTGTGAAAGGTTCAAATATATTTATTTAATCATGCAGACACTATTTATTCCTTCTCAAAAATCTAAAAGCCATTGATTTGCCCCAAAATCGTTTTTTAAATAATATTTTAGACACAGAGCGCAGGTCCTATGTACAAGCATTCAGTGTCTATGAGTGCAGTGGAGAGGACTGACCTCCTCTGACCCTTGGACAAGCCTTACCTCATCTGTGTCCTCTGGACAGGCCTCAATGTATTGGGTATAATTGATGGTAACTGGGTGCAGATGAGGTGACGCGTGTCCAGGGGTGTAGATAAGCTGAGGCCTGTCTATGGATGCAGATGAGTTGAGGTCTATTCAGGGTTGCAGATGAGGTGAGGATTGTCCCGGGGTGCAGAGGAGGTGAGGCCTGTGTTGAAGAGTGTATTGGAAGAGAGGTCTGTCTAGGGGTACAAAGGAGGCGAGGCCTGTGTCTAAGAGTGCAGTGGGGGATAGGCTTCATGAAGTCTAGTCCACTGCACTCTTAGACACAGGCCTCACCACCTATGCTCCCCAGGAAATGCCTCTCTCCCACTACAGTCTTGAACACAGGCCTCACCTCCTCTGTACCTCTGGACATGCCTCACCTCATCTGCACAATCTACTTCCTAATCTGAGGTAACACAGGATGCTTTGAACTCCTGAGGCGGAAAGCCGGGAGCCGATATTCTGTGCCTAATTTTTAATATTTGAGTGTCACATTGCTCTGTTGTTGTGTTTTTACCTGCACTTTGTTCTGTGGCTCTGCCATCCATCTCAGACACCCGCGCAGCGGAGTTTAGCGCTGCCGCGGGACGAAAATAGTCCTTTGCCGCCATTGCTGGCGAGCCCACTGGCCACGCCCCTTTCCCGAGGCCACGCCCCTTCCGGCCCTTTCCCTTATGAGATAAAATGTGTATCCACCGGAAGCGCAGCGGACGAGCGCAGCGCGCCAAAGGGAAGCCCGTCTGCGCCCGTCCGCGCCTGGCCGGGCCCAGGGCCCTCAGACTCTGGAGGAGTGACTACCTACACACCAGACCTATTACGGTCCCTACGTCCACCTGGTAAGCACACCTGTGAAATACTATCTAACTATAGGGAAAACAGTATCATATGTCGTGCTTGTAATTTCCATCTCGATACCCCGCAACTGTGTGGCCAGCGGCCCAGACCCAACGACCACAAGACAACCCGATCTTGGCTACTTGGCAGTCACAATTGCAGGTCACTCTGTAAACACAAAAGGGACCTTTTCGACCTTTTGTCCGACAACTCCCTCGATGCCCTCTTTCTTACCGAGACATGGCTACATGCTAGTTCTGGCCCAGACATCGCCGAAGCCCTACCGTCTAATTATGCCATCATCCGTCAAGACCGAATTTCCGGCATCGGAGGCGGGATAGCAGTCATTTTTAGAAAAACGCTGCAGTGCTTTTTGGAGCCTATTTCTCTTCCTGCAAGTGAGGCCGCTCTCTTCAAACTCCAACTTCACCCGACCTTCACTTTTACTGGCCTGCTGATCTACCGCCCGCCTGGCCCCACTCTTCCCTGGGCCACCCACCTAGTGGACTGGATCGCCTCGGTAAGGGTGAATCACAACCATCTTTCCATCCTAGGCGATTTAAACATCCATTTCGACGATCCTGCTAACAAACCAGGCACTAATTTAATTCATGACCTGGCCGCCATGAACCTCACTTTATAGAACTCAGGTCCCACTCATAAAAGGGGACACCTTTTGGACCCTATCTTCTCCAGCCTCCCCCAGTTACAGTGCCAGCAGGCTCTGCCCTTAGACTGGTCAGACCATTTTCTAATAAAATTCCATCTTGGAGACCATATAGTCGTCAGCCCTTCCAGTAGTACCATCAAGTCCCTGAAAAGAAACTGGAAAAATTTGGACATCAATCGCCTCATGTCCACTCTAAGCCAGACCAGCCCAGAGAAATCGTCAATCACCGGAGACATCGAAACGGCAGCCACTAACATCAATAAATGGCTCCTAGATGCCTTAGACGTCTGCTTGCCCCTAGCTCACAAAAAAAACACTTCCCACAAACCACCTGCTCCATGGTACAATGAGCACCTGAAGGCATCCAAATCTAAATGCAAACGACTAGAACGCCTATGGAGGAAGGACTATTCCCCGGCCGCCAGCTCACACTACAAAAGTGAGCTCAAGCTCTACCATAAAGCCTGCAACAAGGCAAGATCTAACTATGTCACTAAATCCATAACAGAAGCTACCAACAAATCTAAAATTCTTTTTAATCTTGTCAAAGAGCTTGCAGGCGCTAATACCTCTTCCAAACCTCCTCCCCTCAGCAGTCTTCAGTGTGAGGAACTGGCAAAATACTTCACTTCCAAGATTGAGAATATCTACCAAGACATAGCAATACAACAACATGCTCAATCTACAAGTACGCAAAACCTTGGATCCAATACAGATGTCATCTTTGTCCAACCTCACCTGTCCCACGCGCCACTTACTTCTTGGCCTGAGATAGATGTCCAAGGGCTACGGGACATCCTAGGGAAGGTCAAATCTGGATCTCCAGCTGACCCTTTCCCGATCTCTATACTTAGACTCTTGGACACTCCTCTCCTTGCCGTGCTATGCCAAATCTTAAACTTATCCCTTTCCTCGGCCACGGTCTCGTCATCTTGGAAACATGCCATGGTCTCCCCCCTTCTCAAAAAACCAGCGGCCGACCCCAAGATCTTGGCAAACTTTAGTCCTATATCCCTCCTGCCCGCACTCTCCAAAATCTTGGAAAAGCATGTCCATGAACATCTCACCAAGTTTACGGAGGCAAACAGTATTCTACACTCCTCCCAATCAGGTTTCCGATCTGGATTCTCAACGGAAACCACATTACTTGGAGTTGTGGAAAATCTTCGACAACTGGTCAATATGGGAAACTCTGTTGCGCTGATTCTTCTCGATCTCAGCGCGGCGTTTGACACCATCTCCCATAACACATTGCTCGCTTCCCTTTCCAATATGGGCATAAAAGGAAAGGCATTAGACTGGATTGCTTCCTTTCTGACGCTCAGGACTTTCCAAATCTCCTCCAGCAATGCAACATCCAAGGTCCATTTCTCACCGCACGGAGTTCCACAGGGATCAGTATTAAGCCCCCTGCTTTTTAACCTCTATGCTGCCCCGTTGGCCCAGATTGCTGAATCTGTCGGTCTCAACATGTACACATACGCTGACGACTCCCAAATCGTTTTCTCTCTATCAAATGATAACCACGATTTCCCCTCACGCCTTCAGACTGGCCTTAGGTACATTTCAACCTGGATGAACAAAAACATGCTCAAACTTAATGGCAGCAAAACCGAGGTTCTGATAGTAGGCCCCGATCATAACCTCTGGAACTCCAGACACTGGCCATCTGAAATGGGCCCCCTGCCAACTCCATCGTACCAGGTCCGCAATTTGGGCTTCATCATTGACAGAGGCCTAACCATGGAGCCCCAGGTGAACGCTCTCACAGCCACCTGTTTCACAATCCTAAGATGGCTCAGAAAAATCATATGGATGCTCCCTGATGACACTCAAAAGACAGTGATCAATGCATTAATTACCTCCCGCCTGGACTACGGGAATGTCCTTTATCTGGGGGCATCTCAGGCAGTCATGAGGCGCCTCCAACTGGTACAGAATGCGGCAGCTAGGCTGCTCTGTAAATGTAACAGGAGAGATCACATGTCCAGCCACTTAAAGGCACTCCATTGGCTAAAAATCGACAACAGGGTCAAATTTAAGACTCTCAGCCTCATGCACAGGATAAAGTGGGGAAATGCTCCCAAATATCTTCAGACCCTCGTGCACACCTACATGCCTGCCCGATGCCTGAGATCTGCCACTCAAGGCCTCTTTACTGTCCCTAAAATACATCGGGCAAGGATGGGAGGCAGATCTTTCTCCCTCCTAGGCCCGAAGCTCTGGAATTCCCTTCCCCAACCGCTTCGTCTGGAAAATAGGTACTCTCACTTCCGCAAAGCCATCAAGACCTGGCTCTTCAACCAGTGACCACTTCTGGTCTTCCTTTTGCAACCCTTTCCTGTCTCTCCGGTTCAAAGCTCTGCTTAGCGCCGGGAAGCCCTTTCTGGGTATCTGTCGCACTCAATAAGCCCGATAAATAAATAAATCATTGTGAAAGATTCAAATATATTTATTTAATCATGCAGACACTATTTATTCCTTCTCAAATATGTAAAAGACATTGATTCGCCCCAAAATCGTGTTTCAAATAACATTTTTGAAACAGAGCACAGGTCCTATCTACAAGCATTCAATTTCACTACTGAAACCTCACTATTTCACAAAATACAAATCCTCTATCTTGCAAATGTTCATACCAAGCATTATCAAAAAACATGACACAAACCACCAGCAAAGAAGGTCAATGTGCTTCCTAGTATGAGTTAACACAGGTGACATCATTGTGAAAGGTTCAAATTTATTTCTTTAATCATGCAGACACTATTTATTCCTTCTCAAAAATGTAAAAGCCATTTATTTTCCCCAAAATCGTTTTTCACATCACATTTAAGAAACACAGCACAGGTCCTATGTACAAGCATTCCATGTCACTACTGAAACTTCACAATTTCACAAAATACAAATCCTCTATCTTGCAAATGTTGATACCAAGCATTATCAAAAAACATGACACAAACCAACAGCAAAGAAACTCAATGTGCTTCCTAATCTGAGGTAACACAGGTGACATCATTGTCAAAGGTTCAAATATATATTTTTTAATCATGCAGACACTATGTAGTCCTTCTCAAAAATGTAAAAGCCATTGATTTGCCCCAAAATCGTTTTTCAAATAACATTTTAGAAACAGAGCACAAGTCCTATGTACAAGCATTCAATTTCACTAGTGAAACCTCACTATTTCACAAAATACAAATCCTCTATCTTGCAAATGTTGATACCAAGCATTATCAAAAAACATGACACAAACCAACAGCAAAGAAACTCAATGTGCTTCCTAATCTGAGGTAACACAGGTGACATCATTGTGAAAGGTTCAAATATATTTATTTAATCATGCAGACACTAATTATTCCTTAATAAGAAACAACAATGTGAGAGGGTCTACAGGGGAAGAGAAATTAAAGACCTACAAAGTATCCTATCCCCCAATCTAACTATTAACAAAAACACAAGGGATACTAGAGGTCTATAGTAGGCTCAATATTGTGTGCCTGTTCCAAAGTGGTGCATGTATGAACAGGTGTCTGAAAAAAGAAACAGAGTGTGAGAACAAGACAGAAATACTCCCATCAGCCCACCACTTGGCGGAAACTCGTCATCTGGGATTTTTGTACAAGAACTGGTATCTGCTAGGTCTCTCACCTGATGATATTGTGAGGAGCCTAGAATCAGATCCTCCAGTGACGGAAAAAATTTACTTCTAACATGGCTGTATGGGAGAAGTTGCAATGAAAGAAGATGTGATGGAAAAAAAAGAGTGAGTTAAAATTACCTAGTGTGGTGCCAAAGCGACGTACTTTATTAGAGGGGTAATCACAGAGGTAATATTAAAAACAACAGTATGTGGATAGTAATAAACAAATATTACTATCAAGCAGATGGATCTAGTCGACATGTTTCAGCCTTTAAAGGCTTTCCTCAGGACCTATGATGTAAAGTACTACTGCAACAAATACTGAGCAAGTTACCTATCACTTGTCAGAAAAACCACAAACTATGTGGATGCCTACTGTATACCACGTAGTAGGTCAGTAGATTCTCACCCAAATAATTTTATGGGGGAAGGCCTCACCTCGCCTGGCACTCGCTCAGGTCAATGGAGGCCCCGCTTTGTCTGTCGGTACCTCAGGCTTACACTGAGCCAAGGGGAAGGTCACTCTGTTTCTTTTTTCAGACACCTGTTTATACATGCACCACTTTGGAACTGGCACACAATATTGAGCCTACTATAGACCTCTAGTATCCCTTGTGTTTTTGTTACTATTTATTCCTTCTCAAAAATCTAAAAGCCATTGATTTGCCCCAAAATCGTTTTTTAAATAACATTTTAGAAACAGAGCGCAGGTCCTATGTACAAGCATTCAATTTTACTACTGAAACCTCACTATTTCACAGAATACAAATCCTCTATCTTGCAAATGTTGATACCAAGCATTATCAAAAAACATGACACAAACCAACAGCAAAGAAGCTCAATGTGCTTCCTACTCTGAGTTAACACAGGTAACATCATTGTGAAAGGGTCAAATGTATTTCTTTAAGCATGCAGACACTATTTATTCCTTCTCAAAAATGTAAAAGCAATTCATTTTCCCCAAAATCGTTTTTCACTTCACATTTAAGAAACACAGCACAGGTCCTATGTACAAGCATTCCATGTACTGAAGCTTCACAATTTTACAAAATACAATTCCTCTATGCAGTAAAAACTTTTTACCAAGCATTATCAAAAAACATGACACAAAGCAACATTAAAAAACCACAATTTGCTTCCAAATCTTCTCCATAGAGTATACAAGTCTCTATCTATATTAAATGAATCATTACTCACCTTTACAAATGCTTTGGGAGATTGAGAACAGTGTCAGACACACACGAATATTTCTTTAGCAGAGCAAAAGGTATGTACTCCAGGCCCTGCAACCATGAATGGCACAGAAAACCTCTAATTCTACTCACATATCCCTCATGTTAACCAATTAAAACTCTTCCCTCTCTATTTTCACACCAACACCCTTCCCCCCTCAGCCCTTTCTACCTGTTACCATAGCAACTCCCTCCTCACTGAGCTCTAAGGTTTAAAAGTTTATTCTACAATGTTGCAAATGAACTTAGCAAGGATGTTTGACCTCTCAATACACCAGCTTATCCGGTGCAATGTTTCTTTAAATGACATTCAAATTACTTCTTTCACAAAACAGAACCATGCACCCTAACTTTCAGTTTTCAACTATCTGGATCCACCAATCATTGCTTCTGATTCAAGAGCACTGAAACTCCACAGTTTTTTTTTGCAAACTCCTACTGTTCCAACTGCCATTTCATTCCCACACTTCATCTGACTGCACCAGAACCTCCTCTTACCATGTATTCGGTCTGAATTATTGGACATAGCTACATCCACTAGGCTCAAAGGTATGCAGCTACCAGAAATTTTCACAACCTTGATTTACCAAATGTGGACATCAAGTGGATTGGCCAGAGAGGATTGAGATGTCATCAATTGATACCATTGGTGAAAACCTTTTTGCATCTGCCACGCCCTCACCTCATAATTCTGCACTGTGGTGGAAATGACTTAGGCACTTTGACTGGGGTAGGTCTGGAAATGCTTTTAAAGGACACCTTTGAGCAACTGATGGCACTTTTTCCTCAAACTGCCTTGGTATTTTCCAATATATGCCAAAGACAGAAATGGAAGTGGTCCAACCAATTTTGTCCACAATTTGAGAAAGCACGGAAACATGTGAATAAATCTGTTTCTGCTTACATGAGAGACTATGGAATGGGTTCAATATACAACAATAACTTGCGTTACAACATGCAAGATATCTACAGAGGAGATGGTGTGCACTTCTCAGATGAGGGGAATAGAATATTCCTCCTGAATTTAAGACTTTGCATTGGTACCTACTTGTAGGTACCTAAATCAGCCACAGAACCCAAAAGCTCTTTTCAGGGCTACCCTACCTCCGATCACTCTAATGATTATTTAACTCTAACTTTTTTCACTGTTTTTCACCAAAGTACGCTCCCGGTACGCTCCCCGGTACGCGTACCGGGCGCTCACCCCGCGAAAAATTTAAAACAAATTTGTTTTTTTTCGCCTATGTGGGACTCCTAAGCCCCCCTCAGAAAACATAGGGGGTCAGGGGGTGTCTACCGTGTCCCCTTTTACCCATTCCCAACGTTGTTTGTCCTCCATCTTGTGTCTCAAATCTACCGAAACACAAGATGGAGGACTCCCGTTGCGCTGCCGGTACGCGTACCGGGGCGCGCACCGGTAAGCGCTCCCAAAAAATGTTAAAAGTTAATTTACATAAAAACCACTGGAGACACTTTCACCAAATATAGAATAGGCCCTACTACATACCAGTCCCTACCATTTTCCCAAATTTGGTGGAATTCCATTGAGCCATTTGAGCTGTCGCACTGTCTAAATATCCTGAGGTAAATTACATGACAAAAACACATATGAAGTGTTAGAATTTACAACCAATTAAAATGTTACTTTCATTTTCTACTTTTTTTCCTGAGATTTGATTGGTTATGTACATGAATATAAATGAAAAATGAGAGGGAAACACAGCCATTTTGACTACAACTACCTGAGGTACATCTTTAAAGAATTTTCTCCATTTATCTTCATCACCTTTCAATAAGGTAAGTTGTTAATTTGTAAGGGGCACTTTAAGTTAATTTGTAAAAACTGTTTTCTGATAGTTATTTACTGTCCCTCTGTTATAGTTATAGATTGAGATAGGCTTCTCTGTTATAGTTATAAATTGAGTGAGGCTTGTCTGGTATAATTATGAAATTACTTAGTGTTCTTCACATACACTTTTTTGATATTTCTACTTCCTGCCTGATACCATACACTGCCCACAGATAACTTCACTGTTAAAAACTCAGAAGTACCTGTCTAAACCTAAACCCAACACTGCCCTAACTCTACTGATATATTTATTTTTAATCCATTTTACAGCAAGAAAATGGAAGGATAACCAAATATTTCTTTCGAAATTGTTCTGGAGAACAATCCTGAGGAAGACTTTGACTTTATGGATCAGTCTCTGGACGAAGAGTTAGTTAATTGTGTTGAAGAAATGGAATCATGGACTCAAAATGAGGACATTCCTGACGATATAATGTTGGAAGTTCTTTTAAATCTTGAAAAATCACAGCAATACATTTTTATTTAATAATTAAAAACTGTTCTAGACATTATTCTTTTTTATATGTAATTCATGAAATAGTACCAAAATGAATATAATATAAAGTGAGACTTATAGTATACTGTGCAACTTTTTTGTGTTACATAGTAATTTTGCTCATAGTTACTTCCTTTCTCCCACTATATTATCTCCAATGTGTATTTGACATCTCTTTTTCATCTCCTGCTTCCATGTTGTTTCTGCTTTCCTGACAGACTATGGTATGGATTCCATATACCACAATAACTTCTGTAACAACATGCAAATTATCTACAGAGGAGACGGTGTACATTGAATTTAAGACTCTGTATTGGTACCTACATGCTGGTACTTAAATCACCAACACAACACAACAACTCTATGCAAAGCTACCCTACCTCTAAGCACTTTAAATTATTATTTTACTGTTTCACTGGGTTTTCCCCTTGGTACGCTCCCCGGTGCGCGTACCGGGCGCTCCCCCCGCGAAAATCGTTTTTTTTTTTTTTTGCCCCGCGGGGCCCTTTTATGGCCCCCACATGAAACCTAGGGAGTCAGGGGGGGTCTACCCTGCCCCCTTATGTTCATTTCCCCCTTTGTTTTTGCCACCTCTTGTGTCTCGATCCTACCGAGACACAAGATGGGGGCCGCTCCGGACTGTTTGGAATGTTGACAGACACCCGAGAGCCAATCAGCTTTCCGCGCGCGAACTCGCGTTATGCGTGGGTGCGCTCCCCGGTGCGCGTACTGTGACGCGCTTATAGATATATATATTTTTTTTAACCTAAATTACTCAAAATCCTCTGGAGCACATATCTTGAGACATAGTAAAGGCACATCGGGCTACAAGTCCCTACAATTTTGCCAAGTTTCGTGGGAATCCATTCAGCCGTTCGGGCTAAAAGTGAGTCCAATCGCCCTATGGAAATTAACATGGGGAAAACACGTTTTGGGACCCCCTTTTATCTCGGCCCCCGCTTGACGAATCCCCCCCAACCTTTCAGGGAAGGAGCGGGCCATCTAATTTGAGAAATTCGTGAAAATTTGTCCACCGGCGCCAAAGTTATTCCCAATAGAATGTTGCGGATTTCCTATGGAAACTAGGTCCTAACTATAACTACCTACTGGCGACCGCCAGTAGTTAATATATATGTATATATATATGTATATATATGTATATATATATATATATATATATTCACTGAAAAAAACATAGGTTTCACACATGTTATAGTTAGCGTGACATTTCAGTCATATAAAACCAATGATATTCCCCCGTTATAGTTAGTTCAGATAACTATAACTCGCGTGCCCGCAATGCACTACTGATAACGTCACATACTACATCACTCATGACATGGTCAGTGACATCACTCATGACATCACTGATGATATCTCAAATGACATCACTGATGACATCACTGCAGACACTATGGGGGCTCCCAGAAGTCAAAGGGAATTACAGGTGTGGAAGTTGTGTGGCATGTGCCCTCACTTCCAACACAAAGACGTTAGAGCATGGGAATGTGAATCACACTCTAGAGTTTTTCGCTAACTGTAATACTAGGAACGTAGTATACTGCATTACATGCCCTTGTGGATTGCCATATATAGGCCAAACGAAAGTGCCCATTGGACAACACCGGAGCAGGATTAGGAACGCTGTTCCGAATGCCCCATTAGTCCAGCACTACCAAGAGAAATTGGAGAGGAGACATGTCCCAAATACTCCAAAGACTTGAATGTCGCTGGATTGAGCGCTCCAATTCAATTACAGAAGGATTTAACTCCGCAGAGGAGTGGTGAGGCTTTATAACTTCATTAGAATTGTGAAACTCACGGTGTACGCCCATTCCGTAACCCTCAGCCCCTTGCAACCCCCCGGTTGCTAGAGACACCACACTTCCTAGCACCCTGTCCATCGCCGGCAAACATGAGGCCTGGTAGTCCAGTTCCGGATGGTCTTGTTATGCCAGAATGCACTGGAAGCCTAGCCACCACCTGAATATGACAGGTGTGAAACAGCAAGATCGCAGTCATAGAAAGAGAGTTAGCGATACATCGTGGTACACAGTTTGCAACCATACAGACCAATCGGGTTCCCCATTTAGCAAACCAATTTCTGACTGTAATAATTGTCACATGCATGATTGTCATTTTATGCCAGGATGCACTACCAGCCCAGCCACCACCTGAATATGACAGGTGTAAAACAGCACCAATGCAGTCATATAAAGAGTAGAGGTACATCGTGGTACACCCTTTGCGACCATACAGACCAATGGGGTTCCCCATTTAGCAACTTAATATTGACTGTAATAATTGTCACATGTATGATTGTAATTTTCTATTTAAATTGTCACATATATTATTTACTCTGTTTATTACAACATAGATATAAAGATGGTCAGCAGTCGAAGTTGATGTTAAATTATAGTTTATTTAATTCATAAACTATGGACCCACTGGAGCAGCAGGGCAAACATCCCAACTCTCCAGAAACCAACCGCCTTCTCCCCACAGCTCACAAAACACCAACATTCTAAATTACATCATGTAATTCCACAAATGACATAAGCAAGTTCTACAAATGATAAGGCATAACATACAGTAATAGACATAGAGAAAAGATACAACCTACTACCACATGTCTCTTTTTACAAAAACAACAAAATAAAATAAATCAAACATCCAAGATATAATTGTCAAATTTCTTTGGAATTCTAGAAATCCTTTTGTGAGACAAAGGACTAACCTGAGGAGAAAATTCAATAGACTCCTGTAGGTTGGAAGCAGGAACAAAAGAAGCTTCAGAACCACTTTCACCAACAATAGGACACTCAGAAGAAACAACATTTTCAGTACCAACATCGTGTGCAGTGCCATCAGTGAACACATCAGTTGCATGAAACTTTTTTTCTTGAACAAGATCATTCCAAGTGCAACCACCATCCTCATCTTCAGCAAAGAAACGTTCTTGCCCAGGTTTAAGAAGAATAACTGAACCCTTGCTCCACCAACCCTTCTCAGCAAGCAGAACAGCAGAATCAGCTACTCTTTCAACCTGAAAAGGATTGGAAAACTTGGAAGAACCTTTGCTAGATAAAGTGGGTTTCAACACACGTACCCAATCGCCAACCTTGATGAACTTATCTTTGGACTTGCAAGAGGCATCATGATAACGTTTGCCAGCAATGCGAGACTCTTGAATGTTTTGTTTGACTTCATCAATAATAGCTTTCATGTTGACCTCAAGCCCAACACCTTTAACAAAGTTAGGTCTTAAGACAGATTTTGCCTGTCTGCTCTCATCAGTAGATAGGGTGAAAAACCAGTGGAAGAATTCGGAGTAATATGGTAACTCCACAATTTCTCCTTCAAGAATTGTAAAACGTCCAACTTGCTCTCTAAGGCAGCTTGAATGCCCTCCTTAATAAATCTATTGGCCCTTTCGACATGGCCATTGGCCCTGGGACAATACAAAGGAGTGGTTTCAGACTTGACTCCAAACTTTTCCAAAAATCCTTTCAATTTCCTGGACACAAATTGCACCCCATTATCGGATAAAATGAGATTAGGAGCACCTTCCAAACTGAAAACAAAATCCAAAAAATCAACAACAGCATCCGTATTGGGATGTTCCACAAAGGTATAATAGATCCATTTAGAAAAATTATCAATTAGCACAATAGAAAATCTCTTCTCCCTACCAAGACACTCAAAAGGACCAGAAAAATCAATAGAAACTTTATCCCATGGACCAACAGCTCCTTCTCTGAGAGACAAAGGTTGAGTCGAAACCTTCCAGTGCTTATCAGCCCTGACACAAACAGGACAATTATCAATCACTCTCTCAATACCTGCATCCATTCCAGGCCACCAATAGTGGTCGTTCAGAATTTTTTTTGTACCAGAGATGCCAGGATGACCAGCGTGAGCAAGTTTAATGAGTTTATCCCTTAAGCCATTAGGAGGAATAAACAAATTATGACGCAATAAAATATTCCCTTCAATGCTAAGCTCATCAGCAATCTGAGCAAAACTCCTTAAACAATCTTCCACATTCCTAATAGGAGGCCAACCAACACTAACAAAATTTTTGACTTTCTCAAGTAACAAATCCCTGGTCATAGCCTCAATCCAGTCTTCCTCAGAAATGCCGAACTCAAAAGAACTCACAGCATCGATCAAGGCCACAACACATTCATGTTCATCCAAAATATCATTATTATCTTCCTCAAAGGGAGGAAGTCTGGACAAACAATCAGCAGTGAAATTTTTCCCACCGGGGATATGCTGTGTTTCAAAATTATACTCTTGTAGTCTGGCAATCAACCTGACGAGCCTAGATGACGCCTTGCCACTCCTGACACCATCCATCATGAATACAAGCGGTTTGTGGTCAGTGACAAGAACAAAAGACCTGCCCCACAAGAAACTTTTAAATTTTTCCACGGCCCAAACGCAAGCTAAGGCCTCCTTCTCAATAGTACTGTAGTGCTTTTCAGCACCCCGAATTGCCCTAGAAATGAAAGATATAACTCTTTCCCTACCATCAACAATTTGGGAAAAAACAGCACCGAGGCCAATGGTACTAGCATCCACAGTGACAAAGGATTTAACCTCAGGATCGAAGGTCTTAAGACCAGGTGCTTTGGCAATAAGCTTCTTTATATTGACAAAAGCTTCATCATGGATCTTGCTCCAAATAAACTGAACACCCTTTCTAAGAAGCTGTCTGAGAGGTTCTACTACTAACGCATACCCTTTCACAAACCTTGAATAGTACTCTCCCAAACCTAAGAAAGAGCGCAAAGAATCTTTGTCCTTGGGTGTACTAATATTATCCAAAGTGTTGACTAAATCTTCTTTGGGAAAAATGCCATCAGCCGTGATTTTGTGACGCAAATAATTTAACTCTTCAACAAAAAATTTGCACTTTTCCTTGCTGACAGTCATGCCCTTAGTACCAAGAATGTTAAGAACCTTATTGAGAATAACATTGTGTTGTTCAGAAGTTTTAGCGAAAATTAGTATATCATCCTGGAATGACTGAACATCAGTGATACCTTGAAATAAACTCTCAATAAGCTTCTGAAAAACACTGGCCGCCGATGCGAGACCAAATGGCATCCTTTTAAATCTATACAACCCAAAGGGAGTAGTAAAAGTGGTAAGATCTTTAGAGGAATTATCCAGGAGTACCTGATGGTATGCAGATTTGAGGTCTATAATAGAAAAATATCTGGCACCATTGACGGCAGACAACATATCTTGAATGCGGGGTAAAGGATGCGTGTCAACGACAATGTTCTTATTAAGGGACCTCAAATCTACACACAGCCTTAAATCTTGATTCTTTTTGAGTGTCAAAACAATAGCCGACACCCACTCAGAACTATCAGTTGGTTCAATGATACCTTCTGAGCATAAAGTATCAAGATGGACCTTCAATTTCTCCCGCATACCAAGTGGAACCATGCGCACTTTATGTTGAATGGGAACTGCATTCTTCTTTAACTTAATTTTATGCATATAACCTTTGACTTGACCCACAACATTTTTAAAAACATTTGAATGTTTCTTAAGAATCATTTCTAAGCTATATTTGTCCATGTAAACATTGTTAACATCAAATTCTCTAAGTTGCAGAGGACGTTCAGAACCAGGACACACAATTACCCCAAGCCTACCTAAATCAAACCACCCAACTATATTCTTTCCATCAATGGCAACATAAATTTTAGTAAAAATTTTCCTAGACTCAAATTCTAACGAATCTTCGAAGTAGCCTAACATGGTTATATCAAAGTTACCAAAAGCTTTTGGGTTAATGTCAGATTTATGGAGAATGACGTTCTTCCAATTTTCCTTGAAAAACACATCAGACAGAATAGAGATCGGTGAACCAGAATCAGCCATGGCTTGAAAAGAAATATCACCAACCAATACAGTGCCTAATGGTGCTTTAAAAGGTAGATTGATGTTGTTCACAGAATAATCAAAAACATTGTCATAGATGGTTAACAACATGTTCTGCAAATCTTCTTCAATAACATCTAGATTATTAACACTTGAATTTGAAGAACTAGAATTTTTCCTAGGAGCATGGCAAACAGAAGAAAAATGGCCAACTTTACCACAATTAACACATTTTCTCTTAATGGCAGGACAGTTGACATTATTAGCTAAATGTGTTTTGGAACCACATCTATAACAAGATGACTTGTTAATCGGAACTTGTTTAAAACTAGACCTTCCTCTGTTAGAAGATTGCACTGCACAGACAGATGAAGCAGAAGGTGAGTTGAATGATTTAGAACTTTCAGCAGAAATGATTCTTGAAGATAAAATGGATCTCTCAATCCCTTTGGCTAAATCAACAGCTTCACTTAATGTGGGATTGCGACAAGCTAAGAGTCTTTCCTGAACTTTCTTAGACTCACATTCAAAAATAAGTTGATCCCTAATGCAGTAATCAACAGTTGCTCCATAGTTACAATTAGCGGCTAGCACTCTCAAGGCAGCAACATATTCCTCGATGGTCTCATCAGGAAACTGTTTCCTCTTATGGAATGCATGCCTCTCAATAAGAACATTAGGCTCATCTTGAAATTGTTTCTCAAGTCTGGCAACAGCTTCCTTATAGCAGTTCCATCCATCACCACCCCCACTAGGTGGTGGAATTGGAATTAAGTTTTTGAAAATTTCAATAGCAGCAGAACCCAAAAAACTGAATAAGATGGCCTTTAATCTTTCCGCTGAAAATTTGGATCCATCAATAGCCACAATATAATTCTCAAAACTTTCAAACCACTTTTTCCATTCCAACTTAGGCTTACCTGGAACTTGTAGAAAAATTGTGGGTTGATTGCAAATCTGCGCACTAGCCATAACCAGATTCTGAATGAATAAGAGCAAAGAAGAAGGATGAAGTCAAAATAACAACAAGTCTTCCTAGAAAAAGCAACAGAAGAAATAACTTTTTTTCTTTTTTTTTTTTTTACACACAGATCAAAAATGTGCACACTACTAAACACCTGAATAAAATGAGTAAATAGTTGAGTTCCCAGGTGTGAAAGAAGAAATGTGCACTTTATCAGAAGAGAAGCTGTGTATGAACTTTCAATGAATAAAGATTCCGGCAATAAGTGTGCGCACCACTGTAAATGCGCTTACCACAGAACACTTCACATGAAGAATGCCTTGAAACAATAATAAGTGTGCCCACCACTGAAAATGCGCTCCAAACAGAATGCTTCCAAAGACGTGAAATTGAATTAAAGTGTGCGCACCACTGAAAATGCGCTAGCAATAGAAAGCGTGCACATCAAAATGCCTTCGCGTTTAAGAAAAAGCCTTCACGCCAGAGGAAACTGCCTTTGCGCTTGTGAAAATGCCTTCGCTAAAGTAGTGTACATACCAGGCATTTACTGATAGATGAGAATGATTTCTCCGCTTGTTAGAGAAATCTCACCGTCTTGCGAAAGGCTACGAGTGACAGCTGGTGAGCGTAAACAAAGTACGCACACAAGTAAAATCAAAATGGCTGTCCTGGCGTAGTTGCGTGGTGATGTCACTGGAACGCAGGGAATGGACAACCAAACTCACACAAAATGGCTGACACTGCCTTGCTACGCTCTGAGGTCACTGGAACGCAGCGCTGCAGCCCGCAACAGGATTCAGACAAGCACCTTCACGCGCTCAGACAAGCACCTTCACGCGCTGGAACTTTGAAGCGCAGTTAAAGCCAACGGATTCCTCGAGACTAAAGAGTCGCTTGAATAAGGTAAACTTTGAATAACAGTACCTTGCAAATCCGAAGAACAGTGAAACGAAGGCTGTAAAACGAAGACTGTAAAATCGAATTTAAAATAAAAGAAGAGTCTTGGGCTTGATTTTCGGTAAATGGTGGCAATGAAGACTCCGAAAATTTCAATTCACCGCGTAATCCAGTGGGTCTTGTAGGTTTCCCTCGTCGCCAATATAAAGATGGTCAGCAGTCGAAGTTGATGTTAAATTATAGTTTATTTAATTAATAAACTATGGACCCACCGGAGCAGCAGGGCAAACATCCCAACTCTCCAGAAACCAACCGCCTTCTCCCCACAGCTCACAAAACACCAACATTCTAAATTACATCATGTAATTCCACAAATGACATAAGCAAGTTCTACAAATGATAAGGCATAACATACAGTAATAGACATAGAGAAAAGATACGACCTACTACCACAATAGAGCATTTAATTTCACTAACTAAATGTTGAATACTATGGTTACAACAGCGGTATTTCAGCAATACATTGTACAAACTATATATTTTGACAGCACCCTGCTGCCTTCATGTGATGATGTTCCTACCTGTATCATGGTTGCCTCCTGTATCTTACGTTAATTGACAGATTATAGTAATCCACAATCTGTGCTCACTGGTATCACACCGAGGGTTGACCACATAATGTTTGCTAAATCGTATATATCCACATTGTAAAAATTACATGTGCCGTTTCTGTTACACATTAATGACTCCACTCATCACAGGCCCATCCGCGACATTCACAGCGCCATAGCACTCGTATTGTTGCAGTCTCTTGACTGTTTCCATACTCGCGATTCCTCGCTCTGGGTTCGCCTCCTTATCCCCCCATGAGCGCTAGCCTAGTCTCTATATAACGTTCCACACTGCACGTCCGTACTTTTTGAAACTTTGCTAAGGTATGTTGCTCATTCTTGGCCATCGGCATCTCTCTTCAGCCCCTGTTAGTATTATTATTAATATAGTCACACTAACTAGGTTCCCTAATTACAGAGCCAGCATTGTCTGAGCCTCACGACATTGATTTCAAAGCACCACTTTGCCCTCATCGCCAGCCACATCAATACCAGGAGCTCCCTTGTGTGGTTACTGGTGAGTACTTCATTGGGTTACAACTCTTTCAATTCATTGACAAACAGTCTGGTTTCTTACACGTGGCAGCTTAATTTTTGCAGTGTCGTGCCTCTCCTCTGATACATCAATCTTTATTCCTAACGGATCTGCAGACCGATAATTCATCCCGGTTGCCTGCTCAATGCACACCCTCAGCAGGGGTAAGTTCTGCCACTGTATCTTCTACGCTGATAAATGATAAATGGTTTTATTTATTTAAAATTGACAAAACAAGATAGTGACTGATCGATTCCTTTCCCATGATATTCCACACAGTTCCCGGACGGGATCCCTGTAAGTCCTTTAATTCACCTCTACCTCACAGTGCCACACTCGCACGTTCCTCAAGCCAGGCAACCCCTTAACAGGTAGTCCTCTCCTGACTGACATTGACGTATAAGTCTATGACATTTCACTCCCAATGGCCCACATGCTAACACACTCTTATCGAATCTTATAGGTGCCCCTTACTGAACAGTCCTGAATAGACCTGATGCCCTGTTCAGGTCGAAACACCGTCGACAAAGATAAAGAGACAGACCTTGCCCAACAGTTGTCTAAATACTGCAACTGTTGCACTTTAATTGTTAACACTTACAACTAGGTAGTCTTCTTCTAACTGAAATATATACTTGAAACCTTATGTTATCTACACGTTATTATGTTTCACTTTAGCAGCTTAGGTTCTTTTTTGATAAAATTCACTTGGGACACACCATCACTTTTTGGATTGCATATGTGTTTATAATGCTACAGACATTTTGTGTAAACTGTTGATATATACATTTTCATAAATGACTATAACATTTGCATTGTGTATATACAGCTTCCTTCTTTTGACATCCACATCAATCACCCTCATTGCCATTGTGCGTTACCTTTATCAGAAGTAGTTCCTATTTTCCCACAGGAGCCATTGCTTTTCTTAAACTCTTCGCCCAGGCTCCAAGTGAGTAGGGTTTGCTTGTTTCCTTTCCCAGTAATTGGAAGGTATGTCACATTTTAAATCCCTGCACCAGAAGGAGGCTTTCCTGCGCAGGTGACGGGGGTTCTGGCGCAGGAATGCCTCCTAAAAGTAACTAAGTGAAATCTAAAAGATTTGATTCAGTCACTTTTCGGCTTTTACTGCGTCAAAACCCTGCATCTGTTTAAAGCAGGTGTAAGGATTGACGCAGCATTATGAGCATGGGGCCCAAAGGGATCACTGACATAATATAGAATGACAAAATATAGACTTACCAAAATATAGTCACCAAAATATAGAATGCCAAAATATCGAATTCCTATCTACAAACAGGTAAGTACAAAAATATTGAATCCAAAATATAGTCTGTAAAAAATATAGTCAGTCAAAATATCGATTTTTTTTAAATGTCTTAAAAGTAATTTAAAATTAATGAAATAATAAATATAATTAACTAAAACATACTTAAAAATACTCAAATAACCTTAAAATTAAGATATAATTAATTTAAGTTATTAATAAAAAATGTACAATATTTTACCGTAGGATAGCAGGAGGGTAACATTTTATATTACTACTCCAGTGAGTGCAACAGGGAAAGCGTTGGATAGCGTAGGGGTAAAAAATACTATTCCCACTCCAGTGAGTGCAACAGTGGGGAAAGCGTTGGATAGCGTAGGGGTAAAAAATACTATTCCTACTCCAGAGAGTGCAACAGTAGGGAAAGCGTTGGATAGCGTAGTGGTAAAAATTACTATTCCCACTCCAGAGAGTGCAACAGTAGGGAAAGCGTTGGATAGCGTAGGGGTAAAAAATACTATTCCCACTCCAGTGAGTGCAACAGTAGGGAAAGCGTTGGATAGCGTAAGGGTAAAAATTACTATTCCCACTCCAGAGAGTGCAACAGTAGGGAAAGCGTTGGATAGCGGGAGGGTAAAAAATACTATTCACACTCCAGTGAGTGCAACAGTAGGGAAAGCGTTGGATAGCGTAGGCGTAAAAAATACTATTCCCACTCCAGAGAGTGCAACAGTAGGGAAAGCGTTGGATAGCGTAGGGGTAAAAATTACTATTCCCACTCCAGAGAGTGCAACAGTAGGGAAAGCGTCGGATAGCGTAGGGGTAAAAAATACTATTCCCACTCCAGTGATTGCAACAGTAGGGAAAGCGTTGGCTAGCATAAGGGTAAAAATTACTATTCCCACTCCAGAGAGTGCAACAGTAGGGAAAGCGTTGGATAGCGGGAGGGTAAAAATTACTATTCCAACTCCAGAGCGTGCAACAGTAGGGAAAACGTTGGATAGCGTAGGGGTAAAAATTACTATTCCCACTCCAGAGAGTGCAACAGTAGGGAAAGCGTTGGATATTGGAAGGGTAAAAATTACTATTTCCACTCCAGAGAGTACAACAGTAGGGAAAGCATTGGATAGCGTAGGGGTAAAAATTACTATTCCCACTTCAGAGAGTGCAACAGTAGGGAAAGCGTTGGATAGCGTAGGGGTAAAAAATACTATTCCCACTCCAGAGAGTGCAACAGTAGGGAAAGCGTTGGATAGCGGGAGTGTGAAAATTACTATTCCCACTCCAGATAGTGCAACAGTAGGGAAAGCGTTGGATAGCGTAGGGGTAAAAAATACTATTCCCACTCCAGAAAGTGCGACAGTAGGGAAAGCGTTGGATAGCGGGAGGGTGAAAATTACTATTCCCACTCCAGAGAGTACAACAGTGATTTATTAAAAATAAATTAAATATCAATACCAATAAAACATTAATTGAAATTAATAACCAATGTAATATTATGTAATAATTAATTAGAAATACAACTACATATTAGTTATTAAAAATTAATAACCTATTCATAATTATTTAACAACTAATTAATTTTCAATAACAAAAACTAATTAATAATAAAAATTAATACCAATTAAAAATTAACAGTAAATTAATTATCAATACACAAAAAGTATTTTTAATATGTAATTAATTACAATTACATTACTTCCCACCCTATTCCCCTATAAACCCACATCCCACTACAGAAAATACATTAATACAATTATCATAATTATCAAATATTTAATTAATACAACATAATTACAATTAATAAAAATTAATTGCCAATTAAAAGAAATTAATTACCAATTAAAAATTAATTAACAATAAATTTAAAATCAATATCAATAAATGAAAAAAATTATTTACTTAATTACAATTAAATTACTTCCCACCCTATTCCCCTATAAACCCACAACCCACTACAGAAAATACATTTAGAAAATTAACATAATTAACAATTAATCAATTAATACAAATTAATTGGCAATTAATAAAAATTAATTACCAATTAAAAATTAATAACAATAAATTCAAAATGAATACCAATAAATAAATAAAAATATTTAATTAATTACAATTAAATTACTTCCCACCCTATTCCCCTATAAACCCACAACCCGCTACAGAACTAAAAAGCAAAATTTAATTAAAAATTAATAATAATTGCTAAAAATGTATATTTAATTTAATATAATTAAATTACTTCCCACCCTATTCCCCTATAAACCCACAACCCGCTACAGAATTAAATTACGCAAAAATTAAATAACATAAAATTCATTACTCAAAATACATTAAACATACATTACAAATATTAAAATACACTTTTCACACATATACTAACATAAAAAACACTTTAAAAAATTGATATTATTAAAAAATCGATATATTTAATGCCTATATTGTATACTTCGATATTTTGACTTCTATATTTTGAAAATCGATATTACTTACCTTAAATTCGATATTTTTAACCACTATATTGTGTCCATTCGATATTTTGTCCATTCTATATTTTTACTTCGATATTATGTCCATTCTATATTTTGGAATCGATATTATGACTGTTTACCGGCCCAAAGACCATTCCTGGAGCTGCATTGCGCTTCCAATTGAAATCAAGCAATGCACCGTCTTCACAGCACAGATACATTACATATCTGTGCCACTTTTGCTTCATAGTGCACCACATTGTAAATATGATGCATCCATGGTGGTGATGTCACAGTGTAAAATAACTGTCATATCTCTGTGGATATACTACTTATTGTCAACTACTAATTACTGTTTTAATGTAGTGAATGCCTTAGTACATAGTAGTCAATGAGTCACTAGAAAACTATACCAAAAGTAACAGAGTGTTTGGTGGAAGTGAAAAAGTAGAAACTGCAAAATTCAACATAAATAAGGCAAATATGCAGGTACATAGAACAGTGTATGCACAGTCTGTAGGAGTTTGAAACACTCTATGCCCTAAGGCCCACTTAGTACCATGAATACTTGACTACTGACATAGGTCTTATTTATTAGATTTTGCCATAGAAAAGTGCAGCAGGCCTTCCTACTACGCTTCCCTATGGCAAAAGAAAAAGGCATCAATGCGCCATATCTGTAAGATACAGCGCATTCCTATCCTTTTCCCTTGCGCCAGTGCACAATGGTCTGTCTGCACCAACAGTACTGTGTAGCCTACAAATAGTGGGTGTGTCGCAACCACTTAGCACATAATGGCTGCTAATTTAGAGGCATTCCTTGACACTCTGCTCTATGATCTTTGAAACACCTGTGAAGTGCAGCTCACAGCTCTCATCTCCAGGCTAGAAGAAGGGAAATGCCGCCTGTCTATCAACTACAAAAAAAGCACACTAAAGGCTTTCAGTGTTAATCGGGGCTCTACAATTCCTTTTGAGGAAATTCTTTCGGTGTCTCGAACTTGCTGAACAAAGGCTTAACCTTGGCCTCAGCTGCCTGCGCACAGCGAAGCCTATTGCAGAGAAGCTGGATATACAGTATGCATGCCAAGTTAAAAATGTGTGTGCATGCGTTCATAGTTTATCTTCACTTTTGGTGCACGTCAGAGCTATTCTGCATAGAACCATTAGAGAGACGTTTCATGGATGTTCTCTGAAAATTCAAGGCACGTTCTCTCTGCTTGCTCTTTCATTTATTGATGGTAGAATATTCATGATGTGTTGTAAACTAAAACTGTGCACAATTTAGTAAGAGTAAGCCCTATTGAAGTAGTGCTCTGTGGATGGATCAAGGCTTGGTTTTTCTCGTGTTAGTGGTCTCTACACGGCAGACATCTGCTCTTGCAAAGGGCTCTAGTAAACCCCCTTCAGGGTAAACACCAGTATAGAACTCAACTTCAGTTGGGTGTAAGGGAGGGTTTCTTGCTGGAAGAAAATTGCACAACGTGCGGCTTCCCCCTCTGCGGTCTTGTAGCAACAGAGAGAGAGGGAAACAGAGAGAGTGAGTGACACAGATGAAGAAAGACTAAAAGAAAGTTAGAGCGCAAGCAAGAGGAAGGAAACAGAGAGAAATACAAAGGGAGACAGAAAAAGAGAGAGAGGGAGGTAGAGAAAGAGAGAGACAGAGAGAGGGAGGGTGAAAGAGACAAAGACAGAGACAGACAGATAGAGACAGATACAGGGGCAGGGAGATAGAGGCAGAGACAGACAGAGACACAGAGACAGAGAGGGAGACAGAGGGAGGAAGACAGGGACAGATAGAGAATAAGATAGAGGGTGAGAGACAGAAGGAGGGAAACAGATAGAGGGAGGGAGACAGAGAAAGAAGAAAACTATGGGAGAGAAACAGAAAGGGAGAATGAGGGAGACAGAGGGAGGGAGACAGAGGAATATAGAACTGGAAATAAAAGCTCTAAAACACAACTTTGCTAGTGCATAGAAGAGTGCATACATAATCCATAGAAGTTTTAAGCAGTACATGTCCTAAGGTCCACTTTGCACCATGAGTACTTAGATACTACCAGAATGATTACAATTCTACAAGAAGAGTCTCTCAAACTATTTTTAATTTTAAATCATAAATTTATTCCTGAAACATTTCATAATTTAATAGAGCTTCTAACATCATTTAGTCTGAAATTTCATTTTCTGGATGATCAATTTCAAAAGTCATATCATGAAACTCGATGTCGTCTAATGCTTGAACAAAATCCTCATTCAATGTTTCGTCTAAGAAATCGCAGGTGATATCTCCAGCAGCGATATCTTCATCTTCTATCTCGCTCCACATTAAAGGTATATGTAGCTCCTCAATCAGAATGTTACTAATTTCAAAACTAATTTCCATATTGTTCTGTTCTTCTTCCATAGTGAATTTTATAATGTTGTTGTTCCTTGAAGAAAAACATAAACACTTCATGTTATCATTTTTCCTAATACATAATACAAAACAAGGTTTATCACCTATTTTGCCATTTAAAAAATATTATGCAAAAACCATTCTCAACTACTTTATATGATTAAAATTGCTTATATGAATTTTTAGTTTTAAATTTTCCTTACATCTTCAAACCAGTCAATTTTTATCACTATAGAAAAATAACTAGGGCTATTATAATAAAATGCAGTACTAAAAAAAGTACAACATATCTATTCACCTTACCAGTTTCAAAGTAGTTGATGTGTTGTAGTTAAATGCAAAGAATACAGGTACACTCAGTATATATATTTTTTAATTTCTTAAAAGATACAAAGCGTCTTTACAAACTGATGTACACCAAGGACGTTCTCTTACTTCAGCTCTTTAGAAGTACATCCGATCGATCATTTTTAACAGTTAGTTATACTTACCTTCAAAATAATAAATGTAAAAAAAATACTATAAATTTAGCATCTGTAGAAGACACCAAAATATACAGTTACAATTTATCTTTTACAACACAAAATCATATGTAAAGCATTTCAGATGCCTTTTTTGCTGTTTTCAGAATATATTGAAATACACTAGAAACAGTGAGTTCAATAGTACTCATCACATAACAGCGGGCAAAAAAAGACATCAAGAAGATTATCTAAAAAAAAAACAACAATCTCAATAACAATCTCAAATGTTTTTTTCTAAGACCAATTTCTTACGTAACTATGAGATATGACAAACAATCTTGAAAAAACAAAACACCATCATTAATTTTCTTTCATTATAAATAATATTACTTACAAATATATGCAGTCAAAATTCACAACAAAAAGTCGTTAAGAGTTTCACGTACTTTTCCCCATGGCGAAATAGTATGTGTGAATTTCTTAGTTTAAAAGTTGTTCAATAGAAACTCTGAGCGTTTGCCTCCCAGCCTTCAGATCCAAAACCACTCACATCATTTGCACCGTCTTCCACTACCCATTCTTCAGTCCAACGCTATTCAACATCTCCATGGCCACCTTTACACAAATGGGCCACCAACTCAACTACAATATTATCTCCTACATCGACAACACCCAGCTCATCCTCTTCCTCACCAAAGAGTCACATACCACAAAAAACAAACTTCCACAACACAGAGACCTGTAAGTGAGTTGGCGCTATAGAAAACTAAGTTAACAATAACAATAACAGTTAAGGACGTCACCAAGTGGATAAGGAGTAGCTCTTTAAACATGAATTCACACAACATGAAGATACTCATCCTCAAACTCACACCCTTAACTTTAGATAACTCCTGCTGGTCAACTACACTGTGAACAGTACCAACACCTACTAACCATGTACACAACCTATGATTCACATTGAACTCCTCCATCTACAAGTGTAAACAAGTATACAGCATTTCCTTATACTGCTATAACACCCTCCATATTCTCCACAATATTTACAAGCACATCTTAAAGAAAACAAGAAGAAACAGACTACACTGTGGCAACACACTCTGCACAAGAATTCCAGCCAAACACATATAACGACTACAACCAATCCAAAGCACCTCCACCTGATTGATCTTCAATGTCCCCTGCAACAGCCACATCACCAATGACATGATACACCTATTCTGCCTCAACAACAGGATTACCTTCAAGCTCCCCACCCTCAGTTACAAAATACTCCACAACACCAGACGAATCTACCTTAACAACAGTAATCCTGAAAGGCCAAATTTTGATCTTAAAATTTTGGCTTTAAAAATATTAGGTAAGAATTTGGTAACTCGTTAGGCAAACGTTGCTTAAAAACTAATTTATCCAACCTTTCAGACATTTTAAATAAACAGTGTAATGTCCAGATGTTGTAGAAGGTCCATCATGAAAAATAATTACTACAGCTACAAAAGTTCTTCCTGATATTGAAACTTGACCAGCTACAACATTTTTAATTAAAGTTTCAATTTTTCTTCCATCAGCTCTACAACGTTGCAGCATTAAAATAACATACTGTCCATATCTTTGTATAAATAATGTTGATGACATTTCTGATTTACAATGGCTACACTCCATGTTTTGACTAGCTCCTCTAACTAGATTGTTAAAAGACACTGATTCACAGTCTGGTAAAGTGAAATATATGAATCTTTCAATGTCTATGTTATTGGTACATGTAAACAAACAATTTTGACAGTCATTTTGCCATTTGTAAGAAAGGCCAAAAATATGTTCAATATCTATACCTTCATCTTCTAGTAGACTAAGCATAAACATTAAAAATTCCTGACAATCTTGCTGAATATTCTGTGTAAATTGAGTAGAACCGGAACATATGTCCAAAACAGTTCGAATATCGGAAACACTTTGTATTTTACTTTTATCACTATTACATTTATCATAAACAGAATACAACAATGAACAGAATCTTTCGTCTCGATTTTCAACAATTTGCTGTTGCAAACTTCCAGGAAATAAAACAACATTAACTACTACATTAGCATAGCAGTTGACAGCACAACTATTTTCAAAACGATAACCAACATTCTCTTCAACACTGTGCTTTTTCTTTTTGCTTGCAAGCGCAACTTCATCTTGGTTTTTTTCTTTCTCTACAGTTTCACTACAGATATTCTCAAATCTTCTTTTTCTACCTACCACACACTTTTCAAATACTGGATATTGACCTAAGCATATTCTCTTCTTAACCTATTATACTCTTTCACACAATTTGCATCTGCACTAACCTTTGCCTCATTAAAAGTACAATCCAGCTAAAGTTCTGACTCGGGACAAAGCAACATATGCCATACCCTCTTTAAACACGATACTTCCAATATTCACTAAAGCACTATCTACACTTAAACCTTGAGATTTATGAATGGTCACCGCATATGCTAAACAAATAGGAAACTGTTTTCTGTGTACATACAAATCTTTTACAAGTAAGAACCGAGATGAACAACGACTAAATTTTTGTATTTTAGGAATTTCATCAAATTTGATCTTCAAAAATTCAATCCCATCTCTATTTACATAATTAACAAAATCAACAATTTTACCCATTGCTCCATTTACTAAACCTTTTTCCACATTCAAATTATGGGGTAAAATTACCTACGGTTTACACATGCATACAAATTCTTTTCTAAACCAGCAGTTTTACTTATCGACTTCTCCAAAGAATCCAATTTCCTTTTCAACTTTTTAGTCAAAATAAATGTGATTTCTTCATGCTCTATTTTATCAAAAGCTTCCAATTTTATAAGTTCTTCATTTTCCAACTTTAACATTTCTTCATTGAATACAGAACATTCACATAGTGTTGGCATTAAGCAGATTACAGACTTGTTTTTTGCAATTTTCATATATATTTTCTCTGGAACAATATTTTCATTTGGAAACAAATTGGAAAGTAATCGTCTCAGTAAAGCTTGTTTGCCATGTTCTGTCACTTTTCCAATTCTTACATCTTGAAGAATTTTTCCATAATCTGCATCATTTGCCTGACGCATATTTGTAATAAGTTCCTTATACTCAAAATATGACCAATTATTAACATTTCCAATACTCCCCAAAGACTTTCTGGTATCTTCATGTGCTAGTGTTTTAAACACTGGTTGTCCTTTTACAGGAGTAAGTTGTAGAAGATCTCCAAAAACTATGACTTGTTTTCCTCCAAATAATACGTCATAGTCTGTTTTAAGAATTTGCTGCATTCTTAAATGCACAAAGGCAAGCATTAAGTTTGATACCATGCTTACCTCATCAATAATGAGAACTTTCATTTTCTTCAAGACTCTTGCAACTTCAAAACAAGCTTCTCCAGATAGCTTGTAGTATTCTAATTAGTTTTCATGCTCTACTGGTAGCATTAATAAACGATGTAATGTAACTCCTTTAATATTGTGTGCCGCCAACCCAGTTGGAGCAGTGATAACAAAACACAAATACGAATCAGTTGTTGTTTTGTGTAAATAAGTTGAAATTACTTTAATTAAAAAACTTTTTCCTGTTCCCGCTTGTCCACTCACATACAATCGGATAGGTTGAAATAATGAGCAAGAGCACTCTTTCTTTTCATGAAGTAATCCATAGTTAATCTGTTCTCTCACTTGGTTCTCCTAATGGATCCTGACTTAACGGAGCAGAAGTTTGACAGTCTTGAGAACTGTCTCTAGCAATCTCAGCTTCTTGTTCAATTTCATCGTTTAACATTTTCGCATAATTAGCAAAAACAGGACATTCTATACTATCATTAGTTGCATTGAAAGAATCTTCATAGCTGTCAAAATCTCCAAGTAATTCTAATTCTGAACGCCATGGCTTGAAAAGTTGCAAAAGAGCTAAATAATAAAATTCCCTTTTGTCAGATGTTTCGCAACTCAGTGTACGGTGATTAATCAAATGCCCTTTTCTTTGTTTCAACAGACATCCTTCAGAACCAATCACGGCATATATACCATTATTGATGTTTTCTGTAATATTCCGTTTAAAAATATAGTTTTGCAGCACTTTATAGAGACAAATGTTCTCCAGATGATGACTTCTGTTTGGACAATATGTATCCAACATATTTGTTTTCACAATGTCTGTACTTTCTGGCTCCTTTTCAGCTAAATATTCAATTTCTTCTACAGATTTAAGTACTCGGTTTCGTGTTGCAGCAAGACCTAGACTTACCCAAATGATTCTTTTAGATTTGGAGTATAGACTTGCAGATGATAAACAATCCGAGCATTCATACGCACTAATTTCTCGATGAGATAACATCTTCAAACTGTAAGTATATAATTTCTTACTTAGACTCTTCTCGTGGGAAATCTCTTCCCACATTTCCTTAAATTCCGTCTTTTCTGATTTAGTTATGTACAATGTTACATATCGAGCAACAGCAATGGAATTGTCTGCAACATATTGAATATCCATGTTAGCATTCCACATAGACAAAATGACTGGGTTGTAGTCATTTAAGTATTTTGACTCTTCATTTCTTCTTAAGTTGTAGGTATTTTTAGGAGACTTACTTGTGATAGTATGTCGCAAAGATGACATAAAACAGTTCACTCTTCCTTTCGATATTACTGGACGTGGAAATCCAAAACGGCATTTGGTGTAGAATTTGTCTTTAGATTTGTATTTTCGATGACAGTATTTCCCACAACGATGGCTTTGGAACCGTAAGACTTGTTGTATTAAGTCCTTATCCTGAGTGATTTTGGGTATATCACATGTAGCATATTCTTCAATAAAAGACAACACAGTATCATCTGACTCTATTCCAAATTTGGGAGCATCTTTGATCCATTGTAGCATGTGTATGTGAGGAGCACCTCTTGCTTGATACTCCTTTCTCCAAAAGAAGTCCACAACCTCTCCAAGAGGAGGATTTTTTTTATTGGTGATAAAAGACATCACAGCTTCAAATCTATGATTGAAATACCTGCATACATTAACTGGATCCAAAGAGAACAATTCTCCAGGTGTCTTGTATTCAATATTTATTATATTTTGATTTGCCTCTCAAAGAAATTGAAGTAAATCATCCCAAGCATATTCAGCACAGCCATGTAGGAGTTCCTAAGTTCCTTAACATACATTTAAGTTCTCCATGACGACGGTACCAGTACTCATTAGTACCACGCTGACATGCCATGAGATTAATTAGCTGAGATTCCAAAACGTAATTTTTCTGGTGTACTTCATCCATCAATTCCTTTGCCGAAACATTTTGCAGATGTACACCTGTTTTCAATATATGATTTATTGCATAAGAAAGTCCAGAAGAATCACTCTCAAACAAAAGATGAAACAAATACGGAATACATAGTCGAAATTTTGGATCTTCTGCATACAATCTTAATGCCCGGTGTTCAGATGCAGGAATCTGCACAGGTCGGTCATCATATCGTCCTCCTTTTCCTGTAGGAAACAAATGAGGGAAACAACGAGCTTCCAAGCTTTTTTCCCATACACTAATGGGACTTCCCTTTGCTTGTTTCATTTGGAATAACTCTATAGTATTCCCCATCACTTCTTTGGAATGCAGTGGATGAACACTGTAATGTTAATTTATTTCTTCAGTTCTGGACACATCCACTTTTTCAATTTGTCCAGATGGCAAGTCACTATCTTCTTCTACAGTTATGTCTTCTTCACTCATAAACACATCTTTATAATATTGATTATTTTTTATCAGATACAACGTTGACTTTTTCACTTTCCTAACATCCACTAATTCCTGCCAGATTTTCTTACTCTTAGTAGGAACGCTATTAACAAAATAACTAAAGGTTCATCTTCTACATTTTCTACACCAACTGTTTCAATATCTTTCTTTAAATCTAATGGCAAATACACAACTCTTCCCTTTAATCTTCTCTGTAAATCTGAAGGAGGCAATTTCCCTGTCTTAGGCTCCATACGAACAAGAGCCTGAAAAGGATGCACACATTGAATAAGAATAGACTCATAAGTATTTAAATCCACGAATTCAGAAGGAATTTTTACCAACTCAAAATTATTATGCACAGCTCTAGCAGGCATTTTATTCTCGTCTAATTTGTTATTAACTATATTTACAAATACGCTGATCACAACCCAAATCAAAAGTATTCTCTACCAACAAATAAGTTACAAATTCTAACCACTCCGTATTATTTTCCTTTTCACATTTTAAATACAAATCAACAGTCCTTGTCTGATTTTTATAATGAGTACGTCGACAACAAATGCAAGAATAATTTGGTGTTTCACCTGAAATAAGCTTAAACTTTGTAATTTCTTGCTCAAATTTTTCTGTACTGCAATGTTGTACATTCTCTTCTACATTTCCTTCTACTAACGTATCAATTTCTGCACTATCTTCTTCTGCAGCAAAGTAACTAACCTGAATTTCATCACAAACGTTCTTTACATCTGACACAGATCCATGCAAAAGAGCACTGTTCAACTTCTCTAACATAGGAGCTGGACTTTTTGCATATTACAACGTTCTGACTAATTTCCTCATTTCAGTATGATGCACTGCCAATATCCTGAAATGGTGAAAACACTTCTACATACTTTTTTAGAAAGACAAGCCAAAGAATGTCCCTGCAAACCAGTATTTTCTCTCACTCTTCAAGGGTCTAATCCTTGCAACATCTTAATCTTTTGTGTAACACTTTTCTTAGTATAATTACGTAAGAAATTGCGTAAAAAATCAATAGATTCCTGCTGTACTCTACAAATACTACTGCAATTCCAAGTGTACACTGGGGCTTTAGGCCTTCTCCCTAATACTTCATCAGCTAACACCTCTCCTACATTTCTAGAAACAATTTTCTCTTTCTCAATAGGACAACCATTTTTTACCTCATAAGCACTACCTGTAGTGTCAACTGCATGCAACGACTCATTACTCTGAAAATAACTTTCTTCATTAAAAAAAGGCTCAGAACTTCAACTATGTTTCCATTCACCCAAAAAAACTTCAGAAAAATTACTTCTATTAATTACTCTTCTCCCTTAGTTTTGCTCTACATTAAATGGATTGGCTTATCTAGAGATCAAATTCTATTGATTACTAAAACAAAACGTTTTTTCGTTAATTCAAAAACTTTCTCAACTACATTTTCAATGCATTTTCTCTTCTTATAAAATGTTTTTTTTCTTACAATTCTTTATTAACTTTGTCAAATTAAACAAAATTCTATTATAAAACATCTTCTTCCTTATTTCCTGAAAATGGTTTTTCCTCCTTTTACTATATGCATTTTTTTCACAAGTTTTTCCATGGTTCTTATCTTTTCTCTTAGTTGCAGAAACAGTCACAGTATTTTTTAGTTTGCGCACACTAATGTTACTGGTTGACAATCTTCGCAGAAAAGTCTTAGTTTTCTTACCAGGACTTTTTTCTTTTTGTTTACACATTGTTGTTCAGGTAAAAGTTGAAGATGAGTTCTCTTTAAATGAACTGCTTTCTTTTGTCCTTTCTTCTTTTCTATTCTAGAAGACATGATGATTTTTTTTCAGTGATGATCAAAAGAATCTATTATAAAAAATATATATCACTTTAGAAAAATAAATATATCAAATACACTTTTATATTACTTATAAGAAGAGAGGAGATAATATGACAACAAACATAAGAATAGGAAAATAGAAGGACTTACAACAAGAGAAAGAGGACTATGAGACAATAGGAAATATAAATACAAATATACTGTAGTATAAGGGGATAAATAGAGTATAAAAAGACTGGAAAATATGAAAAGATAAAGAGCAGTATGAAAAGAAAGGTGGCAGTATGAGGAGAGAAGGGAGATTATAAGAAGAAAAACACAGAGTATGAGGAAACAGGGGTGCAGTATAAAAAGAGTTTAGACAAGGGAGTATAAAAAGAAGTGGGACTAATAGGAGATAGACAAGACAAAGAGGACAGAGAGACACTAAGGGGCCCATTAAGATGGCGGGCGGATTGCCCCCGCCAGGCTGGCGGTACCCACCACCAGCCTTGCAGAGGCAATCCACCGGCCAACCCAACCAGAATGACACCCCGCTATCTTAGCATGACTGGGGGGTCCACAGCGCTCGAAAAGATCGTCCACCGCTTTTCCGCCCCGGTTGCCTTGCAACCAGGGCAGAAAGGGTTTAACATGGTGGTGGTGTCTAATACACACTGCCAACCATATCATAATGGGCCTCTACAGATGCCTTTCCGTAGCAACAATGCTGCCACGGAAAAGCAAGCGGTCTTTACTGTGAAGGCCCCCTGCAGGTCCCTGGAGTGAAGGTGTAATTGAGGATGCACAAAGGAGGTACCTGTGGTATCCGCCAGCATTTGCATACTCAAAACAGCAGGCACCGTGCGGTTCCTGCCGCATTGTTTATGCAAATGCATACATGCATTTTTAGTATTGTGCCGGGCGATCCTGAGAGCACCGCCCGCCACAATTATTAAAAATGCAGGATACACCCACCACGGTGGCGGGCGCATCCTACTACTCTCCACCGGACCCCCGCACTTATGGCGGACAGTCCCAACTACCATGAGGATGGCAGGCGCACTAAGTCCGCCCACAATCCTAATGACCCTCTAAAAGCGGCACTATAAGAAAATACAAGTGAAAATAAAGAAAGAAGGAAAATATCACAAGAGAGGAGACAGCATAATGCAGAGAGAGGTAGACTATGAGGAAAGACTGCGGAGAATATGGAAAATGGTACGAGTATAATTCCTTAATTTACACAGATGCTCAGTGTAATTCTAAAAAATTATTTAAAACCATACATTTTACTAAAACACATTTACCATACTAATACATTTAAGTGACTGAAAACATTCTATATATATAACCACTACATTTCAGTAGACAATCCTGACTCATTTTGCAAATACATTTCCAATTTGCAACATTACTTTATTTGCCAACATTACATCCAAAAATGAAACACAATACAACAAGAGAGAGTCCCAAGGGACTTATAAATCTGCCCAAGAATGTATGCAGCAGTCTGGTATACTGACTAGAGAATTATTAAGAGAGACATATAACAAGAGAGAGAGGAATAAGAGGTCAGAGGATACACTATAAAAAGAAGGGGGACTATTAGGAGACAGAAGAAGACAATAAGGACAGAGGAAGACTTAAAGGACAGGACGGAGTATGAGAAGAAGTGGCACTGTGAAGAAAGACAAATTAAAATAAGAAAATAAAGGAAAATATCAGAACAGAGGGAACACTATAAGCAGAGAGAGATAGACTGTGAGAGCGACAGCGGAGATTATAGAAAAAGGTGCAAGTGTAAATCTTTAATTTTCACAGATGCTCGATGTGATTCTATACAAAAATGTTTAAACCATACGTTTCACCAAAACACATTTACCACACTAAAACATTTTAGTGACTAAACACAATCCCTGTATATAACCACTACATTTCAGTAGACAATCCTGACACATTTTGCAAATACATTTCCAATTTGCACCATTATGTTTTTTGCCAACATTACATCCAAAAATGAAACACAAAAGAACAAGAAAGAGGACCAAGGGGCTTGTAAATCTGCCCAAGAATGTATGCAGCAGTCTATGTATACTGACTGGAGAATTATTAAGAGAGATATATAACAAGAGAGAGAGGAATACGTGGTCAGAGGATACACTATAAAAAGAAGGGGGACTATTAGGAGACAGAAGGAGACAATAAGGACAGAGGAGGACTAAAAGGACAGGAGGGAGTATGAGAAGAAGTGGCACTGTGAGGAAAGACAAATTACAATAAGGAAATAAAGGAAAATATCAGAACAGAGGGAACACTATAAGCAAAGAGAGATAGACTGTGAGAGAGACAGCTGAGATTATGGAAAAAGGTGCAAGTGTAAATCTTTAATTTTCACAGACGCTCAGTGTGATTCTAGACAAAAAAATGTAAACCATACATTTCACCAAAACACCTTTACCACACTAAAACATTTTAGTGACTAAACACAATCCCTGAATATGACCACTACATTTCAGTAGACAATCCTGACTCATTTTGCAAATACATTTCCAATTTGCACCATTACTTTTTTTGCCAACATTACATCCGAAAATGAAACACAATAAAACAAAAAAGAGGCCCGAGGGGCTTGTAAATCTGCCCAAGAGTTTACGCAAGAGTCTATGTATACTGACTACAAAATTGTTGATTTAGAACACAAGCCTAATTCTACAGAAGCAACACTATTAAATATTCTGCACCTAAAAAAGTGACTGCACACATTCTACATTTTTTAGTACTGCACTTTATTGCACAAAAATGACTAACTAAACACATTAACTTACCAAATAGTTGTATCACAATAGTTATCCAAATGCAGAGAAAGTCAGAATATTGTTCTACAAACTTTACAGAAATAAACACATTACTCTTACTAAAAATAAAATGAAACACATATTGTCCCTTACAAGTAATCAACTCACAACTCAACAAACTGATTGGAAGATTAAGAAGAATGCCACTCAAACAGCAGATAGCCTTACACAGAATCTCTTTGCTTCAGTGCGTGCAGCAGAACCAAACAATTTACACGTAATAATAAATCAATTTCCTTCACACAATAATTAAAAAACAAAGACACATTTCCATTGGTTCAACATTTCAAACCTTTCCAACTGACAGAACTTTCCACCCTACCCCCAGTAGATTATGCAAAAGTTAACTGTCAACAGATGTCAAAAGTTCAGCACTCTATAAAATACTGCTGCTCAACAAGTTTAGACAATGCATAAGTACTTACATATAAGTACCAATAAATAGAAAAGGTATAATTACAAGCAACCAACACATAAACACATAAACTTGATAGATATTTGTAAAATATATTTTTTTTATTGAATTTTTCTCGCTGCGGTACGCTCACGGGATAACTTACAGAATTTGCACCGTACGTCGTACGTGCGAGCATTGTACGTGCACGGTAAATCTATCGTAAAAAACAAATATCGTCTATTAATAATTTTTTTAAATCCCCGGGGCTAGAATACAATGTTATGGACCGTGGGGGGAGCCCCAATGCCCCCACGGTCCCAGACGACTCCCCACGTACTTCGGGGAGCTAACATGCTGCTCTCTCTGATGAAAAACAGTTTGCTATGCCATACCAAACAGCAGTGTCCCGGGGGTAAGCACCCCGGGACACTGCAGGAGCCGGCCCTGGGGAGGTGGCGGTTCCCAGGGCCACCACAAGGCTCCAGGAGGGGGGCAGCGCGGCCCCCTTCCCAACATTGGAAAGCCCCTTGGGGTGGTGGTCCCCGGGGCTGGGGGGTCCGTCATGGACCCCCCTATATTCAATATTACATTCCTGGGAGGTGGCGGTCCCTGGGGCGAGTGGGGGGGCAAAGAGCCCCCCCCCCCACACAGGATGATTTTTTTTTTTAAACGAAGCCCTGGGGAGTGGCGGTCATAACCCAAGGCAGTCAGGAAGTCCTATAGCAAACAGCAAACATTTCCTATCAATCTACACATTCAATCCACACACATACACAAATAAATAACAAATCACATTTATTCTCACATTTATTCCCACATTAAATCAAAATGAAACACACTTTCTATTGCTTGAACTTTTGAACCCTTTCCAACTGACAAATCTTTCAACTGTCCCCCAACCACATTCTGCCAGTTACCATAGAAACACTTCAGGGAACACCTAACTGACAACACAGGTGAAAAGTTCATCATACATTGTTGCAAATCAAAAACAGCAAGTGTGCTTGACTTGTCAATATACCAGCTTATCTTAAGTAATGTTCTTTTCTATCACTTTTTCTTAACCAATAAATAACAGGCTTTTGAAAAACTGAAAATTGCACCCTACTTTTGTAGCTAGTAACATTTCAAACAACCAATCACTTCTTTGCGTTTCTTCAAAACTCCACTTATCCACCATTTTAGAAAAACAATCTTCAAACTGCCCTTTCATTTACAGAGACCATCTGAGTGCATCAAGACCGCTCTTCAAGTTGCTTACAGTGTGGATTGTGGGACACAGCTATATTTTCTGGAGTAAAAGGTACGCACAACAGAGAGAAATTCACAAAGACCTTGGTTTACCAAATGTAGACATAAAATGGATTGAACAGAGAGGGTTAAAGTGTCAACACTTGATGCCATTAGTGAAATCCTTAATGAATCTCCAACACTCTAACCTCATAATTCTGAACTGTGGTGGCAATGACCTAGGCACTTTGACTGGGGTAGGTCTGGAAATGTTTATGAAGGACACCTTTACAGAACTGATGTCACTTTTCCTCCAAACTACCTTTGTCTATTCTAATATATGTCAAAGGCAAAAATGGAACTGGTCCAATCAATTTTGTCCACAGATTGAGTACGCTAGGAAACATGTGAATAAATCTGTTTCTGCGTTTCTCCGAGACTATAGGATGGTGTCCATTTACCATACATTCTGCGCTTCAATATGCATGGAATCTATAGGAGAGATGGTGTACATTTTACAGATGAGGGGAACAGAGTCTTCCTCCTGAACTTTAGACTCTGCATCAGTACTTACTTGTAGGTACTAAAATCTCCCAATAAACACAAGGGCTCGTTTTAGAGCCACCCAACATATAAACACATACACTTCAAAAATATCAAAAAATATTTTTATTTTTCTTTCTCTTTTTTGTCTTTTCACAGAGCGCCCAATGGTCCTGACGAGAATCCTTTGACTAGTTGGATTCGAAACGCGTAGACCCTGTGGGGTCAACTTTTGTTACTCTGGTGCCTAAAGCACTAGGCACTTGTAGGTTCACATACACCTATCAATTGCGATTTATTAGTGTGACAACAAGAAAATCTAAAAAATGAAATGCTAATGGTGTATATATTGTACTTGTGATTCTCTAACCCTGCATTTGAATTGTACAGTTGACCCTTGTTCTTTTTCTTTTCCATTTAATGTTCCCTTTCCTCCCTTCCATTCCTTGTGTATCTTTTGAATGTTAGAATGAAAGTGGTATGAATGTGACATGCTTGTGTAGTGTTGACATGGTGTAAAAAAAAATTTTGATATTGTTTTTTGGTGTCCCAATTTTATATGTGTGTTTATAAAACCTGTAAAAGCACAAGAAAATTTAAACTAGTGCTACCCTTGAATAATTTTTTAAATAAAACAGCTATTCCATAGCCATCCCAAGTATTGAACTGGTGTCTGTACTTTGGTGCATTTAACTGTTCTACAAAAGACATATCAGTATTGGCAATTCTCTCTTTGTTGTTGCTTCCATTAGGCTCAGCCTTACTGATTAGAGCCAGCCCTATATTGTTATTAGTCGGTTCTACCAAGGCACAAGATGGCTGCCAACACTTCCTGGTTTGGAGTGTTGACAGCCAATTAGCATTCAGCTTGTGCTCGGGAAGGTACAGAGTACAGTAAGTTTAAGGTAAGCTCCTATAGATATATTTATGATTTTACTTATAATTTTCTCAGGAACTACTGAACAGATTTACACCATTTAACAAAAAGCGTGATCTGCGACCCGAACTCTACCTTTTACCAAATTTGGTGCAATTCCATTCAGCCGTTCGGGCTGTATCCCGGGCTAAAGGTCCTATGGAAAATTGCATGGGGAACACACGTTTTGGGACCCCCTTTTTTCTCAGCCCCTGCTTCACGAATCACCCCCAAACTTTCAGGAAAGAAGCAGAGCGGAGTATGCCATTTTCTTGGAGAAATTCGCAAAGATTCGTCCACTGGCGCCAAAGTTATTCTAAATAGAATGTTGCGGATTTCCTATGGAAACTAGGTCCTAACTATAACTACCTACTGGCGACCGCCAGTAGGTAATATATATATATATATATAAAACATATTTAAACTTTACAGAAACACACAGTCACTGGATGCTGTCATCAGTGATGTCATCAGTGATGTCATTTGAGATGTCATCAGTGATGTAACTGACCATGTCATTAGCGATGTAATATTTGACATCATCAGCATTGCATTGCGAAGGCATGAGTTATAGTTAGCTCAACTAACTATAACGGCTGAATTTCCATGGTTTTGTATGAGTAAATGTCCAACTAACTATAACGTCCCTGAAAACTGTGTTTTTTTCAGTGAATTTCTAAGGTTTTTTTAATTGCTCATTTCTAACTATAACATATATACATATATATATATATATCAAGTCAAGTCAATTTAGTCGTTATTTCGATTGTCATAATAATTAAACACACAATACAAAAAGTGTCTCAGGGATTCATAATGTATAAACGTACATCATATTAAAACAATTAAAAATTGATAAAAAAGTGTAAATAAAATGCAAAGGCAATAATGCACGACATTCAATTATTTGCACATCTTTTGACAGATACTAATTACCCCCTCTGTGATGCAAAAAAACAAAACATATCTCTTTCGAAGTACGTATATTTGGAGATAAGAATAGTAAATCTATAATTACCTATCTGCACTCACCTTCTAATTTTTTGGTCCTCGACATTTTGACACAATATTTTGACCCATGATATTTTTGCTTGTGACGCATTGCAGGAAACACCATTACATTCAAGAACAAGTGCATCTCTACGTCTGCACTTGTGCACATGTACAGGATATCTCCTCAGGCTGGAGACCTCAACTAGGCTTTCACATTTTATTCTTTGTGAGCAGTAAAAGCAGGTTGTTTTGGGTAAGGAGACTTATGCTTTCTTTGTTGCTGAATTTGTAACCAAGATAATTGGTTTACATCATGATCTTCTGAGTAACTGAAGTGTCTGAATAGATTTGTTGGGTAGACCCCGGCATTTGGCATTAAAATCAACCAGATGAGATAACATCAACGTGCTCAGCCCCGTGACTTTGTGAGGAAAATTAAATGTAAATGTATAGTATTTATATAGCGCACTTCTATCCGGAGGCCTTGTAGCGCTGTATTCATACCGCTGTGGAACTCATCCTGGCTTTCCTGTGAAATGCCCACTCCTGGGCACCCCCAAGGTGAAGCTAGGCATCCAAGCACTGCTGGGGCCGTTGTGGAGATTAAGCAAGCTATTGCCCAGAGTCACAGAGTGGGACCCATGATTAGACTAAGCACAGAGGCGAGAATTATCAGGTCCAGGGAAATTGAGTCCAAGAGCCGCCGAGGCGGGAATTGAACCCTGGTTGGGCCAGACCTCTGCATTAAGCATGGGCGGATTTTGTGAATTGGCAATCCGCGAACTTGCGTATTTACAGATTCGCAATCCGCAAAATCCGCGAACTCTCGCGAATTTAAGGATTTTTTGGGTTTTTTTGTGTTCGCAGGGATTTCTGCCAGTTCGCAAGGGTTGTGTATCAGTTCGCAATTGCGAACTTACTTGTCGGCTCGCAACGGCCGGGACTATGTTGTTTCTACGTCTGGTTCATCATCACAGGTTCACAGCACCCTCTGTTTCACCACTGCCACCCTCTGGTACACCCATGCCACCCTCTGGTACATCACTGCCACTCTCTGGTTGGTTTATCACTGTAGATTATGGGGGTGAAAAAAAGCAAGCACACCTGCCCTGCTTCAACTGACATGAATTAATTTGGGGTTGATTAATGTGTCACTGAATTTAAACTTCCAGTCTGGCTGGCACCTGCTTCCTTATCTGTAATTTGCTTTCTGTTGCAGTGCAATTTCTTTTCACAGGACCTTTGTGGCCTACTTGTAGCTATTCTCTGAGCCTGCTGTGAGGGTCGGAGCAGGGTCCTAGAATAGTTGCAAGTAGGCAACTGAACTCTGAGGGGGCCCCTCAGGAAGCACTACAGGGAATGGTTACTAATGATAAGATTGAACTTTTGCACCTGCTGAGTGCTTTCAGTTTTGTCTGTAATTGCTTTCTGTTGCAGTGTAATTTTTTTAACAGGACCTTTGTTGTATACTTGTAGCTATTCTCTGAGCCTGCTGTGAGGGTCAGAGGAGGGTCATAGAATAGTTGCAAGTAGGCAAATGAACGCTGAAGGGGCCCCTCAGGAAGCACTACGGGGAATGGTTACTAATGATAAGATTGAACTTTTGCACCTGCTGAGTGCTTTCAGATTTGCAAAAATCCAAATATCCAGCAGCATCCACAAAAAGTAATCCTTCCAGGTCAAGATCCAAATCAAAGTGACCAGCACATGAAGAAAGCACTGGGAGGAGCCTGCTGGACAGGAACAGGAAGTTGGAGACTGTGGGACACTTCCTTCCTCCCACCCCCCCCCCCAAATGGACTCCTTGCAAAGAAAAAGTGCAGGCAAATGTCAACCTGAGGAGTTATTCTGATAAAAATCATAATTTTCAAGGTTTATGCTGCCTGCTGGTGGATTTCTTGTGCGAAATTGCAAATTTTGCAATCTCGCAAATGCGAGATTGTCGCTGCCCGCCGCATCTACGTGTTCGCAAGGGTTTACTCCCGCGAAATTGTATAGTATTCTAGTTGGCAAGTGCGACCAAGCAAAAAATCCGCTTCGCACGGATTTTACGAATTTTCGGCAAGTTCGCGAGAGTTCGCGGATTGCGAATTTGCCGAAAGTCCGCAAAATCCGCGAGCGGAACGGATTTTACGCCCATGCTTACTCTGCATCAGGGTCTGCCGCTCTAACCATTGAGCCACACTTCTCCACTAATTAAATAATTAAAACATTTCCTAATTAGTAGAAACAACTCTTCTAAGCTGTACCTTATTTAGAATTTTGCTTTACAACGTCCATAAAATTCATAGTCAATAATTACACATTCTGTCTGGGCTGTTCTGGCTGGACAATATTGATTAATTAGCATTCTGAAAGTTTTCTTGCATGTTTATTCCACAAAATTAACATATGTATTTCTCACAGTAGTGAATTTCACAGGCTTAGATGTTTGCATTAAAGTATTCATGTTTCAACAATTGGCTAGTAAACCATGATTTTTCAACACCTTTGCTTTGCTTTTTCTAATGGACGGTAGGGATGGAATTGTGAATGTACATTATGAATAATCTAATTTGTTAAAAAACATGTCAGTCTTTGTATGCTCATAAAATATCTATATCTAAAACATTTGTTAGCAGCTTCCTTTTCGTTTGTGAATCCCCCTACCCCTGTAAAACATTTTGCATGATACTTCAATTTCCAGGTTCTAAAGTGCATTTAAGACTGTCAAGTGGAGGCAATTCTAAATTACAGCTGACAAGTCCTCTTCCTAGATTGTGTGCTACCTCCTCTGAGGCTTCTTGGCAGGGCATTTCCTTGCAGTTTGAGGAATGACACTATTAAATCTATAAACAGCAGCCCTGAAGCAAATAGAATCACTAAGTATATGAGCAGCAGGGGGAGAAAGAATGTTATGTGATGTTACTTAGTTAATGTCTATTCCAGAGAGATGCCCATAGTTGATGGATACTTGCAATACTGTCTTTTTAACAGGACAGCACCAGACAGTTTAAATGGCTCTAAACAATGTCTTTTTGCTAATGCACAGGGAAATTCCTAAAATAGGTTCACTGGAAATTAATGTTAAATGCCGCTGTGGTGATAACAAGAATGCTGTCTTATAATGAACATTATATACAATTCTTTTTTAGAAGATGGGTAATCAATTAACGTCATGTAAACCCTTTTAATCTGTGTATTCACAGTGACAACACATCTGGAGGTATCAACCCGTTTTGTTATGAGTGCAAAATAGCAGTAAAATGCTGCAAAGTAAAGCTAATGTTTGATTGACAGGGCTACCCAAGTTCATTTTAGTTTTGTTTTCAAACTGTGCTATCTTATGCAAGCATTATGTACTCCAAAGTCCAGCCTCACGGAAACTGCAACTGCCTTCCCATAAAACAGTGCATGTAAAATAGTGGTATCGGCGGCTCCTCTGGTCTAGCCCTAACCCATCCCTGGCCTTATGGGTAATGAAGGCAGTGCTAATGATAGATCATTAGGAAGGCTTTTGGAGCCATGTTTACTTTCTATAGTAAACACAAGGAGATGATGGACGAAGCGCTGACATTTTTCAGACACTCCCCCCATCACAGATCTGGGTTGAATCCATCATCATTCTTTAGCTCACTTCGCCACCTCAGTTCAGACCCAGCTACATGCAAATTAGTCTTGAACCTGTGCCTCATGGGAACCGCACAGCCCAAACTGCCAAGCTAGGTCTTCCCTGAACCAGAAATAAGCATCCTGGGACTGTTTTTTTGGTAACACCCTTTATCAACCAGGCTAGCTTGAATCCAGTGGCAATGTGAGCAAGGGAACCATGTCTGGGCATACCCTGCCAACTTAAGGTGAACAAAGTTGGCAGGGTATGCCCAGACTGTGAGGATCCTCAGCAGATAAAAAAAGGCTGATGAGGAGCGAAGTATTAAAATAATGGTCATCCCTATCATATCATTAAGGTTAAAAAGGTGTTAGAATTTGCTTCTGCTACCTCTGGCATTTTGGTGAATCAAAGTTCATACATAAAACAAGAAATACATGTTAAGAATAAAGACTCTAAATACACAAGGACCAACACTATAGTAGCCTCTTCTGTATCTTCTTTATGCGGAACCTGTACACCCTAAGATCAAATGAGCCTTGGAAGCGCATCTTGTTAGGACAGTTTACAGAGTCTAATGTCGCCTGAATTTCTTCCTAATATGTGGGTGCAGGAGCCACCAGCACAACCTCTAGTGGGTCCTTTACATCAAGCATTTCCTTGGTTATTGTTGTCTCTAAACCACTATACAGCACTTTTACTCCAGTAGCCAATGTAGACAACTGCTGTGATAGAATAGTGAATACATAAATATCATCCCCAAACATAGTGTAACCAGAATGCAAACTACCACATATATATTAGTTTTGAAAATGTCATGAATATTCGTCAAACGGCGCCAACGATATTAGCAAAAGAAAAAACACTTTTTTAATATATATATATAGAAAGGCTAAAGGGAGTGACAACCGGGTACAGAGACGGGCCAAAGGCAGTAATTGCTGAGTGCAAGGAAGTGCTACAAAAACAGAAACATTTCTAATGGAAGTAAATGCTGCAGGCAGGAAAAACATTTACAATGCAAAGAGGCAAGAAGGGTGAAGAACCTGTGCAAGAAACAAATCCGCTGCTCACTGCTAAAGAAGAAGACAGCACCTCACAGCCAGAGAGCAGGTGCGATGACCCAGGTGCCAGTACAAGTGGGCTGCAGATGCTGTGGGAGTGAGCTCTGCTCTTGACAGCAGAAAGATGAACAGGTTATGATGCTGCCACATTTCTAAAACCTCTGCCTCCCTTCAATACTGCCAAAAAGCAAAATATTGGTGAAAGATGGACTGCCTGGATAGAAACGTTTGATAATTTTATTGATGCACTGGAAGAAACAGACAACAAAAAGATTGTCAAATACCTCAAAAACCTTGCTGGTGAAGGAGTAAAATAGGTAATAAGGAAATTGCAGTGAACTGACGAAGTCACATACAGTCAAATCAGAAAAGCGATAAATCTCAAGTGCAATCCAATTCTGAAAGTTGTTTACAAAAGATGCATTTTCAGTCAGGAACAGCAGAAAGCTGGTGAACAACAGAAAGCTGGTGAAATAATTGACAAATCTATTGAGAGTCTCACTCATCATACCCCATAAGTTCAAGGTATTCAATGATAAAGAAGCTGTACGTTTCCGGGTTAGATAAGGATGACTCTCAGATTCATTTAGACAACAAATGCTGAAAGAAACCCTTTGGCTGCCGCAAGTTCTTATGGCTGCCAGAGCTGAGAACATCCTGATCGACAAGCTGCTGAGATGGAAACCAGAGGTGGACAGCGTGAGTCAGTCATGAACATGTAAAGCAAGCAGAAACACAAAGCTGAAGGACATAATTGATGTCTTCAATGAAAAAGAAGCTGAGCTTGAGATGTGGATTTTCATTTCCATACCAAGGTAAATGTCCTGGCACTGTCGAGTATTCAAAGGCTGTGGGAAGGAGAACCATTTTGTAATGGTTTGCAAGGCAAAGCAAAAGCTACGTGTGTCACAACAAAAGACAAAATGGATTCCTAAAAATTCCAGAAGCAATGTTCCACACACATCCACAAGGCGAAGTGGAAACATTAGCTGAGGCAAATCAATGTTAAATAAATTGGATCTTCATCTAAACATTCTTCAGTTTCATTCTCTAATCACAGTGAACAAGACAGATGTGTGATGTTGATGTTTATCTCAGAAAAATGTGCGCCTGTCGGACTGGCCGCTTGCCAAAAAGATTGTGAGTCAATGGGAAGTTGATGAATAAAATCACAAAGTCATTCAAACACTGTCCAAAAATGTTATCAAAAGTAAAAGTTGCACCCTACCTTTTAATATTGACAATGGTGTACCAATAAATATTATGCCTGAGGAGAAATGCAATGAACTGCCTCCATTGCCCCGTCTCACACCATCAAAGCCTAAAGTGTGTACATGGGCTGCACCAACACCATTAAAGAGTCAGGGATGATTTGTAGAAAACATGAAGCACAAGAGGACAAACGTACAAAAACACAAGCACCCATTCATGTACTTTAAGGTACTGAATTCATTGCCTTTTTATTTAATACTGATATGGGATTGATATCTGTGAAGTACAACATGAATGCTCATCACAAAGTAGTAAGTCAGTTCCTGCCGTAGTTTCATGGATTAGGAAAACCTAAGACCATGAAAGTGCAACTGCATATCAATGAGGATGTTTGTCCCATTGCTGAAAGACAGAGAAATTGCATTTCACTATAAGAATCTGTTGAGAAAGAGCTTGAGACCTTACTAACGCATGATATCATTGAGCAATCTACTGGTTCAACTCTGTGGGTTTCACCTATAGTGTAGTACCCAACAAGTACAGCAAGGGACCTGTACGCATCTGTGGAGACATGTGTCAAGCTAACAAGGCATTTGAAAGAGAACAACATCCCAGTCTGCACATTGCCAACATAATCAAACAGCTAGCTGTGCCAGACTCTTCTTTTGCCCTGATCTGAGCAAAGGATATCATTAATAGGATTTTGTAGAAAATTGCAGATACTTTACTGCATTTTCTACCCATATCGGTTTAATATACAAATGAAGTTTTGGTGAGTGATCAGCTGCATAACCTTTTCAAGATGTTGTTCGACGTATCATAAAACCAGTCATGAATGCTTTCAATTATAGTGATGACATTGATTTTTAGAGCTAGGCCACATGAAGGGCTCGCTCCCTCCCCGCAGGACAGGGCCCGGGCCACCGTCAGCACCATTGCCCGGCCCAGCCGCCATCTTGGACACGGCACCACGCGGCCGCGCGGCCTCAGCCCGACCCCAACCCTGGGCCTGGCCAGGCCCCGACATCCCGGCACCACCCTCCACCCAGGAGGTGAACGGACCACTTGGCAGGTCAATGGGCGTAAGAAGTGTCGATGGCTCTCCCCCGCCAGGTGCCGAGCACCCCCAGCCTCCTCGGGCGCTGGATCCACCCCCCTGCTGGGTGTCTGGACTCCCTCATCCCAGACCTCCCGACCTCCAAGAGCGAGGGTCCGGACATCAAAGGGCGCCAGACCTATAACTGAGGCCGCCCCAGGACAGGAAGGCAGTTGTATCCTGGAGTCGAGAGACACCGCGACAAACTCATCCTTGACGGACTGCTGGCGCTGCCACAGCCCTGCCTTGTGAACTATTGTCCTGCCTGCTGGCGCTGCCGCGGCCCTCTGCAACCTTCATCCTCGTGGGACATGCTGGCGCTGCCGCGGCCCTCTGCAACCTTCATCCTCGTGGGACCTGCTGGCGCTGCCGCGGCCCTCTGCAACCTTCATCCTCGTGGGACCTGCTGGCGCTGCCGCGGCCCGTTGTAACCTTCATCCTCGTGGGACCTGCTGGCGCTGCCGCGGCCCGTTGCAACCTACATTCTCGTGGGATCTGCTGGCGCTGCCGCGGCCCGTTGTAACCTTCATCCTCGTTGGGACCTGCTGGCGCTGCCGCGGCCCGTTGCCACCTACGACCTCTTCGGGACCTGCCGGCGCTGCCGCGGTCTGACCCATCCGAACACCGAGCTCGAGGATTGTGAGCTATCACCGTTACACCTCCGTACCCGTGGGTACCAAGACTGTCCCGCTACCCCCTTCCCTTACTAGAGACTAGAATTGAGAGGATCATCGTGTCCTGATCGCCTTGTATCGTACCACTCTACTACCAGAAGTGCCTATAAAAGGTGTTACCCTGATCTTTGTGTGGTGTCCATCTGTGGGGGGGAAGTTACCTGTCTGTGCGATCACTGTGCTCGGCCGACCCTCCCGGTCCCCGTCTAACATTGGTGGCTAGCGGCGCGATCCGAACCAACGCGTACCGTACAGACAGTAACTCACCCTACGACTAAAACCACAATGACGACCAAAGAGAGCGGATCGGCGGAAAAGTTCCAAATGGAAAAGCTGGAAGAATACCAACACCGAGAGCTCAAACAATTTTGCATGGACTTAGGCATTGCTACCACCGGGCTAAGCACAAAAGAAGACTTCAAAAACGCCCTAGAGGCCTGGACAGAGACAAATACCGCAACCCCCCGGGACCCCGCAGCCCCGGAAGTCAACACCACCCGGACGGAGGAACGGAGAACAGGCCCTTCCCGTGAAGAGATCCAAGAGCGGGAAAAAAATAGATTACACGAGTTAGACTTGGCACGACTCAGATTAGACGGAGAATTGAAACTGGCGTAACAAAAAATAAACTTAGAACACTTACGGCTCAGAGAAGAGCGAGAGGAAAAACAGAGACAGAGAGACCTCGAAGAAAAAAGACTGGCATACGAGCACGAGTGCAAACTAGCGGAGATAGAAATACGCAAACTGAACAAAAACCTAGGGGTGCCCGAGCAACCGCACTCCCCGGGTCCTACCGAGCAGAAGGTCCACATCCCCAAGGATGTGGTCCGAGAATATCACCGGAACGACGACATACAGCAGTGGTTCAAGGCCTATGAGATTGCCATGACCGCCCACCGGGTCGCTCGAAGTGACTGGGGAGCCGGTCTATGGGGGAGATTCGTCAACGAGGGTCGTGATGCCCTGCTGCAGCTTCCGGACCATCAAATGACGTCCTATGACCACATGAAGGCCGCCCTCCTCAGTCGATATGGGCTTACACCCGAAATGTACCGCCAGAGGTTCCGCAACTGCACCCGGATCCCAGGGACAACGTGGTTGGAATACGTGAACTATTTCAGCCGAGCCTTCGAGGGGTGGATCAAGGGGAACAACGTAACCACTTACGAACAACTCTTCAATCTCATTGTGTGGGAGCACCTCTCCAACAACTGCTTCGTCGAGCTCAGACAGCACCTCCTCGACAGTAAATTGACTGAACCCCGGCAGCTCGCCACCGAGGCTGACCGGTGGGAGAGCACCCGAGTGGCCCGGAGTGGGCCGAATGAGCAGAACAGAACCAACCAAGGTCACCATCGTCCCCGAGGAGGAGGAGGAGGCCCGGGCCGGGGCAGAGACGCCGTCCCGGCCGCGCCCACTAACGCCACCCCGGCCCCAGCAGGCCGGGGAAACCCCCCGATGCGCCCGGGGTTCCGAGCTAACGTGACGTGTCATCGATGCCAGCGAGTCGGCCACTATGCCAGTGACCCGACCTGCCCGAAGAACCAGGTCCCCGGGCCCCGCCAGATGGCGGCCGCCGCCCTGGGAGAAGAACAAGTCTCCGAAGACACGGAGACCTATGAGTCGGAGCAGTTCGAGTGGGAACCCGCCGCCATGACCCTGGCATGCCTGGGAGGAAGAGACATGGTCCCGCGGACTCCCCTGCCCGCCAACACTCGGAAGTACAGCCAATGGGTGAGCATCAATGGGCGCAAGGCCGAGGCCCTGCGTGACACCGGGGCCAGTGTGACGGCCGTCCGTTGTCACCTGGTGACCCCAGAACAAATCCTACCAAACGTACTTTGCCCCGTCCGATCGGCAGATAACTCGGAGAGCCTGTGTCGGATGGCCTGCGTCCCTTTCGAATGGGGAGGAGTGTCCGGCATGCTGAAAGTAACTGTCCGCGACGATGCCCCCGTGGACTGCCTCCTGGGGAACGATCTCGAGAGCTCCCCGTGGGCCGCTGTAGAAAGAAGAGAGCATCTGGGGATGTTGGGTCTCCCGGACTGGGCGTGCGTAACCACCCGGTCCATGGCCACCCGCACCATCCCTAGACCAGAAGAACCAGAATGGGCAGCACCTCCGCCCTCGATCACCCCAGAAGAAGACTTCCTCCAGACCGACCACCCGGACCCCACCACAGAGGGGTCCACACAGCCCCCCAAGCTTCCCGACCTGGCTCAGTGGCGTCAAGAAGGGGGGCCCACCCAGGAACAATTCCGGCAGGAGCAAAGGACCTGCCCCTCCCTCGAGGGAGTGCGACAGCAAGCGCTCGCCCAGAGCCAAGGAGACACCACCGGGGCCCACTGGGTTTATTGGGACAATGATCTCTTGTACAGCGAGCAGAAAATCGCAGAACTGGGGGCCGGGCGAGTGCTGGTGGTGCCCCTCCACTTCAGAGACTTCCTGTTGAACCTAGCCCATGATGTCCCCCTGGCCGGGCACCTGGGCCAAGACAAGACCTACCACCGCCTGGTGACTCACTTTTTTTGGCCCAAAATGAGAAATGACGTCTCCAACCATTGCCGGTCCTGCCCGACCTGCCAGGCCAGCGGGAAGAGCGGCCGCAAACTCAAGGCACCCCTACAACCATTCCCCGTGGTGACCACCCCGTTCGAAAGGGTGGGAATAGACATTGTGGGGCCCCTGGACCCCTGAACAGCACAGGGGCATCGCTTCATCCTGGTCCTGGTGGACCACGCCACCCGCTATCCTGAGGCGGTCCCCCTCCGTACTATAACAGCCCCAGTAGTGGGTCGAGCCTTGATGGGGATCTTCTCTCGAGTGGGCTTCCCCCGGGAAGTCGTCAGCGACAGGGGTACGAACTTTATTTCAAAGTATATGAAATCCCTCTGGCAGCAGTGCGGAGTCACTTACCGCTTCACCACCCCCTATCACCCCCAGGGGAACGGACTGGTCGAGCGGTTCAACCGCACCCTCAAGGGGATGATCATGGGGCTGGAAGAACCCCTACGCCGCCAGTGGGACGTGCTACTACCGTGCCTCCTCTTCGCCTACCGAGAAGTCCCCCAGAAGTCCCTCGGCTTCAGCCCCTTCGAACTCCTGTACGGACACCCCGTTCGCGGGCCTCTCAGCCTAGTGAAGGAGGAATGGGAAATGGCCCCCCTAAAGACCCCTCCGGACGTCTACAAATACCTCCTGACCCTCCGAAATCAGACCCGGAAATTCAGGGAGATCGCTAAAGCCAATCTGGAGGCCAGTCAGGAGGACATGAAGAAGTGGTACGACCAACATGCCTCCTCCATCGAGTTTGAACCGGGTCAGCAGGTATGGGTGATGTCCCCCATCGAACCGTGTGCCTTGCAAGACAAATGGACGGGGCCCTTCAAGGTGATCGAGCGCAGGAGTCCCGTCACCTATCTCATCGACCTGGAGTCCCCCCGGAACCCCCTCCGGGTCCTCCACGCCAACAGGCTCAAACCCCACTTCATGCGCTCAGAGCTCAGCCTGCTGATGGCGACCGACAGTGGCACAGAAGGAGACTCCGAGCCCCTCCCTGACCTACTGAGGACTCGGGAAAGAGATGGCTCGGTGGACGGGGTCCGACTCTCCGAGGCCCTGACCCCAGAGCAGCGTCAAGATTGCCGGGCCCTCCTGCTGCCGTTCGCAAACCTGTTCTCCCTCGCACCCGGAGTCACCTCCTGGTGCCTGCACGACGTGGACACGGGGGACAGTCCTCCTGTCCGACACCGGGCGTACCGAGTACCGGATCGGGTACGTACATGCATCCAAGAAGAAGTCTCCAAGATGCTCGCCCTCGGGGTCATCGAGCCTTCGGACAGTCCCTGGGCCAGCCCGGTCGTCCTGGTCCCCAAGGCCGCGGCACCGGGCACCACGCCGGAGCTCCGATTCTGCATCGACTATCGGGGGCTGAACGCGGTCACCCGAACCGACGCTCACCCTATCCCCCGAGCAGATGAACTAGTCGACCGCATGGGGGCAGCCCGCTACCTAAGCATCTTTGACCTGACAGCGGGCTACTGGCAGATCGGCCTCACCCCCAGGGCCCAAGAACGTTCCGCTTTCTCCACCCCGGACGGGCACTACCATTTCAGAGTGATGCCCTTCGGCATGAAGAACGCTCCAGCCACCTTTCAAAGACTGGGGAACCAGGTATTGGCGGGCCTCGAAGAATTCAGCGCCGCCTACCTGGACGACATCGCGGTATACAGCCGCCACTGGGCCGACCACCTCCACCACCTCAAAGCGGTCCTGCAGGCCCTCCAACAGGCCGGCCTCACCATAAAGGCCAGCAAGTGCCAAATCGGCCAGGGGTCCGTGACCTACCTCGGACACCAAGTGGGGAGCGGTCTGGTGGCCCCCCTCCAACTCAAGGTAGCTGCCATCCAGTCCTGGCAACCCCCCGAAACACAAACAGAGGTCCGAGCCTTCCTGGGGCTCACCGGATACTACCGGCGGTTTGTGAGGGACTATGGCAGCATTGTGGGGCCCCTCACGGACCTCACGTCTAAGAACAACCCAAAACGAGTCAACTGGACTCCCGACTGTCACGCGGCCTTCGAGACGCTGAAGGCCGCCATGTGCACCGCTCCGGTGCTCCAGGCCCCCGACTACAGCCGCGAGTTCATTGTGCAGACCGATGCCTCCGACCATGGTATTGGGGCCGTCCTCTCCGAACTGAACCCCGAAGGAGTGGACCAACCCGTGGCCTTCATCAGCAGACGCCTACTGCCCCGAGAACAGCGCTGGAGCACCATTGAGCGAGAGGCCTTCGCAGTGGTATGGGCCCTCAAGAAGCTCCGGCCGTACCTCTTCGGAACCCATTTCCGGGTACAGACAGATCATCGGCCCCTGCAATGGCTCATGCAGATGCGGGGGGAGAACCCCAAACTATTGCGATGGTCCATCTCCCTGCAGGGGATGGACTTCACTGTGGAGCATCGCCCTGGCCAAGACCACGCCAACGCGGATGGCCTGTCCCGCTTTTTCCGCCTCGACGAGGAAAGTCCCCAAGAAGATGGGTGACTCTCCCCGCCTTCAGCTGGGGGGGACGCATGTTGGACCGGCCACATGAAGGGCTCGCTCCCTCCCCGCAGGACAGGGCCCGGGCCACCGTCAGCACCATTGCCCGGCCCAGCCGCCATCTTGGACACGGCACCACGCGGCCGCGCGGCCTCAGCCCGACCCCAACCCTGGGCCTGGCCAGGCCCCGACATCCCGGCACCACCCTCCACCCAGGAGGTGAACGGACCACTTGGCAGGTCAATGGGAGTAAGAAGTGTCAATGGCTCTCCCCCGCCAGGTGCCGAGCACCCCCAGCCTCCTCGGGCGCTGGCTCCACCCCCCTGCTGGGTGTCTGGACTCCCTCATCCCAGACCTCCCGACCTCCAAGAGCGAGGGTCCGGACATCAAAGGGCGCCAGACCTATAACTGAGGCCGCCCCAGGACAGGAAGGCAGTTGTATCCTGGAGTCGAGAGACACCGCGACAAACTCATCCTTGACGGACTGCTGGCGCTGCCACAGCCCTGCCTTGTGAACTATTGTCCTGCCTGCTGGCGCTGCCGCGGCCCTCTGCAACCTTCATCCTCGTGGGACCTGCTGGCGCTGCCGCGGCCCTCTGCAACCTTCATCCTCGTGGGACCTGCTGGCGCTGCCGCGGCCCTCTGCAACCTTCATCCTCGTGGGACCTGCTGGCGCTGCCGCGGCCCGTTGTAACCTTCATCCTCGTGGGACCTGCTGGCGCTGCCGCGGCCCGTTGCAACCTACATTCTCGTGGGATCTGCTGGCGCTGCCGCGGCCCGTTGTAACCTTCATCCTCGTTGGGACCTGCTGGCGCTGCCGCGGCCCGTTGCCACCTACGACCTCTTCGGGACCTGCCGGCGCTGCCGCGGTCTGACCCATCCGAACACCGAGCTCGAGGATTGTGAGCTATCACCGTTACACCTCCGTGCCCGTGGGTACCAAGACTGTCCCGCTACCCCCTTCCCTTACTAGAGACTAGAATTGAGAGGATCATCGTGTCCTGATCGCCTTGTATCGTACCACTCTACTACCAGAAGTGCCTATAAAAGGTGTTACCCTGATCTTTGTGTGGTGTCCATCTGTGGGGGGGAAGTTACCTGTCTGTGCGATCACTGTGCTCGGCCGACCCTCCCGGTCCCCGTCTAACAAATGAGGATGTTTGTCCCATTGCTGAAAGACAGAGAAATTGCATTTCACTATAAGAATCTGTTGAGAAAGAGCTTGAGACCTTACTAACGCATGATATCATTGAGCAATCTACTGGTTCAACTCTGTGGGTTTCACCTATAGTGTAGTACCCAACAAGTACAGCAAGGGACCTGTACGCATCTGTGGAGACATGTGTCAAGCTAACAAGGCATTTGAAAGAGAACAACATCCCAGTCTGCACATTGCCAACATAATCAAACAGCTAGCTGTGCCAGACTCTTCTTTTGCCCTGATCTGAGCAAAGGATATCATTAATAGGATTTTGTAGAAAATTGCAGATACTTTACTGCATTTTCTACCCATATCGGTTTAATATACAAATGAAGTTTTGGTGAGTGATCAGCTGCATAACCTTTTCAAGATGTTGTTCGACGTATCATACAACCAGTCATGAATGCTTTCAATTATAGTGATGACATTGATTTTTAGAGCTACCAAAAGGTACATGATAAAGCTATTACACAAGTGTGTTGTTTATTTGCTTATGCAGGTTTAACCTTGAATGCTGAGAAATGTGTTTTTCACAAAACAAAACTTTAATTCTTTGGCTGCATATTTTCTGATGCGGGTATGACACCCGATCCAGGTCATGTACAAGCTTTGTCAGCCACTAATACCCCACAAGATGTTACCATGTTACTTGGCATGATCAGTTACTGTTCCAGATATATATGTGACTTTGGCACAGTAATTTCTCCCTTAAAAATGTAACCGATCTATATGCTTCATTTTACTGCTCACATGAATGTAAAAAAAAATGTAGGAAAATCAAATATGCAATTGAGAATATCCTGAAATGGACTACCTTGGTCCAAAGATTCATACAGAGGCTGATGTAAGCCTGGTTGTGTTGAGCAAAATACTTGCCCAACACAGTGGACACTCAAATGCTTGAAGGCATATTGTGGCATATGCAAGCAAACCGAACATGCCTATTCGCAACCTGAGAAAGAAAATTTAGCAGTGGTGTGGGCTTTTGAACATTTACGCGTATTCCTTTATGGTAACATTTCACTTTGGTGACAGATCATCAAGCCTTGCTTACCATCTTTGGCAACCTAAAAGCCAAGATGCCTTCTATAATTTAACGTTAGGGTTTTTGACTGCAGAAATATGACTACACTATCATGCACCGACCAGCGTAAGATCAAAACCCTGCAGACTACTTTTCACGACCGATAATAGAAACACAGAGAGAGAAAGGGATTTATAGTGGAGCCACTATTAATACATTTGTAATCAATACATAAACCATGAAAGAGTGATTGCAAATGATAAGCTTTGTCTGAGGAGTCACAAGGTGTTTTAAGAAGAACCCTCACTCACCAACAGCGGGGCGGGCTTTAATTGGAATGTGAAATAAGTGAAAATAACACTGTGGCAGTTAAAATTACCTTTACTTATCCTAAAAGGTGGTGAGGGATGTTTTAGCTGGATAAATTGGGCAGTAACATCCTAAAGTGCTTAAAGTGATGGCCGGTCTACGTGTTTCAGCCTCCATATGCAATTAGCAAGGCTTTCTTCAGGACCAGATATGTCACTGGGGTATGCACACGCTAAGCTGCACCCTCACATGTAACAATAGTTACCGTAAGATTAGAGTTTTTGACCTTCAGTGTCATCTGAAGGAAAATAAATTCTGAAAGAGAAAGCACAAATCAAGACCTTTATGTCAACTTGTAAGTTTTACACTGTGACTCTGTAACAGGAAGTGCAATGACCCTCATGCTACCCAACGTGCTGTTCAAACATGTACTCACAGGCTATTGTGCCTATTGTGACGGTCATTTAGCACTAATCGTTATACAACTAGGACACTGTGTATATCCAATGTATTGCAAGAATTCAGCAAATACTCAGTGCACTGTGCTGTATTTTAAAATCCAACAGCAGCTCGTAAAGTATGTTTTGCCGGTCTGAACAATCTCATTTCGGTGGTGAGAGAAGTTATTTGACCATGGCTTAATTGGTGTAGTAAGGCTCGTAAACACTCAAGTGTGGGGGAGAAAATGAGTATAAAGCTTGCATGGGCTGTAGCAAAATCGTCCCCAATGGATCCTAGCGGGGAATGTTGGTCTGTAGTCACACACTGTGATAGGGGGCAAAGGTGATATGTTAAGTTGAAGCGCAAAAGTGGCAAGCAAAAGAAATACCTCATGTTAGAAGTAGTCTTGCTCATAATCACAACGGCAAGAGCAAGCGCCCACTCGACACCTAGTATAGACTTGGTCAGGGAACCTGTGAATGCAGAAGTGTCCCTGCCGGGAGCATTTAAACCGCCATCGATGCATCTGAAGGCGTGTCGCGTCATCACGTAAAATGCGGCCATGTAGAGCGTCATCAGGTTTGAGTGATGGACGGCCGTCCTGATTGGTTAGACTAAACCCGAGGAGAGTGGAATGCTAACCCCCTCCCCAGGTTGTCTCTTGTATAACTTTATTGTTCGGTATTAAGCGGTCGAGGAAAACAGCAATATTTCCATGCGCAAACTTCAATTTTAAATCTGCCTGAAATAGTGTTGCTTATGTTGTGTATAACTAAATTAAGTAAACGACAACTGTGATTTGAATAAAACTGAATAACAGAACACATTATTTATTTGCATAGTCTGGATCTAATCCCCAATGGTAAATTCAATGCATACAAAGTGTGATAGTGGGTATTAAAAGGACGGTTCATGATAATAACAGTGGTGCCCTAGTCCCCACCTAGAGATTCTATATGTAGTCTAGATTCAGTCACCAGATATGCTTCTCTGATCCACTGCCAACAAGACAGTGTGTGATACAGGACAGTAGAGCGATATTAACAGTCCAGCCCTAGTCCCCGCTGGTAGACCCTGTGTGTAGTTTGGATCCAGTCATCACAATAGGGTACTCTTGTTTGTGTGTGGTAAGTCTATAAATCCAACGCTGTTCTTTTTCAAATAGGAGGTTGGTGGTGTTAGTGCTGGCTTTGATCTGTTCAATTATAGTCCATTTAAGGTCATTGGTAGTATGTTTTTTTCTGTAGGAAGTCTTTTTACAGCGAATGTTACTTCTATGCTCGCAGATACTCTGCTTGACTTTCCGAACAGTCATACCCAAATATCTGAGGCCGCATGGGCATTTGATCAGATATCCCATGTTCATGGAATTACAGTTAGTGTGTGATCTGAGCCTCCAGGGTTTGTTAGGCTAGAGGTCCAGGTGTTTAGTTGGGCATAATGGATCAGGTATTAGATCTAAGAATAGTGATGGTTTTCCCCTTTTGTTGGGCTCTCCCAACCCACCTATATGTCACCCAAATTCAGCTGAGACAATTGGAGAGAGGGCAGTTGAAAACAAAATTGAACTGACAAATTGATCCTCTATATTGAGTTAGTTAGATATCAACAACTGACTCATAAAATCCAAGACAGCACATTGCAATTCTAGTACTTCTTCTCCTGGCATCATAATGGGGGATGAAGTTGGAACAAACAAATACTCCAAGGTACTCAGCTGGAATATAGCAGGTGTAAGAAATAAAACAGATGACTCAAGGTGGCGCGACATATTAAGTGAGTATGATGTAGTTGGGCTTCAAGAGAGCTGGGAAACTAATAATACCCTCTGGATGGATAGCTATACAACTTATTCCAAACCGGCACGGACATCCTCAGCTGGTAGAGCAAAGGGCGGTTTAACAACCCTAATTTCTTTAAATATCTCAGGCAACCATTGCAAACTGGATTCTGGCTCTTGTAAGTGTCTAGTGGTTAAAAAACCCATATTAATACACCAAAACTACTTGCTGTTAATTTTGATAAATCATTTGAAAGCACCTCTGTGAATGAACATTTATTCAGTCTGAATTGCTTTTTAGGTTCTTATAGGGAAAAGTAAATTACAGCTTATTCAGTTATTATTTTGGAAAACTTTAATATTCATTTGTGTACAAGGAAATGCCACGTTACTGATAATCTTGGCCCCCGGAAATAGTTCAGAGACACGTTTTGAGCACACGCAACAAGGTGGGTTTTTTTCGAGGTCATTTTAGCGGAATTCGGCCTATCATAACCTAATACCATGAGTGATGAGGGTGCTATCCCCTCCTTTAAGGAAAGGGGCTTGAACTATACAATTTATTACATCTTCATTAATACATCCTTGTTACATCTGGTTATAGTCTATGCTGCCCAATAGTCACATTTTAGTGATCATAATCCTACAAATCTCATATTAGAAGGGGGCATTAGGGTTACCCCCAAAATGGGGAAGATCGTTACTGTCCCAAATTTAAAGGTAAAGGATCAAGGCCGCAGACTTAAATGGAATAAGGTAGTCCCGGATCATTTTATAAATGAGATTTTAGACACCATTGGGGATGAGATTGATCTTTTCCTAGATGATACATAAAAGGAAGTAGAAATTCTTACAGCCTACTATAGGATCTGCAAATAGGTGGCTAGAGCTCTCACACGCCCAACTAGGGAATTTGTAAATAGCGAAGAGAGGTGGTTTGATCATAACTGCACAGATGCCCACCAAAAGCTACTCTCTCTATTAAAGCATAAACCCCAAGACAAAGCTTTAATAGCTGCCCATGGGATAACTTATAAACAGGCCATACGCACACGTAAAACAGAAATCAAACATGATGCCTGGAATGATTTAATGTTCATGGACATTATCAAGAATAGTGCCAAGTTGTGGGAAATTGTAAATAAACCCTTTTTCTCTGGTGTTAGTGGCAGTACATTGGACTGTAATATACTGGAGGAGCAGTGATTTAGCCACTTCAAACATATATATGGTGACCAGAACGATCAGGGAATTTTAGGCACACGGTCCAGAGTTGTGGCTGATAGTTTGGCTTTTACAGAAAAGAAAGTAGCCGAGGCAATATTACAAATGACAAGTAATAAAGCTCTCGGACCAGATGGCGTTCTGGCTGACCTTTTTAAGCTAAATGTTACATGGTCCAAAATACTATCACATGTATTCAATATGGCCTGTCTGTATGGTCTGCCAAGATCTTGGTCGCAGTCAATTATTATTCCAGTTTTCAAGAAAGGACAGAGAGGAGTCCTGCAATGCTACAGTCCAATATCGCTGACTGATTCAGCAGTTAAAGTATTAGGAAGGGTGATCCTCAGTAAACTGACAGACTGGCTTGATGAATGTGATGTACTATCAAACCTGCAAAATGGGTTTTGGAAAGGTAGGGGTACCATGGACCAGTGACTCAACCTGCATTTGTTAGCAAGGAAATACACTATTGCCAAGAAAGGGACACTACACATGGCCTTTATGGATCTGTCCTCAGCTTTTGACCAAGTAAACTGATCAAAATTATGGGTTTTACTACTTGAAATGGGCATGGATCGGAACATCGTAAATTGTTTGTCCGATCTGCACAGGGACCTTACTGCCACACTAAGATTTGAGCAAAGGGGCAACCACAGGCAGGGAATACATATCATTAGAGGAGTCAGAGAGGGTTGTATTTTAGCTCCCCTATTGTTCACAATTATCACATTATTAACAATTAAGACAGACTTTTCGGTACAGCCAGTAAAGATATTCCATGAGTAGTGGGACCAGCTTATACCAGCTCTTTTATATGCATACGATGCTGCCTTATTAGCACGAACAGCGGTTGGCCTACAGTGTCTCTTAAGTTTGTTTGCAAATATTACGAGATCGCTGGATTTAAATGCTAATTTTTCTAAATCTCACACAATGGTTATGGGTACTAGACCGAGAAAACTCATAATGCATTACTGTGAAGGAAACGAATAGCTAGGGTAATAACCTTTTCATACCTAGGTGTTTTATGATAAAAAGGGTACATGGGCACCACAAAAGAAAGCCAAAAGAAATGCTATTGTAAGATCCACAGTAGTGGTTCTGGATTTTGTGTGTAGGTTAGGGGCGAAGCAGGTGCAAGCTATGTTAAACACATAAAGAACAAAATGTATTGCTATTTCTAATTACGACTGTGAAATCTGGGGATATGAGGAAGTTAAGGATCTCTAAATTGTGGAAAATAAATTTTTGAGGAACTTGCTATCAATCCCGCAATCAACAGCTTCCTATATTATTCATCATGACATAGGCATTGGTTTTTTTAGTCAGATTTGATCAAAATGCCTCCCTTACTTAAATGGATTATGACCTGGATTAATCCTGAATTAGAAATGAACCATGAGATTTTATGTGGATGTATATCCTTAGATGGAGCAAATAGCTTTCCCTGGTCAAGTTACGTTAAGAGTTTAACAACGCAATTAGGACCGCCCAAGCTGTTTGATTCACCTGATTATCGAAGGAAGATTAATTTAGGGTCCAGAAATCCTACCCACATATCATACATACTGAAAGGGAGGCTAGAGATCTGATGAAACCAACTGTATGAGCCGATCAACCACTGAAAACAAACCTTGCAATAGAACCCTAATTAGAAGTACTAATAAAGCCCCACCACTGCTTCCTTTTAATAAGATTTAGATGCACTTTATCTTGGTAGAGCCTCAGGGATGGAGAAACGTGGAGGATTTGGGTTCCTGCACCTGTGATAACTTCTCTACCCAAGACACTTTGCACTTTGTTATGTTTTGTGAGCATTATTTGCACATTCATAAGCGTGTTATAGTGCCTATTTTAAAGGGTAAAGGCTTTATGCAGGTAAGGCATGCATTAATATATTTACAGTTGCTGAATAATGTTTGGGAAACTTTTAATATTGCCAGTTTCTTAGTTGCTGTGGTTAGAGAACGGCAATAAAGAGGGATCCCATGATATGATATATTTTAACTTTTTATAATTATAATGATTTAAATGTTTATTTGGTTGATTACTAGGCCTAAGATACATTTTGGTAAGGTCCTGGAATCAGATTTTGTACTATGTTGTAAAGATAATGAATGTTGTTCATGTTTTACGTTTGTTTTAATAATACATTTTCGTAGTGTGTTTCTATGGTTTTATATTAACCAAATACACTGATTATGACTGACTGGGTACCATAAGCAGCCTGGTACAAATGCTCAAACCACTCCCTTTTTCTCCTCATGCAATCTCCCTCTTTCCATCTATTTATTCTCTCGCCTTCTTTCCTTTCCCTGTCTGATCACTTTCTCTCTACCTTGCCCTCCTTCCCTCTCTGTCCCTGTCTATTAAAGTCCCTTCTGACTCCTGCAAATAACCTCTGGGAGCAGTTCTAGAAAAAGGGTCAGCGGCACCAGGAGGGACCCTTAGCTTTCAAAACCAGCTACCAAGGAAGGCTCCAGGCCACTGGGGAAATGCTCTGTAGAATGAAAGGCATGTCTGATCCTCTGTACCACTGAAGGCTGTTGGGCCTGGCTCTCTCTGCAGCGTCATCAACAAACATTTTGCCTTCACTCCTCCTATTTTTGATGAATTCAATGTTGTTGGCCAAACTGCTAAACGTACTTAGGTGCTTATGCTCTCTCCTTAAAACATGGTAGAACTGGCTTTTACCCAGTGGGAAACATCCTTTACAACGCAACTTTTACCACGCAGTGCCTTTACGACGCAACTTTTACAACGCAAACCATTACAACGCATTGCGCTGGGGGGCGCTCTAGGATAGGGAATAGGTTTAATGTACTATCCAACACCTTCCCCACTATCCACGGGGACTGGAGTTGGAATAGTAAATTAAACTATTGACTATCCAGCGCACAAAAGCACTATGCGTTGTAATGGTATGCGTTGTAAAACTTGCGATGTAAAGGTAGGCGCTGTAAAGGTATGCGTTGTTACGTCATACATCCATACCCAGTTGGCATATATTTAATTTACTTGTAAAGCCCTGGTAAAGATGCACTAAATATTTCTATGGCCTGTAAATTAAATGATAATAGTTTGCCTGCGGCACTGGTTGTGTCAACTACTTTAATAGCCCTTCAACAATGGCTCAGGCCTGCCATTGCCGAACCTGTGTGTGCAGTTTAACCTGCCATGTCAACCTGGCAAAATAAATCTTTTGCCTGGCCTAAACTTTCTTATTAATTCATGCATGTCACCCCTAGGATAGGCCCTGGACAACCCAGGGGGCAGGGTCCAATGTATTTAAAATGTTGCACAGATATTTTAAATCTTATATATCCTGGTAGTGAAAAACTTTTACATTTATTATTTTCATCACTGCAAGGTTTATCTCTCTCATAGGGTAACATTGGAGTTGCCTTATTACATTTTATAAATGTTATTTCCAAATGGGAATAGATAATTGGTTGCTTTTTGTGAGTCCTTAATCCTAATTTAAAAGCCTAATTGATGGTGAGGTCAGATTTTAAATTATAATTCTGAAAACACGACGTTCGGAAAGTTGACATTTTCTTGCCTTAGCCATTTTGTGCCTGCAGACTGTTCCTGGACACATGACTGGGTTTAGTTGGCAGGTGGGCTTTGTGCATTCCTCCCAGACAGCCACACACAATTAGAGTTTAGGTATGACTGGACGGTCCATTACTGGGAGGATGTGAGGTAGTGGGCTGGGCTCATTCTCACGTACACCTGAAATGGCATTACCCTGCCCCCTTGTAGTGAGTCTGGGGCCAGGAAGGCAGGGCATCTGTGCACTTTAAAGGCATGCCTCTAGAAGCTTCTTCCCACTTCAAAGGCACAACTGTATATAGAGGAAGGACATCAGATACCACCACTTCAGTACACTTCTGGACAAGTGTCTGCTTAAAGAACTGCCACTTTGTTGGACTGCCACTCTGAAAGAGCTGATCCCTTGCTGTGCTCACCTGCTGCCTGCTGCCCTCTTCCCCAGGGCAGAACTGGACCTGCAAATCCAGCTTAACCCCAGGACCCCCGAGTGAGTCAAAAGGCTAGTCATCTGGCCTGACCTGAGCCTCAGGGACATAAAAGGCTCCCCCACAGTTCCTGCATCCGTCTTCAGTGAGTTCCTAATGCTCAGGTTGTGTCTTTCAGATCATGAATTCTTAGTGTGGCTCTCAAGCTCTTGAAATTAATCTTTTGGGCTCTTCACGTTGCTGATCTGGCCCTCTTGCACTGGAAGTATGCCGCTCAAACCAAAAACCAGCGTAAGTTACCGCCAGCACATTTCTCCTGACAGCAGCATCAATCACTCTCCAGGGACTACCAGCGTGAAGTACCAGCCCACCCATCTTCGATGCCGGCCTGCTCATCGTGCCATGCTGACCACCCCCATGGCGCTTTCTTTGCTCTTCGTGAATCTCACCAACGTGAATGGGATTCTTGGCACAAAACTCAAGAAGGTAAATCGCTGGCAGAGTCAAAAAATTAGAACGTAAAATTGATTAATACAGGATGCTAAATTGGACCGTGGAAAGTGTAAAACTTAATGTTTAACTGACACACATTTGAAATGCCGAAATTTTCAGCTGGCAATCATTGTTATTCATGTAGGCCACAGGCAAAACCCTGAAAAGATGTAGCTAATTAAAAAGAAGCTCGGTATTGCGGAAATGTTTACAACATGATTTTGCAGCTTGACCCTAGAGTGACATGGCTAGGGATGCTCTCATAAATGCAATTTTCTCATTTATCAAAAAGTATTATCTCACTATGTAAGAATTGAATTGAATACCCTGCGCTTTTAAACAATAATTGACAGTCTTTTAGAGTAAAATAATGTATAACCTAAGCAGGTTTGTTTTTCAGTTAGTAGTTCATTGTTCTCACAGTGAAACAAGTAAAGATATAGAAGGTCTGTGGATTTAAGAAGCCCCAGTTAGCGCTTTCCGTTTCTAGGTGCTATTTTACAGTTTATTCTTTAAAAAATCATAACTCCTACTGATTGGATTTTTGTTGTTTTGGTCCTGTTATATTTAATAAATTCTGCTTTCTTTGTCTAACCTAGTGTGGGATAATTTTTGGGTGGTGTTTACACATTGCCTCTAAGTTAAGCTTGCCTGCTCTGTGCTAAGGTACCAGGGGGCTGAGTATAGGTTAATTTAGAGGTTGATTGTGCCTTACCCTGACTAGGATTGTGGTTGCTGCTGGACTAGGGCATACGTCTCAGTCCACCAGTGACCCAGTTTCCAACGGAGGCGAACTGATACCATATGTACAAGACAAACAATTACTGTACCAAGAGGTCCCAGAAAAATAGCTTTTTTCTACTACACGATCTAGCCATGTCCGCCCTAGAGACTTCATATAAGGATGTCAACCAGCCCGAGTGTGTTGGTGGGGTGGTATCGACCCAGAACTTGCAAATTTGCCTCCTTGCCAAAAGAATTGCATAGAAAAGAAAGGGTCTTGCATGCTCGGAGATGTTTTCGTCAATGTCAAAAATAATTAAGGGAAGAGTGATATTAAGTGTAGTATTGAGTATAGAGTCCAGGGAGGCCTTCACTTCCTCCCAGAAGCGGCAAATAGAAGGGCAGTCTTTCAACATGTGCACGTCTGATGCTTCGGGCAGGTCACATTTGTTGCATTTTTTCCCTGGCTGGAATTTTGATAGTTTTAGGGGAGAAAGGTATGCCCGATGTGCCGTGAAGAGGTGATTGCGCCTCAACCATGCTGGTTTCACTATTTTGTGGAGAAGATTGAAAGAGTCCATCCACAACTGCTCACATTGAAAGCCCAACTCACCTCCCCATAACTCCTCGGCAAGTTTGAAATCCCCATCTATCTCTTCCAGGATCACCCAATACCAGAAAGAGACCTCTTTGCCACCCCCTGGCCTGGCCACCAACTGAGTTTCCAGATTACTGATTTTTCCCAGGGGGACCCCCTTCCTACTCAGCGTCTGAGCCCACCTATTCAGCTGCATATGTTTAAATCTTGAAAGGCCTGGCCCAACTCTCTCCCACAACTCCTCCCACGACACCATTGAGCCGCCTGCCAGCAGATCTCCCCATTTCAAAATTCCGGCATCCTTCACGGGACTCGCCAGTCTGTCATTAAGACAAGGTGGAGTACCTGGGGAGTCCCACAAAGGTGCAAGATTTGAAAAATAACTATACCCTATTCTGTTTCTCATTGTTGACCAACTTCTGGCCAATGATTGGAGGCTTTTTAATTTTACCTTTTTAAAGAATTTCTGGTTCCCAAACTTAAAAAGGAAGCCGTCAGGTGGTAGATCGGCACCTTCTAGCTTGGCCCAAAACATTGCCCCTCTCGAAGTATTTGATGGTGTTTTTAGAAGCATTCTGGAGTATGAAAGCTGAAACGCCCATGCATAATATTGCAGGTCAGGTAATGTTAGCTCACCTTTTTCCCTTCATCACCTCAGCTTCTTCCAAGCCAGTCTAGTGGCTCTATATTTCCAAATAAAGGAATGTATCTCTCGTTGACACTTATCTATTTGTTTGGTGTCAAATGCCAAGGGGATGGAATTAAAAAGAAATGTGTATTTAGCCAAGATAGACATCTTCACTAAATATGTCCTCCCCAAGATGGATAAGGGGAGGTGGGTCCAAGACTTTAACTGTTTCTGACATTCTTTAGAGACACACTCGAGGTTGTATTAAGCGATTTTACTGACATCCTGGATAATTCTAATGCCAAGATATCGCATGGAGGTAGCCACGTCCAGTTGCGTACTGATGATATTCCAGGCCATAATTTCAGTTTTGTTGGCGTTTACTTCATACCCGGAAATCTTGCCGAACTCCTCCGCCCTCTTAATAACTTTTGGAAATGCAAGATCTAAATCAGACGTCAAAATAGGAATATCATCTGCATATAGGGCAACCCGCCTTTCCCACCCACCAAACCTGAAAGATGGAATATTAGACTCCTCTCTGAGAACCTGAGTGAAAGGCTCGATATAAAGGTTAAAAAGGAGGGGGGAAAGCCGGCAGCCCTACCTTGCATCCTTTGTGATTTTGAAGGCCTCTGTCAGGGAATTATTGACTAACAATCTAGCAGTTGGAGCTTTATAAAGAAGTGCTATCATACGACAAAATCTGTCAGCTAGGTTACATTTTTTCATGACCGCAGCCAGATAGACCCAATTGACCCTATCAAAGGCTTTGGTTGCGTCCAGAGTGAGGGTGGCAAGAGGAAGAGAGAAGGTAGAAGCGATGTCAATAGCCCCTACTAGATCGTGCGTGAGGTCTGCTAATTGTCTACCTTTTATAAAGCCTTTTTGGTCTTGATGAATGATCGAGCCTACAACGCCCCCCAACCCGTTAGCCATAATGGCAGCGAAGATTTTGTAATCGCTGTTGAGGAGAGATATTGGGCGATAAGACCCACACTCTGTAGGTTCTTTGCCTGGTTTGGGGATCACTCCATGACTTTGGGGGGTCCACCCCCTCCAGGAGAATGCTGTTAAAGACAGTAGCCAAGATTGGAATAATCTCCTCACTAAGAGCCCGGTAGAGTTCCCCCGGTAAGCCGTCGGGGCTGGCCGCCTTCCCAAGCTTCACTTGACCTATCACCTTGCTAACTTCTTCCGCTGAGATCTCTGCCTCGAAACATCTGCTTTGCTCAGATGAAAGACTAGGGATGGAAATTTTATCGAGCCAGGCATTTCTTGCTGCATGATCTTCACAGGTGTCTTCCTTATAGATAGCCTGGAATAATACGATCAAAGAACCAGGAAGCATCTGCATGTTGCTGGCCAGATTTTAGACTAAAAGAGATGGCTGAATGGTCAGAGAGATGGGAAGGGGGATATGCTGTATCTACTAGTAAGTCTTTGAGACTATAACTAAACAAAGCGTAGTCTATTCTTGACAGATGTTTGTATTTGAAGTTTCGGAATGAGACCCCCAGCTTAACCCCTGCCTTTTCCCTCCAAATATCTGCGAGCCCCAACTGTGCCATTATTGTCACAAGGACTTGCCTGGATTTAGAAAAGACACAGGCTCTAGAGTTGGCTGATTTGTCGAATTTAGGGTTTAGAACGATGTTAAAGTCCCCGACCCAAATTACCGGGTCTTGAAAGGCTAATAAATGGTCCAGAATAGTATTCAAATAAGTAGCATCGTCCTGATTTGGACCATAGTAGCCTACCAAGGAGCATGGCATGCCATCCAACAAAACCCTTACTAAGAGCCATCTGCCACTATGGTCTTCCATGTACTCCACAATTTGAGCCTTTGCCTTTTTCTTAAAAATAAACAAGATCCCTCTGATATTTGCCGATCGGTCTGTACACACAAAAGTGTCCATCCATTTCTCTTTCTTTAATAACTCAGCGGTCTCAGATTTAAGGAGATGTGACTCCTGTATGGCAATGACCTGTGCCAGGGAATCTCTCAGGTATTGAAGGATTCTGACTCTTCTACCCCTCGTGCGCAGGCCATTGACATTCCAGGATAAGTACTGTATCTGCATCTTTCCGTCACAACCCCCTTCACTGCCCCCTCTAGCTTCCCTGAAAATCCCTTATCAAAAGTTCCTATTTCCATCCTAGACCTTTTTCCCAAAATGTTCTGAGCTCGGTGACTTGAACCCTGGAGGTGACCAAACCTAAACTTTATTAAAAGCTGCGAGGACTCTGACCTATGAGGAACTTTTAAATTTTCACCCCCACCACCCCGCGTGGCACTCCCTTGCCCCTCCTGGAAAACCCCTCCCTACTTACACTGGTCTGATGTATTGCCAGTGTTACGCCCTCTAGCCACCCCCCTCCTCTACCCACCCTGCTACCAATCTGTGCTAAGAAGTAGTGCATTTTGGTTTTCCACTCTATTCTCTCATTTAGGCTAGATCGTGTAGTAGAAAAAAGCTCTTGGTACAGTGGAGCTGTACCTCTTGGTACGGTGGAGATAGGATTTCCGTTTTGTTTTTTTCCCGGGTCCTATGATTATGCCTTCTTCTGCTCCATGGACCTACGGTATGGGTTCCCTTCGGTTTCTATTGTGGTCCAACAGGATGTAATACATCTTGATGGAGTCTACCAGGGCGCCCTGTCTGTGTTGGTTACCTCGTCCGCCAATAAGATATCTGTGTCCCGGTCTGAGCTACTATCTAGATCTCTGGGATCGCTTACTTAGACACGCAATAGTGGTCGGTGTAAAGGCAAATGGGGACAAAAAACAAAACAATAAATAACAGTGTGAATATTAGAAATAGCATAACTTAACACCACACAACAACGCATAAAATGCTAAAACATGTTGATTAACTGAGAAGTTCCACTAACAAATTAAGGATATTATGAAACCTCAGCCTCCTTGCAATTCCATTAAAAAAATGATTTTCCTTTCTAATATACTTCTTTACACTTTGTATGCATTTGTGAAATGATTTAAAAGGTTAAATCTATATCTAGAAAGAAATTGAATGTCTTTCAATTACGCCATTTAGTAAATTAGTGCTTGCAGTAATTTGACATTTTCGAAGTTTACTTTTCTTTCCAGAATACAGTGTAGGCTGATGGAAAACTGACATGCCTCCGTAGCTCGTGCTTTTCCCCACATGCAGCACAGTGCAAGTATCTTGCTTTCAAACTGAGTAAATATGCTGTTATTTCAGTAATGAGTGACATAGCTTTATCTGACAGCATGGGTGCTCGGAGCACATTGCCCCGGAAACCTAGCACAGCATAAGATTCCCTGCGTCAAGACACTTGAACTGTTTCATGGAATAAAATGTAGGTATTACTTTGTGCAGTCAGTATTGGATTGTAAGAACGCCTAAATATTGTTTTCCTACTTATTGCTGTATGGCACAAATGCATGAAAATATTCTTCACTTTTCATAATTTCTTATATATTCTTCTCCTGATTTCCAGAGAGTAGACTCTGAAGTACATGTTTGTTGCATGACGCTTATACAAAATCTCTCATCACAGAACAGAACACAGTGGTTAAAATTCACGTACTGCATTTAGCATTTCTTTAAGCAGTAGTAGTACTCACCTACTACAAAATGCAGTTCCGAAACCTATGGCTGTAGATGTCGGTCAAAAATATTTTACCTTTTCTGGGCAGGGATCTCTGCCATGTGCACGGTGATCTCCAACAAGTAGGTGCACATATTTGTAGTAAATGTAGGAAGGACAAGGGTGTGTGGCTAAAGCCTGGAGAATGCTAAGTGCTAAATAGGAGGGGCTTACAGAAATGTATGGTGGAGTGTGTGAGAGACCTGCTAATACAAAATACATGCTAACAAAAAGAGAAAGACAAATGGAATTTACAAAATAGACTTCTAAAGTTAATAAAACCCTAAAGGTTTCGACACAGCTAAAGTATATCAAGCATACCTCATGGTCAACCACTGGTTCCTGCAACACTTATCGAAATCAGTGGAGGTCGGGAATTAAAATATTTGCTCCACAGAAATTACATGTGAATTAATTCAATAGGCAGTTAAAGCATATCAGGCCAGATGTACAAAGTCAATCAGTGGCAACAAATTATGGAGTTTGCTGAATCATATCGTTTGTGACTGCAAAATTGTGTTTACGTTTGTCTTAAACCCATTATGAAAGCCGGAAATTCTGGGATAACTGTGACTGGAGATTTTGTGAGGTGGTGTTTTACCACGTAAATTGCACTGCAAAATCTGAGACATGTTGCAAAAAAGGTGGTGAACAAATTTTTGTTAACTTTTTTTTTTCAGTTTACATTGTACAAATACAAAAACAAATTGTCATCGACACAGTGTATGTATACATACCATTGACATTATTAATGGCACGTAGTACAGATGGTAGCATCGGGGGAAGAAAGGCATAATGGGGAAATATCATTCATTACAGTGAGGAAGGAGCATTGGGCATGCCACTGACTGCAAGTGAAGTTAAGGTCAACAAGGGGCCCCAAGTGAGTCAGCATAGGACCTCGGGAGCATACTTTACAAAACAACAACAGTCCCACGCATATGAAATATATGAGAAGCAATGAATATAGACGAAATCAATTCTATATTCGGAGCGACATGTCCAGCCGGACAGAGGTCTTCAATTTTTACTCAATTGAAAGTTATATACACAAGGAAGATACCTTCAACAAATCACCAGTGTGGGGCACACGCCTGTACCCAGACACAATAAGATCAGTACAAAAGGTTAACAAGAAACAAAGCAGGGCTTTTAAGACAGAAGCAGCGATTTCTGTAATTATTCGAATGTACAGAAGTATAAAGCAAGCACCATTACATATACATAACATATGAATCAGGTTTTGTATAAGGTGCACTACAGGTCGACGGCGTTTCTGTCCCACTACTTAGTTATGGGGACCATCATCAGGACATTTATTAAATGCCTTGGGGTTTTAAGCCTCTAATGCCGAGGGGGAGTTGCCCCGGTGTGCTTGGGCTACGAGCTGTGGTAGAAGGAAGCCTAGTGAAAGGCGGAGCTACCCGGAAACGGGAGCATTTCAGTATTGCCGCGTTACAAATAGTGTCAATGCGCGGTACCAGAGAATTGCCGGGTCAGTCGGCTGCAAGGTCTGCTTCCAGTGTGCATATTACCGGGATCAGTCCTTTCGCGCTTTGTTAAGTGTAGACCCACTGTCTATATCCAACCCACTATCCTCGATGTCCGTGGGGTCCTGCAAGGAGGGCTCCCTCTCCGCCAACCCAGAGGTACACATTTCACGCCAAACCATTAGGTCCTCTTGTAGCTTTACGTCCCTTCGGGTGAGTTTCATATGGGCTTCTTCGGCCAGGGACCACTCTCGGACATCTTGAAGCCAGATGGGCACTTCTGGGCCCCTCTGCCCCATCCAAGTTATAGCTACCCTGCGCCTAGCGAGCACTAGCATTAATTGTAGGAGCTTATATGGGAGTTTCTTTTTCTTGGGCTTCCCGACAAATGCAAGTAAACAATGCAAGGGTTCAAGCTCCACCTGGAGGCCTGTGGCCGCAACAATCTCAAACACTTCTTTTGACCTGCGTCTTTGCATATCTGGCCAATAGTCACATAAAGAAAGTAAAAACAAGCAACAAGGCAAGCTCATGCCATCCATTCTGAGACACCTTTGTCCATTTTTTAAAAATCCATCTCACAATTCACCTCTTTTATATCATCTGCGCTTTTATTTCTTCACAGACAATCTGCTGATAGCAAACACAGTCTACATATGCTACTTCCAAAGTCTAAATGGATACCCAAAGAAAAACTCAAATGGCGAACTACAATACCACAAAGCATTGCACATCCAGACAAAGTGAAATAGTTTGTTCTCCATGTGTACTCCTATCTTGATGATACTCAGATTAGTTCCTATTAGAAAAAAGATTTTGATACATCAGCAGACGCCTTCCAAACATGCCAGCGGCAGTTACATATCGCACAAGTGAAAAATGGCTACCACACAATGCTGACAATTAGGGGTGGTTGAAATGTTTCATTCCGTCATGGAATTGGCAGAATTTGGCGACTCCGCACTATTCTTGTAATGCAGGGTCATCACCCACTTTCGTCAATCGCCATGCGGCATAATATTTTCCTGCAAGGATCCAAAAATGCAAATTCAAGTGTGATTTGCTTTCCCCTAGTGCCATTTTCTAATGCAGACAATCTCGATGGGTCATGAGCGGTGATGGTCAGAGGGCTGCTTCTCAAGTAGATTTGCTGCAGCTTGAGTAGATCTTCTACTCGAGCAGCAGCAAAATCTACTCAAATGGCCACATTCAAGCTGATTTTTCAGCACTGCTCATGCTACTGGCCTAAACTGCAGCACAACATGCATATTTCTGCCCGTTGGTGGAACTCTGTGGAATCTCGCAGAGTTTTTATGTAACTCTGCAAGTTCTGCCCACCTCTATTAACATTACCAAGGTTTTGGTGGCATGGGCCAGTACGTATAAATTCTGCTTGAACTACAAGCTAATGAAATCAGCTTCACATGCTTTATCACCTAAACACTCTCTGTGGAATAGTGTAAGAAATTGAGGTATTAGCCGATGGGGTGAGTACCCACCTCAAGTAATAACCACAACCCTTGTCAGGGTAAATCCGCAAAGTCACTAAATTAGCTCAAACCCCGGCACCTTTGGCACAGAGCACATAGTCTTTTCTTAGAGGAAATGTGCAAAGTATATCTGCCGTAGTAAAATAGTAATACATTCACAAATCCTAACAAAGAAAAAATACCAAACCAATTTGATAACATAGAGTAAGTTTTACTAAACAAAATGACTCCACAAAGACAAAAATCCAGTAGGGGAAACTGAAGTTATGAGTTTTTAAAGTTTAAATATACCATGGTCATCTGGTGGCACTTGACCTGTAATAAGCACAAAAATCCTCCGCAGGGCAAGGTAGCAGGCTCTGGCCAAAGAAGGCTCCATGTCATTGGATAGCCACTGGACGAAGGTTTGGTGAAGCTGTTCACTTTTGGCAGAAAAACTCCCAGCAGGGGAAATTTGAATTTTACACCAAAGGAATGTCCCTCTCTGGCCATTTATTGCACCATTGCCCTGTGTAGATTCCTATCCTCAGACTTAGTCACTTTTTAAAGCTCAATTTCTTTCAGTGACACAAGGCTACAGCCAAAGAGAGCTCCAAGAAGTCGGAAAACTTCTTCACAAGATCCTGTGATTTGGATTTGCTGTCATGGAAAATATTAAAGCGAATACAACATAACTCTTTGGCCCAGCACCAAAACACCTTCCTCAAATCAGCGTGGCAGGTTGACCCCAGTCCTCTGGAGGCATATGGAGCCAAAATGTTTCTAACTCCCAGGTCTTGGGGAAGATTAGGAAGTGCAGGACCTTGATGGCAGCACTTTAGGGTGAAGACTTACTCTTGCAGAGGCCAGAACCAGGGTCCACGCCAAGTCAGCTAGAAATACAGGAACATGGACTATTGTAGCTTGTGTCCCTGTATATTGAAAAGAGTTAAGCCGTATGACACTTGTAGTCCACTTCATTGTTGTGGGTATAAGAGGGAGAGCAGGTCCTTCCTTCTAGGCTCTTATCAGGTCACAGACAGCAAGTCGAGTCCTCTTCTGTTCTTCTTCAGTTCCAGTGTTCTGAGGAGGTTACTGTAGGTAGAACATTTATGCCTGGCACCTGCCTTGCAGAGGAAGACCACTGTGCCCTCCCTAACCAACACAAGAGAAGATCCCTCACTGATCGGATCAAAGTTATCCCCCACAATGGCAAAGAGATCTTCGCTATCATCAAGGAGTTCAGTACCTCAGAAGCCTCAGCCAAATCCATCACTCCCCTGGGGAACTCAGCGGCAACCTCTTCATATTCTTCCACAGCAGAACTGAAAATATCTAAAATAACTTTTAAGAACAACCGAACCCCAAGGACATCATCACCTCACACACAGACATACTTCTAATCAACTAGAGAGCACTCACCAAGGAAGACACCACTTCAGTCATGAAAACCATCCACTCTGGGGCCCTCATAGACCCCTTTCCATATCATATCTACATGTTAAAGCACATTTGATCAGCAAATTCCTCACTCATATCATCTACTCCTCAATTAATTCTGCAACGTTCCCAGAGGACTGGTACCATGTTGCAGTCACACTCCTCGTCAAGAAACCTTTGGCCTATCTCGCTACTACCGTACCCAGCAAAATTGATTGAGAAGGCAATCAACTATCAATTCATCAACCACCTGTAACTCCACAATCTTCTTGACCGCACTCAGTCTGGCTTTGAAAATGGCCATAGGATGAAGCCAGCACTCATCACTGCCATAGATGAGATCTGTGCCTTTCTGGACCGAAGAGAAATAGCTTCACTTGTTGCGGGGATTCAGTGTGTGCACAGAACTGTGCATAGGAAACCAGGACCTCAGTGACTTGGGTGTACCAGAAACTCACCTCAGTACCCAGAACCCCTATCCGACTAGCATCAGGGACTTATTCGTTCTCCATCCTACCGCGAAGCTACCTATGATTAGACAAACCAGAACAAGCAACTTAGAATACTCTCAGGAATGGTGGGAATCAAGAACACTCATTCGTTTGTATTTCTCATATAAGTCCAGAATCTGAGTAAGTAGAAACACAATGAAGTTTAAAATATTTATTTCAATTACGTGCTCTAAGATGCATTAACTTGGCTAACATAAGCAGGCATATGATTAGGAATAATACAATTAGCATTGTTACAATTCCATAAAACACAAAGGGAGAAATCACATTATACTGATAGTGGAAACAGGTCCTATAGCGCCTTGTGTACCACCCTCCCCTTTCTCGAAGCTAGGTTTTATAATAATAGAAAGTTTCAACGAGGAACCCCATACCTCAAAGATCATTTTAGATGAATCACATCAAAGGATCAGCCAGCTCTGTTGTTGAAGGAAAGGTTTTTCTCCAGGTGCCTGCAAACCTGCATGCAGTGTAGTATTAAAGGCACTTGAATTTCAGCTTCTTGCAGCTGGATGCATATTATGTCTAGAGCGTAGGCCGATCACATTGAATCAACAACATACATTGTTATTTTACCTTGACGCTGTAAGCACAAGCAGTACAGGCAGTGGCTGCCATGCAATTCTAGGGATGTGTAAAGCAGACAGTTCTCATGTGAAGAAAATCAAGCAAGTTAACTTTCAACAACAGATATATGTAGTGTTGTGTACAATAACGGCAAAGTTGCAAAATGGTGTTTAAACTTCTAATGCGGTTATGGTAACATAGCAATGTGTGCAGGCAAGCACTGGTCTTCACTACACCCTCAAACTGGTGGCCCACTCCACTGTGTTCAACAAAGTATCACACTCTCAGCCTCATCAAAAGACTGCAAGCAAAAGGCAGCCAAGGTCCAGCCCTGAAATGGATGTGCTCCTTTCTCACGGGAAGAACACACAAAGTCAAACTCCTGCTCTACACATCTAAGCCCAAGGACTTGATCTGCATTGTCCCTTAAGGATAATCCCTCAGCTCTATCCTGTTTAACATTGGTACCATTCACTGATGTCATCAGATCTCTCTCAATCTCCATCATTTCTTATGCTGATGACATGACGCCCACCTCATCCACTCAATGTCCGACAGGTCCTCCACAACCAGATCCAACATCACCAAATGCATGATCTGCATAGCAGAATGGATGAAAACCAAATGCCTGAAACTCAGCTCGGACAAAACAAAAGACCTCTCCCTGGGACTCAACCTGGTAGCCATCAGAGCTTGGTCCAACAACAATACCCTATTACCACGCAAGAAACCCATGCATCATGTTAGACGACAAACTCAACATGGCCGCACAGGTGAACCCAGTCAGCTCCTCCTGCTTCCACATACTATGTATCCTCAGGAAAATCTTCAAATGGATCCCTAAGAGCACCAAGATTACCTACCATTCAAGCCCTAGTTACTAGCAGAGTAGACTATGGTAATGTACTCTATGCCAAAATCTCCAACTACATTCTCCAACCACTTCAGACCATCCAGACCACCACAGCTAGACTCTTCCTGGACCTCCCACTTCATGTCAGACCTCTGAGAACTCCACTGGCTACTGAAGCGGAAATGCTGCAAATGCAAACTCCTCACGCATGCATGCAAGTTACTACACAACATAGGACCAACATACCTCAATTGACTGCCTACACTTCCTCCAACCCACTAGACATTTTCGTTTAGCCCCACTCTATCTTGCACATACTGGCCATATCTTCAAAAGCAGATTTTGGCAGCTTAGCCTTCTCCTACAATGCACCCAAAACATGGAATATCTCCTCTGCACACATTAAGGTATCCATCTTGCTTCTTGAATACCGCAAGAGGCTAAAGGCCTCGCTCTTCAACTAACCCCTGCAGATGACCGACATACCTGCTCCAGGGGCTGGATAACCTTCAGGTGATACATTGCACTCTGATAATCCAAGAAAAATAACATAATATAACATAACAATAGGGTAAATGTTCCCATGGTCAAGCCTACCCATTTTTGTAGTTATTTCTGTGTCTCCTGGTGAAAGCAATCCCACAGTGCCCCTCTGTGCCTAAATCCAAGTTGGTGAAGCCTTTTTACCCTTGTGCAGAGCCTGTGTGGTTACTCCAGAGGAGTGACCAGGGAAATGAGTACCATCTCCTCTGTTGCAACTCAAAACCAGTTCTGCGGGCTGCTCCTCTCCCACTGGGATTGGTGACTACCTGTCTGGGAGAAAAAAATGGGCCCTGCCCAGGTGTCAGCTATCATTTTCCGGTGACAGGGTATGCATGTTTTAAGTCAATTGAGTTGATTGTCACACCCCATATGGTCATCCTGCCAGAGGGACAGAACCATCTTAACTCTGAGAGAAAGTTCATACCTCATCAGGTAACTTTTCAGCTCTTGGATGACAGTTGGATTTTATTCGCACAGGCCTCTGGAGGCTTTAGGAAGTGAAAATGTAACTTTATTGTAGTAATTTTTATAAAATATTTATCGCAAATTCGACTTTACCAGTGTATTGAACTTGTGATAAAAATTTCAAAAGACCAAGAATTACATCTGTACGTGTTTACTATCTGAATAGTTTCCTAGCTGAATATGACATTATCAGTTGTGATATTGCATCCCAATTCTTTCCAATGAAACAGCCAACCCTGCTACAGTGAAAATAGATTTGGGGGCCTTTTCACTATAACAACATGTTTAACAATAAACATTTTCATACCCTACTTTTAAATACTATACACACTGTCTTGTCTGCAGTAAGACCTGTTTATGAGTGACTTATTAATATTTAAAAGGTAAGGTTTAAACATGTAAAAAAGGGCTTATTTTGACAAATTGAAATGCAATTTGAAGCTTAAAACTGTACAGCCAATCAGGGTCATATTGGAAGGTATAGCACAGACATTTTACTACTGGTTTGTAGGGTAAAGTGCATAAAGTTCTAGAGTCAGCAATCACAATCAAGGTAAAAACATGGGGTATAACACACACTAGATTATCATTTCAAGCACGTAGTATATCTATTTTACCTCCTCCTTCTGGCTGAACATTTGTAGTCACTGCAGTTGTGGTGTGAGGATGGACTGAGAAATTGTCTGAACCTGGGAATTCCTTTTATCCTCTTGACTAGAATTCAGGCTGTTGGCCCCATTATGAAAGGGATGACACCCAATCGCTGCCAGAAACTCCAGATCTCATCCAAAAAGAAATTACAAGAGGCCCAATATTTCTAGGCACATATCCCACTTATGAAAAGCCTTAGACTTCAGGAAAATATATAGCAAATTGTGCAGTATTTCCAAATCCTACATATTCTTGCCTAATCCAGATCTAAGATATTTACAGTCCAATAAAACAGTGATTATATGACAATGTTACATTATTTCTGAGTGCAGTATTATGGCAGTTTATAGAATGCAGCTGTGTACATGATGCAGGGCAGTAAACGATATTATCACATTTCTAGAATACTGATTCTCCTGCACTGGCAAGTGTTGGAATGCAGTTTACATTCATGGGAGGGTAAATGAGTATCTGTGTGTTTCACCAGTTAAAGTTCAGATATGCGGTAGGGCTTTCCTGATATTAAACATATGTGGCATAACAACCAGGCCCAATTGAACGCACAACATAAGAGACACCAACACCTTAGAGCAGTGGTTCCCAAACTTGTTTTACCCGCTGCTCCCTTGACCTATTGCCCACTGGCCGTGGCTCACCATTAGGCGAATTTTTTTGGTGATCGGGGGGGGTATGCCCAACCTTGGGAGTACTCCAATTTTTCTACCTTAAAGTTATTGGGTGGAAGCTGATAGAATATATCCACCCCATGCCAATTCATATAGACCCTGCATGTCTACCTTAGTGGTTATCACCTCAAAGGGAACCCCATCCAGATGAATGACCCTGAGCATATGTGAGTAGGTAGTGGCATGGACTTTCGTTCACTAAAGGCGTTATAAGTGCTCACCCTCCATCCAAATAAGGTGAGTTTCCTGGCATATAGCGATTTACACACCACTCCTTTAATGATACATATCGAGTTTGTGTTGTTTGGTTGCCATCCCCATCCCACAGATATTCCATGTCATACATTTCATGATATGTGGTGTGCCAGCCATGTGAGATGATAATGGTGGAAACAGCCAGTCCCACACCCTGATCTCCACAGACCTCCTTCCTATTCACCTAATTCCCAAGACAGTAAACTGTAAAGTGTCTCCGCATCCCAAACCCAGTGCAGCCCAGCAACAGCTGGCCATCCGAACTGGATCATGTGAAGGTGAAGTCGCACATTGCTCTGCTACTCCACTCTTTGGAAACAAACATTATAAGGTAGGCACAGGAGATCAACCATATTTACCCACTCCTGTCCATTACAGCCCAATTATAAATCAGAATGCCAAAATTCATAAAAAAATCCCCCCCCCGTAGAGCAGGTCACTCTGATATAGTAGTCCCAGTAGTACCCACACCAGTACTTCCTCAGGTATACATTACCAGGAGGCCCTCAGTTCTTATACATTGCCGGGAGACCCCCACTTCAGGGTAGGGGCACCCTTCTTAGGAAGCCATGTAGTCCAGTTGTGCACTCGCTAGCAGTGGGGCGAGAAATGTTCACAGTCGAGTCACCCACCACCCCTGTCTGCATCTTATATCTTTTATGGCATAAACTCTCTCTCCTAAGAGCTCATCAGGAGTCTGGATGACTATGTTTGGTGCTCAGTCAATGTCAAAAGTTAGCTCACCAGAGTCAGTGTCCCTTGGATGGTGCCTGGAGGTAGTTCTGTCCTCTGAGTCGGACTGCCTGGTCACCATGATCTCTGCCATTGCCAGCAGAATCACTGCCCGGTCTCTTTCTGCCTGTAATTGAGTTGGTTTTCCAAAGAATGCCTCACAGTGCTTCCCATTGGGAACACCGCCCAGGCCTGAACTGCGGCAGTACAGCCGCTGGCCCCTACTGTGGCCCTCCCACTTGATATGTTTCCATACATGTCCAAGCCTCTTCTGGGTCTATACAGAAGTGTGTGTTGCCATCTACCATTATCTACATCTTTGTGGGGAACTAAAGAGAGTACAAGAGAACTTCCTCCCGTAATGCCCTTTTGACCTCTAAGAAGGCTTGCTTGGTTTGTACCAAATAGGAGAGCATGGACCCCCTTCCCTTACCAACCTTGAATGGTGCCCCATCTTGTGCATGTGGTAACAGTGTTCCCCTGTCCTTTTAATGCAATAGTTTTGCCACAAATGGGCAAGGCAGGCCTCCCGGGCTGGCGACCATGCTGGGACCCTGTGCGCCTATTCCACCACCATGAAAATCATGGCAGAGATTAAACAAAAGGGGCTCTACAGGGCCCATTTTTGTGCCTCATGCCCGATGGATGCACACAGTGGGGCACAACATGTTCTCACCTGTGTGCATGCACACCAGTTCCTGCACGGAATGGACTTTTCAGTATGTTTCAGTCCATTACATGCAGAAACAGTTTTTGGCATTTGCCATTGCGGTGCCAATTTTCAGGGCACTGCTGTGGAAACCTCAATAACAAAACCTGCCAGACATAAGGAAACTCATAATCTTCCAGGCGATTGGACCATGGCTTTGGTGGTGCAGTGACGGGGTGGACCTGGCACCACATAGTCAAAGTCGTAATATTGCCCTTCTTGAGCATACTACCCCCCTCTCTTCATATTAGGGGCATGGCCCGCACGTGTGTGACTCAAATGTGCTTTATTATTACGCCTATGTGGCGACGCAGATATCTGTGTAATATAAACAAAGGCAGGCAGATTACAATCTCGGCCTAAGGCAAGGATACCATTTCCGATATATACCCTTATGTTTATTAGCATACACAGAGAAGACACTTCTGCTGCCTTCCAGGGGTAACTGTATGCCGAAGCTTTCACCTAGCAGCTGACCAACATCTTTGTGAGGGGTCTCCTGTTTGTGACCATGATGTGGTCTTGCACTCTTATCCATCAGGTAATGGGGTTAGATCATCCAGAAGGGGTTCTTCTTGGAAAAACATACACCTGCACCCTAGACACGTAGGTTAGGGTTTCTATTGTAGGAGTTTGCTATATAGTTGTATTATTATATATGTATGCATATATAAGTTGTGCCAAAAAAATGGTTGAGCTATTCACTTTGTTGGCATTCAGTATAACTACTGCTTCTGTCTATTAATCATTGCAGCCCACATTTTCTATGCAAGAATCATTTTGGTTCAATAAATATTGAACACGCACCTCTGTGTGTTCTATGTATAGTCCTCTTAGTTTAAGAGATCACAAACGAGTTTGAAGACTGTCACCACCACTCTTGAGGGAACAGAGTTGTCATGTTCAGTGGTTGCCAGAACTGTTTGCTTCATGTTTAGGTTTGGAGGGGAGCTAGCAAAAGCAGTGTGAGCTAGCAAGGTACCCTCAAATGCTTAGTTTCTACTAATTGGTGGCGACAACACAACACTCTCATAATCTAGAATTAGGAATTTCTTAATGCACTTTTAAGCTGTAATTTCCGAACACAGAGGAGTAGCTTTTTCAAGTTTCATATGTTTGGAATAGTAATGATAAATCCTCCTTTCTGGTGAAATTGAATTAAACATTTAGCATTCCGTCTAGACAGTCACAACACGAGGAAAGATAGGTGTGACTGAGTACCTATCTACAAACATCTACATTCTGATGGCCTTGCCTAGGCAGGATGGAAAGGAGGGGCTAGCACTTCACTTGAACAGACAGTGTCCTGTCCGCACACAAAGGACTGATTAACCTCCACAAATAAGTGCTGTGTCTCTGACCCCAAAAGTCAAACACTATTGGAATGGTAACTGAAGCACTGTCAGAAGAACTGCTGTGCTGCTGAAAGGACTCAATTGGACTGCTGATCTGGCAGGCCTGCTTTTCTGTTTGTTTCCCTGCTGCTCTGTGACTCTGCTTAGGGAGATCTGTACTCTGCCTTCTTCCCAGTGATCTCCAAGGGCTTGTTAGCTTACCTCCTGTTGCTTGAGACTCAGGAAAGTAGGATTGCTTGAGACTCAGGAAAGTAGGAAATGCCTTTATTTCATGATGAACACAAATGTTTACAATATAAGATAGTACTGTAATTCACAAATATAAAAACCCTGGTACGTAAGATCAATAAAGTACAATTAAAATAGACTGAGTAAGTCAAGTATTAAAATGCAGAACTTGAATCTTATGTGCATAATAGTTACTTTGGTGCACTTGTTTTCCGGCTAAGCGGGGGATCGGCCGTGCCAGTCTGGCGTAGTCATTTGTCAGTCGATTCCAGCCCCTGCGGGCTCAGGGTGAGAATAGGTGCTATGATCACGCCTCATAGGTGCTGCTGTGTAATACTGATGTATTTGCTGAATTTGGCCAGTTTCATCGACTCTGTGATGGTGAACACCAAATTTGCAGCCTCAATGAACGTTTGAGCCTTTTGGGTGATAAAGAGTTGTTTTGGCAGTCTACGGCATGGTGTCAGATGTGTGGGACAGTAGCAAAGCAGGTGGTTAAAAGACTCATATTTATAATAGAAAAGTCAGCAGTTTTCAATTTTTGTAAAGGATTGCCATCTCGGGTTCACTTCCTTTGTTTGCAGGCTCATTAGCTAGTCCAACAGGATTTGTTTTAGGCAGGTTGTTTAACATAGTTTGGCCAATATGAAGGGTGTCGATTGAGCATTGTAAATATTGCGACCAAGTGTTCCCGCTTTAAGTGAAGATGTGCTGGAGGGCTGCTTTCATTGTACTGGCAGGCGCCTTGATTATTTTGTGGTAACAAACTACGAAGGACACGCTACTCTCCCACATTTGGGCAAACAGTCCAAATTCCAGCCTTTTGAGGCAGCTCTAAAGGTACTATAAAAGACTAAAAACTCTTTTGTAAGCCTTAACTTGGTATGTGTCTAAGATTTGAAATAACTGACCCTTCTAGGCTTCCTGACCATAAGTAATCATTGGCAGCAAAGTGGCGGCCAGTACTCTTCTTATTGGGCCAGTGGACAGGCTTTTCAAAGAGTCGTTCAGTTTGTACATACTGATTATAGTTGCATCAGCTTTTGTCGTGGCATGTCTCAGTTGCGTTTTATGCCCACCGTTGGTGATGAGCCAGACCCCCAGAAAATTATGAGTCGACATTTTCGCTTTGTGGCACACCCAGACTCCAACTTGTAGTTTGTTTTTGCCTGGGTGTCCGAAAAATGAGAATTTTCATCTTGGAACCATTTGCTGCCATTTTGTTACCTGAATTAAAGTTTTGCTGTGCATTCACAGCTCTCTGTAGACCGATGATTCTCGAGTGGTCCAAGAGAACAATATTATCAAAGTATTGCAGTATCACAGTCTTGGTCCTTCCGATTTTTGGGGGAATAAGGTTAGCATTTTTCTATGCAGCGCCCATGTCAGCGGTGAAGAGGTTAAATGGGAAATAGCCTACACAACGAGGTTTTTACCTTGTTGTGGCTTTACCACGCATTGTTTAGCCTGCATATTTTTACAGTGAATATGCATTTACATTGACTGCCAATACCACGCATTAAATGTAAGTTGGGGTGCGTTGGGGGATCTCCCCCACAAATACATTATTTTTAAATATAAAAACAATGTATGGTATTGGCATGGGTTCTAAATGCATATTCGCAGTAAAAACATGCAGGCTAAAAAATGTGTGTCAAAGGCATGCAAAGTAATTGCCAGCGTTGTACTGTGATACAACCGGTTAAATAGCAGGGGCATGTGTAGAAAGCTTTGCTGGAGATTGTTGTCCATTATTGATTTTTCTAGAGACAAACGTGGGTGTTAACTTGACTCCGACCCAGGTGGAGGTGTATAGAAATATTATAGGTTGAAGCAGGGTGTTCGGGATACCCCATCCTTTGAGCTTTTTCCATAGACTGTTTCTGTCTACCCAGTCAAAGGCAGCTGAATAATCCACAAAGAAGGCAAAGAGTGGGAGTTGCTACTTACTCTTTGCCCTTTAAGATAGTTAAGAAAGGACCACAATGTTATTTTGTGTAGAAGAATGTTCCCCAAAACATATGTGTCTGAATGGGATTATATATTTAGCTTCTGCCCAGCACTCACGTTCTTTCAGTAGGGTAGACAAATAGGCCTTAGCTTCAATGTCCAGGAGGGAGATACGATGGTAGTTGGACGGGCCAACCATTTCATCCTTCTTGTCAATAAGATTCAGGATAGAACTCCTGCAGTTCTCTGGAACTTGCGTGGTGAATTGTCAGGTTTGGTAAAGGGGGAACGGTTTCGCAGACCAAAAGCAAAATTGCCTTTGAAGACTGCGGCAGGAACGTCATTTTGGCCAGGTGCCCGAGTCGCTCTCGTCTTCTCCACAATTCTGGAGACATCCATCCTAAAAACAGTGACTTCTGATGCTGGATGTCAGGGCAGTCATTTGGAGGCTCTAAATCCTCATCTGGTGTGTTACCAGCTATAACTTTTGCACATGCGCAATCCACTAGGATTCAGAGATGGCATCACCTCTTGTTGTTGATGGGCTTGCTTTGCTCCTAAGATATCTCCACAAGTCAGCCTAGCCCTATTTTTAAATCAGCGAGTATACATGCAGCCATTCTCTTTCTCTTTTTATCTGTTCATGACTAGCATACCAGGCCAACTATTTATGCTGTTTATTGAGGATTTCTAATCTTCCTTCCAATTCTGTTTTCACTGAAACTCTGATTTCCCTTTGACAAGTTTTTTGGAGCCTACGTAACCTCAATTTGGTAGCGGTAATGTGAGGTTTGATTACTTTCCACTAAGCTTTGGCAGAGTCAGTTTGAGAACGTGAATTGTTACCAAACACACACTGTAATTCATTTACAGTGGGTCCCAGTTAGCCAGGAAAGTTCCAACACTAAGGGCCAGATGTAGTAGCCAAACACCGGTCGGTAACGGCCAAAAATACCGAATTTCGGCCGTTACCGACCGGTATTGGGCTATTGAGATGTAGGAGCCCAAAAAAGACCGGTTCGGAAAATTTGAGTCGGTAATTTACCGAATCGGACGATACCGAATCGGAATTTACTGAATCGGTATTTTCCGAATCGATATTTACCGATTCGGTATTTACCGAATCTGTAAATAAGAAATGTTAAAAAATGACTATCGAGATGTAGGTAACTTATAAAATACCGATTTACATGAAATTCGGTATTTAAGAGTTGGTAATTAACATGGATTGAAAGCAGGTGGTAACCAGGTGCAGGCTATGAAAAAGTCCCCAAAATGCAACAGTGTGACCAGAATGGCGGCATTCTACGTGATAGCAAGGCGGCTACGGCTACAGACAGCAGGAGAGAGGGTCCGGAGACGGGAGGAGCAAGTCTACAGACAGCGGATAATGCTCTTCCAACTCACTGAGGCAGAGATCTTGCAAAGGTAGAGGCTAGACCCCCAAACCATCCTGGACTTGATCAGGGACCTGCACCCACTCCTGGAGCACCCAACACCAAGGGCGCACGCCATCCCACCCCATGTGCAGGTGCTCTGCAGCCTACACCTCCTAGCTTCTGGGAGTTACCAGGGGGTGATTGCTGCGGTAGGTGGGGTGTCCCAGAGCTGCCTGTCCTGTTTCTTCCGCAAGTTTCTACAGGCCATGATGCAGAGAATGCATCATTATATCAGCTTCCCTTACACACATGTGGAATTGCTAAAGACCAAGACTGACTTTTATCAACTGGCACACTTCCCACACGTCATCGGCTGTATTGTTGGCACCCACATCCCAATCTGCCCACCTGCTGCCGCAGAGTACATTTACCGCAACAGGAAGTCAACACACTCCATCAATGTGCAGGTAATCTGTGATGCCAACAACATCATCACAGACATTGTGGCCAAATTCCCGGGAAACACACCCGACTCCTACATCTTTCAGCACAGTGGGATATACACACGCCTGACAGCGGGGGAATTCAGAGAAGGATACCTGCTAGGTAAAACACTGTGACCAACCCTGATAGAAATTGCAGATGTATGTGTTGTTGAGCATGTGAGTAAAGGCCCTATTATGTTCCAATAGGTGACAGCGCATATGCCGTCCGCTCGCTTATCCTGACACCCTACCTGAACCCATCAACGCAAAACCAGAGACGATACAACGTGGCACACAAATCGACTAGGAACGTTGTTTAGCGCACCTTTGGGCTCCTAAAAAGCAGGTTCCGCTGCCTCCACAAAAGCAGAGGCGCACGGCAGTACTCACCACTCATCTACTGTAAGATCATTGCAACTTGCGCAATATTGCACAACCTTGCTACAAAGAAGGGCACAGAGGTGGAATTGTGCGAATACCAGGACCATGATGATGAACATACACTGCCGGACCCCAACACGCTTTATTCCGGTCAAGGGAAGACATGGCTTGGCAGTTCGGGCTGGACTGCTCCCATGAGGCACTGGGTCAAGGCTGATTTGAATATGGCCATGTCTGAACTGGGGTGATGTGGTGAGCAAAAAAACTATGGATTTAAGGCTCAGATCTCTTTACAGGGGTGAATGTATGACATTGTTCTTCATTCTGTCTATCAACTGTTGTTTTTGTATTCAAAGATATTGCCATGGTTGCCTCAGTCACTTATCATGACATGCTTCATCATTGGCATCTATCCACACCCAGGTAGGGTGATGCCACAGGGCGAACCATTCAGCAGTGGTCGGATAAGCAGGAACCCGCAGGTTTATGGGCGGTGCCAGTACTTTGACACAATTGTGACTTAAGGTTGGCACCAGGCTCCAGACACACATAGTGCTAAATATCCCATAATTATGATATGATCCACAGATGTATTATAATTATAGGTGAGGGATATAGGCCTCATAAAAACACACACAGAATGATTGTGTAGTCGTTCATGTCGGGATACGACTTCAGCCCTGAGGAAGGCTTAAGATCCATTTTGGATTTTTTGTGAGGGCTGAAACATGTTGCCATTCATTTAAATCAATGTTATTTGAGTCATTATTCTCAACTATAACTTTCTTGCTCTCATATTTTTAACCATACCACCAGTATCCTACTAATAAAAGATTTGCTCTGGGATATACTCTGAGGTATTTTTGACTCACTATCTGCCACTCTAATCTGGATTGCTACATTTTCCGGTTTCACTTTATCTAAGAACTCCTAGAGACTTTTTTCTGGTTCAGTCTGCCTGATGGTATCGCTTCCACTAAAAACCAACAAACAGCCTCTTCAATTATCAATCCCACTTATTGTTGTTTCACCTAACCTTACTATGTAGGTGTACCTTCACTGAGGAATTGTTCTGGCTACTAGCAAGTTCCAATGTTTTGGACGAGCACACTTTATGTGCTAAAATTTACAGGATGGCTTCCAACACCTCCGAGGTGTCCGGCTTCATCATCAGCCATCCCATGTTCACCAAAGAATCTTCTAATGCGAACGAGCACGTATTAGGGCTGTAGTTCAAATATTAGTAGGAAACTAAGGTGAAGATCCCTGCCACCTGCCAGTCATTACTTCCATTTTTATTCGTTGGCGGTGTAAGGATAATTTAAAAACACAAATTATAGTACAGTAGTAGCCTTGCTGTGGTGCTCATTGTCTACTCAGTTGACATGTTTCAGCCCTCTCGCGGCCCCACACTTTCTTCAGGACCATACTGAACCCAATATGCCACTATAGTACTTCCTACACACTGCATACAAATGTCATGCATACAATACATGATTGACACCTTGACCAAACCGGGTTTCTTCAGTATCTGTAGGAACCTTATCTACAGAATATGAAGAGTATAAATAATGCAATGAACATATAAACGTGTGTAGGCATTTAAGGCTGACAGTTCTTCGTGAGTAGCCAGAAATAGTTTATGCAACTCATTAGTGTTTTGATGGTCCTTCCATACCAATTTGTAATCGCACACTTACTTATGTCATATGAATTACATGCATTTAAAAACACCCATGTATACACAGGTTCACCTTCCAAAATTACCAAAATCGCTTTATTATTGCCCATGCACAAGGCCCATGGCTGTGCATCTATGCTGTTTGTTCTCAATAAAAATTTGTAAACTTAATGTTTAGGTATTATAACTCATGGGGGAGCAGGGGAGGGAGTCCTGTAGTCACACCCTAAATCAGTATATTAATGACAGTCGTGTAAGATGGTTACTTGTTTAGGGGTCTTGGAAGAGAACGCTAAGCGGTTAGAGGGTAGGAGGAGCCGCGCACATGCTGCATGTCCTATTTACTTCGTCAAGGTACTCACTTTCTGGATACCTAGCATGGATCCCTATTCTCCTCCCAACTGTGCCATCTCTCTTTGTGTGGCGCACTATGATAACTGGTTGACACGCGGGTGGCATCGTCATCGGCCCGTGACGGGTAGAGAATCATGGGAATTGTAGTCTCCATCTTCCCAGTTGTACGCAGTAAGCTGGATAAGCACTTATCCTCTGAAAAAATGAGTTTAAGAAGATAAAAATGTATTGCAAAATATAAGGATGGCTATCAAAGGTTTGCATGCGAGAAATTATTTTCAATAATCTCCATGCTATTGTTCCATTATTATACGTATGTCTTCCCACATCTATGTACAATCCCTTTCATTTGCTAATATGTATGTCAAAAGGATGATGTTACAAGATATACCGAGTTATAAGTGCAACCACGTAATATCGTCATTCAGACCATCAATGTGATAGATCCATCTTTGCTCTCTTTCAAAGAGTCTCTTGCTAATATCACTTTCTGGTCTATGTTTGAGTGCCTCTAAAATGACCCATTGTATTTTAGTTTCTGTGTGAATCAGTCTGAGTTGTCTCTGCGGGGGCTGGGACTGTGATTGGCCCTGCTAGGGTTTTTATAGATGCTGAGCCATTCTTTTTTACCACTGCACTTAAGCGATCATTTAGAACCTGATAGGAACGGTTTATAAGATCTAATCAATTCCCTTAGTATTAGTCAGGCCCTATATCTGGTAGTAGGTATGATGGCAAACATCCAATTGCACCCCCTGGAGTTTTCAGGCACTTGGTTTGGGATTTCTTCTTTGGAATTCTTTGAATTTCGGCTAGATCTTTAGGACTGACGCATAGGTCCCTACCCAGTTTTAGGAATCCTGCTAGGCACAGCTGGGCAGGGAGGTCAGAGGATTGTGAAGGGCACAGGGGGGGCAGGAGGATTGAGTGGGGGAGCTCACACAGTAGTGCAAGCCACATAGGGAATTCCTGCTTGCCAGTTTCAACCCCACTCTGGCTTTACCCTAGTTCCTTGGGACTAGCACCACCTGCACACTCACTTCCACTCATCCCTACACTGCCCCCTGACAAAGCTGCACCAGCTTGTCCTACCGCACAGGGGACCCGGGAGCTTCTTGCCCAAAAACCAATGCTCAAGGATATGACACCACTTGTCCTCACCAAGCCTGCATGGCTGTTTGAAGGTATTGGAGGCTGTTTGGGGGTGCTTTGCAAATGCTGAGGAGGTCTAGCACTCTGCTGCAACACCACACAACCACCTACTGGCTCCTCGGCATTGAAGGGAGGCAAGGACGCCTGCAGTAGGAACACCAGGGTGGCCCACCACCAGCCCACCGAGATTGTTGGATTGCCTTGCTGCAGTGCTCACCCTGAGAAAGGTCCAGGGCTTGTAATCCGGGGCCGTGGTCTGGGAACAATCATATTGAAAGTGTAGAAATTAGTGGGTGTGATGGCTCCATGGCTCCTGCGCTGTCACATGAGCTCCAAGCTCTCTGAGCCATGTGCTGTGTGATGTGAGTGCTGATTTCCATTTCAGTGTCAGAGTGAGACTCAGGTATATCAAAATCTATACCCCTGCTCCTGTGTTTGGCTCACTGGAAATGGCCCAGATACTTGCAATACAGATTTCAATGGATCTAATTGTAACCGAACCTGCGCAAGAGTACAATCAGGGCACCACATCGGAACCAGCTGCTAGCATCCAGAGATCGCACATCGGGTACTGTATCGCCGCTGCTAAGGCTTGGTCAGATTGACGTATCATCTTGACTGTGTGGCAGAGTCCAGCACGACCTAAAGAAACCCTTAAAGTGCAACTTGCTTTACTGAATTTATTCTTTTAAAATTCAATATCCCAAACTCTATAATTGGATTTTTGCTGTTTTAGTCTCGTTTTGATTATAATATATTAATCTGTTATTATAAACTTGTCTGGAGTCTTTTTGTGCTGTATTCATTTTGTTACTGTGTGTGTTTTGCACAATCACTTTACACATTGCCTCTGTAGATAAGCCTGATTGCTCTGTGCCAAGATATCAGAGGGTAAGAACAAGTTATCTTTTAGTGTGTGTTTAGCTTACCCTGCCTAGAGTGGCGATTCCTGCCTGGCTTGTGGCATACCTCAGCCAACCAGGAATCCCAGTTCTAACAGTGAGCAAATTCTGTCTCCTCCTTTTTGTTGAGGGACAGGAAATGGTATGGTTTTATTGTTGTGATGGATACGAGAGGTCTATAAACTAGTAAGATGATTCCATGATTTAAATGCTAGCCACTGATATCTGCTGGGATAGACATGTTAAAATCTTGCCCAAGTCAATTCGTCTTTGTATGGAAACTGTGTCCCATTAGTGAAGGACGATATAAAAAACACATTGCGATAGATTCCATCTAGTTCATGGTATTAAGCATGCCCCTGAGTTTAAGTTTAAAATATACTGTCATCAGAATATACAAAATCTGAGGGGAAATTGGTGCAAAATACAGTAACACATAAAATAGTATTGTAACACGTATGTAGACTGCAGAAGGATAAGTTCCTTCAGTTTTAGTTTGAAAGGGGACCCATTTGATCATTCAAAAAAAGACTTATCTCTTCTGCTCATAGGAATTAGGGGGCATATTACCAACAACTAGCGAAAATTATCACTAAATAGGCTTAGCGACAATTTTTCTATCGCCAAGCATCGCCGGATTTTATCGCTGAGATAACGTGCTATTAGGAACGTTTATCTCAAAAGTGATAAAATACCTGGCGATAGATGCGAAATGCGTGAATATCGCTGAGAATACAGCGATATTCACGCATTAGCGTCGAAATGCTCTTAGCCATGTTATCCACCTCCCATTGGATAACATGGCTAAGAACTGGTCTGGGCAGGTGTTAGTATTTGGAGATATTCCCGCTTAGCGCGAATATTTCCATTGCTACGCCTGCCTTGCTAATGGCTAATGGTGATAGCGATGTTAGCGACTGCTTTCAGTCGCTAACAGGTTCGGTACGCCCACTTTGCATGTCATTAGCGATAAAAATCTCTGACATACAAAGCGGGCCCCAAACCGCTCGCCTACAAGCTGTCACTAACTGCTGTTAGTGACAGCTTGCTAATAGGGCGATAGAATTTTCGCCGCTTAGCGGCCGAAAACGGCTGCTAAAGCGGCGAAAATTGCCTATCGCCCCCCTTGATAATATGCCCCAAGGATTCCAGTGATGTGTTTGGCACCTGCCTCAAATAAGGCATAAAAATTGATTTTGTTTGGATAGGATCCACTGCTTTAAAGATTTCTTCAACATCTGAAAGCTTGCACCACACATCATAACTCTGAAGTGGCGCTGATATCTGGGCTCTTGCTTTGAGGCTGTCCAATTTGATTTCAACAAGCACACTGTAGATGTTTTGAAGCACGCCGAGTACAGTGACCTTTAAGAACCCGCTTCATTATGGAAACGTTGCTTGTGAAATAAAACTTTTCACGCAGTTGTATTCCCTTAGACATTCTAGGTTCTGCACACCTCTGGCTCAATCAGCTTTAAATAGGCACCAAGCAAACTTTGCATCCATATATCCTACAATATATTGAAAAATGCACACCCTTTATATTAAAAATAACCACATAAATGAAGGTTGTGCTTGAGCAACATGTTTCAAACTAACTTTTGGAGAACTGTGGAACATTAGGTGATCCATGGAAGACAATGAACTAGCAGAGGGTCAGTAATGACGGCGTCGACATTCTTATGTTTGTCTTTTTGTTTTACCTTGATCATTCTAAAAACATTCCTCACTACGGGGGATCTATTTATCTGCACTGTGCGCCGGTGCAAGGTAATCAAACAAAAGGTGATGCAAACCGACACAGAGCGTTGATTTCTTATTCACTTTTGAGTGCAGAGCTTGTTCAGTAGAAAAGTGACTAAAAGTACTGCAATGTAATGCCCTGCACTGCTTTGCGTTATTACATAAAGTTAGTATCTCCTGGGTGGTATATGCGCAGTCCACACTATCACCCATGGTTTTTGCAAAGCCCTATCTATTAACATTAGATAGGGAATTGCATCGGAGAGGGTGAGTCGTGGGTAAGATGGCGCTGTGTGAGTAGCTCGGTCCCTCGCTCCGGGTCTTGGAAAGAGAAGCGGTACAGGCAGTTTCCTCATGCAGCTTGGAGAGGATGGGCTTTGGAGTAGTGGCGTGACTTTAGCGTGCTAGAGAACTTGGAGGCACCTTGTATTTCTACAAACTTAACGGAGGTTATTTTCGCATTTGCTGGTGTTTTGGCAGGAGCTTCTCGTCTTCGGCGGACGCCATCGTACTGTTCTGCTGTGGCACGCTTGCAGCGTCCGGATGGTGTCTGGATTCCTGCTTCTCCGCTTGATCAGAGCCCCAGTTTGGCGGCTCCCAGCTTTCCTCTTTGGATTTTATCGAGGAGTGGTTCATGGGCACAGAGGAGCACAGGGTGTCGCACGTAGAAGAATGCCACCGAAAGCGACTACCCGTACAGTAAAACGAAAACTCAAGTCAGCCGCGGCGGAGGACATCGAAAGTGGCGTAGCAGGAGAGACGGGTGAGAGAGGGGAAGGTGGAAATTCTACTGCTCATTCAAGCCAAAGAAAGGGGGGTGAGCGATCTGGTAAAGCAAATACTGCTACACGTTTGGCGAAAGAAGGGGTACAAACTCTCCCAGCTTTGTTTGAAAGGCAAATCTATAAGAACGCTCTGTTACAGCCTGTGTGCTGTGAGGAGACAGTTTCGGATATTATTGATGCTGTTAATAAAGAAACTGGCAGTACCTGCCCTTCCCGAGACATAGTATCATTGGATTCTACAAGCAGGACAACAAAGTTACTAATCACCCACCTAGAACAAGCGAAAGAGCAAGGGAAAGAAGTCCAGAATAATACAAGTGCAGAGAGGAGCATTCTGGGAGCTGGGGTCCCTGAGAGCTCTCTAATGGAAGGAAGGACCGGTAGTCTGGACAATCTCGTGTCAGAGATAGATTCACTGGTGCTAACTGAGGGCGCCTCTTTACAGGACCAGACGGGATCTCAAGAAATAGCAGAAAAATTCTATTCTATGTCAGATCACTCTTCAGATGAAAGTACTAATTTAAGTGAAGACTGGACTGATTATCATGAAGAGGGTAGCAGTACGGAAGACGAGTTAAGATTAAACGTGGTCTCCCCAAGCACAGCTGTAACTACTGTCAAAAAACTGAAAACTAGAGGGGCTCGACACGCAAACTCTAAGAATGAGTCCTCAGGAACGGGTGTGATTCTAAAAAATACGATGGCGGGACCAGAACCGGTAGAAACTTCAAGGCTGGATGTAGGAGTGAGATTGGTCGAACATAGTCCGGTTCAGGAGATAACTCTGTCTATGATCTATAATACTATGATGGAGCACAGAGCAGAAATAAAGTCAGAGAACACACGCACACAGGCAACATGTCGTAAGGTGCAGAATGCTGTTAGGCGAGTGAATAAAATCTGTTCTGATACGGCTCTTAGAGTAACTGAAGCAGAGTCTAGAATCTCTACATTAGAAGATGATTTGGCTGCTCAGAAATTGGAAATGAACTCTATCAGAGCTCATCGTGATGATATCAGCTTTAAACTTTCCGAGTTGGAGAATCAAGCTCGTAGAAATAACCTGCGCATTCTTGGTATCCCTGAGAAAAAGGAAGAATCGGATGTTCAGAAATTTGTCTGTGAACTTTTTGCCGAGGCTTTTCCAGAATTGACACTTTGGGATTGGTCAATGGGGATACAAAGAGCCCATAGGTTTCCATTTACTGAGAGAAAAGCTAGGCAAGGAGAGGAAGACCGCCGAAGAGCTATTCTTGTGCGATTTATTAACTTCCTCGCAAGAGAAGCAGTTTTTGGATTAGCTAGGCCCGATAAAAAGAGACTGGCGAAAGACTGTAATATTTAAGTTAGACCTGATTTCTGTCAGGCAACGGTAACTAAACGCTGGCATCTTCGTCAGCTTATACCTGGGTTTCAAGAAAAAGGAGCATCAGTATATCTCCAAAACCCAGCCAAGCTAAAGGTTATAGTAAAGGGTCAGACTAGGTTTTCTTTTCTGAGATTGAGGCTAAAGAATCGTTGTTGTCTTTATAGGCATAGATGGTTAAAGTATTAATGATTCTATCTGTCTTTTCTGCATGAGCAACTGCTTAGGGGAATGTGCTATCTTTGTGATTCAAAAATGAGGATATTCTCTTTCCTACCCAGCTAGGGGGGGGGGGAGCGGCACTCCTATTCTCAGGGACTGACGTCCTTGTGCCTCATATGGTGGGTTGGGAGGGGAGGGTGGGGAGGGTGGAGGACAAGGGACACTGGGGGGGGGTGCGGGGAAGGGAGGTGTGAAGGTGGAGGGGAGTGGGTGTGGGTGGAGGGGGGGTAAAAAGTCAGCAGTAGCCATGACGTTCATGCAGGTTGGTTCTTCTCTTCAAAAGGTATTATGTAAAGAATGGTCATACAAAAACGCTAAGGGATTATGTTATTCATTTCGTATCCATCTGCTGGTTATCTCCTTTATTTTTTTAAATATATAGGAAATTAAAGATTTGTACGCTTAATATCTGCGGGCTCAATGATTCTAAGAAAAGGGATGTATTAGCTAAAATTGTTCAGCTATCATGTATCGATATAGTATGTCTGCAAGAAACTTATATTGCATGGGGTAGGAGGGGATGTTTGAAAAATTTAGGGTTAGAATTGGTTGCTTGCTCTAAACAAACAGGGGTTAAGAGAGGGGTAGCTATTCTCATGAAACGGGGCCTCGGTTTATGCATAAAACTTTTGAAAGACAAATGGGGTTGGTGGGCAATTAGTGAATTTAAGATTGGTCAATATAGATTCACGTTGTGTACTGTATATGGTCCGAACCTGGACGATTCTGAGCTCATGACATATTTAAACATTGAACTGGCCCAATGGCCCGAACCAGTGGTTATGTGCGGCGATTTGAATATTCATCGGGAGGCTAATTTGGATATAAGAAAGAACACGTTGTATACTGGTAGAAAGCAGCAGATATTTACAGCTTTACGGGAGCTAATTTTAGATCATGGGCTCTATGATATTTGGAACTCAATACGTGCAGATGAGCCAGGTTTTACTTTTTTCTGGGCCCTGCATAGTAAATTTGTTTGTCTAGATTATTTTTTTATTTCGTCGCAGTTTATAGGAAAGGTTAATTTAGAGATTTTGCCTAAACTCATATCTGACCATAAGCCTTTATTACTTGAACTTATGCTGGGCTCACAGATAGGAGAGGGAAACCGGGCATGGTCTTTTAAAAGAAATGTATTACTGGATGAAGATTATTGTCAATTTATGGTTAAGGTGATACAGGAGTATTTTAAATTTATTAAAGGAACTGCTTAGAATAAGATAGTGTGGGATGGCTTTAAATCTATAGTTAGGGGAGAACCCCTTAGTTTTTCGAATGCACGACGAAAAAAATATGGGCTAAACACAGAAACGACTTCAAAATGGTTACATTAGCGGAGCGTAAATTAGCTGACGTGATTAGACTTGGTCAAGATGCAGCTGCGGCTCAAAGAGACCTTACCATTAAAAGGGCTACATCGTATTCTAATATCGCTGATCAAATTGCGTTAAAATACATACAACATAAGGAAGAATCGTATGAATTTTGTGAAAAAAACTGTAGAATTTTGGCTAAAAGATTAAGGCAGAAAGCAGTTTTTAATGAGATCTCCAAGATTTCTGATACAAATGGTGTGCTGCTAGAAACTAACGAGGGCGTTCTAGAAGCCTTTCAAAGGTTTTATCAAACCCTATACAGTGCACCGGCGGATGAGGCATTAGGCTATGGAGAAGGAGAATACTTGAAAGATTTAGAGACCCTGGAGCTCATGGATATACAAAAAACACTGTTGACGGTACCTATAGCCTGGGAAGAACTAGAGGCTGCTTTATTAGACCTAGCACTCGGTAAGGCTATGGGCCCCGATATCATCCCGCATGAATTTTATCGCACTTTCAGAAAGATACTTAAAAAAGAGCTTATAGAAGTATGTCAACAATCTTTTCCAGGCAATCCCCCAGACTCATGGTCGGAAGCAATCATAGTAATTTTTAAGAAAAAAGGCAAGAAGGATACCAACATGGGGTCTTATAGACCGATTTCTCTTCTCAACGCAGATAGTAAGATCTACTCAAAGATAATAGCCAATAGGTTAAATGATCTCATGCCCAGGTTAGTTTTTAAAAGACAACATGGGTTTATTAAGAACCGAGACACAACAGATCATGTCAAAATAATTATTTCCATGCTGGACTGGTCACAAGCTACTAATTCCCCTGTTGCGGTAGCCCTGTTAGATGCGGAAAAAGCATTTGACAGGGTTTCCTGGAGGTTTCTATGGTCAGTCCGAGCTTGGAAGGGATTCCCCGTGGAATTTAATAAAGCAATATAGGCATTGTATATTCAGCCAAAAGCCTCAATCCGCATCTCGGGTAAACTTTCAGGAAACATAGCAATAACAAGGGGGGCGAGACAAGGCTGTCCTTGCTCCCCCTTGTTATTTGCTTTGTACATTGAGCCCTTTTTAAATAGCCTAGAAAATAACGTCGGAATTGAACCGGTTTTGATACATAACATAGCGTACAATGTCATCTGCGTTTGCATTTGCATACGCAGATGACATTGCAATTGCAACGTCAGACATTAAGACTGCCCTATTAAAGATCATAGAAGCAGCTGATAACTTCGGGGGCATTCGGGCTATAAATTAAATGTCACTAAGACACAGTTACTCCATTCAGAATCAGGCCGCCCACATTATATGAATTTTGAGTCGGAAGCCACATATCTGGGCATTAAAATTTCAGCGAAAGTAGAAGATATTGTTCAGCTAAATCTCGATCCAATTATAGTTTCAGTAAACAAGACGTTAGAAAGGCTGAACAATCTTCATCTATCATTATATGGGCGCAGTAATGTTTTAAAAATGCTTATTTTTTCTAAATTTCTGTATTTATTTTGTGCCATTCCCTTACTCTTTCCAACATCTTTTTTTTCCCAAATCGATAGAATGTGCTCTAGGTTTCTTTGGAGTTATCATAGGTCTAGGAGAGCCATGAAATGGTGTATATTACCTAGAGCCAGAAGAGGGTGGGGGATACCTAATTTTTGTTTATATTATTGGACAGCTCTCCTGCAACATATGGGCGTTTTGCTTCGGCAGAACAACATACCTGAAAAATCAGTTAGCCCATCAATATACAAGATGGTACTGGGCGAAGAGGCCCGACAATGTCTAGTGTGTATAATCGAGCCTAGCTATTATAAAAAGACAAAATTTAAAATAATTTTTACTGTTTTTGAAATTTGGAGAAAAATAAAAAAGAGAATTGGCCTGCACTCAAACATAAATTTCTATACTCCGTGAAATAATTGCCTTTTATTACCAGACGTTTTTAGAGATCAGGTGAAGGTCAGATGGCACCGAGCAGGTATACGCCAATTGGGAGATTTATTTCAAGGAAATCAGATAGCTTTGTTTCTTTTTCTGCAACAGAAGTATAATTTAGCTCGAACAGAATTCTTTAAATATCTTCAGTTACGCAGCTTCATGGAGCAGAAAATAACTTAAAATCAAATAACATTTAACAGGGTTAAGGTCCTAGAAGCAATTCGAGTAAGACTGAGAATGGGCGATATCTACCAATTAATGGTTAAAAATTTAGGGGATGATCTTTCGGTCTGGGAGGACAAATGGCAAAGTAAATTGGGGGTGGACAAAAGAGATATGGATATAATAATTGAATTGTCCACAAAAGTTTTATTTAGAGGCCTGTTAAAGAGCCAACATTACATGTCTATATTTGATTTATATTATACCACCGCAAAATTAGCAAAGTGTAATTCTATAAGAGGGAATAAATGCAATCGGTGTGGGGTAATTGCCGTGGATGCTGCTCATATGTTTTTTCAGCGTCCTAAACTCAATCAATTTATCAAGGATGTGGAATATTTTTTGAATTTCAGTTTAGGTATTCGGTTGCAACTGTCTGCGAACTGGTTATCCTGGGTCTACAGGAAAATATAGACAGATCTAGGTCCGAAGCTGAGGAAGGGTTTATATTTAATTATATGTCAATTTTTCAATTATGTATTACAACTCAATGGCTTGATATAGATCTACCTGTTTTTAACAACTGGCAATCTAGATTACTGTCTATATATCATTTGGAGACCGCAGTATATAAATCAAAAGGCAGGAGAAGAAAGCTAATGGGTCAGAAACTGTGGTATCCTTTGTCAAAATGGATATGAATTCATCAATTTATGAGTTATTGTATTTAAATGGCATTACGTTGTAATAAGAGATTTCGTAATGGGATATAATTTAACTCCAATATGATGGATTGTTTTTTTTGGCTGTCTGCTGACATAAATATCAATAAAGATTTTTTTTTTTAAATGATAGGGACTTGCATCAATGGTAGTTGGGATTTTGAACCACAAAATTACACCTCTTCGAGGCAGGTGAAAAAGAGGAGAAAGGTTTTCATTTTTCCAAACTTTTCTGATTTGTGTTGTGTGCTGCACTGTAGTTAAGACACGTGTAGTATTGTCTTTCTTTGCTTATATGCTATTTGAGTTTGTGTTGCTTTTAACCTGGGCATTCTCTCTTGGAACACAGTATTGTTAGTGTTCCAGAGAGTGGCGGTTGGTTTCCACTGGTTTGCCTCAAGCTGTCGGGGTACTTGTGCTCATCGCAAATAAAGCATTTACTCTACTTTAAGTTAAATGCCACTTATTACAACATGCTAAGTGGGAAAAGTTTTAAAGTTAGTCTTTGTACTTGAAAGGTACCCCTCCATTGCAAAGCTTATTCTAGAGTAATGCAAACACCTGTTGTATAGCGTTTTAGGACCCTAGTGTAATTTACCGATTCATGCCCTTATATAGGTATAATTCACCTTGCCCTATATAGGCATAGAAATCATAACCATATTTAGACATAACCCATCAAGTCCAAATACAGGCATGGCTACTTCCACTAGTTTCAAAAACTAGTTCCAAAAATCCACAACGATTTCTTGGAAAACTTGGCTTCAGCAGTTAGGGACATCCCCTTTCTTGAATATTGATTTGTCCTAGAAATCATGGCATTTTCAAAGAACTACCATTCCCTTTGGATTCTTTGGTGACGTTATTATGTCCGACTTTACGTCAAACCAAGCACCTTCAAGGTATAAGTATGCCCACACTTGCCATAGCAAACACACAGTGGTTTGGAGCAGTTCGACTATCTACTTGCCCGACGCAGCTCGTTACAGCAAGTGCCGAAGGAAGCTGACCCCCCCAGCTGACGCACTGACAGAGAGGCTGCCTTTCTCTTGCTGAGAATCCAGCTCCAGTGTTTCCAAGCTCCCCTCGCGGGGTGTTGGGAAATCGAGTCCCGAGACAGAGATACCAGACCTCCTTCATTCTAAACCAAGGTATGGAGCTGATTAGACCCTAAGAGAAATCTTGGATAGATGCTTGGCAAACAAACTAAACCTGTGCTACACCACACTTACTTCTTCCCTCGTACTAGACTTAGGTTAGGTACATCGGGGTAGGCGTACTTTAGAAGCACCAGTTGAGTACTTTTAGTCTTTGTTATTTATGTATATATTTTATGGCTTAGAAACCATACCATGCCTTTACAGTATTATTTTATAATACTCTTCTTGCTGTACGCATTATACTTTACAACCAGTATTACGATTGTGGCAGTTAATTTCTTCTGCATAAGAAAGAAGACTGTTCAATAAATACTTTTATTGAAAATGCCCATCTCTCTATTTCTCTGCATTTCTGATGAAACAAAGCATGCACGAGTGACTGAGTGTAATATCTATCTATTGTTTCCACGACTCTGAAGATTCGTTTTATCTTGGGAAAATAAAGTTGTCATATTTATGCGGTTGTCAGAAACTAATCCCTTCTTGTTTATTCGAGAACGTTTCTAGTGACCTCTGAGCTAGCCGGCACTCTCAATTAAGTCTAATATATGCGATAGAGACCCTGTCAACCTAAGTCCTACGTCTCATCTATAGGATATATTATTCCAACGCGCAGAGCCTATTGGGATTATAGGAACTACACTACATGGCGCCCAACGTTTGGTAAGGCACTAATTTAACACTAGATACTAGAGTAACTCAGTCGTGCTTTTCAGAGAGACCCCTTTTTCCCGTAAAATACTCCAACAGACATCTGGAGTGGGTAAAAGGATAAAATATCCGCCATTACTGAGTAGGACGAAAAGTCCTATGTATTAGTTTTTGGTTTGTTCAACGTTGAAGGATACAGTGTTCCATAATATTGTGCACCGTATCTTTGTTTCCTTGAAATTTGCTCTGCAAACTTTCAGTCAACAAAATGAGTGACCCCGAGAACAGTGGAGTAAATGCAAACCAACCAGGTTTAGACGTTACAGGTTTAGAATAAACCGATGCGGATGCTATAATCATCCTGAAAAACTATTACTATGAAGCTTATAGCAAATGGCCTATCACCAAGAGGTGGTATGGTAATTTTTGTCATAGAGGCACATGAATATCGGCAGACAGAGGTATTCTATTCATGGATTGTCTTCCCTGAAGCAAATCCAACAGATGTGTTTCACTTCTACAAAGAAGAGGAAACTCCAACGGAATACACTCCTTTTGAGGATATTGAAATTCCATTAACATACCAAGAGCATGCGCTCTGGTTTAAAGGCGCCCTACAACATCAAAATCACATTACCATGCTCGGTCCACTAGGTAGACCAGGAGCAACATGGCTGGTACTAGCCAGCTATACACCACATCCTACAGCTGAAGAAATGTCAGGTCCAGAACTATTAGTACAACCAAAACAATTAATCAAAATACATAGACAATTGGATCAATATGTCTAACAGTCCAACCTGCTATCAGGATTCCACAGCAAACCCCTTACCAGGGCAATACAAATATAATTACACCACAAACTACACAATAAGTCATTGGTAAATTACCTGCAAAACGGGAACAAATTCCATTCTGGTTAGCTCAAAAGATTACTCAAATAGAGGCAGTATCTCCAGATAGTACACCTAATGAGAAACACAGAATTTTAACAATCTGTTTATCAAAGGGGGGATGAAATTACTTAAAGCTTTCAAATAGGTCTCAGCTATAATATTAGCTAATATTAAAGGTGAAGCAGCATCCGTGGCGATCCGCCAAAAATGTAAAGAACTTGTTGTAGCTGAGCAACCATATGAATTGGCCAGAATAATAGAAAAATTCTATGAAGAACTAGGTAGAGATAGTTTGGGTGGGAAACCAGTTAATCCCCAGCTAACAGAAAGTCCTGAAAAGGTTTTTATTAAAAACACTCTCACTACTCCTAAAAAGAAGTGGGAAAATACTAGACAGACACTTCCTAAAGAGAAGCGTTCTCAATCCAGAGGTAGGTCTCCTCAAAAGGAGCCCTCTGAAAAGAGGTATAACCTCAGGAATAGGGATAATTTGAGAAAACCTGATAGATATCAAGTTACTGATACACGTTCCTCTCATACCTTTCAGACTTCCTCACAGAAATCGGAAAGAAGAGGACGGTCAGACCACAAGGAAGAACGCGTGAAGTCCAAAGACGATCAACACATTCCAAAAAATAAGAAAACCCAATTCACCAAGAAGAAGGTAGCAGGTCTAAAAATCAGAAATGCCGAGGATCTTGAGGACACAACTCAAGAACGAGGAGTGGGCCCAGACAATACTAGAAAGCGCAGCAGAAGTTACCATAGCTCGCAAGATCCTGAAGGATCATCTGGAGACAGTGGACTTGAATGAGTGCATTCAAGTTGAAACTGCTGATACCAGGGTTAGTGTACCTCATAAGTTATATGAAGTGACAATGCGGATGGAGGGGGACATAACTAGGAAAATAAGAGCACTCTTTTGGGACAAGCTCTTTAAGGGATATGACATTCTTCTAGCTGAAAAAGACTGGCCACCAAAATTTGTCAGGGAGTGCCCACACGGCAAAGAAATCATTATGCCAGCATTCTCTAATCATATTCCATTACATTTAAAATACACCTATGCCAGAAAATGGGCTGTGGCCCAGGCTCCAGCATTATATAAAAATCATGTAGGATGGGATGAGGATTCTCCTTGCCATAACATCTAGTTAAAAAATCAACCAACTGCTCAGAGGCAGTATCCAGTTAAGCAAGAAGCTAAAAAACACGTCAGGGAGATGTTAGATCAACTTGAATACCAAGGGGTGATTGAAACTTGCACCTCGTCAATAAACAATCCTTTGTTTCCTGTCTCCAAAACAGACAATACATATCGTCTAGTTTTGGACTACAGACATTTAAACTCTTTTTGCAAAACCTTTGCAGTACAAAACGCACACAGTGCAGCTCTAATGAATAACATTGTGCGTAAAAAATATAATACAACATTAGATATTTCAAACGGTTTATTTTGTCAACAAAGTGTACCTGAAAGCAGGAACTTGACCGCTTTCTCAATTACGGAGACACAGCGTCACTTCTGTTGTCTTCCCCAGGGATTCAAGAATAATCCAGGGTTATTTTCAGTCAGAGTAACAGAGTTATTACAAACGTATGATGATGAAGCATTATCTTATGTCGATGACATCTATCTAACAGACGATGAATTGGACAGACACTTGAACAGAGTGAACACTATAATACTTGGTTTCGCATCTGAAGGGTACAAATTCTACTTTAAGAAATGAAGACTTGCCCACCTCAATGTCCTATTCTTAGGATACGAACTTTCAAGTGAAGGCAAAAGCCTGGAGCAAACTTTTTAGAGAAATGCTCCAACCTCTAAAAACGCTGAAAAACTTACAGTAAATTCTAGGTTTCCTGAATTGCGGAAGAACTTACATTCTAAACTACGCAGAAAGGGTTAAACCTCTCTACGAATTAATCAAACCTGATTTCAAAACTACTAATTGGACTCAAAAACACACAGAAATTTTGCATTCAGTGCAAACAGACATGTTAGCAACATCCCATTTACAGACACGCGTAAACGTAAGCAACCTTGTAATCCGAATCATCCCAGGAAGATGCAGATTCAAGTACTTAACCTTTAATGAAGGTGAAAAAGTACCAATTGCTTACAAATCATTCATTCATATATCTTTATTTGCCATAAAAGATGTTCAAGACATGCTTTAAAAAAAGTACAATATACAGGGATGATAAGTCATTTCAGTTAAACACAAGCAAATTGACAACAGTAAAAAGTTCAAATTGATGCTTAATAAACCTAGCAATTGCTGTACATCCATTATATCATCTATAGCAGTCGGTTACAAATAATAATAATAATAAGCCACATTTGTAAAGCGCACAATCACCCGTAAGGGTCTCTAGGCGCTGGGGGCCGTCGGGAAGATTAAGCAAGCTATTGCCCAGAGTCACATGGTGCTGGGCTAATCTGCCGCCGGCCCCGGGGATCGAACCATGATCCCCAGATTCCGGAGTCAGTCGCCCTGGCCATGGCGCCACACCTCTTCCGCCAAAGTGCTTGTGCGAATAAATTTAAACAATGTTTGTTTAAAACCTGCGCTTGTGCCACATTGCTGCCAAAAATTTTGCTACAGCAAAAACAATCGGACTGGTTAGATCTGTTTTAAGAATTCTATAAGCCTGCATACGCTGAGTAAATCACAAATCTTTACAAAGAGGTATGGGCCAATACCTTCTTGACTTTTGGTACGCTGGACAAAAAAACAAAATATGCAGGTCATTTTCCAGATCGCAATTACAACCAGGGCAGTTTTTTGGCGAAGATAGGCACCATTTGCTGGTAAGGGCTCTAATTGGTAGGGTGCCATATCTCCATTGTAGGTATAATTTTCTAGTTAAAATAGGAAAAATATCATCCAAGACATGCTCAAAGTAGATTCAGCTAGGGTGCCGATTTGTGAGCTGTGTATGGAGGCAGTTAATTTGTTATCATAGCATAATTTTGCCAGGTGCTTGCGTGAAACCATGTTACAGCTGTCTCCAGATCGGACCTCAGTGATGGTACTCCCAACTTCCCACATTCATTTTTTATGTACTTAAACCATGGGATTTTCCCCACATTCGGTAGGCTTAAAATTTCTAAAAGTTCCTGCCTATAGTTAAGGAGCTCCGGTGTAATCCAGATCCTCCGCCAGAATGTTAGCGGTTTAAGTCCCAGATCCTCGTCTATTGATCTAAGGCCCATGTCGAGCCTCAGCGGTAGCAGAGGAGTACTGGAGGGCAGGGATAACAGCTGTCTAAGAAATTTGTTTTCAGTGACAACAATCACGGGTCTACACAAGTAGCCCCAGAGTTCGCCGCCATAGGTGACTGCCCCCCTTGCCTGCATTTTATATATCTCCAGGGGTGGGCCAATAGGTTTGATGGTGGATGTGTTAGAAAGCTTAAGAATACCCCCTGCTAATTGGGCCAGTTTGAGTTGGGATTTGATTTGATGGGGGGCCCAAGTCATACTTTCATGTATAGTCACCCCCAGATATTCAAAGATCTGAACCCTTTCCAACCTAGTGGTGCCTATACTGGGGTTTGTGGTACAAAAGGGGGAGGTGATGGACGGAGCATCTGAACCAATCAAACACTCACACCCAGTCAACAGATCTGGGTTTAATCCATCACCATTCTTTAGCCCACTCTGCCACAAAAGTTCAGACATGGCCATATGCAAATCAGGCTGACCCTGTGCCTCATGGGAACAGTCCAGCCTGAACTGCCAAGCCATGCCTTCCCTGGACCGGAAACAAGCTTCCGAGGACCAGTTTCTGGCATTTCAGCCGTCTTCAGCCCGGCTTGCTTGAATCCAGTGGCAAAGTGAGCAAGGGGCTCACGTCTGAGCATACCCTGCCAACTTATGGCGAACAAAGTGGTACAAAAGGGGGTGGTGATGGACGGAGCATCTGAACCAATCAAACACTCACACCCAGTCAACAGATCTGGGTTTAATCCATCACTATTCTTAAGCCCACTTTGCCACCCCAGTTTAGACATGGCCATATGCAAATAAGTCTGACCCTGTGCCTCATGGAAACAGTTCAGCCCGAACTGCCAAGCCATGCCTTCCCTGGACCGGAAACAAGCTTCCGAGGACCGGTTTCTGGCATTTCAGCCGTCTTCAGCCCGGCTTGCTTGAATCCAGTGGCAAAGTGAGCAAGGGGCTCACGTTTGAGCATACCCTGCCAACTTATGGCGAACAAAGTGGTACAAAAGGGGGAGGAGATGGACGGAGCATCTGAACCAATCAAACACTCACACCCAGTCAACAGATCTGGGTTTAATCCATCACCATTCTTTAGCCCACTCTGCCACAAAAGTTCAGACATGGCCATATGCAAATCAGGCTGACCCTGTGCCTCATGGGAACAGTCCAGCCCGAACTGCCAAGCCGTGCCTTCCCGGGACCGGAAACAAGCTTCCGAGGACCAGTTTCTGGCATTTCAGCCGTCTTCAGCCCGGCTTGCTTGAATCCAGTGGCAAAGTGAGCAAGGGGCTCACGTCTGAGCATACCCTGCCAACTTATGGCGAACAAAGTGGTACAAAAGGGGGTGGTGATGGACGGAGCATCTGAACCAATCAAACACTCACACCCAGTCAACAGATCTGGGTTTAATCCATCACCATTCTTAAGCCCACTTTGCCACCCCAGTTTAGACATGGCCATATGCAAATAAGTCTGACCCTGTGCCTCATGGGAACAGTCCAGCCCGAACTGCCAAGCCATGCCTTCCCTGGACCGGAAACAAGCTTCCGAGGACCGGTTTCTGGCATTTCAGCCGTCTTCAGCCCGGCTTGCTTGAATCCAGTGGCAAAGTGAGCAAGGGGCTCACGTTTGAGCATACCCTGCCAACATATGGCAAACAAAGTGGTACAAAAGGGGGTGGTGATGGACGGAGCATCTGAACCAATCAAACACTCACACCCAGTCAACAGATCTGGGTTTAATCCATCACCATTCTTAAGCCCACTCTGCCACCCCAGTTCAGAAATGGCCATATGCAAATCAGTCTGACCCTGTGCCTCATGGGAACAGTCCAGCCCGAACTGCCAAGCCATGCCTTCCCTGGACCGGAAACAAGCTTCCGAGGACCGGTTTCTGGCATTTCAGCCGTCTTCAGCCCGGCTTGATTGAATCCAGTGGCAAAGTGAGCAAGGGGCTCACGTCTGAGCATACCCTGCCAACTTATGGCGAACAAAGTGGTACAGAAGGGGGTGGTGATGGACGGAGCATCTGAACCAATCAAACACTCACACCCAGTCAACAGATATGGGTTTAATCCATCACCATTCTTATACTAGGGTTTGGGCGTGTGGTTGCAGGGGGATTAAAAATCATAAATTTAGTTTTAAGGGCATTTATTTCTAAGCCCCAATCAACACAAAATACCTCAAAACCGTCCAACACACGTTGGATCCCCATTGGAGATTTAGACAGAAGTGTCATCTGCGAACATAATCGCAGGCACCCTACTACCAGCAAGCTTGGGGGCATCAATGTTCGGTATCCCATTCAGATGGGCGATTACCCTGTTGACGTAGAGGCAAAACAGTGTGGGTGCTAAAACGCACCTCTGTCTTACCCCCCTGTCAACGGGGAATCTAGATGACAACAAACCGTTCTTCCCACACCTAACCCGTGCAAAATTCTCATAGAGCCTCATTAGTATATTCAAAAGTTGGGTTGGGATACCCAGCTCTAGGAGCACAGACCAGAGTCTTCCTCGTGGGATCAAATCAAAGGCTGCGCGTAAATCCACAAACACCATATATAGGCTACCGCCTTCAATCCTGACAGTTTTCCAGAACAATAGGGTCAAGCGAAAAATTTGGTCCATTGTGGATATATTTTTTCTAAACCCTGCCTGGTAGGGACTCAAAATTGAATATTCATCAATCCAGTCCTGGAGGCGATCTAAAATCAGCCTCGCGAATCGCGAAGTACTTTTGCGGCACTTCGATGAGGCTGATGGGCCTGTAGTTGGCTGGGAGCAGAGGAGAGCCCTTCTTGAAAATAGGGACAATCTCTGCGCCCAGCCAAGTACAGGGTACCGCCATGCCCCTCAAGACTGCATTAAAGATAACTAATAAATATGGGGCCCATACCTTGGGTTCGTGCTTAAAGAGGTCGCCCAACCCCGGGGCTTTTCCAGCTGCAAGATTGGATATTGCAACACAGACCTCCTCCTTAGTAAAATCATCCCCATCAAATTGTGGGGTAGGATTTGGCAACATCCCTCCTGGGTCCCCAACTAATTCAGCATTATCCGCTACATACAGGACACTGAAGTGATCCTCCCACACATTGGCGGCTATATTTGCTTCCACGGCCGATGATGGCTCGCCAGACCCCATGTTCACAATTGACCAAAATTTACGTGAGTCTCTGGTTGTAAGGGCAGCGGTTAGATTCACCCAGTTATCATGGTCCCATTCCACCTTAGCACAACACATTAAGCGCTTGTATTCAGTTCTCCTGGCTTGCGTTAATGGTTGATTGGTCTTTTGCTTCACGGACAAAACTAGGTCTGCCTTCGCCTTTCTACAGGCGGCATTGTACCATGAGGATCTATTACCCCTAATCGTCCACTTTGTCACGCGGGGGTTAAACACCTCTGCCAAATTGCTAGTTAAATCCCCTTGAAGGGCCCAAACATTTTGATTCATGTCAGGGGAATGGGGTTGCGTGGTTAGAGCATTGACCTCTTCAAATACAGACGATTCGAGCATACAGCTTGGCAACGTCCTCAGGGTGTGCTACTAGTTTGTTCCACCTGACTCTGCGTCTATCATTGGATATAGTCATCCTCAAGTCATGGTCATCACTTCCATTATAGTTGTCTTTAAGAATGCCAGGAAAGGACATTTCCAGATTTCGCGCATTATGATCGCTCTCATCTCTTGGGATAACCCGGAAGTCAATGACCTTGGACCAGGAACAAGTTTCAACCAGTATGTAATCCAGCTGCGACTCCTGTCCCGGCTTAGTGAATGTGCATTTTGGGGGGATATCGGATTGCACACGTCCATTACAAGCCCTGATTGAATGATTGAGTGTTAGTGCCATGATTTGGACGGCTAGGGGCGTCCATGACCTGGGTGAGGGGGCCGATGTTGGTGGTATTGCCCAATAATCGTCTTCTTCCAGAACTGCATCATCCATCAAGCCTGTTAGTGGCTCGAAGTGACAGTTCAGATCACCCCCTACTACGAACGAGGTGCCACAGGGGATGATATTTAGGAGTAAAGACAGTTCCTCGATGGTTCTTGACTCACTTGGCATATTCACGGGTCTAGAATACACGTTGACCAGTGCGAGCTTGGCGGCATTTGGCCAATCATTGGACATCCTCGGACAGTGTATTCAAAGACTTGGCCTTACATCCCAAGTGGGAGCCCATCCAAATGGTGAGGCCACCGGACGGCCGTCTCTTCCCCCCCACCGTGCCGGTACATTAAATGAGGCAAAACCAATGCGTGTTTGATCTTCTCTGGTCCAAGTTTCCTGAAAAAGACATACATAGTTCTTGTCTATGAACGATCCCCACTCCGGACAAGCCATTTTATTGCGCAGACCTGCCAGGTTCCAAGGCAATATGAGCAGAGAACCTGGGTTGGCACTAGTAGCGATTCCCCCAATGGGAGGCCTGGGACCTATTTTGTTAGATCTCAGAGTGTTCGGGGTGCCCAGCAAAATTGATGAAATATTTGGACCAACAACCGGATTAGACTGGCCAATGGTACCACAAGGTGGGCATACCAGTGGCCTTAACTGGTAACTCTCTACCTGGTTACTACCTTCAATCCTAGCCAATTGACTACATATGGTACTCGTACTAGGCTTAGTCGGAATGTTGTTACATCCATCCGTTACCCTGGGTCCACAGGCCACCACATGCTTGAACTGTAGTCAATCGACCATGTCCAAGCAGCTGAACCGATTGTGGTTCAAAAATTGGCTAGACAAATGGGTATTATCAGACCTGTCCCTAATCCCCTACTCCCCCTTCTAGCTTCCACTCTCACCCAGCCCTCCTTTGTCCCTAAGTTAGAGCACGGAAGACCAGGTGGGTAAATAAAGGACAATGGAAGGGACTGGATGCTTGTCTCAGGATCACGATACGGCCAGTCACATATGTGGGAAACAGTCCTTGGGTCCCTGAAGTTAACCAGTACACAGTCGCCACTAATGTTTTTAGTAGTGTTGCCCACCCAGGACACCCTTCTAACCATCAAAATCTCGCTACAAATTTGGGCAGGGAGAGGTCTATTTTTATTCAGCCAGCTGGCAACTTTGTTTTTGAGTGACGCAAATGATTCTCTGGCCGAAGCGTCTAACTCAGGGACTCCCGCTAGAACAACTACAAGGGGACTTGCATCAGGAGGTAAGTCTATTATCAATTGCTTTCTTTGGGTGCAGCCCTCTTCTGCTTTTTGCCTAACATGTAAGTAAGACTTTTTAGCCAATGTTAGGGCTTTAGCAGGGAGAAGGGGAAGGGGGTTCCTATTAGGGGTGCACTGCACTGTGGGACAAAAAATTGCTAGAGGATGAGTATTAATTGTTGGGACACCCCCCTGATTATTATCCGGTTCCCCACCCACCTGCATAATCTTGTCTTTTTTCAGACAGTCTACAGTAACCATTGAGGCTTTTTCTATGTTTGACAGCCTTAATTCGATCTCGGCGAGTCTAACTTCTAGAGGGCTGAGCAAAGACTTCGGAGGGCACCCATGTTTGCAATCGAAAAATCGTCCCCTGCCGGTGTTGTGGTACTTATATTTAGGTCACCTGGAATTAATGTAGGCGAACTTGTTACTAGGGGGGTAGCGGGTTCAATGGTAACTATAGGGACCTCCTTAGCCTTCCCCATACCCTTGGGATCAGAGTGGCTAGAGTGTTTAGAGAGTTTGGCGTTTCTCCCCACGTTTCCTTTTTGGAACAGCCCCCTCCCGGTTCCCCCGTAGCTGCCGGGTGTTTGGCTTTTCAAGGCTATAAACTAGCGGATTATCAGTCATGTTCTGTAGCAAATTAGTCTCACGTATGGCTGGTAGAGTAGATTCTCTACGTAATGAGACACTACCCCTAGGGCGTGGAGACTCAATGGATTTTAAGTTATCACCACGCTCAGAGGGTTCATTAGCGAGCAAGTCTGAGCCTCTCTCAGGTGTTCAAGCATCCGCTATGCAGCCCAGCGAGGATCTATTGGCAGTGGAAATTTCCTGGGAGAGTTGCCGCTCCATTGTAGTTATTTCATGAGATAAAAGAGAGCTGGCTCTGATAATAAAATTGTCGTATGTGTCTGCTACATAGTCACCTGACATTGTTGCTTTGCTCCTGGTCTCCCGTCCCGCCATTCTCCTCGATTGAGGTGTACAAATGTTTCTGCAATTAGCACAGAGCCCAGTTCACGCCACGGTGCAAACGACAAATCCAATCCGCGCGCGTCCTGCATAGCTGGAAGGAGTGGTTGAATAAATACGTGCAGTCAGAAGGCGGGAGCAATGAGGGAAGAGGACACAGCTGTGGTGGAAATGGGCTGCTGGTCCTCGCAGTCCCTGACAATGCAAACTCCTCCAAAGTACAGGCAAGCAAACTGCTATGAGCGGCTCCCGCGGAGCGGGGGCCGCGAGCAGTATTTGAAGTCCAGGCAGAGGGCGGGAGCAATGAGGGAAGAGGACACAGCTGTGGTGGAAATGGGCTGCTGGTCCTCGCAGTCCCTGACAATGCGAACTCCTCCAAAGTACAGGCAAGCAAACTGCTACGAGCGGCACCCCTTACAAATCACACTTGTACACACAAGCTGAAATGAAATTCACTTCAACAGAAAAAAGTCTGACAGCGGTTCAAACTGCAGTAGCAAAGGAGAGAGCTCTCACACAGGGAAACCGCATAATGGTTGTTACTCCTGTACCTGCCTTAGAGGCAGTGACAAAAGCAAGCATTCCTAATGTAAAGGCTTTACATCCGAGATGGATAAAATGGGTTAACTCTCTTGTTGCAACAGACGTTGAATACGTTTTTGAACCCTACTTGAAACCTCCCCAATTTCTACAATACGAACAAGAATGTCCTCTGCCCACTGAGATTCTGTCTCCAGAACAGTACGAATGTATAATTCATACAGGCGGATCAGCACAGCCCACAATTGGGGGTAAACAAGCTTATAGTGCTGCGTGCACGATTGTCAAAGGTCGCTGGCGAGATGGTAAATTCAGTAGAGATATCAAAATAGGACTAGCTATGTTGTGTTAGAGGAAACTCAGAAGGTATATCTGTAGGCAAACCCTTAGGTTTGGACATGAAGCCCTCACACACCAACCTAGTTGGTGTCATGCTTCATCATCGGGCCCACCACAGTGACACCGAATGTGTCCCGGGTGTGCTGCGACTCCAGATTACTGAGGAGCAGGTATTCTTACTGAGTGTGCAGTGCTGGTGAGAATGAAGGTGAAAGTTTTAAAAGCTATCCAGGTGGTCCCAGTTCCCGAGGGTAAGAGGTAAATTTAATACCTGGGCCCCTGTTAGCGAGATAAAAAGGCTGTGGACGTTGTGGAGTATATTAGGGGCTCCTACGTCCTTGTGGTCTACATGTTTCAGCCAGGCCTTTTGATTAAAACTGGCTTTCCTCAGGACCAAATGAGTATGTGTGAGTGAAAAATAAACTATATTAAGTGAAAGTGTATGGTAAAAAAGTGTTGCACTCGCTAAGGTGCCGTACGTGTAAGAGGGGGATTCCCTCTGCTTTACTGTACATAAAACACAAGACAGTACAGACATACAAAGAGAGTCATTGAGAATGGTATTAACCAAAACACAACAAATTGCCGGCTTCTGGTGTGCGTGAGCGACCTAGAGCGGCAAAGAACTTAGCCATGAGTGTGCCATGGCTATGGTGAACTATGGCGGTAAAATATTAAACGCAGTGGCAGTGGTGGGCTACACAGCGAAACAGGCATAGCGTGAGGTACAGGTAAGTATGGTACATAATTCCTCACACTTGCTACTTGCTGTTAAAGCCTCATGGGTCACTTGGCAGGGAGGGAAAGGAGATCCTAAACATTTGTAGAGGATTACAGTTAGGATATTACCTGTGGAGAGAAATTGTTGCTTACCCAGAGCGTTGTGCAGAGATCAAGCTTACTCACGGTATTTCCGATCAGCGGTTCCTGCGACCTATCGTCCTGCTCCAGTGTCCCGAGTGAGCTTTGCCAGAGTCAGGTAAGGGCTTAAATAGCCGGTTTGATTGTTATCACCTGGAGAGGGGAGAGGGCGCGGTCGCGATTCCTGTTTAGAGCGCAGGCGCTGGGAGCTAGCGGTCTACACCTCGCGCATGCGCAATGTGAGATTTCCAGCGCATGCGCGGTGGAGGTGAATGCGAGCGCTATGCAATCGCGCATGCGCCATGGTGCCAGGACTGGGTTGGCATTGGTAGTAGCAAGTGCGCGCGGGTACGTGCGCAACTGGAAGAAAAAGAAATGAAAGGCCCATGTGGGTCCCTTATGGTTTAAAAAGCAACAACAGCGTTTACAAGGTATATAAGCAAAGGAGGCAATTTACAGAGTAGGGACAGACCACGAGTCTGAGCGCAGACAGGGATACTGACCAATACTTTACATATGAGTTTTTTATCTCGCCAGAGCATTCCACGGGATGGAATCATTGAGCCCCTCTATATGAGTAGAAAGGCGATAAATCCAGCGTTGCTCTTTGGTGAGCAGAGTCTTCTCATCACAACAAGAAAGTGCGAATTGTTCGATCACCGTCCAGGTGAAATCATTCGGGGTGTGATTTTGTGCGATGAAGTGCTGGGTCAGTTTGCTGATGTTTTTACCACAGCGCATGGTGCTTCTGTGTTCAGTCATCCTGGTTCTAACCTTCCTAGTCGTCATGCCTATGTATCTCAAGCCACAGCGACAGGTGATTAGGTATACTAGGTTAGATGAATTACAGTTCGTGAATTGTCGTTGTGTCCAGGTTTTCCCATCTTCCAACGACAATGTTTTGGATGGGGTAGTCAGGTGGCAGACGCTACAGTTGTAACACGGTTGGTGGCCTGTTAATTCTGGTAGGCCCCAGGTGTTTAAAATTGTCTGGCTGGTTTGGTGTGTTTTTCTAGGTCTCGTAGTTACCAGCTGGTCCTTCAGATTTTGTGCCCTTTTGTATGCAAAACGGGGGAGGTCCCAGTTCCTCGCGCCTGAATTGATGATCTTCCAATTTTTGCGAATTATGCTGGAGACCTGATTGGAGGCGGTGTTATAGGTGGTCACACACGTCATAATTGGTGTTTCTGGTGGTCTAACCACGGTCTCCAGAAGGGCCTCCCTATTCTGGTTGCGTGCTCGTTTACACGATTTTGTGATGATTCTGGACGGGTAGCCACGATCTTCCAACTTGTGGACCAAGGCTTTGGACTGGTGTTTGAAGTCATGGAGGTTGCTGCAGTTCCGGCGAATACGGAGGAACTGGCCAAATGGCAGGTTCTCCCTCAAAGGTCTGGGGTGGAAACTGTCAAAACGCAACAACGAGTTCCTGGAAGTTGGTTTGTAATGAGTCGTTGTAGTCAGACCCCCCTGATCAGCTTTTATGTTGAGGTCCAGGAACGCCAGTTCAGTAGGACTGCTAGTGCAGGTGAACTTCAGAAAGGGATCAAGGCTATTGATCCAGGTGAGAAAATCTCTCAGTGTCTCCTCATTGCCTTCCCAGACAATGAGGATATCGTCAATATATCGACGCCAGATTGTTATATTTGCTGAGTAGGGGTTCGTGGGGGCTTCGATGTTCGTCTGCTCAAAGTGGTGGACATATAGCCCCGCCACGCTCGGCGCAAAGACACTGCCCATCGAGGTACCATTCGTTTGTAAGAAGAATGTGTCCTCGTATTGGAAATAATTCTCTTTTAATGCCAACGTGGCGCAATCCAAGATGAAGTGACGGGGTGTACGATGTTGCCAGTCAATCTCCATCAAAACATCATGGAGTACCTTCAGTGTGGCATCCTGAGGGAGGCTCGTATATAAGCTCTCCACGTCCAATCCCACCAGGAGGTGCTTGTCACTATCGAAACTGACATCCTTAATGATGTTAAGGAGGTGCTTCGTGTCTTTGATGTAGGATGGAGTTTTCTGAACCAATGGGTTGAGGTAGTGATCACAGAACCGCGATAGCGGTTCTAGGAGGGACTTTATCCCTGACACTATGGGTCTGCCCGGTGGTGGGGTGACCCCTTTATGCACCTTGGGCATGATGTAAAAGTAGGGTACTTTTGCATCACGTGTGTTAAGATATTCCGCTTCTTGTTTTGAGATGTATTCTGCGTCAGAAGCCTCCTGCACTAGTTCAGTGATCTTTTTCTGTAGATCTTTGGATGGGTAATCTGGAGTCGCAGCACACCCGGGACACATTCGGTGTCACTGTGGTGGGCCCGATGATGAAGCATGACACCAACTAGGTTGGTGTGTGAGGGCTTCATGTCCAAACCTAAGGGTTTGCCTACAGATATACCTTCTGAGTTTCCTCTAACACAACATAGCTAGTCCTATTTTGATATCTCTACATATAACCAGGGGACCCGGACTGGCTTACCCAGTCCTCTCTCTCCCTTTTGATTTGCTGAGATGGTAAATTCAGCACTATGGTCACAAAAACACAATCTCTCAGAGACTGTACAGCTGAGTGTGCTGAACTACAGGCTTTCAAGATAGCGCTTGAAAATACCGATCGCAAATTCGCCACACTCATAGTGTGCGATTCGTCTTACTGCCTCCAATCTTACAATGAATACTTGCAGAACTGTGTTCAAAACGGTTTCAAAGATGCAAAAGGTGGCACAATCAAGCATAAGTTGCTTTGGGAACAAGTAGTTCAATTACAGAAAGAACTACAAAAGACTCACGTGATTCATACACTGAGTCATCAACGTGATGGAGTTCACGTTAAAGAGAATTCATTGGCTTATGAAGCCGCAAAGGCAGCTGTGCAAACAGCTTCCTTAGCTGCAATCACTTGTTCAAAAACAAAAATAGACAGCAAAATAATGCAGGCTGTCACCGCTTCCAATAATGACAGCGGTAAAATGTTACCGGCAGGTTTTCCACTCAAATACTCATATATAACTGATGCAAATAATGTTCCTTTCGCTCAAATCCCTGGAGTGGGGGATAGAGTAATTCCAAACATGGAACATAGATTAGGACTAATTTTAGCAGCACATGAAGGGCTTGCCTCTGCACACGCAGGTTTTTCCGCCACAGTATCATTATTAAAACAAAGATACTGGTGGTCACGCATGAGGAAACAGACCAGAAACTATGTTTTGGAATGTGAAATCTGCCAAAAGATTAAGGTTTCAACTGTGAAACGCCCGGCGCAGACGCCCCTTCTAATTTCAGATAAACCATTGGCATGTGTTTACCTGGACCACTGTGGTCCCTTACAAAGGGATAGCAACTATAAATATATCATGGTCCCAGTAGATTCATGCTCAAGATACATTTGGATGTGGCCTCAGTGCTCGGCTGACGGCTGAACTGTTATAAAAGATTTGCGAGTCTTTATCGGCACATACGCAATTGGCACGCTACATTCTGACCAGGGTCCTACGTTTAGCTCTCGAGCTTACAAAGAGGCCATGGCCAATCTGGGCATTGCATTGCGGTACTCAAGTCTATTCCATCCTGAGGAAAATTCTGTAGTGGAAAGAAAAAACCGGGACAGAAAGCAATCTATACCAGCTAGGGTATTAGGCTCAGGTGACGGGTGGGTCAAACATCTAATAAGTGTCCAACTTAGTTTAAACAATCTGCCAAGAAATTCTCTGGGTGGAATCACTCCATATGAAATTCTTTTTGGTACTAGAATGATTGTCGAAGACCTCGGTGATCATACTTTTGTGGCAGAACAAAAACCCTTTGATATCAAAGACCGTTTTGCTGTTTTACAGGACTTAAATGAAACATGAAGATGTCTAAGCAACACATTACAGAGGGTAACGACCACTGCAGAAAAACCACCTGTCCCAGCAAGGCCTGTCTGGATTCCAAAGATTGGGGATCTAGTCAGAGAAAAGATCGCGGATACGAAGGAATTCGGGCCTTCATACAGAAAACCAGTACCTGTGCTAGCAATCCACGGATCAAGAACAGTGTTACTGCCGCCCCTTGTTGGAAGAAAGGAGAACCGGTTCGTATCAATTGACCTGGTAAAAGCACATCATGTCGCCCATAATAAGTAGTAGGCCCAGTGGACTTCAAAGATGTAGCAGATGACCAAATCTTGCTACTATCCAAGAGGTTCAAACTGAGAGACCCATCACCTTTGAAGAATCTGCAGTAAGAAAAGAAGGACTATGCAACAAATCAATGGAACTTGTGCCTCTTGAAACCCAAATAACAGTTAGTTAAGACACCCCTGTCTACAATGATATAGCCTCGGACAATACTAATATGACAAGGGACCAAGCAGCTCCAGCGATTTGGAGTAAGCCGGATGCAATTATAAGCATGGGCGGATTTTGCGAATTGGCAATCCGCGAACTTGCGTATTTACGGATTTGCAATCCGCAAAATTCGCAAATTTGCGGATTTTTAATTTTTTTTGTGTTCGCAAGGGTTTCTGCCAGTTTGCGAGGGTTGTGTATAAGTTCGCAATTGCGAACTTACTTGTCGGCTCGCAACGGCCGCGTCTATGTTGTTTCTACGTCTGGTTCATCATCACAGGTTCACAGCACCCTCTGTTTCACCACTGCCACCCTCTGGTACACCCATTCCACCCTCTGGTACATCACTGCCACCCTCTGGTTGGTTTATCACTGTAGATTATGGGGTGAAAAAAAGCAAGCACACCTGCCCTGCTTCAACTGACACAAATTAATTTGGGGTTGATTAATGTGTCACTGAATTTAAACTTCCAGTCTGGCTGGCACCTGCTTCCTTATCTGTAATGTGCTTTCTGTTGCAGTGCAATTTTTTTTCACAGGACCTTTGTGGCCTACTTGTAGCTATTCTCTGAGCCTGCTGTGAGGGTCAGAGCAGGGTCATAGAATAGTTGCAAGTAGGCAAATGAACTCTGAAGGGGCCCCTCAGGAAGCACTACAGGGAATGGTTACTAATGATAAGATTGAACTTTTGCACCTGCTGAGTGCTTTCAGTTTTGCAAAAATCCAAATATCCAGCAGCATCCACAAAAAGTAATCCTTCCAGGTCAAGATCCAAATCAAAGTGACCAGCACATGAAGAAAGCACTGGGAGGAGCCTGCTGGACAGGAACAGGAAGTTGGAGACGGTGGGGCACTTCCTTCCTCCCACCCCCCCCCAAAACGGACTCCTTGCAAAGAAAAAGTGCAGGCAAATGTCAACCTGAGGAGTTATTCTGATAAAAATCATAATTTTCAAGGTTTATGCTGCCTGCTGGTGGATTTCTTGTGCGAAATTGCAAATTTTGCAATCTCGCAATTGCGAGATTGTCGCTGCCCGCCGCATCTACGTGTTCGCAAGTGTTTACTCCCGCGAAATTGTATAGTATTCTAGTTGGCAAGTGCGACCAAGCAAAAAATCCGCTTCGCACGGATTTTTAGAATTTTTGGCAAGTTCGCGAGAATTCGCGGATTGCGAATTTGCCGAAAATCCGCAAAATCCGCGAGCGGAACGGATTTTACGCTCATACTTAATGCAATACCAAAAATTGACAGAACTGCCTCTGGCTATATCATCAACTTTGATACGTTTTCTGAGGTTTCCAGTGAGCCCTAAACAACGCCATCAAATAAAACGTTGAAAGACCAAGTAACAGAACTTTTTCAGCAACTAGAAAATATTTATCTGGCTTTACCATGGGTTGAATTTTGGATTGTGTTAGGCGTACTTTTTCTCCTACTTTGGCTCATTCTTGTATTAAGTTTTTGAAAGCTGATACATGGAAAATATAGCAAGTAAGTACATCAACTTGCTCCTGAAGCCACACAAATCACCTCATCGTGAACAAAGAGACCTGTCATCAGTGAACATCACAGCCGTTCCTATACCTGGTGGTATAGCATGGGACAGAACTGATTATGACATTTATGGTTCTGCCGAGCTGTTTAAGATTCCACATCAATTTAAGGTTTCCTTGAGTGACTTTGTTACACCCAGCACATTTTCTGATGATTGGGACTTTGAGACTGCTAATAATATGATGTCAGATTTAGAGATGTCTGCAAAATTTACAAACCATGAATATTTAGAAGGTTCATCAGATTATGAACTAATGTATTGTTACAATCACTATAGTCATCATTACTTGCACAAATCTGCAAACCCAAGAAATGTTTATACTTATAATCAATGGGAACATTGTCCAACGCCACCAAATGGTAGCTCAAAAACATTTTATGAAAAATGTCCATACTACAAATCCGGAAACATTTTATTTTAAAAAGTTTAATATGACAAAAATGAAAAGTATGTTAACAAATACAAATCAAATTTATTCAGAAGCCTTTAATGCCCAGCTGTCCTCATTAGGTTTTGACTTCTGGAGTGACAACACAGAAACAAAAACAGTCTGGGGCTCAAAAGAATTGCAAGTACAGGGAAAAGAAGCTTTATTTGGAGCCTCTATTATTACTGACCAAATAATGTTTTTGAATGACACTGTTCAACAAACATACTGGCTTGGCCTAGCCAAGATAAAAGATTTAAACAAACCGTTCATACCTGTACCTACAGCTGATAGTAAAAACACTTCAGAGGGAGGGGTTGACGTAACATCGATTTTACTCAAAAACAGAACTAATCCTGATTGGAAAAAATGGTTAATCTGGCCCACAGACATGAATAACTGTCAAGATAGGTTCCTGAACTAGACACATGGGTTTACAGCAACTAGGCCAGACCCAAGATATGTCCAGAGACAACATCCAGGGATAGTAACAACATACAGTTTAGGAAAATCTACACTTACAGAGGTTAAACAACACTTAACTTTACTTAAAGATGGCGTTGATTTGAGAGAATCCTTACTAGGGCCTCATAAACCACGTCATAAATGTTTCATATACGCCGGTATTTATGCTCCTTATAATGAAGCATGGAAAGTCACACAAATGGAAACTGCAGAACGAATACGAGAAATTGATCGTATTAATTTAGAGAAAGCTCTCTGTGTAGTTGATAATGGGTTAACAACTCTGTCATCCACAATGTATTCTTTGTACAGTCTCGATTGCGTTCTATAATGCTGCAAGGCTGGACGTTACAAAGGCTTCGTTCAGGCTCTGTGTCTTGGTGTCTAATCAACACCACATCATTGTTTACTGGATTTAACGTTACAGATAAACAAATCTCTTTGGCACTAAGGGGAGCAGACTATACGGTGCTGAGCGTAGAAAAACTGAAAAGATTACCATTGACTGTTTCTGAGAAACCAGCCATAGAATGGATAATACATGGTACCATTACGTTGCTAGTGACGATTTTCCAGTTTCAGTATTGCTTGAAACACATACCAGCAGGCCTGTATGAAAGGTTGGGTAAAGAATACATAAAGTCAACCTGGGATTTACCATACATACACAAATGTTGGATTGGGGGAAAAGAAGCGTTTCTTAGTGGTACTCAATGTAACAGCGCACTAAGCGGTACACTTTTATGTCAGGGTATTAATTTACATGGAGCCTGTGATGGTTCTTCGACCAACTTATCCTGCCACCTGCAAGGTTCTCCGGCAGCAGTGATGGATCCAATTTTTAGGCCGCTTTCCAATGGGAACTACATGATGTTGAATGATCACAGCTGTTGTGGAATGATGCCTGGAATTGCCTATCTTGTAACTGTGTCAGCCAGGGTCATTTGTTGTATGCAAGTATTGTTTCCTAAAGCTAAGATAGACGGGGAGTCGCCGCTATGGCCTTCACTGAACATCTCTTCTATTCGAATTGATACTTTAAGCAAATGAAAGCCATTCTTTTACAATAAACTGTGCCACTGACCTCGTCTAAGGAGACGTATGAACTACAAGTTGCAAGGTCCTCTGCAGAGATACATGCCCTTTTATCCACAAACTGTCCAATACATTTAGTAGGAATGTTAGGTCGTATCTTAAACATGTCTGATACTAGTGGCATTGTACGTGTATTTAAGACAATTTTTTCCGGACTGTTAGCACCTTTTGAAGCAGTCCTTGGCATTTTTCCAAACTTCGAGCACTCTGTGTTCAGTGGCCTGCCTCTTATTTTGGGACTCGTAGCAGGAATACTATTCATGTTCCTTCTGCTCCGATATGGCAAATCTGGTCAGCAACAACACCCAGATTACCATCGAGAACTCTCACCTGGCAATGAAGTGTCGTGAGTGCATGATACATTTCCTGGGCCTGGCTCATTTAAGAGATCTGGATACCACATGGTTTCTATCATTCAGACCAATCTGGCAAGATTGCAACTTACCTGTTCTACGATGCCTGTTATGTGGAGAAGAATGCATGCTAGACATTTGCTAACACTTCCATCAGCACTGCCAACAAATGTTGACGCTTTGCTTGGTTTGGTAAAGGCTCATGCATTGTGTTGTTCCCAACAGCTACCAATCCTGATGACGGCATTCATTGAGGTCTCACCAGCACAACCAGCTGACGGTGAGATACGTGGGTCAACAGGCACACAGGTACCATCCACTACGAACATTGCTAATGTGATTGACACTGACGGTGATGCTTCATATCTGTGTACAATTGATCTGCTTAATGAGGTAGTCCAACTTTCACCTACTATCGTAGACGATTTCTTTACCAGCTTAGAGGATTTAATGTTTTCTCCTAACAACCAGAATTACTTTTGAAATTAGCACACAGCGTTCTTTGGGACTCTGTATTTGACCTTCACTTTTCAAAACAAACTTCTGATTTTAGAACTCTATTTTTCTACAATTTTAATTTTTTCCAAGATTGATTTTTTTTGTTTTGTCACAAAGTAATCTGCTTAAAGTAGAACTATACTTAGAGAACAAGAATTCTTTGAACACTTCCACGAGACAATATTTGACCTCCTTCCCCACCAAAACAGTTTATATATTCTGTCATGGAATGGCCTCGACCTTTCTTCTGTATTTCAGAGCCATTTCATACATGTTATTTAATGATTCATTCTGATAAGCATTTTTCAAATGTCACACTAAATGCTTTGAATGAAAATATTGCTTTTTTTAAATGCGTACAGCACAAATGCTAATTTTTGCGTACAACCATTTCAAAAGCATTTTATATATTTTGGGTGGGATTGTAAACACATGCTTTAGATATGTTTTGCTAAGTATTTAGTAATATCGAACATAATAAAGTGGAGTGGGTGTTGTATAGCGTTTTAGGACCCTGGTGTAATTTACCGATTCATGCCCTTATATAGGAATAATTTAACTTGCCCTTATACAGGCATAGAAATCATAACCATATTTAGACATAACCCATCCAGTCCAAATACAGGCATGCCTACTTCCACTAGTTACAAAAAGCCACAACGATTTCTTGGAAAACTCGGCTTCAGCAGTCAGGGACATCCCCTTTCTGGAATATTGATTTGTCCTAGAAATCATGGCATTTTCAAAGAACTACCATTCCCTTTGGGTTCTTTGGTGACGTTATTTTGTCAGACCTTACGTGAAACCAGGCACCTTCAAGGTATAAGTATGCCCACACTTGCCCTAGCAAATACACTGTGGTTTGGAGCAGTTCGGCTATCTACTTGCCCGACGCAGCTCGCTACAGCAAGTGCCGAAGGAATCCGACCCTCCAGCTGACGCACTGACAGAGAGGCTGCCTTTCTCTCACTGAGAATCCAGCTCCAGTGTTTCCAAGCTCCCCTCGCAGGGTGTTGGGAAATCGAGTCCGAGACAGAGATACCAGACCTCCTTCATTCTAAACCAAGGTACGGAGCTGATTAGACCCTAAGAGAAATCTTGGATAGATTCTTGGCAAATAAACTAAACCTGTGCTACACCACACTTACTCCTTCCTCGTACTAGACTTAGCTTAGGTACATCGGGGTAGGCGAACTTTAGAAGCACCAGTTGAGTACTTTTAGTCTTTGTTATTTATGTATGTATTTTATGGCTTAGAAACCATACCATGCTTTTACTGTATTATTTTATAATACTCTTCTTGCTGCACGCTTTATACTTCACAGCCACTATTACGATTGTAGCAGTTCATTTCTTCTGCATAAGAAAAAAGACTGTTTAATAAATACTTTTATTGAAAACGCCTGACTCTCTATTTCTCTGCACCTCTGATGAAACAAAGCATGCACCACTGACTGAGTGAAATATCTATCTATTGTTTGCACGACTCTGAAGATATGTTTTATCTTGGGGAAGCAAAGTTGTCATGTTTATGCGGGTGTCAGAAACGAATCCCTTCTTGTTTATTCGCGAACATTTCTAGTGACCTCGGAGCTAGCTAGCACTCACAATTAAGTCTAATATATTCGATAGAGACCCCAGTCGACCTAAGTCCTATGTCACATCTATAGGATATAATATTCCAATGCGCAGAGCCTATTGGAACAACACTACACACCTTTACATTACTTTGTGCATGGCGCTAGGCAGCCAGATTATGTGCTAGTACTTGATTACTGATTGAGTAATTTGCACAGAATCGCCAATCGTAAGGTGATTGGTACCCAATGATTTCAATTACTAATAACAATGCAAGTGTATAGGTGAAACCAAGACAAATACCAACAGAGTACCAATGAGTCAACAAATATACCACACATTCTAACTCTTTAAAGAGGCTGAATCGCTGAATAAAACACCCACCATTAGACAACCGCCTTAGTAAATCAAGGTTTGGCAACTTTTGGCTGCTTTATTCAGCACTTCAGTTAGAACAACAATTGGGCCTGACATACCTCTTCAAAAACACCCAAAGAGGCAAAACATTTAAAAATTCCTTCAAACGAATCATCAGACAAGGTTTTCAAACAAATGGAGGAGTAAGACCCTCTCAAAAAATACACCAGAGAGAAAGACAGGAGACAAATGATTAATAAAGTCAATTTCTTTTTATATATTGTATTAGAAAAGGACACAGCCAATAAAGCATTCAACAATAGACGGTTGTCAAATAAGGAAGTGCCAAAAAAGTGCTCATGTGCAATGTGGATGAGGAAAAAGGAAAGATCATTAAGAAAATAATCGAGAATCAAGTACCATAATTCCTAAACGACAATGGTTGGATTTGTTTTGAAATGACTAAACCATTGTTAGGCCTGTTTACAAGTGTATTATTATAGGACCTTCTCGCAGAATGATGCTGTTTGTTTTAAAATGCACAATCCAACTTTCAAATGAACCAGCAGAATGTATTCTAGGCAAAACGATAAGAAATGCTGACGATTCGACCCGTCTTAGGTTATGAGGGTAGTTTGCAACCTCCGCATGCTGTTCTTCATCAGAACAATATAAGACAACCTTAATCGGTGCCCAAGAAAACAAGTGCAATCCAATAAATGGATGGTATTTGATGTGGAAGATGGGCTAAATATGTCCACAAAAAGCGATGGAAAAAGGCAGTCACCACAATGGGATGGGGACTCTGTCCCCGGAGAAGGCTTACAAGCAAAACAGCAAGGCAATACTCATGCAACCCCAAGCAGGGGTCAGGTGTATGGGCAAACATATCACCAAGATCAACTCAAGGGCTTTACCATAAAGACGTAGAAGCTGTCGTCCGTGCGGTCGTCCAGCATCTTCAAGAGTTCTGGGAGACCATAGGTTCAGCTCAAATACAAGTACCCGGTTTTGGAAAAACATTGTCCTGAAGTTGGTCTAGTGTAGTCTTTATTTGGCATCAAGGGCCACAAAATTTGTTAATATACCAATTTAATTCCTCCACAGCAGACTGCATTTGATGCCTAACCACAGTACAAGAACTATTTAATCCTGCTCTGTTGAGTGATTCTCCTAGCTGACTACAAGCAACTCTCATTGAATGACAAACTATGATTTCTGTGACTATTAGTTCAGCAACTGTTTGTTTTTCTTTGATCCTTTGATACTATGATACTATATACCAATGGCATGATAAATGATGTGTTAAGAATTTAAAATTTAAACCAATTAAATCCCTGGAACATTAATATTTCTCCTCCTATTTTTGTAAACTGCACAAGCGCGGGACTGCGTATGCGCAGGCTCTCGCGCATGCGCAGTTTACAAAACTGAAGCCGGGTTCGGGAAGATGCAGCGCAATAAGGTAAGTTTGCTTTAAACTTTTATTTAGTATTTTAATTTAATTTATTAGTGTGGGCGGGAGGTGGGCGGTAGGCGGGAGGCAGGCAGGTGGGAAGCGGGAGGTGGGCGGGCGTCGGGCGGCCTCGCGAAACGGAAATATAGCGGAAAGGCATGGAGATTGCTTCAATCTCCGTGCCTCTCCGCGATAGTCCCTTCTGTGACTACCGCCCACCCCTAGCATTAACATCATTGTTCAAGACTTTCTGAAAAAAGAAGCTTGAGTCAGCAACTTACTTACCACCTGCAGAAGAATATGCACACATTTCAGACATTCTTTTAAAGCCCGGAAGCAGCTGAGGATCATTCAACGTGTGCGTTAGAATGTCAGTCGAGGCACTCATCCATGAGATGCCAACACATTGGAACTCAACTTATTACATGCTTGGTTGTCTGTTTGATCAGTACAGACCAATCGATGAGTATGTAATGCTAAGAATAAGGGATGTGACTGTGAAAAGTATGTCCCTACGAATGAACCAATAGGGCCTAGTTAAATGCCTGGTAGAGATGATTCTTCCTTTTGTGCTCTTCACAAGTGAAGTCAGCAAGGAGGACTGTACTATGGGCCAAGCTATCCTATTGTTGCACATGCTAGAGCAACAGCTGAAGGAGGTGTATCAAGCGTACACAGGTATGGAGGAAAACAATTAAGCATATGAATTGGTGGAGAGCTTATCCTGTCGCTTAGCTGAAAATACAAGGGTACAAACTTGCATTGTTACAGAAAAACATTACATTTGTGTCACAATTTTGGATCCACAGTACACATCAGCACTGAACAGTCAGACATTAATTCCTTTTTCAAAAGTGCATGTTGCCCATTATAAAACTTGGATAGCTGAGGCAGCCAGTGACTTGGAAAATAAACGGCTGTTAATGAAAAGCCCGCTACTCAAACCTACAATAAGTACTGCAGCAGGGGATCCGGCATCAAGTTCACCTTCAGAGCCTGAGGGAAGAGCGTTTGGCTCAGAGCAGTCACCAACACTATCGACAACAGCAATAAAGGACCATCTGCCCCTGTAACATCGACACAGGATTGGTATTTACAGCAAGTGCTTGCTAGGTCCAGTGCTGATGCAAAGATAAAAGAGGCCAAGCAAAGTGGAGCACCCCTGAATATTGAGCGGATGGTCCAGGCTTATATGTATGACCCAACAGAGGTCTACATTGATCAAAACCCATTGCAGTATTGCTATGGAAATGGGGCCAATGGCCAGTGCTCAGCAGGCTGGGGATAAACTATCTGGCTTGTCCTGTCGCAAGTGTCTCTACTGAACGTGTTTTCAGCACTGCTGGTGCCATTGTAACAGTGAAAAGAACAAGTCTCTCGCCCAAAAACGTGGCGAGGTTAACCAGGATCAAAATGAGTCAGCACTATATACCACCAAATTACACAATACATGAATCAACGCAGGAAGATAAGGACAGCGACTTAGGTGACAGAAGTAGTATGTTAGATGATTACCTACTTCTGGTTGAACCCCCAGAGTTTGAGGACGAGCTATACTTCCCTTACAACTTGGCTTGAACTTCTTACTTTATTCCTTCCTTATTTACTCTTATTTGTGTGTGTCTGTCTTTCTGTTTCGAAACTTCGAATCACAACAAATCCATCACAACCGTCTTCTAGTGTTTTTATTGCTCTATTGGAGTTACAGCTGTCTGCATTTAACTGAAGTCCACTCCTCCGAGTCCTGCTACTCCATCCTCCTGACTCACCCTAAATCCATTTCCCTCAAGCCAGATGATGATTGGATGTAGAATAATGGTACAAGAAAATGTTGCCTTGTTGAGTCCCTCCAAAAGTGGAACATATTGACGACTATAGCTATCCTCCTTCCCGAGCCAATAGAGACTGCCCCTTAACTTAGGATGAGAAGGAACAGGTAATAAATGATGGCATGCATTGGACGCTGACTGAGTGATTGGTGTTTGTGTTGTTGTTGTTTGTTGTGCATGAAGTGAATTTATTGTGTACGATTATTTAATCTACACACTAAAAGTAACTCAAGTCAATGTTTCCCTTCTTGTTGTTTAATAACAAAATTGTACTTCTACTGCAAGCCGATCCATTGCATTTTGCATATGGAATATGGACTCACTCTGAATACTGCACACTGAGTTGGACAACACCATGATGATGACCACAGAGACAAAATATCTTCGCAGTCACTCAGTAGGATTGGAGATGATTGATGGAATAGCTCAGGGCGTTTCATGAGTGGCATAAAAGGTAAAAAAGTCAACAACAACCACAGCCGACCTACATGTCTGTTTAGTGGTGGAGTCGAGTCACAAGTGTAGTAGTGGTGGTATGACTGACAGCTGTGCATGCCATTGATTTAGTTACTTACTTTGGAAACTGCTATGTTGCTGTATATATGTGACATGTGTGCTCTGCCTGGCTCAGTCAAAATCTCAGCTAAGTCAAGGTTGGGTGGGCGCCGTGGGCCTGTTCTGTCCTGTTGCTGCTGTAGGTTAATGCTGGAAACAGTCAACAGAGTAGACATGATTTGGCAATGCCACTCTGAAAGTGTTTGCCCTCCTTCTAATTTATGTTTTTTTCTGCTTGATTTTTAAATGTCCCTTTTGTTTTTCCATCTACACTTACAGGCGGGCCGTTACCCTGTCCTATACTGGGAAAAACAACTCAGGCTCACCTATGAATCCACATCCGTCAGGCAGGCAGTGGCACACAAGACTGACAGACACAGCGTGGACAGGAGGATCAAGAGGCCGAGATGCAACTCCACAATTTGACAAGGATAACGTACAGTAACACTTTAGTATCAACATTCATCATCTTTTAAATAATTTGATTCATTTTTTCTCTTCATTAATACTGTGTGTTGTTGGTGTTTGCTCTCTGCTTATAATTTATCCCTACAGCTATTTTTTAATTTCTTTGCTTGCTTTAAAAAGCAACCCCGGTGCAGCAGAAGTAAAAATGCATGTCAATTGGGTCTCTCTGAGGGCAGACAGGCAAGGCAAATTGCATAATAAATCATACTATACTGCTGCCCTGTACTGTACTAGTCTAGTTAGTAAGTAGTACTTATCTTTAACTATCAAGTCATCATCATCATGCATGCATTTCCTTTTTCTCCCTTAACAGATTTATGGATATGATGGTCGTCTGCCAAGATTATGTTTTGTTGTTGTCCATGCGTAGGGTTTTTCTATGTCAAACTTTCCCCCAAACCCCCCTTCCCAACCATTCATAAAACCCTAACCCTCTTCCCCAGGCTCTGTGATTTATATTGAGGTGTGACTAAATTAAATGTACACCAATAATTAATCACATGTTTGCTGTGGCAGATTTAGTGAAAGCATCACTAATTAAATTTCAAGGCAGGGCGAGGATCTTCTTCTGCTTGCCCACCCATGCTCAGTATATTTTCAAGTCAATTTTTTACCAGAGGAACCTAATCCATCAGCATTATTTGCGGGCATCGATTGGATTGGTCATCCTCTGACACAGCTCTAAAGGTTACGCTTGTGTCGAGTGAATCGACACAACTACAGTTTGTTGTACTAGGCTATCCCCACCACCATTATGTTTTATTTTACTTTAGCATTGCTAATCAGCATTATTAATATTGTTTGTGAGTCTTCTTGTGTACTGTACTGTAATTCGTTCTACTACTACTCCCAGAGTCTCTCTTAGGTGACTGACTGTCTCATTTTCGTTTTTTTGCAAATGCTACTACCAATGTCTACTAGTACTACCACCACAACCATGGCATGTTGGAAACCCATACCATCAACACTATGCAGACATTGCTGTGCCCAAGTTAAATATCAATCACAGGTAAGAGAAGAAGTTTGAGGGAGGCATACTTAATAATGGAAATTAATTCATTAATTCACACACCCCTTGAGTCCAGTTGCAGAATGCATAGACTAGGAGGAGTGACTGACAGTACTAGTAGTACAAGTCTTTCAGTGAGCGGTACCGCATCTCTCTGTTTGGGTCTTACACAATCAGCAAATTATTTAAATCAAACACTGGCTGTGGCCCTGCAGCAGCTAGAAAACAGTGTGACGTAAAACTGTAACCCCCCACAAAACATTAACATTGTATGTAAAGTATAAACGTAATTTAATCCCCTGAAAAAAACTAAACAATGTAAAAAATCCCACAACAGCTCCTGACCCACCCCTCTCCCTAACCCCACCCAATGTCCAAAATGAAAAAGTCCAACCAATTGTCTATAAACCCCAATGCCCATTTTCCACCCACTAAAAAAAGGAATGAAAAAGGGCAATCCAACAGGGTCTCTATTTGCGGACTAGTCGCTTCTCCAGGACCTTTATCCGCTATTCTAGGCGGGCATTTTGGAGGAGCATGCAGTGCTGGAATTTCCTGCAATTGCATGTACAGGGGGGGCAGCAGTGCTGGATGAAGTGCTGTGGCGAGCGGCTGCCAGACCACAGCTCTGTACCACTCGATGGCCAGGGGGGCCTGGCTGGGGCCCGGGGCATTGGAGGAGGCTGCAGCTGCTGCTGACTCCTCCTCCTCCGCCAGAACCACCCGCCGCTGATTCTCTTGTTGAATTGCCTCAAGCTTCCAGTGCCGGGCCATGGCTGCCAACTCCTTCCTGTTCAGTTTGGATTTGGGTTGGGAAGGAGTAGCTATATCAAGGATAAAAAGTGATTGTAACAAACTAACAATATACTCTTAGCAAAACAGTAAGACAAATTAATTCGACACAGAGTGGCACAGTAGCACTAGCAAGCACAGTATATAACATTTGTGGTATGTATCTATCCTCCCACTTCCTCTGCCTCTAACATTTGTGGGAGTTTCAGGCATTATACTAGGACCATGGGCTTGAGTACACAGTACCCCAGTCCTCTTCTTCTCTCTTGTTTAGTAAAATTATGTAACCTTGTTGTAACCGGCCTGCCATATCAGTCAGCTTGCGCCCAAGACAAATTTACTTGTGAAGCAGAATCACGTTAGTTTTATTTACTACTGTCTGCAGGTGGGGAAGCTGACTGCACAATGTTTATATTTTTATATTACTGGTGGCATTGGCCATGCTCTGTTACATGATCATCAAGGGCAACTGCTCAATTCTACTTTCACCTTGCCCTGACTACTACAAAAAGGTACATGATATCTGTTCCAAATGATCATTGCTTATATATTGGACGATATGAGGTACTTTGTTTTGATTGATTGTGTAACCATGCAGCCGATAGCTATGCCACCCTCTTAGTTTGTTTCACCAATAACAAACATTTATTCTTTTTTTTTATACCACCACCCGTGTATCCTTCCTTCCATGCTTGCCTTGGCTTTGAGTTTGACCCATGAAACACCCCAGAGGATTCTTGCTATCCACCCACACAGTTTCATCCCCCCAGGCAGGCATAATTTCTTTCACCTTCCACCCATACTTCAATCACCCATGCATCTGATTCCTATCAGCCACCTATGCATGCATCCTGCGCATCTTTCTCGGCCAGTAATAATCATAAATACGATATCTCGCCCTTCCTTCCTCCTTCCACCATTCTTTCTCTTTTCGTTCAACACCTCCATCAATGTCATCTGATCTGACTCTTAGTCTTCTCCATAAAACTTTCACAGCTGAGTTGAAGTCAAATAGAAGAGGCCATTAGTTACTCAACTCCCGCCACTAATGCTGTTGCTAATGCTAAGGAAAGGGTGTCTTCTTCAACCGTTGTTCAGAACAACTTATTCTCTCTCAACAGTACAGTGTCTTGCAGCAAGTGTAATGTCAATAAGTACAGAATATAACTTACCACCGCCTGCCACTGCTGCGGGCTCATCCCCTGCAGCCGCCACATCTCCTGCTCCCTCCATACTGGCTGCGCCTGTGTTGCCTTAGCAGCTGGCCCCCGGCCCTGGTGGTCAGTATACCTAGAAAAAACATTACACATTTTTTAGATGCCATATACATCTCCCCCTATTTCATTTCTTTCACTAGTAAGATTGAAAAAAAAGTTAATACATACATATACAACATACATCACTAGTGCAAATCAGGTACGAGAGTAGAGTAGACTAGTAGTAGTATGTCCTATCCTATCAAAAATAGTAAAATATCTGGTTGGGCATTTTGTTGCTGGGAATTGTCGAAAAGCCTCTCTAGATTAGGAACACTAGAAGAAGCCAACCCAAAGGACTGGACTCAGTGGCTAGAGCTATTGGTGAATCTGAGTTTTAATCAAACCTTTTAAATAAAGAGTGGCCAACTGGGCAAACTTAGCTACAGACAGACTACTAGTAGTAGTACAGAGAGTCATAGCACAGGCAGTTAGAGGCAGGGATAACAAGAATTTAGAAACAGATAGTCTATATCGAAGAAGAATTGGTAAAAATAGCATTAGGAAACGGAAACAATAGTTCGGAAAAAATAAGGTACAGTAAAAGTTGGGTAAATATGATTATTCATATTACCAAAACAGGAAGACCCACTGGGGCCAGCAGCAGAGTCCTCGGTAGAGGAGCTGTCCTCATCCTGTCTCTGGTGTTCTCCAGCTGCTCCCACCAACTCCAACCCCGTCTTCTTGCCCCTGGATGCTGATCATGAAAGACATAAGAAAGAAAGAGACAAACATTGATGATTGGTGTGAAACAGATAAAATATTTTGAGAAAACGGTCAAAAAACATTTATGGAAACAACAATTACAATAAAATTGGCCTATCTAATCTGGTCGACTAGTAGTATCGGGGGATTCGCGGACCGTCTAGTTATTATTTATCAACACTAATCCAGTGTCCCATACTGATTCTAGAATACTAACTAAGCCTAAGTACCTCCTGACCTAGCCCACCTATTACAGACAGGCCAATTGTTCACTAAGTCTGCATTTCCATTTATTTTAGTCCTCAAAAATGCATAGATGGAGGACAAATGCATACATTTTTGCATACACCAAATTGTTGGTTGGTTGCTGCTGATGTTCTGCTAGTGCTAAGCCTGTTACCACTCACTAAAAAAACTACAGAAGGTTCTCCTTAGGACTGGGGTAAGCAGCACTCAGCAGCAAGTGATGTAACAGAGGATGCGTCACACAAACAGCTATAAAATTACCAACTCATACTAGTAAGTAACTAAACCTATCAATCCACCACTATCTCTTAGTGACAGGAGTGCAAAGTTGCAAACAAGTAAGATTGGTAGCGCCGAGCACCTGTAGCACTACAATCACAGAATACTTTTAAATGTAATTTACCTGCAATGTAACCAGCAGCATTCTTGCTATTTGGAAAAAAATTACATTTGCAATATATAACACAGAGCAGACAAACACAAAGTAATACTATTAAATAGCTACTCACCAAGCCCCGGGACCTCAACTCCTCACAGGTCCAGCAGGTCCTGAACCCCAGAGCAGCAAATCACTTCACTTCACGTCGAACCCTTCCCCACCACTGGCCATACTCTTGGAACCCGTACCCAGACCCAGGCCTGCCGCCTGCTACCAGGGTTAGGAGAGGTGGCACTGCACAAAAAAAACAAGTGTAGCCACCTCTGCCTCACCAAATAATTCCTGTGTCTGCATCCCTTTTGGTCGCGGCTCTGGCTGCACCTACGAGCCTTGCATTTGCCCTTTGCCTTTGGCATGGTTCTGTACTCGGGCGGAAAAGAAAAGGTAGGAATTAAAAAAGTAAGTAAAAGAAATGAAAAAAGCAAGTAATAGAAAAAGAGTGTAAAGTAGCTAAAAACACACAACAAGTAATAAAAAAACTCAAAATATAGAATCAGGAAAATAGAGAGATAGATAATAAATAAAAAAGATTTAAAAAAGTTTACAGATACAAGGGATTAAAAAGATAAAGTGAGGATGGAAAAACAGGCCCAGAACAATTGCAAAAAAGTGAAAAACAAGATGGTTGCACTCATTGTGACCGCATGGGCAAGTTCACCTGAGATTTCCCCCCCCCGAGCACGCAAAACCTCTTGCAAACACGCAAAACACGTTTGCAAACAGGAAATACGTATTGCGAACGGGTGGGAGCACGCAAAATGCCTTCTGGAACAGGAAATACGCATTGCGAACAGACGTACAAGTGAAAAACAAGATGGCCGCGCCCATTAGCGACCGCATGGGCAAGTTTGTGAGATATTTCCCCCGAGCATGCAAACAGCATCCCGAACATGCAATACGCGTACCCCAACAGGAAAAACACATTGCGAATGGGCGGAATAAGCAACTTCGCATGCTCATGGAATTCCGCCTAGCTCGTGGAGTTTTTTACCACTTTTTGGAAGTTCACGTAGTGCTACTATGCAAAATCCACCCTGGGTAATTTTTTTGATGTGCTACTACATCTCTGACAGTTCTAGAACTTTCCTCAATATTATCCACATGGCCTCCAAATCCAATACCCATTTAGCTGCCATAAGCCTAAATGCTGAAAAAGTTGTTGTTTGAATGAATAGGGACTTCATGTTCGGTGCTTTGAAATGGCATAGTTTCAGTCCCCACATTCTTAGATATACTTGTATATTGTACTTTAAAACCTCTACTTTTATTAATGGCAAACAGTAAAAGTATTTTTCTCTGCGTATACCAGACAGGGTTGCCCATTATCCCTCCCTTTATTTGTTTTATTCTTAGAACCCTCTTGGAAAAATCTGTAGATCTCCAGCTTTTTCCAGTTTATATACACATGCGCTGAGGTGAAATTAACGGCATACACAGAAGATATTCTGCAATACACATTCGATCCACAATCCACGCTGTCTTCGTTTTTTTGTTTACTAAAAAAATATTCTGGAGTATTAGGATATAAACTTAATATAGGGAAATCAGGGGTTTCGCCATTAAACAAAAATTGTCTACTTGACATGTTTAAAGACATGGTCTTCACCTGGAATTTTAAACATAGTTTTTTTATGTTCAAATACCATCAAAGAAACTATTAAAAATAATCCAAATGAGGACAAATGTAAAGCTTCTAATATGTCAAACAGCTGGTCCCCCTTTATTTGTCCTGGTGGGGAAGACTAGCTACTATTTAAATGAAGATGCTATCATTACTTAACTTCTATCTGTCCATACTTCCAGTCACACTTCTGCTCACATTTTTAAAACGATCAATTAGATACATTTTTAATGGAATAAACGTAAAACAAAACAAATGGAGGGATCAGTTTCCAAATCTCAGACAATACCACTCCGCCTTTACCCAAGCAAATATGCACCTCTATTTCTGCCACCTCCCATGAATCATCAACCTTATGGGGTCAATTTGAATATACCTTAATCACACCTTTTTCCATTTGGGAGGCAAGCCACATCTCTCAGCCCTCTAATATCTTCTTTTCACCAATACTTATTCATTCTATTTCCATCGCCAAACCTCTAATCACCAACTCTAATTCCCCCTCACAATCTTTCCACAAACCACTGTATGGTACAATAAGCACTTAAATTTGAGTAACGGAGTTATCTCATGGAACGAATAGATCCACAAAGGGATTTTAAACATAGATCATAGACTTCCTAATGGGTCCCTTTTAGAATTCAATAATATTAAAGGAATGTTTTGAATATCTCCTTATGCTGCCTTCTTCTACCATCCACCATGAAGCTCCTCGTCCTTTTTAGATTTTTCCTCACAAGTTAAAGCATCCTGCATATACAAAACTTTGAACACTCCCTTTATTAAAATACTAAAGTCCGCTATTGAATTACAATGAGAAGTGGACCTTTACCAAAAACTCTCCCCCATATTACATCCTGCTCTGCCAGTACAACCCAAACATTATTTTATTTTTTATAATAGATTGTACTTTACCCCTAAGTCTCTCCACAAGTTCAAACCTTCCAAAGATACCTCGTCCTGGTCCTGTACTCATGATAATAGGGATCTCCTAAACATATTTCTTTATTGTCACTTGGTTAAAATGTTTTGGTTACTCATCTGAGATAAAATAAACAACATGTTGTCCACTGGCATATCATTCATTACTCTACACCTTTTCTTACGAGTTTAATCTGCCTTATATCAATCTCAAAATATGATTGAGGAATTTATTGATTTGCTAATTAGCTAATTGCAATTGCATTGCAAGTAATCACATCAAATTGGAAAGACATATTTTATGGGCTGATGGAATCTACTTTTCCACCATCATAGAATGGATAGAGCAAATGCCACCACACTCCACATAATGATTAAAAGAGACTTGTTATTGTTGCCTCTCACTTCCGTTTTATGTAAACATATGGTACACCCCACACCCACCAATATCACATACAATCCTCTATGATGTTCTACAGATTATAAGATTGCCGTAGGGACTTTTGCATGCTTGATATTCTCTGATTTTTTTAAGGATTTGATAAAATACTTAGTTTTTCTCTCCCTTCCTCCTATTCTCTTATTTTTCCCTCTTTTCTCTTTTTATTCTTAAAACTTATTAAATTGCTATTGGTTTCTTCTTTGGATATAGCCTTTAATTCAAACATTATGGCTTGTATTTAATGTAGTTACAATTTCACCAAGTTGATATTTAATTGTACAAATGGCAAGTCAGCTCCAATGTATCATTTGATATTTACAATGCTCGGGTTACCTTTAACAAATGTCTCTTCCTGTAATGTTACTAGACTATCTCTGATAAAGCATTATTACTCTTATTTTAAAATTTTATTTTTATTAGGAGAGTTCATCAATGTACAAATTTCATTAACACGTTGTCAACATATACAACAAAATGTAAAATTTCTAACAGATTCTCAGAGCTCACAGCGTCTCCTAACACTTAAAACATGACAACATGCCAAAATGTAAATGCATGACAAAAAAATATAAATTCTAAATACTCAGTCATGTTATTACCTAACATTTCTAATGTCTTTTAATTTCGAGTCTCTATTGGCACTTTATTTCTTAAACCCCTTCTTTACTCAATTATTTGCCACAGCTTGAGAAATTTCCTATATGACCTGGAGCATAATGCATATCTTTTTTCTAACTCCTTAATCCTCCTTATTTTAGATCTAAACTATTGAAAGGTAGGGATTTCCTTTGATCGTAATTTTTGGAGGATTAGGGATCCAGCTATTAGAGTCAGAAAATAAAGTTCATTTTTCTATAGCAAATTGACTTTTAACTCGGGGGAATACTCCAAAACAACTGTCAAGGTATCCAAAGGTTGTTGCAGCTGTAATTTGTGGCAGCAAAATTGGTTAATCGGATCCCAGAACTTGCTCAGCTTGGGACAGGTCCATATCATATGCCTACAATTACCTTTTCCTTCAGCCTCACATCTGAAACAATTAATCGAGATCTGTAGGTTAATCTTATGGAGGAAAGTGGGAGTCCTATATAATAGCAACTTGGTGAAAAAATGCATACAGCTCATATTTGCGCCATTAATAATGAGGAGTAAAACTCTTTCATTTTATCTCAAGTGGCCACTGATATCAAAAGATTTTCTTTAGCTGTCTATTTAGCTTGAGCTTTTTTATGGAGTTTAACCACCCTGTAGACCGAGCAGCTAATTGACCTACATGTACTGGATTCTATCAAATTTCCAAAAATTCTGATGATGCCATAATCTGTATGGGATTACGATCCAATAGGAAGTGTCTTATTTTAATAAAAGACCAATGTAGTATTGCTCTATGATATTGGAAACTGGAATCTATTTCAACCCACTTTTTCCAGCTTCCATCTAAAAAAGTCCTGTATCCTTTCATACCAATTACTCAACCAACTTAGCACACCCATCCTATCCACTAGGGGGACATCTCCAACATATATATATCGGCTAACCGAGTATCGGAATATCATAATAAATAAAAAATTGCTGCCTGCATTTTATATTCCATGGTAAAACCTTATACCTGACTTTCCTGGGGGCTTTAGCCAGTCACATAAAATCAGTAATATTAAATTCTTGAAAGATTAGATTTACATTTTTTTGTTAATCATAATTGCCGATATGTAAAGCTTTATCAGATCTCTAAGCAGTACGGGCAGAAGTCGCAAAGTAATATTCCCTTAAATCAGGGGTTTATATAATGTGTCTATGGAACATCTAGATGCTTTATTTGCCATACGAAAGTTGTAAACATACACTGCACTTCCTTAAAGAACTTTATCTGTATTGCACTTGGGATAGCAGAGAATAAACAATTACAGAGAGGTAAAATAGACATATGAATTGACGCCACCCGACAAATTATTGACAGTGGTAGACTGTTCCATTTTAAGAACAAACTCTTGATATTGTTTAGCAAAGGCAAAACATTTAAAATATATAAATCATTCATTTTCTGTGAAACAAATGTTCGCAAATATCTTTTTGGTCTGGTAGTAATTCTGGGGAAAAATTCTGATATTAAAGTGTCTGGTACAGTATTACATAAAAAGATCTCTGTTTTGGATGTATTTATCTTAAAGCCTTCTAACAATTGGAGCTATGCAAACAAATAATGGACAGAATGCTGAATGAATCATACATTCACCCCTGGTTAAGGGATCTGGGTTGAATCCATCTTTCTTTTGCTTACCATGCCACCCCAGTTTAGACACAGCCATATGCAAATCAGTCTTGACCCTGTGCCTCATGGGAACAATCCAGACCGAACTGCCAAGCCAGGTCCTCCCTGTACTGGAAACATGCATCCTGAGACCGCTTTCTGGGTATTACCCTTCTTCAGCCAGGCTAGCTTAAATCCAGTGTCACAGTGAGCAAGGGACCCACGTCTGGGCATACACATCCCATTTTGGGAAAAAAGTGCTAGGCAAACAAATGATCGACGGAATGCTGAATAAATCATACATTCACCCACAGTCAAGAGATCTGGGTTAAATCCATTGTTCTTTTGCTCACCATGCCACCCCAGTTGGGACTCAGCCATATCCAAATCGGCCTTGACCATGTGCCTCATGGGAACAGTCCAGACCGAACTGCCAAGCCAGGTCATCCCTGGACCGGAACCGAGCATCCTGGGACCAGTTTCTGGGAATTACCCATCATAATTTGTGATTCTTAAGTCAAGCGGGCTTTTGAATTCTTATCCACCAGTGATGTTATCCTATTGGATGCTTGCCGCTCTTTTATTTGCCAGGCTAGGAATGTCCCAGACAATTCACTTTCTTCATATATTTTTTGAATATAAGCAGAATTAGCCAAACCACCAATATTATAATATTATCGTCCATCCTTTTTACGAGCATGCACAAAAGCCAATTTATTTTTTGAGCTCCTATTTCTGATGTATTGTTCATTTGCCTGATGGACCCCCAATTCTAATTGCAACCTCTCTATCTTTTGGGCACACTTGATTTGATTTGATTTGTCAATTTATAAAGTGCGCGAATGCCCGAAGGCGTCTTGGCGCTATGGCAGACCCTCGACTCTCGAGAATGGTAGCTAGAGCTGTGCAGAGAACAACCCGGTTTTAACTTCCTTTCTGAAGGATTCCAAGGATGGGCTTATTTTTATAGCAAAAGGCAGCTGATTCCAGGTTCGTGCTGCATGTACCAGGAAACTTCTTCCACGCCAGCTAGCTCGTCTAATTTTTGGGACCCTGATGAGTTTCAGTTAGCAGGATCTAAGAAGTCTGGTTGGTTCGTATTGTTTTAGATGTGACTTCAGGAATTACGATCCTGTTCCATGAAGTGCCTTGTAGGCCAGGCACAATGATTTGAATTGCACCCTTTTTGCGATTGGCAGCCAATGCAGTGTTTTTAGTTTGTGGCTGATTGGCTCAAACTTAGGTATGCTGAGTACTAGCCTGGCTGCTGCGTTCTGCAGGCGTTGTAGTTTGGCTAAGATCTTTGTCCTAGCTCCAGCATATATGCCATTCCCGTAGTCCAGTCTTGACAAGGCCAAAGCTGTCACTACTGTCTTACGCGAATCCTGTGGTAGGTAAGGCAATATCTTCTTTATCATTTTTAAGATGAACCAGAATGTTGATGCCAGCTTGCTGGCTTGGGCGTCAAAAGAAAGATTGGTGTCTAGAGTAATGCCCAGATTCTTCACTTTTTCTGATGAATCTGGGCATCTACCCAGATGATTGGGCCACCAAGTGGGGGACCAGATATTTGTGTCACCCCATAGTATCATCACCTCACTATTGTCCCCGTTAAGCTTTAGGCAATTCTTTTTCATCCATTGGCTGACCTGTATCATACTTAGTTGAAATTTTTCTGCTGTGTCCTTCACATCCTTGCTGATAGACACCACGATTTGGGTATCGTCAGCATAGGATATTGGGGTGAAGCCACAGTCCCTTATAATTTCTGCAGGAGGGGCCACATATAAGTTAAAAAGGGTGTGGCTCAGAGAGGACCCCTGCGGGACCCCGCATGGTGAGTTGAATGGTTTAGATTTAGCTCCTCCTAAATCTACCGAGAAGGTTCTGTTCTCTAAGTAGGAAGCGATGAGGGTACATGCTGAATCATGTATTTCTGCTGCTCTCAAACGAGTTAGGAGAATCTCGTGGCTGACTGTGTCGAAGGCCGCCGATAGGTCAAGTAGCACCAAGGCGGCCTTCGCTCCATTGTCCAACACTTTCCTAAGTTCTTCCACTGCTGTGAGTAGAGCAGTCTCCGTTCCGTGTCCCTCGCGAAAACAGAACTGAGAAGGGTCCAGCCAGTTACCATCCATCAGGTAGCGGGATAACTGTTTGTTTAAAAGTTTCTCGAAAATTTTCGCGGCGAAAGGAATCCTAGCTATTGGTCTATAATTGCTTGGTTCTTCACAATCTAGATTTTTTTTTTCAATAGAGGCCTAATCGATATCCTTTTCCAGTCATCTGGAAAGGTGTTAGTTCCAAGAATTTGAGCAAATAGTTTTTCTAGTACCAGGCTCAGCTGTCCTGGGCAGATTTGCATTACTTTTGGAGGGCAAGGATCCATTGGGCTGCCTGAATTAGTAGTGAGCAGTTCTTTCTGGATTTAATCTGCTGTCGGAGGGATGAAATGGAACAATATGGGTTGAACTGATTGTTCCACTAGATTTATTGGGTGTAAGGTAGCCTGATCTACCATATATGTGTTATGGCTTTTAAAAGAGTCATGGACTGAAGATACTTTGTGAACAAAGAATTCACCTAGTGTGTTGCAAAAGTCTGACGACATTTCTTCTGAGCTGCTGTTTTCAATTTTTGATATTTCTTTTACAGTAGCAAAGAGAGCTTTACTAGAGTTTTTTGACTCGTTAATTTTCTGAACAAAGTATTTGCTTTTTTCCGTTGTTATTAATTTTTCATAACTGGCTGGAGCTGCTTTATATTCCTGTCTAAGCTGGGTGTCATAGTTGGTTCTCCACTTTTTCTCTGCTCTTCTACACGTCTGTTTTTGTGCCTTCAATGCTTCTGAGAACCATGGTTGTGAGGGGTCTTTCTTTTGAAAGTGACTCTCTTTTGTGGGACTGTGAGTTGAACTGCAGCATCCAACCACTCATTACATTGTTTACAGGCTATATTGCTGTCTACATCAAGAACTGGGTATGATGAGCGGAGAGTGTCAATAAGAGCCTGGGGATTGACTTTTGACCAGTCAGGATATGTGGTTTTCTTAAGAGTTTCAGCGGGCCTCCCCGTATCTTCTTTAATTTCTAATAAGAAGGAGACCATCTTGTGGTCTGACCATGGGACCAGGAGAGTGTCAATTTTATTTAGGCTCTGACATGCGATGTCTTATATTCCCTCGAATGGTTGCCTTAAAGGTTTCCCAGACACTCTCTACTTTAGCTGTAGCTCTATTTAATTGGAAAAAACATTTTATTTCATTATGATCTACAGTGCATCATCCTTTGTCATCGAGATAATTGTATTGAAGACCCATCTTGAACATGTCTTAACGTTTATTGAGCACTGTTACCTCCATTCTAATCAGTGCATGGTCGGTAAAGCCATTCTGAATGTGCATATGGTTGTTTTATATTTAGCATAGAAGCATGAATATTCTCTCTTTTCTGGGTGACGATCCCGCCAGATGTCAATGAAATCCAGTTTTTGCATGCATCCACCAGAACGTTGGCTGTTCAGGGCTTATTTTCCTTACGGGTCTCAGAGGAAGAATCCATTTGCGGATTTTGCAAGAAATTAAAATCACCACCTATTATTACACCCCTGGGATCTGTATGAGAGCATGACAAAGATTTAGTAATGGTACTGGATTGTCGTCTATAGATGCATATATTGAAGGTACTGTTGATCTGCTGATTCATTGACCCACTAATCAAACTCCATCTCCTTTCTTTATCTGTTTAAAATGAGGTAATTTGGAAGCAAAATGATTCATTGATGAAGATTTTGACCCCCCACCCTATGGGCTGCAGACCACTCATCCAGTGACTGAACATTCAGGGTGTGGATCCGTTTTTTTGCGTATAGTGCATTTCCTGAATTAACACAATATCAGGGGTATTGCCTCATATCCATTCATCTATGGTTTGGGCTTTAATCTTATTATTTAGCCCATTCACATTCAAGGAAACAATACAGAAGGAATCTTTACCCATCTAAATAATATATATAGCTACAAATCATCACACCATCTAAACAGATATTTTTTAAAGTGCACTGAGCATTCACTGTGGAGCTTCCACTATGGTTTGAACTTAAAAACACAGCTACCTCATTATCTTTTCTCAAAAAACTAACCCATGAAATATCGCCCCATCCAGAAGCCAGTAAAGTAAAGTGCAAAAAAGAACATTTGAAATAAGTATCATATATCTACAGTTTTAGAAAAAATGATCCTACTTACCTATCGAATTAGATAATCGATTTTTAAGTGCAAAGTGAGACTGTTTTTGTAGCCCAATATTAAAGTATCTATGCAAGATAAAGTGTAAAGTACAAGATTGGAATTCAGAGTACATGCATCATAATGCACGTGTGAAACATATGATATAAAGTGCCTATTATATTTTGAACAGAACCCTAAAACCAACATACTACTTATGATTGCAACCCAACTCATAAATAACATCTCCACAATTAAATACGCAATTGTATACTATCGCTTTTCTGCATATTCCCATGAGCAGTGAAACTCAGAGATACAATATATTTAAAGTGCTTGCGCAGACTAAGGCAAGCTAAGAAAATCCACCATTTAGACCTATTGGTCTCCACCATCGGTTCACTCACGGAACCACTGTCTAAATATATGGATGTAATCCTAGCCCCTTTAGTGACCAATTTACCAGCCTATGTGAGGGACACCGGCCACCTTATAAGTAAAATCGAAGGGATCAACTTTAATCCAGATAATGATGTATTGGTCTCGATGGATATCGAGCTGCTATACTCAAATATCCCCCAAAAGGGAGCATTGGAAACAGTGAAAGGTGCACTTGAAATGAGTTACAATCAAGTTGATAACCTGTTTATCTTAGAGTGCCTTGTGGTAGTGTCACAAGAAAACTATTTATAATTTGACAAAACCATCTATAAACAAACCTTGGTTATTAGCATGGGTGCTGCTTGTGCCCCGAATGTGGCAATATTTATATGGGTGCCTTTGAAAATAGAATTATTTTTTACGAGATTGCTCCGTTTTTTAAAACATCTCACATTGGCACCGATTTATTGACAACATTTTCTTTATTTGGAGCAGGCCCGAAAAACTACTCACTGAATTCATTTTATGGATTAATTTATGTGACCCTCATGTAAAATTTGCCCTAATTTCAGCAAGGATAAGATAGAATTCTTAGACATCTGGATTCAGGTGGTGGATACCTACATTGAGGTTTCACTTTATACAAAACCCACTGTGCAAAATACGCTTTTGCAATATCAGAGCTACCATCCTCGCATTCAAAAGGACAGTATATCTTTCAGTCAATTCCTGGGTCTCCACAGGAATTGTGCTTGTATAAATAATTTTGATCTTCACGCTGAACAACTTAAAATGAAACTTCTTAACAGAGGATATCAACACAGAATTATCAAAGAATCCTACAAAAGGGCTAAATACTATAATCCAGATACTCTTCTCCAAACTAAACCTAAGGACAATCAGAACAACCTGGTTTGTGTCACTAGGCACTCCAACTTTAATAATAAGTTACGCAAGGCGATTCATTCTTCATTGCACATTCTTAATTCAGGATATCAGACCAGTATTCTCCATAAGCCTCTCTTCGCATTTCGCAGGAACAAAAACTTAAGGAACTCTATGGTCAAATCTACAGTACCAGATAAAAAAGAAACTGTTCAACGTTCGATTACTGGAATGAACCCCATCCTAGGCACCCACAAATGTGGTAGCTGCCATGCTTGCAGCTTTGCCAAAGTCTCCTCTTGTTTGGAATGGGGTATGAAGAAATTTCTATTTAAGGAAATAATGAACTGCAGGACAACCAATGTGGTTTACTTTATCCTTTGCCCGTGTGGTAAAGGATATGTTGGAGAAACCAGTAGAGAAATGCGGGTGAGATTCAGCAAACATAAATCTGCTATTAACAACAAATGCATTGGAGCCCCTTTGGTTAGACATTGGTTGGAGAAACAATACTACATCAATGATCTTCAATGGATCATACTGGAACGTGTCCATACCCCCAAAGATGGTAACACCGAGGCCTTGAGAAAAGGGAGGTCTTTTGGATGTACACTTTACAGATGGGCGCAACTGGTCTCAATGAATTTCTCCCATGGGAGTATGCAATTACTTGAACCTACCTTATTACTCTCATTACTATGTTCTGGAGTGATCATTACCTTGATTACTGAGAACCTGCTGAACTCAGGCTTATTCTGTTTAGATCTGGCGTATTGCTCTTATTACTATTTCCTGAAGTTATCATCATCCGGATTATTCATAACCTGTTGAACTTGGATTTATTCACTCCAGACCCAGCTGAACGTGGGCTATCTCGGCTTTCCGTTTGTAGTAATATAAGTCCTACCTAGTAATATTAATCTCCCTGCGTGCTCCAATATATGGACTTGTGTAATATTAGCGGATATAAGGTGACTTACATCAAGATCCTTCTATTATGACATTTGATGACTTTTTACCAGGCTATTACATTATTATGAAATAGATTATTTGTTTGCCTGAATACCTTGAGAACTTTTAGAGTTATGTGGCTTTTATCAGCGTTCTAGGTCAGGATTTGTATTAAATTTTTGTGTTATTTGTGTTTATTTTGTCCATTTCAATATGGCTCCCATTTTTATCGTCAACATATGCGCTGACGTCTTCGTGGCTCTTCTAGTCCATTACAATATGGCTCCCATTTTTGATCATCTATGTACCCGCTGATGTCTTCGTGGCTCCTTTTTGTTGTGAGTAGGTGGTCAGACCCAAAATGGTGATATAGCTTCTTGCGCTTTCTGTTATCGGGCTATGCTTTTCACTCACAGGTGATTCGGATTAGTATGTTTTTTTGAGTAGGGGTCCCAGGGGATATAAGATGGAACCTTAGGTCTCTACTTACGCTTGCCCGGATAACCCACGAACGAGCTCGATGGAGGTCTCCTAATTTCAGAGGGATCTCTGTCCCATTCTTGTAAGTACCCTGTAACCTGGACTCGTTTTAAGATAAGATTATCTTGATATCCTTCTTGAGAACCCGGTATGGGTTGTCAGTTTATGCCATCTAGGCGATATTATTTACTCCTACAGCTAGTGGGTCTCCGTATATTTGGCCTTTTGGAACGCTAACTTGAATATGGATATATCCCTCGAATTACTTATAACTGGGTGATATTTGGTGAGTAGCCATGACGCTGTAACACCTTGTTCCACTTTATTTATAGTATGCTCTGTAACATTCGAGTAGGGGGCAACATGTGGTATATTGTTTTGACACTGCTACGTGAGGCTCTATTAATTGTAAGCTCTTTAACAATCTAATTTGGGGTTACATGCAGCATTTTGTTTAGAGCTGCAATGTGATGCTTCATTCCATAATCTAAGAGCATTTTTATCGGTTTCCTGGGGTCATTTATGTATCTACTTTAATAATATTTGTTCAGTTCCTTCAATCCCGCTGAGGAGGTTCTACGGTTGTATCACAGATCATTATTTATCTGTAAAATCCAAATACTGACCTGTATTCATATGTATGACCCACGCGATCGTTCTCAAATCTGTAAGCGTGAGCGTATTTAGTATCTTTTGGACTTTAGAATATCGGGTATTCGCTGGGTTGAGTGACTTATTTGTGTTTATTTTGTTTTCACTCAGCTATTATTTGAGGTTTAGAAAAAGACAAGTGTCTAGTAATAGCTACGTTATGACCATTTTACAAAAACATTCTAAATCATAAAACATATTACATCACATTAGACATTTTAAAAAACAAACATGAGAGTAAAAAGAAAATACATCCAATACATCCGTATTTTTCAATCAATGCTATTCAGCTGGCTAAATTATTGGTCCTGGACCTTTTTAAATGTCATTATCAGGTATCTATGAGTGCACAGGGAAGAAATTTTTTTATTTATTAGAACCAAGTTTTTTTTCCGAAAGGGGATTATTCCTTATTTCACAGGCTGGAATTTCATTCTTCATTCCTCTATGCTTTAATCATGTACTGACGCGTTTCAAAACCTGGGCGTTAAGTTCCAGGATTCTCGTCAGGGCTTTTCAATTGTGACAGCCTTGGTTTATTCTGTAAGGGATGTGTAATACAACTGTTAACATCTATTTACCGAGCCCCTTTTCTTTAGTTTCCCGTTTTATTACCAATTATACCTGAGAAACAATAGCCGTCTTCTCATCCAGGGCCATATTATCAAGAAAGGGAGATACATTATTGCTGCTTTTATTGGCAGGAAACTGCCGCTAAAGCGGCGATAATGGGCTTGATAATATGCCCTTTTGAATTCCCATAAAAGCCCAGGTTCTGGTGTTAACCTGGGCTTCTATGGGAATACACAAGGGCATATTATCAAGCCCATTATCGCCGCTTTAGCTGCAGTTTCCTGCCGATAAAAGCGGCGATAATGTATCGCCCTATCTTGATAATATGGCCACAAGTTTTTAGATGACCGCACAGTCGGCTTTCTCTTAGTTAAAGGATTTTTAGTTTCTGTTGAAAAACTGAAAACGCCTGTCAAGAATGTCGATTTGATTGCCTTATTTAAAACATCTTTTATCTCTTTTTTTGGCTGTTTCCTACCTTTATGCCTCTTCTTTATCTTTTTGCTGCTTTTCACGGCACATTGCTGGGGTCACGTACTACAAAACTTGTGAATTTATTTTGTGTTATAAGTGTCTTTGCATGGACCTAAATTCTCTACTTCAATAAATATATATTTTTATTTATGGACCTGTTATTGCGGCATTCTCTTGTCGGGCCGCTCGTATCTTTATTTTATTCCGTGACATCGGTGATTTTCTGAGAAAGAATAAAGCTTGTTTATTACATGTTGACTTACAACATTGTATCATTATTGACGATTGCAAGGCTTTAAGCGCGTACCTTTGTTTTCAGAGTAGACGATTGTCTCCGCTCTGTTTTCTCACATTTACGTTGTTTTACTTGCGCTTACTGGAATAAAGTTGATAAATGCAGTTATCTATTTTGGCCTCGGTTTTGTGTCATTATTTTGTCAAAGTTCAAATTACGCTTACCTCGTTAAGCTATGAGGTTTGTGGCGCCTTCACAGTTGCCTTTCTGAACGGCAGACATTTTTCTTCACGACTTCTGTTAGTGTTGTTTTAGCAGGGATTCTGGGTGAAATGGTTTCATGTCTCATAGCCAATTAGACAACATTCATTCCTTCAACAGAATAGGACACACCGTCTCCCAACCACCCCTAAGTACTCTAAGTGCCATGACTTTGCACCTGTAGTTGTGTTCCACTGGTTGGCGTAAGGACATTGGGACCTTTCAGCTCCTGGCCACTCCTACCGTGGTATTATAAAGAAAGGGGCCCCGAACCAAACTTAAAACCCCTAAAAAATCCCTACACCCCCTACCCCATATATCCTCCTAGGACCTACGGACATCAACATTTACCAAAGTTCCAACCCGTAACGATCTTTACAGTGAGCAAGACATCTGCTGCAAAAGTCCCTACATCATCAAATATGTGAATTTTGCTATTCGTTAGAACTTTCAGCTAGGACTGCTTTACAATAGTTGTGTGTCCACCTTTTGTTTTGAAAGAGTCAAACATCTGCACAAAATCTCTTCTTCTTTTTGCAGGTAATGCCGTCATATCTGAGAAAATCTTACGTTTGCGTCATGAAACATCTCATTTCAATAGCTTTAGTCAATATTTCCTTGTGTACTCTACTTGCGCCACTCCATACAATTGACCAGAATTGTTCGAGGATACTTTGCATTAGTGAAGCACTGAGAGGGCTCCCTGTGTGCCCTTGTGATCGGTAAGTCCCCTGTTAATTCAGGGAAACCATCTATCAGTAAGGTGTCCACCAAATTCTGCACTTGGGGGCCTTCAACTGATTCTGGAACTTCTACCAAGCGGAGATTACAACATCTATTAAAGTTCTCCAAATCTTGGTGCTTTCTCTGAGGAGCTTTTCTGTCATTTCCTCTGGTAGGAGGTAGGCTTATTTGGAGGAACTGCGTTAACACCGAGAGCCTTGTGCTTTAGTGTATGGATACTGTTTCTATCACGGCGGCCTCCACAGGCAGCAATTGGCTCCCACCCTTGCAGGTCACCCCTTTTGTAGATAGTATCAGCTCCAAATCTTAACCAATGAACAGAGGTCTAAACAAGGGGAATCATTTAACCATTAAACACCCACCACACCTCTTTAATATACCCTCTATGCCAAACAAAGAGGGGCAAGGTGGGGGCAGCACTGAGAGAATGTAGCGGTAAAGAAATACAGAAATAAGCTCCCAGTATACTGCTCACTGGTCTCATATGTCCGTGTCAGTTCAAATTTAGAGACAATAGTTTCAAGAAACAACATCTCTCCACATCTCCAGTAACACCTATATATCGGCTCAGAATCCTGGAGCTCCAGGTCTTGTTAATATATGCTTCAGATGCAGAAGAACTTCCAAACCACAAACGCCCCTCAAAACCTCTTGCCGTCTCTCACAGCCTGTTGCCGCTGGCTGAAGACTGCGATCGCTACAGAAAATCCAAATACTCGGGCAAGAACGCAATAAACTCAGAATTCAGCATCTCAGCGCCACTTTTCACTGCTTACTGCAATTGAGACTGTTTCGAAATCCAAACGCCAGGGTAGGAACAAAAACGCCAGGATAGGAATTAAAACAAAGAACTCATCATTCAGCATCTCAGCATCTACGCATCCTGCTGCGTCGGCCATGGAGCTGCAGTGAGCCTTCATTACAGGGGCGTGGCCAGGCCTGGGGCACTAGCGGGGACACTCGTGGGAAGAGTCCACCGCTACCCAGAAGCATTATTACTCTTAAAAAAAGAATTTGAAATAGAAAAATCAAAATTCTCATGTTTTGTGCAATTTTCACATAGAAAGTCTCTATATATAATACATGTATGGATTTACTTCCTAACTTCCATTGGTGTCAGGGATTGGATTCTTTGCATACCAATCATCTTACTAGTGGAATAACTTGTAATTTACTCTTCAGCAGCCATTTTGGTTTTATGGGTATACTCTGTCTCCTGATAAATTATTGGAATGCCCCTTGTTTCACACAGCATTAAGGAAGACAGCAGCAGCATTATACCTTTGTAGCCAATGCACTACCTTGCTATCTCCCTTTCCCTCAACACAGAACCATAGTTTTGGTTACTGCCCTTCAATTGGGTAAAATAATAGTAAATTTGCCCCTCAGTGTGTTATAATGCATTTCAGTTTTATGGCCTAGTCTTACCAGTCATAAAACAAATTTTCTCTCACGAAAGCCCCTCAACTATGTATGAAATAGTTAAATACGAACATTGGGTTTGCCTAAGACGAACCGCATATCAAAAGTGTTAAGCCAATCGTAAAGAAAAAAATCATCTATTAGTGACAAAAGGCAACTATGGCCGGGGTGCTCTAAAGGTATATGACACCTACCCACGAAAGTGTCAATCAGTCCTAGGGTTCAGCCGAACCCAGGGCATACATATATATACAAAACACCTGAGCACACCAATATCATGAATTCCAAAAAGTAAATTGAATGTGTAATTATTTCTCCGAATACTCCAATGACGTCTCAGCATACTGTATGTTATAAATCCATACTGTCTTGGAACAACAATTCAATTAGTCCAAACAAATCTTCATGGATTGGGATCTGTGTTTAATTTCCACAATTCACAAACGATAAGCAGCAGCCGATGCGCGTTTCGCCCACAGGGCTTTCTCAAGGCTTGTTTGTTATTTTTTCCAAAGAAATATAGTTGTAAATATTCTCTAGGACAGCACTTCTCAATGAAGGACGGGTAATAGCCCAAATGTTTGGCAACACAGTAGTAGAATGCCCCAGAGACTCCAACTTCCTCTTTTTGTCTGGAGGACTCCTCCTATTCCTTTATCCATCTCCTGGTCAGTTTAATTTGGATTGCATAGTGAAATGATCACGCTCTTTGTCTGCAATTCCTGCTGCGTATATATATATATATATATATATATATATATATATCAATCAATTAGTACATTTATAGAGCGCACTACTCACCCGTGAGGGTCTCAAGGCCCTGGGGGGGGGGCTGCTGCTCGAATAGTCAGGTCTTGAAGGTGAGATGGTCATGGGTCAGTCATAGGTGTGCGGGGAGGGAGTTCCATGTTTTGGCTGCCACGTAGGAGAACGATCTTCCTCCGGTCGTGGTTCTGCGTGTCAGTGGGATGGTGGCGAGGGCGAGGCTGGCGGAGCGGAGCTGGCGGGTGGGGGTGTGGAACGAGAGGCGGCTGTTGAGGTATTTGGGGCCGATGTCGTGGAGCGCTTTGTGTGCGTGGGTGAGGAGCCTGAACGTGATCCTCTTGCTGATGGGGAGCCAGTGCAGGTTTCTCAAGTGGGTAGATATGTGGCTGTGGCAAGGTATGTTGAGGATGAGTCGTGCGGAGGTGCTCTGTATGCGTTGAAGTCGTTTCTGAAGTTTGGCAGTGGTTCCTGCGTATAGGGCGTTTCCGTAGTCCAGTTGGCTGGTGACGAGGGCCTGGGGGACGGTCTTTCTGGTTTCTGTGGAGATCCACCTGAAGATTTTTCGGAGCATGCGCAGGGTGTTGAAGCAAGAGGATGAGACAGTGTTGACTTGCTTGGTCATTTTGAGGGAGGAGTCCAGGATGAATCCCAGGTTGCGTGCGTGGTCCGTGGGGGTCAGTGTGGCGCCCAGCCACCAGGAGTCGTCCCAGGCAGATGGGGACTGTCCGAGGATGAGAACTTACGTTTTGTCTGAGTTCAGCTTCAGGCGACTGAGCCTCATCCATTCTGAGACGTCTTTCATTCCTTCCTGGAGGTTGGTTTTGGCGGTGGCTGGGTCTTTGGTGAGGGAGAGTATCAGCTGGGTGTCATCTGCGTAGGAGATGATGTTGATGTTGTGTTTGCGTGCGATGGCGGCGAGGGGGCTCATGTAGATATTGAAGAGGATATTGTCGGTGGCTGCGATGAGGGTGGTCTCGATGCTGTGGTTGGCTCAAAATCTGGACTGGGACGGGTCGAGCGAGTTGTTTGCCTCGAGGAATGCTGTCATCTGTTTTATTGCCGGTCTTCTCGATGACTTTAGCCGGGAAGAGCAGAAGAGAGATGGGGCTGAATTTCTTGAGGTCTTTGGGGTCAGCTGTGGGTTTCTTCAGAAGGGCGTTGATTTCTGTGTGCTTCCAGCTCTCAGGGAAGGTGGCTGATGTGAAGGAGGTGTATATGATGTTCCGGAGGTGGGGTGCGATGATGATGTCGGCTTTGTTGAAGAAATGGTGGGGGCATTGTCAGAGGGGGATCCAGAGTGGATGGTGTTCATGACGTGGGTGGTGTCTTCAGTGCTGATGGGGGTCCAGGCGCTGAGGGTGGTGGTGGGGGTCGTTGGTTCGGTGACTGGAGGCGGGGTCTGGGGTTCGAAGCTGTTGTGTATGTCTGTGATCTTACGGTGGGAGTACGTGGCGAGGGAGTTGCAGAGGTCTTGTGACAATGTGATGTCGTTGTTGCTGGCGCTGGGGTTGAAGAGCTCTTTGACGATGCTGAAGAGTTCCTTGCTGTTGTGGGTGTTGCTGTCGAGCCGTTCTTTGTACAATGACCTTTTGCTGGTGGGGATCAGCTGGGGGGGTTCGCCAGTGGCGTTCTTGAGGGCTGTCATGTTTTCTGTAGTCCGTTCGTGGTGCCAGGTTTTTTCGAGGGTTTGGCAGGATTTCTTTGATTCTTTGAGGGCGTCTGTGAACCATGAGGTTTTTCCTGTTGCCGGTCGTGCCTGGGGGGTTCTTTAGTGGGGTGAGGTCATTGGCGCAGATGGTGATCCACTGTGCGAAGTAGTGGGCTGCGTCGTTGGTGTCGGCGGTGTTGGCTGGCGGGTTCTGGCTCAGTGATGAGAAGAGCTGGGCTGTGGTGATTTTGCTCCAGCATCTGCGGGGGATTTGTTGCGTACGGTGGTGGGATGTATTCTTTTTGAATGTGAAGTGGAGGCATCTGTGGTCGGTCCAGTGTAGTCCGGTGGAGTGGCTGACGGAGACGTGGTTGCTGGTGGAGAAGATGTGGTCGATCGTGTGGCCAGCGAGGTGGGTGGGGGTGTTCACCAGTTGCTTGAGTCCGAGGTTGTCAAGGTTGTCGAGCAGGGTGGTGGTGTTGTTGTCGCTGTTTTTCTCCAGGTGGAAGTTCAGGTCCCCAAGGAGGATGTATTCTGGTGAGGCTAGGGCGTGCGGGCTGATGAAGTCGGCGATGGTTTCGCTGAATTGTATGCATGGGCCCGGGGTCTGTAGATGAGCGTTCCTCTAAGGGTGGTCTTGGGGTCAGTGTGAATCTGGAAGTGTAGGTGTTCTGCGGCGGAGAGTGTGTCTTCGCTGTTGGTCGTGATTTTGATGGTGTTCCTGTAGACGATGGCGATTCCTCCTCCGGTTTGGTTGACGCGGTCCTTCCGGGTGATCTTGTAGCCGTCCGGGATGGCTATGGTGATGTCGGGGGCTGAAGAGGCATTCATCCAGGTTTCCGTGAGAAGGGCGACGTCTGGTGCTGTTGTGTCGAGGAGGTCCCACAGTTCGATGGCGTGCTTGTGGACGGAGCGGGTGTTGAGGAGGATGCACTTGAGGTGGTTGTTGTTGTAAGGTTCGGAGGTTGGTAGGCAGGTTCGGAGGCAGGTGTATTTGCAGGCTTGGCTGGTAAACGGTCCGTGGGAGCGCTTCGGGCTGGCTCGGTAGCAGGTGGGTGGTCGTCCGGTGTTGAGTGCGTTGAGGGCGGCGCTGTCGTATCTCAGTCGGGTAGCCAGTGATTTTGGCGTTGACTCATCACAGGAAAGTAGCATCCAATCAACTCAGGGTGTAATTCATCTGACTAGTGTTCAACCACAGCCGCAACGACAACCACAGGTGCAACAAGGAGAGGCGCAAGGAGAGGCGCAAGGAGAGGCGCAAGGAGAGGTGCAAGGTGTGGAGCAAGGTGTGGCGCAAGGTGTGGCGCAAGGTGTGGCGCAAGGTGTGGCGCAAGTAGTGGCGCAAGGAGTGGCGCAAGTAGAGGCGCAAGTAGTAGATCCACATGGAGATGCTCATGGAGAGGCGCAAGTAGAGGCACATGGAGAGGCGCATGGAGAGGCACAACTACCCACAATGCTTGTTCCTCCAGAAGTAGGGTGATTCAAGCAGAGGTATCATCAGAGCATGCCACTCCTCCTAATGATCCATTGTCTTTCAGATCTCCAGCAAGAAAAAGGTCAAGGAGGGCTAGTACAAGTTCTTTTTCAAACCCCCTTCCTTCTGATGATCTAGATCTTGATTGGAACCCACCAATGCAGTCTGAGAGAGAGCCACGCCATGAGCCGACAAAGGTAGCTAAGCCTAAAAGGAAGGTTCCCGCAAGGCTTTCACTTATGGGTGATGACGATGAACAAGAAGTAGAAGTGGTGTATTCTGCTGCTGATGAACATTCTGACGATGACGACCCAGTCGTCACAGTCGTCACTCCAACCCCAGCGAGCATGCAGCAGACAGACATTTTTACACTATCCCGAATTGCTGCTGAGCGGGATGTGGGCGGCGTGGCACTGGTACCACCACCAACACAGGTAACTACTACACCAACACGACCTACAGCTGCCATATGTTCTCTTCAGAAGGGCCGGCAGGCACCTCCATCCAGCTCAACCTTTGTTACCTCAAGTAGTAGTGCTGTAAATGTAAGGGCACACCAGAGGCAAATTCGGCCACGCCCATCCTCCATATCATCTGGCATTGAAAGTAGCACCTTCACCACCACCACCAGAAATCTCAACTCCCCAGTTTGGGACTTCTTTAGTATTAGCAAAAAGGCGGAAAACCTAGTTATTTGTTCGATTTGTAAAAATGTAGTTAGTCGAGGTAAGCTTGGTACCAACTATGGTACCGGAGGCCAGAGAGGTCATCTCCAAAAACACCACACTATCCAGTGGGAGCCGCACCTAAGTAACATACGGAAAGCCAAAAGTACAAATCCAAATGTAACCATTGATATTGCATCTGATGATGACGAGGGGCTGATGAACATGCAGGGGGGAGGTGAAGAAGCGACATACATTTTTCTGGTACACACAGTACCCCTGGCAGCAGCACTGTAGTGGTAGCGCCCACACCCTCTACCCCAGCAACATCTATGAGGCACACTAAGAGTCTGGGAGAGACACCAATGCGAAAAAGTACATCAATTAGCCTAACTGGGTTGAAGAGGTCTGGATCCTCATCACATATGAAAACGGTCCAGACCACCATTAAAAGCATGTTTTGATCAGAGGCGCCATTGGAACGCAACCACTCAATGGCACGTCTTTATAATGCAATACTGGCTAAAATGTTAGCACTGGACCTTCTCCCTTTTTCTTTCGTGGAAGGGTGGGTTTTCTAGAATTTGTGGCAACAGTCTGCCCTAAATAAAAGGTTCCTAGCCGGTCCTATTTTGCCAGAGTTGCAGTTCCAGCACTACATCAAGATGTGCTGGAGGTGATTGGCGCAGCTTTGCAGAAAAGACTGCTCACACTAAGCATGAGCGTAAAATCCATTCCGCTCGCGGATTTTGCGGATTTTCGGCAAATTCGCAATCCTGAACTCTCGCAAACTTGCCGAAAATTCGTAAAATCCGTGCGAAGCGGATTTTTTGCTTGGTCGCACTTGCCAATTAGAATACTATACAATTTCGTGGGAGTAAACACTTGCGAACACGTAGATGCGGCGGGCAGCGACGATCTCGCAATTGCGAGATTGCAAAATTTGCAATTTCGCACAAGAAATCCACCAGCAAGCAGCATAAACCTTGAAAATTATGATTTTTATCAGAATAACTCCTCAGGTTGACATTAGCCTGCACTTTTTCTTTGCAAGGAGTCCATTTTGGGGGGGAGGGTGGGAGGAAGGAAGTGCCCCACAGTCTCTAACTTCCTGTTCCTGTCCAGCAGGCTCCTCCCAGTGCTTTCTTCATGTGCTGGTCACTTTGATTTGGATCTTGACCTGGAAGGATTACTTTTTGTGGATGCTGCTCGATATTTGGATTTTTGCAAAACTGAAAGCACTCAGCAGGTGCAAAAGTTCAATCTTATCATTAGTAACCATTCCCTGTAGTGCCTGGAAGGATTACATTTTGTGGATGCTGCTGGATATTTGGATTTTTGCAAAACTGAAAGCACTCAGCAGGTGCAAAAGTTCAATCTTATCATTAGTAACCATTCCCTGTAGTGCTTCCTGAGGGGCCCCTTCAGAGTTCAGTTGCCTACTTGCAACTATTCTATGACCCTGCTCTGACCCTCACAGCAGGCTCAGAGAATAGCTACAAGTAGGCCACAAAGGTCCTGTGAAAAAAAATTGCACTGCAACAGAAAGCAAATTACAGATAAGGAAGCAGGTGCCAGCCAGACTGGAAGTTTAAATTCAGTGACACATTAATCAACCCCAAATTAATTCGTGTCAGTTGAAGCAGGGCAGGTGTGCTTGCTTTTTTTCACCCCCATAATCTACAGTGATAAACCAACCAGAGGGTGGCAGTGATGTACCAGAGGGTGGCATGGGTGTACCAGAGGGTGGCAGTGGTGAAACAGAGGGTGCTGTGAACCTGTGATGATGAACCAGACGTAGAAACAACATAGTCGCGGCCGTTGCGAGCCGACAAGTAAGTTCGCAATTGCGAACTGGTACACAACCCTCGCGAACTGGCAGAAACCCTTGCGATCACAAAAAAACCCCAAAATACGCAAATTCGCGAGAGTTCGCGGATTTTGCGGATTGCGAATCCGTAAATACGCAAGTTCTCGGATTGCCAATTCACAAAATCCGCCCATGCTTAGTTCACACCAGTTGCCAAGTCGTTGATAACATGTGCATCACTGCACACTGGGTCTCTTTTGCGGGGGTTAGAGACAAGATAGCTGCAGGTGGTCACAGTGCCACAATTTTTCATGCTAGTCGGAAACCTGCACAGTAGCCATGTTTGCCATGGAGAAATCCTATACTGCAGTAAACATTTTGGAGGAGTTTAACAGTAAGGTCTTTGAATGGCTGCATCCAAGAAAGTGCATGATTGGTTATGTTTCCACGGATAATGTCAGTAATATAGTTAGGGCCATGTCTGATGGTGGCTATTTCAGAGTGCCGTGTTTGGTGCACAGTATTAACATTGTTGTTCAAGATTTCTTGAAAAAAGAAAACACAGTCAGCAAGTTACTGACCACCTGCCGAAGAATCTGCACACATTTCAGCCATTCTTTTAAGGCCCGGAAGCAGCTGATGATCATTCAACATGTCCGTAGAGTGCCAGTCAGAGGACTCATCCAGGAAGTGGCAACACGTTGGTACTCAACCTACTACATGCTTGAGCGTCTGTTTGGGCAGTACTTGGTAATCAATGAGTATGTCTTTAACGCACAGGGTGCTTCTATGAAAACATGAGGCTAGAGGTGGAGGAGTGGGACCTAGTTAAAAGCCTGACAGAAATGCTTCGTCCTTTTGAGGTCTTGACGCGTGAAGTCAGCAGGTAGGACTGTACTTTGGGCAAAGCTATCCCATTGTTGCGCATACTAGAGCACCAACTGAAGGTGGTGTCTTCAACGTTCCAAGATGATGCTGAGAAGCAAAACGCATATCAGTTGGCGGAGAGCTTATTAACCCGCCTACTTGACAATGCAAGGCTTAAAGGAATACATTGTAAACCACATTAAATTTGTGCCACAATTCTGGATCCACGGTACAAAAAGGCACTTATCAGCAATACATTCATTCCTTTTAATGAAGCAGATGTTTCAAAGTACAAACATTGGCTAGCTCTGTCAGCCACTCTGCTTGGAAAAAGAGCAGCAGGAAATTGAACTAACCGCCTCAAGTACTTTTGAATCAGCAGTCTATCCGACGTCAAAGGTCCATTTCTTTGGCCGAAGGCAGTCACTTTCCCTCAGAGCCGTTACCGACACAAGCAACGGTATCATCATCATCACCTGCACCAGGCCCGTCCATAATATTGTCGGAAGCGTATTGGATAACTCATCAAGGGTTTGCTCGTTCCAGTGATGATGCAAAAGCCACAGATGGAACGCAAAATGGAGCACCCCAGGATGACCTTGAGTGGATGGTGCTGGCCTATCTGGATGATCCAACAGAGGTCGTCATTGATCACAACCCATTGCTGTATTGGTTTGGGAACAGGGGTCAATGGCCACTGATCACCAAGCTGGCTCTAAATTATTTGTTTTGCCCACTTGCAAGCATGTCTTCTGAATGTGTTTTCAGTGCTGCTGGTGCCATTGTAACTTCAAAAATGACCTGCCTCTCGCCCAAAAATGTGGAGAGGTTACCAATGATCAAGATGAATCAGCACTTCATACCACCAGATTACAAAATACGTGAATCCATGCAGGAAGAAGAGGACACTGACTTAGGTGACGGAAGTTCTTCTCTGTTAGCTGACCTACTCCTGTTTCAATTCACAGAGTTTGAGGACGAGCTCTATTTCCCTGACACCTAGGCCTGAAATACTCACTTTCTTTTTTTCGTCCTTATTCACTTTTATTCCTCTGTGTCTTTCTTTGTTTTGCAACTTTTACCACAACAAGACTCTAATCACAACAAATCCATCAGCAGCACTGTCTTCATCTTATTTCCTTATTGAAGGTGCCGCTGTCTTCATTCCTGAAGTTCAAGAGTTCACAACTCAGTCATGCTCCTCTATCCTCCTCCTCCAGACTCCTCCTATCCATTTCCCCCAAGGCAGATGGCTGGATTACGCAGAATCAAGAAACTGTCGCTTCATAGACGAGTCCCCTCAAAAGAAGTAGGAATGGAATTACTGACTATATGCTGACTGTTACTTCTAAAATTGACACGAGTGGCTGCCCTGTGGGAATTCACTTGAAGAATAAGATGCAGGCAAAAAGTGGAACTGGTAATGAATAATGAGATGGCATGCAGTGGACAACACTGGATGTCTGGCTCTGATGAAAGCAATTGCAGTTTTTTTGTTGTGTATGAAATGAATCATATGTGTTCTGTTATTATTTAATCTTTTACACACTAAATGTAACTCAAGTCTACTTTTACCTTGTTTAATTCAAATTGTACTGCTACTGCAGGGGCCACTGCGTTGCATTTTTTTATATGGAAAATGTCCTTGGACTCACTGTGTGTAGATTGTGACTGCATGAACAACATTGAGTTTGCCAATACCATGTAAATGTCATGGTAAATGTCATGGTACTTATAGAGCGCACTGTCACCAGACGGTCACCTTGCGGTGCTGCCTATTCGGCTTCCTGGCGCTGATACTCATACCGCTGTGGAAACCCTCCTGGCTTTCCCTGTGAAGTGTCTACTCCTGGGCACCTCCAGGGTGAAGCCAGGCATCCTTAGCGCTGTTGTGGCCGGTGTGGAGGCTAAGCAAGCTATTGCCCAGAGTTGCAGCGTGGGGCCCGTGATTAGAATAGGCACCGAGGCGAGAATTAACAGGTCCGAAGAAATTGAGCCCGAGACCCCGCCGAGGCGGGAATCGAACCCTGGTCCCTGGCCAGAACTCTGCATCAGGGTCTGCCGCTCTAACCATTGAGCCACACTCCTCCCCTCCATGATGATGATGAGTCTTGATGATCAAAGTTAATATCTTTACAGTCACTCACTGGGATGGATGGATCATCATCGTTGGTTTACGGAAGAACTATGGCCATTTCGTGAGTGGCAAACAGGTAAACAAGTCAACAACAACCACAGCAGAACTACATGTCTGTCTAGTCATGGTATGGAGTGGTCGAGCCAGTATAGTATTGTTATGCCAGAGTCCAGACAGCAGTTCATGTAAAATGGCAGCTATGTGGCTTGCTGCATAAAAATAGATCTGCTTTGTCTGTGTCAAAGAGGTATGCTACATGGAGGTTGGTTCACTCAGTGGTGCCTGCCTTGAACGTCTGCATGGCCCTGGGCTGCTGTGTGCTAAATACTATCCTTGAAAAGGATACTCAAAGTATGCACTTTAGAAATGATGCTTGTATGTAATACTGTCGCCTCTGAAAGTGAAAGTGTTATTTTTACTCTACACACCGTACCTTATATTTTTTCTCCGTGGTGTTTTAATATCCCTTCCTGTTTTTCCATCGACAATTACAGGCCGGCTTTCCTTTTACCCTGTGCGATGGGAAAAACATTAACTCAGGCTTACCCTAGCAATCTGCAATTCCGCATCCGCCAGGCAGACAGTGCACAGTGTGTCTGGTCACCAAGATTGATCGACAGAGCGTCAGATGGAATGGAGGAGTACCGCGAACAAGAGGAGTGGCTGGATGCATGCAACTTCCCAAATTGAACAGGACAACTACAACACAGAGTTACAGTATCCTCTTCACTTCTCCTTATATTTTAAATAATGTTATTGTTGTGAACTTCTATGAGTGCGACTCTGTGTGTTTGCTCCCTGCTTCAAATTCATCCCTACAGCTATTTGATAAGTTTCTTTGCTATTTTGAAATAATTTTTTTAATGTACTAATACGTGTTTATTCTCTCTGAGGGCAGATAGGCAAGTGAAATTGCGTAATTACTGCAGCCCTGTACTGTGAAATTGTTTATTCATAGTTAGTTAGTTGTAGTAACTACTACTTTTCAGTAACCTAACGATCCATTTAGCAAACAACTTCATGCATGCAGTGCACTTCCTTTATGTCCCTTAACAGATTTATAGATATCTTCGTATCCAAAGATATGATGTTCTTCATTTGTTGTTTGTCCATGCTGTGTTGTTTTCCCCCTCTCCACAAAACTATCCCAAAAACCCCCATTCCCAACCAATTTCCTAACCCTAACCCACTTCTCCCGGGCTGTGTGGTTTTCATTGAGGTGTGACAGACTAAATGACAACAAAAATTCCACACACTTGCTAGTGAGGATAAGGTCAAAGCAACAGAAAATCAATGTCAAGGCTTGTGAAGGAATTCGAGGATATATTCTTATTCTTATTCTGCTTGACACACACCCATGAGTATTTGCAAATCAAATCAGAATTTCATGTGTGCCATCGAGTGGATTCATCATCAACAACATCCTCCTACACTTGACGGCTGCTGTGTCCTTCACCTTCAGTACTATTTCTTGTAGTAGCTATACTCCACGCAACTAGTAGTTATATTTTGAATACTTTAGCATTGCTTAGGCTATAATTTATAGGATTGTTCTTGTGTACTGTACTATCTATCCTACTGTTCTAATGCTCCGCTCAGGCCACCCAATGTTTCATTTCCTTTTTTTTCATATGCTGCTACTGCCAGTGTGTACCACTACTACTACCACCACAACGATGACATTTCATCCGTCCAGGATTACATAGCCAACCTTAATCGCCATTTGCCAAGCAGCCAGCCCTGTGCCTAGCCCTATTCTCAAACACGAATCACAGGTAAGATAAGCATTTTGGGGAAGGAAGAATAATGGAGTAGGAGGAAAGAAGAGACTGACGGTAGTACTAGTAAAGTATTAGGACAATTGAATTCACTAACTCTGTTAGTGTCACTTTTGTACTAATGTGCACGATTAGACAATTTGAATCAACCAGCCAGTTAAGTTTCAGGAAAACAAACGTACAGTTAACCCCCCTGCCTCCCCCACAAAACAGTAAAAAACACGTATGCTATGTTTAAGTTGAAATAAATAAATATTTGAGCCATAACAAAAATAAACTATCCCACAAGAAGACCCGACCCACACCCCTCACTAACCCCAACCAATGTCCATGAAACCAGTCCCCAAAAGTCCAAAAACCCCAGCACCCAATTCCCACCCCCCAAAAAGTCTTTAAAAAAGGGGCAAGGGACAGTCTCTCTACTTCCGCTGGCAGTGTCCTTTGGCCAGGTGGTCACGCTGCTCTCTCCGTAGGTCCTTGCTCCTGCTCAAGGCAGGACACTCGCAGGGTCAATCGGTGCACACGAGTCTTGCACTTGCAGGTACTGTCGGTGGCAGCTGTTGTTTTTGCTGCTCGGCGTTGGCGGGTGGCTGCCGGACCACGGCTCCGTACCGCTGGAGGTTTGCGCTGACTGTATGACCCAGGGGCAGCGGAGGAGGATGCAGCTGTTGTGGATGTTGTTAACTGCGACTGCAAGTCATCCTCCTCCTCCTGGGCCACCAGCCGCCGATTTTCGGGGACAATTGCCTCCAGCTTCCGTTGCTGGGCCGTATAGCCAACTCCTTCCTTGTTAGTATAGAAGGAGTATCTACATGACGAAAGAAAAACATACTGTAACCAATGCTCTTTAAGATTAACACAAAATAATTCAGCAGAAAGTTGTGTCACAGTAGCACTAGCAACTTGCAAGCACAGTACATAACATTTGTGGCACGTATCTATCTAACCTCACTATTCATCGCCCTCTGCTCTAACATTAGTGAGAGTTTGAGGAATTCTACTAGCACTATATGGACTCACTACATTAGACTCAGACAGTACACCAGTCTTCTTCTTCTCTCTTGTTTAGCGAAATTGGTACGTAAACTTGTGGAAGCTGGTATAATGCCAGTGCAGTCAGCTTGCACCCGAGAAAAACTGATGCAAGCCATGATGACACAGACTTGCGTTACTGTTACCAGTCCAGTACATGCAGGTGGTGAAGCTCTTACTTTTCTATTATGGGTGGCAATGGCCATACTTTGTTACAAGGGCTACTGCTTAATTAATTTAACTTTCACCCTGCCCTGCCCCTGACTACTACAAAAGGAAAATGAAGAAGATAAATATTATGATCATCTATCCCTTCACAGGATATTTGCTTACATATGGGATGACTTTAGGTGCTTTGTTTTTGATTGAGAGAACACCAATAGGCCACACAAGAAGGACAGAGTTGTAAAAAAATTATTAACAGAGGTAGTGAGTGGTCCCAGTGTTTGCCGGAGGAAGGCACTTTGTGAGTTGTGATTTACTTGACTTGATAATGTGAACTATACAATATAGATACACAATATATGCTGTGCTTGCAAACTACTGTTAGTCATGGTAGTATTCTGAAAAATTAAATTACAACTTCTACTTTCCTTGGCTTTGCTACTCTGGCACGGACGTACAGTGTTACATGCTCTTCAAAGTAACACTCTTCATCCAGTGACCGTCTACTCTGTCTACATACACCTATGCTATCTATGAGGAAGATACAATCCAGGCATCCATCCATTCAAAGTAAATGTCAATCATTCTTCTTAATGTCTCAACTGGACAAACCTTACTTTTTCTCACCGAAAAACAACCTTTTTATTTTATTCTGTAAACCGCCAGCCATGCATCCGTGTTTGACTTGCATTTGAATTTGAACCAAAGGATATATTGCGCGCACATACAGTTTCTGTTTCACCCACCCAGGCAGTCCTCTTTTCTTTCTCCTTCCACTCATCCTTGCTTCAGCCTTCAACCGGCCATGCATCAGATTCCCAGCCACCTCGGGCAGTATTCAAAAACACGTATCATTCTTTGCCAGTCATTAGTTTTAACTCACTCATCCTTCCTTACACCCTTCTTTCCCTTTTCATTCATCCCATCCATCAAGTTCATCTCTGATGTGACTAGGCTCCTCGATAAAACTTTCACAGCTGAGTTGAAGTCACATTTAGAGGAGTAAAGTGTTCTTGTACTGTACAACATATTCACCCCTGCAGCGAGCCTACTCTGAAATCTCAATAAGTAAGGAATATAATAGCTTATCACTGCCCGCCACTACTGTGGGATCCCCCACAGCAGTTCCTGCTGGCTGTGGCACTGCATCCGCCCTTGGAGTGACCACCTCCACGCTGGCCCCGGCACTGGTGGTGGGCTGTGCCGATGGTGTTACGCCTAGAAAATACATTTATTATTTTTAGATGCCATATACACCAATCCCTATTTTGTCTAGGAATGAAAAAATATGTTACTAGTACTACATAAACAAATGTAATAATTTGTGACTCTCTAGTCTAAACTAAAAATTTCCCTTTCTTCAGGGAAGGGTGTTTTTTATTCATGCTTAGCCATAACATGTGATGCTACACTTTTTGGCACAACTGACGAATGCTTGCTTTTTAACAAGCACCATTTTCCTCATAACAGACAGAAGCTTCCCTTCTACGAACAAGAGCAAGATCATATGAATGTTAGTCGGAGTCGTCACCATCACCACCAAGACTTTAAGTCCCAACCAGGTGAGGGGTCTCCCACAATTACTGTGTAAATCAACCACTGTTCAGTTTTGATGAGTTCACCATTTATCTTCTATGAAGTTAATTTTAATAAATGTTTTTAATGCACAATTGAAAATTAATATACAGAGTACACACAGAGCTAGTTGTTTTACTTTTAATAAAGCTTTAAAACTTACATAGACTATGTGGTTTTTGGTCATGAGTGAGTGAGCGAAAGGGGTTGCAATTTGCAAGCATGAGTCCGTGACTCTGAGAGGTCGAGACTCTGATGCCGTATTCTTATGTTCTGGGTTGTATAATCATTGGGGATCATCGCTGCATTCGGGAGCTAAATAATGACTCTGACACACTAGCTAGTTAGTGAGGAGATTGGGGGTTCAACTTCTGTTATGACTGAGGTATGTGGAAAGTCTAACTGCGCCTATTATCACCAATGCCCTATTTCTTGTCCATAGTTCTGTATGTGAAGAATAGTCCCTGCAACAGTAGTAGTATGTCCTCCTATCCAATCAAAAAGTAAACTAGTTTCTTATTCTTGGTGGCCATTGACATTTTATTGTTGGGAATTGTCAAAGCATAAACATTTAGAAAACTTCAATAGACATTATGGACAACCCAGAGGACTGCACTCAGTGCCTTGAGCTATTGGTGAATAGGACTTTTGTTTAACACCTTTTGCCAACGGTGCAAGCTTAGCTAGCTACACAGACAGACTAATAATAATCTAGTAGTAGCACAGAGAGTCATAGTAGAGGCAGGATAAGAATTTAGAAACAGTCTAAAAGAAGATCAAAGGCGATTTAGAAAAAAAAAGAATTATAAGGAACGTTTGGAATAAATAGGTGCTGTAAAAGATAGGGAAGTATAATTAATAATATTAACAGGAAAACTTACTGGGACCAGCAGAGGAGCCCTCGGTGGACCTATCCTGGCCTTCCTGCTCCACCGGTGCCGCTACCTCCTCCTCTGTCCTCTTGCCCCTGGGGGGAGCTGATGTACAACATGAAAGAAAGACACAAACATGGATGATTGTTGTCAACCAAGCCAAACATTTAAAAAAACAATAACAAATTATTTCGGGGAAATAGACAATTGCACAAAATTTATTGACGTATCTGGTGTGGCCTACTAGGATATTAGTATTGCTGGATTCGCGGACCGTCTACTTGGAAAGTTATGTAACACACTAAACCAACTACAAAAAGGTTCTACTAGGACTGGCAGGCAGCACTCCGCAGCACGGGAAGTGACAGACACAGTCCGTCATGATTGCAGACCACTAAAAAGTTTCCTACTAAAAAACCAGTCATTATATACTCAAACTATCAATCCACCACCACTATCTCTTCTTAGTGGCAGGAGTACAAAGGAAGGACTGGACTTGAGTCTCTAGTGCCTAGCAATACGCAGTTCTGTAAAGTACACTCATACATAATCACTCAGGCCAAATGAGCACAAAACTGAAAACAAGTAAGCATAGTAGCACCATCAGTGAGCAGGCGAGCACCTGCAATCACAGAAGCTTTTGAAACATAATTTACCTGCAATGTAATCTCTATTGTCTAGCATTACGCAGTTCTGTAAAGTGCACTCGTACATAATCACTAAGGCCAAATGAGCACACAATTGAAAACAAGTAAGCATAGTAGCACCGTCAGTGAGCAGGCGAGCACCTGGAATCACAGAAGCTTTTGAAACATAATTTACCTGCAATGTAATCTCTAGTGTCTAGCATTAAGCAGTTCAGTAAAGTGCACTCATACATAATCACCCAGGCCAAATGAGCACAAAATTGAAAACAAGTAAGCATAGTAGCACCGCCAGTGAGCAGGCAAGCACCTGCACTCCCAGAAGCTTTTGAAATATAATTTACCTGCAATGTAATCGGCAGCATTCTTGCTCTATGGAAAAAACAAATATTTGCAATATCATAACACATAGCAGGAGAAAACAAAGTAGTGATTAAATAGCTACTAGTACTCACCAAGCCCAGGGATCTCGACGCCAAGCAGGTCCTGTTCCCGGTCCAGGATGTCGGACCACGGGTGCGTCGTCTGGTTGTAGGTGCGCCGGACCCCAGACTCCCGAACAATGGCCCGGCACACCTTACCCCATAGCTGGCGATGCTCCTGGACCCCGTACCCGGTACCGGGCCTGCCGCCTGCCGCAATGGTCTTGGGGAGGTGGCGCTGGACAAAGCAAACCAGTGCGGCCACCTCCACCCAGCTAAAGATCTCCCGGGCAGTTACTGCCTCCACCCTTAAGCCCCCGCAAGGGAGCCGGCTGCGGGGTGCGGGACCCTTCCAATTCAGGTTTTTGCTGGCTCCCTTTGCCATGGTCCTGGACAGTTAAAGGAAAATAAAATAAGAATGAATAGAGAAAAAGTAAATAAAAGAAAAGAGAGTTAAAAAAGTAGTTTTAAAGTAACCAAAAGTAGAAAAAAACACAAAATATCGATGTAAAAAACTAGAGATAGATAATGAGTAAAAAAGATTTAAAAAAATGTTCAAATAAACAAAGGATTACAAAGATTAAAGGAGGATTGAAAAAGCATGCCCAGAACCATAGCAATGAATGAAAAACAAGATGGCCGCCCCCATTGCGACCACGTGGGTAAGTTCACGTGATATTTCCCCCGCGAGCACGCAAAAACGGACGTCAACACGCAATTGCACCCCGCACGTAGGAAATGCACAACGCGAGCATGCAACTAGTGCCCAGAAATGGAAATACGCAACACAAACACTGAAACCAAGATGGCTGCGCCCATGTACGACTGCATGGGTAACTTCGCGGTAGCCGTGCTGAAAAAAGACCCTGCGAACACGCAAAAATAAAAAAATCTGCAAATTCGCACAAATTTGCGGATTTTGCGGACCGCGAATCCGCTTTCGTGCGAGTTCGCCCATACTTAATCACCACGGATGACCCCGGCAAATACCGCTAATGAGATGCAGAGTAAGGGTTCCCGTGCAAAAAGCAGCTAACAAACCACTTCGCAACATTCTCAACAACCAGCAAGATCGGCGAAGAGAACACAAAACAGGCGATAAGGTGCATTAGCACCAGGAAGTTTACACCTGCTCTGAACTGGTGTAAAGTCGGACTACAACCTGCAACATGAAAGGGAGCCCAGCCCACAGCCACACCTGAACGACAACAGATGCCATGGACCCAACTATCAAGCAGCTCAGACACCCAAGAGTGCCCCGACACCACCAGCCACCACCCCCTAATCCGCCAATCTCCCCTGAACCCCACTGACAAACAAATGTGACTGTAACCTTCCAAAATCTGGAACGTAACAAATCAACTGATGTCGCACAATTATAACAATCAAGATGCATGTGAGGTTGGACAAATAAGAGTCACAGTCATCAATGGATTAACATATAAAACAGTTTATTTAAGCAAAACAACAACATTAAATTAGGTACAGCCTTGGCGAGTCATCCCTCGACAATCTGTGAATCACAGCCTGCAAGACAAAAAGCAAGATAAGATTGCGCGTCATGCCCCCATCAAAGGAGAGAGAGAGAGAGAGAGAAAGAAAGAAAGAGTGAGAGAGAGGAAGAGAGAGAAAGAGAAAAAGCGTAAGAGAGAGAGAAAGAGTGTGAGAGAGAGATGGGAAGAGATGGAGAGGGAGAGTGAGTGCTTACACTGCAGACAAAACCCGTACAGCTCATCTTTCCACCACCGTTGTGTCTCCGGGACATACTGAAGCCCTAAAGCTCACTCATCTGAAACATAGTATAGAATCAGTAACGGCAGAGTACATACAACTGCACACGCCTTCATAGCTGTCCCGCCAAGGCACACCCAGTCTGCCGAACTCCATCCACTCCCGCTGCCCAGAGGTGTCTGCCCACCCCTGCGCACCCAGGATGCTGCACACCATCCACTCCAACTACCCAGAGGTGACTGCCCACCCCTGAACACCCAGGCTGCTGCACACCATCCACTCCCACTGCCCAGAGGTGTCTGCCTGCCCCTGCACACCCAGGCTGCTGCACACCATCCACACCCACCGCCCAGTTGTGACTGCCCGCCACTGCGCAAACAAGCTTCTCTGCTCACCTTCTGCCACTGTCATGTGTCCAAGTGGGCCCACCAGATGCAGAAGCGAGCTCCAAGGCCGGGGCCCATGTCCTTGGCAGCCAGAAGGTCGCACATTTGATTCTGGGTCTTGATATTGCAATGGGCGAGAACATATCAATGCACCACGCTGAGGAGCCATCTCAGTGTGGCGCACACACAGTCCAGCCGAGCTCACAATTCAAATCGGGTCTTGCTTGTCAGGATGGTGTATCGAGGACTATGCATCATCGCAGGCTGCACACCCGCTCAGCTCTGGTGGCACTAACTCAGTGGAACTCAAGTCATCGCCACATGGCGGAAGGTTTGTGTCGGGCAAAGGCCTCGGCTGCCACCAACTCTGTGTACTTCAAGTCATTTGAGAGAGTGGAAATGGTGTTGAGCACGTGCGCACGGCCCTTTTTATTGGCAGTGCCAAATGTCCTGTGACGCCTGTGCTGCATGGGTGTGGCGTGGGTGTAAACCAGCCGTGAGAGAGTGGCTGTGGCATGCTGATAACTAGACCTGTGAGCAGCAGATCACTACAGGGAAGACCTGGGACATGTGGCGTAGTCGTTCCTTCCCTGTAAGCATAAGCAGAGGGGGCTGGCTGAAATGCGCATCTTTCACGACTTCACCAATATGTCGGTTTCGATCAGTGCACCCACCGAGAAAGGTACACGTTGGATGCGCGACTCCCCTTTTTTCCCCCAAAAAAATGTATATTTTAGTATTTAATAAAAAAGAAAACACTATATACTTTTAATAACAAACACAAAAATTACAAAAACTATTTTTAGGATATTAAAGTTACAAAATATCACAATTTTTTTTTCAAAATTACTGAAAAAAACATAGGTTTAATTACAATTATATTTTGAATTTAGCATTTAAAACACTTTTGAAATTCACAAAAAAACATAGGTTTCAGGGCCGTTATGTCTAGAAATTAGCATTTAAAAAACCTTAGAAATTCACTGAAAAAAACATAGGTTTCAGGGACATTATAGTTAGAAATTAGCCTTTAAAAACCTTAAAAATTCATTGAAAAAAACATGGGTTTCAGGGACATTATAGTTAGTAGGACATTTCACTCGTACAAAACCAGAGAAATTTGTTTAGTAGAGCTAACTATAACTCAAACCCCCACAATGCACTGCTGATGACGTCACATGTTACATCACTCATGACATGGTTAGTGGCATCACTGATGACATCACTGATTAAATCATCCAATTGATAATTTTATGCACCTCCTCACACCCTGATATAAAATTTGATACACCTACTCTGAAATACAGACTACCATTTTTGAAACCATAGACAAACCAATAACAGTAACTACATACCTACTGATTAATTCCTAGGTATACACAAACATCCATTCATTCACCCATACAGTCACTCATACAGGCAGACACTCATCAATACAGCACTATAATTTGCACTCACCTATACAGACATTCACACACTCATGACATCACTGATGACACCATCCAGTGAATGTGTATCTTTTTAAAAAATAAATATGTGTTATATATGTATATGTGAACGTTGATGGAAGAATAAATGTTTAATAAGTGTTTACATGGATGTTTTTTTTTAATGATTGGTTAACTGGTTTATTAAGTGTATCTTAGTGAACACATATATTAGAGAGTAATATTTAAATATATGTATTAGTGTTTCACTTTGTGTATAAGTGGCTGCATGGGTTGGTGAGTAGCTACATGTGTATGTATATGGGTTATTAGATGTTTTTCTTAGTATCAGTATGAGTGTTTGTATGGTTTGGTGGGGGTATTACTTAGCACATAGATGCATGAATGACTGACTCTCTCTTTGTATGTGTTTTGAAGACAGGATATGTGCAGGATTGTATGGGTGTATGAGTGTGTATATGTGTGTGTTAGTGAGTGAATGACTGTCTCACTAGTGTCTTTATCAGTAACTACATATGTTTTAATCTAGTATATGTGAATATTGATGTATATAAGTGAGTGTATGTGAGAGTGAGGGATTGTAAGAGTTCCTGTTTAAATTAGGATGTGTTTCTATAAGTGATTGTTTAAGAGAGTAAGTACGTGTAAGTTTCCTTAGAAGTAAAGTGGTAGTGTGTGTATAGCTGTATATGCAAATAAATGTATGTTCAATAGTTTATTTGCATGTGTGAGTATGTGTGAGAGTATCTTTTGGATGACTGTCGGTGTGTAAGAGGATGTATAGGTGTATAACTACATATGATGAGTGAGTATATATATGAGTGACTATATAGAACTGTTGGTGAATGAGTGGATGTGTATATAGATGGTGGAATTATTGAATGGGTTGTTGTAACTGGTATGGCTATCTCCATTTTTTTGAAAATTTTATTTTCAATTTTTGAATATGTGTTTCAAGGGTTACATTACAGTGAAATGAGGTCTGTCACCCTGTCACAAGGATGGTGTCATCAGTGATGTCATGAGTGATGTCACTGACCATGTCATGAGTGATGTAATATGTGACGTCATCGGCAGTGCATTGCACGCGCAAGTTATAGTGAGTCCAACTAACTATAACGTGGGAATTTCAATGGTTTTATGCGAGTAAAATTTCCAGCTAACTATAACTGGTGTGAAACCTATGGTTTTTTCAGTGAATTTAATAGGTTTTTTAAATGCTAATTCCTAACTCTAACTGGTGTGAAACCTATGTTTTTTTCAGTGAATTTCATAGGTTTTTTAATAGCTAATTTATATATATTTTTTTTGCCCTGGAGCGCTCCCGGTGCGCGTACCGGTGCGCTCACCGGTAAGCACAGTCTTGTGGCGCATCCCGGTGCGCGTTCCGGTGAGCGTCCCGTTATCGCTATTGCCGCGAACGAAAACATCATCGTGACGTATCGGGTAGCCGCGTGATGCATCTTATGACGCACGGCGCATACGACCGCGCTACGTAAGCGCCCCCAGGCACGCAGCCGGCGCGCCCCAGGGCACGTAGCGTAAGCGTGTTGGTTCATGTGACCTGAAAATAACACTTTTCATTGGTTCAGAACACTTTTGGTTTCCAAATGATGAAAGACCGGGTCATGTGACCTGAAAATAACACTTTTCATTGGTTCAGAACAGTTTTGTTTTCCAAATGATGAGAGCCATCACCTTTTTTCCTCATTCTCACTTTGTTCTTTGAGTGAGGAAGACCTGTTTTCATTCATTGAGAAATGGCTACAGTAGCAGCAACAGCAGGAGCATCTGCACCACCATCACCACCACCACCACCACAAGGACCACCACAACACCACATTGGTGGTGAAGAAGAGGAGGAGGCGGAGGAGGAGGAGGAGGAGGAGAGGAGGACTTTCCTGCCTGAAGACAATCCCCCTTACAAACCGAGAGAGCACATTGTGTGGGAGTTTTTAAAATTCCCAAGAGGCCAGAAGAAAGTCAATGCGGCAAAAGTGACTTGTCTGATCTGTGGCTGTGAACTTTCCAGGGGGAACCCTACAAAAAAATATTCTTTTGGAAATTACACCATGATTCGCCACATGCAACGCAGGCATCCAAACAACTATTCTGCGGCAGAGGTGAGAGAACTGTGCAGAAACCTTCCCCAATCTTATTCCAGAACCTCAACAAGCAAAGAACCCACTCCATCGGGTCCAGAGGCAAGAGAGATGGTCCCAAACATACAAACCAAGTTTGGAGGTTATAAAATTGTTTGTATCTATTGTGGGACTACAATTACGTATGGCGGAAAAAGTATAAACCTAATCAACTGTGCAGGAGACAACCATATCTGCAGAAAAAAACCTTATTTTTTTTCCTGATTTTTTTTGCTCCAGTGAGCCGTTTACAATTCCCTGTTTTTTGTTTCTCCCCATAAAAATTACAAAAAAAATATAAAACTGTACATAAAAGCCCAAAAAAGTTACAAAAATTCAAAAAAACAAAACATATAAAGCAACAAAAAGAATAAAAAAAACAGTTCTTTTTAGAACGACCTCCAATTTATAAAAAAAAAATACATTTTTTAAAAACTCTGTCATTCTTTTTTCTCCAGGGTACGCGTACTGGTACGCGCACCGGGGCACGGCCCCCCCCCCAAAAATAAAAATAAATAAAGGAGTGAGCATGAGGGAAGGACACAGAGAGAGTGATGTTAAGACATAGAGAGCTAGAGGGAGCAACACAGAGGGACTGTTTATTACATAGTAAGACAGAGAGAAGGTGTAATAGGGTGTAAGTGAGAAAAGGAAAATGAATAGGGGAGCGAAAGAAGGGAAGAGAGAGGAAGAAGACTAAAGCAGAGGTACTGGGAGAATGTGAGTGGGTGTTGAAAATAAAAGGAAGGACAGTAAAGGATGGGGAATGAAGGGTAGTGACGGAACCGGAGTAAAGGAACAACGGTGAGGGAGGGTGAGAAAAGAGCAGTGAGTGTAAGTAAAGAGGGGTGAAAGAGGGTGGATAAAAGTGAATAAGGGTAAGACATGGGGAGTGACAGAGAGAAAGGACAGAGAGAGTAAAGGAAGGAGTGACTGAAAGGGTCTGAGTGAAGCAGCAAAGAAAGGTAAGTGAGGGAGTGTGGGTGAGTTGTAGGGAGTGAGCATGACGAAAGAGTAGTGACAGAGTGAGGGGACAGAGACAGCGACGGTAAGAGAGACAGAGTGAGGGAACGGAAGTGAGGAACTGTGAGGACAGACGGACTGAGAGAAGGAGTGAGAGGAGTGAAGTAAATGAGTAAGGGAATGAGTGAGGGAACGAGGGAAGGGAACAGAGGGTAAGTAAAGCAGGGGGGGCTGAAAGAAGTTGAATGTGGTAGGAGAGTAAGGGGAAGAGGAGTGAACATGGAGGATAAGAATAAGTGAGGGAAGCAGAGTAAGGAAACAGGAGTGAGGTAGGGTGAGAGAATAGTAGTGAGGTTAAAGCAAAGGGTGATGTTTAGTCACACTTACCATATAATTAATGTAACTTTAATTACATGTTTTTACTACACTTTGTATCTGTGAAAGAGAAGAAAAAATAAGCTATAATTAGTAAAATATATATTTTAAAATAGAAGAGACAAGTCAAGAGGTTAAAAATCATAAAAGTGTACTAAGAAATAAAGTAAGAGTGAAGGACACAGTAAGGGAAATAAAGTAATGTAGAAGGACAAAAAGAGGGAAAAAGAAATAGAAGGAGAGCAAATTACTAAGAGTAAGGCAGATACATTCAGAGAGGAAGAGAAGAAGAGAGAAATGAACTGAAGGTGAGAAAGATACTAAAAGAATGTGAGTTAGCAAAACTAAATCAGGAAACAGGAGTAAGTAAAAAGGGAATGACTGAGAGGGAAAGGAGTCTGATTGAGGATGCATTTACAAGAATGAGGAATGGAAGATGACTGAGAGTGAGTGAAGGGGAGAGGATAATATAGAAGGATTGAGGGAAAAGGAGTGAGGAAGTTAGTAGACAGAGGGACTAAGGGAAGGACTGAGTGAAGTGGAGTACAATGAGTGAGGAAAGGAAAATGAGTAAGGGAGCAAAAGAAGGAAAGAGAGAGGAAGAGGACTAAAGCAGTGGAACAGAGAGAATGTGATTCGGTGATGAAAGTAAAGAGAAGGACACTGAAAAATAGGAAATGAGGGGTAGTAATGGAACCGGAGTAAAAGAAAAGGGAATGAAGAACGATGAGAGAGGAGCAGTGAAGTTGTTGTAAGAGAAATGATAGAAGGTAGATAAACACAAGTGAGCATAACACATGGAGAGTGAGGGACTGAGGACATAGAGTAGTGAACAAAAAACAGAGAGAATAGGACAAAAGAAAGGAGCAAAGAAAGATAAGTCAGGGGGAGTGGGTGAGTTATAGTGACGACTGCGACAAAAAAGGTGAGTGAGTAAAGAGGAATTACTAAAAGAGCAAAGGAGGAAAAGACGGAAAAGGGAAGTAAAGCAGAGAGACTGAAAGCTGAAAAGTGGTGCATAGGGAGAGAGGGGATGCAGACAGTTGAAATGGGAATGAGGGGTTGTGAAAGAAGTGGAGTAAAGGAACAGGGGTGAAACAGAGTGAGAGAAAGACAGTGTGAGTGAGTAAAGAGAGCTGAAAGAGGGTGGAAAATGGAAAGTGAGTGTGAGACAATGGGGATACAATTTAAATTACACAATACAAACTATAGAATAACTTGTACAACATGTTACATAGTTTATTTTTTCTGTTGTCAGAATATATTGAATTTCACTAAAAATAGTGAGTTCAAACTACTCATCATATGACAGCGGGGTAAAAAAAACACAATCTAAAAGATTGTGTTTAAAAAATCCCATATAAACTTGCAAATCACATATGTACACTAATCTTTGATTCACTTACTTTTGTTTTAAGCCAAATCGTACATCATGAAGGTCCTTTTCGTTGGAAAATACTCTACTGTTCTCTAAAACTTCCATTTCATCGACTTTCTATAAGAAAAGCTCCAAGAACATGTGAAATATTTTTCAATGTTTTCATTTCCTTCTTGTGTTCAGTCATTACTCTTTGCTTATTCCTTCACTTTTCCATAAGGCCAAATAGTGTCAGATGTAAAAGCCATTCATTTGCCCCAAAATCGTTTTTTAAATAACATTTAATAAACAGTGCGCAGATCCTATGTACAATCATTCAATTTCACTAGTGAAACATTACTATTTTACAAAATACAATTCCTCTATCTTGCAAATGTTGATACCAAGCTTTTTCAAAAAACATGACACAAACCAACAAGAAAGAAGCTCAATCTGATTCCTAATCTGAGGTAACACAGGTGACATGATTGTGAAAGGTTGAAATATATTTATTTAATCATGCAGACACTATTTATTCCTTCTCAAAAATGTAAAAGCCATTCATTTGCCCCAAAATCGTTTTTTAAATAACATTTTAGAAGCAGACCGCAGGTCCTATGTACAAGGATTCAATTTCACTACTGAAACCTTACTATTTCACAAAATACAATTCCTCTATCTTGCAAATGTTGATACCAAGCATTATCAAAAAACATGACACAAACCAACAAGAAAGAAGCTCAATCTGCTTCTTAACCTGAGGTAACACAGATGACATGATTGTGAAAGGTTCAAATATATTTATTTAATCATGCAGACACTATTTATTCCTTCTGAAGCATGTAAAAGCCATTCATTTGCCCCAAAATCGTTTTTTAAATAACATTTTAGAAACAGAGCGCAGGTCCTATGTACAAGCCTTCAATTTCACTACTGAAACTCACTATTTCACAAAATACAAATCCTCTATCTTGCAAATGTTCATACCAAGCATTATCAAAAAAACATGACACAAACCAACAAGAAAGAAGCTCAATGTGCTTCCTAATCTGAGATAACACAGGTGACATCATTGTAAAAGGTTCAAATATATTTCTTTAATCATGTAGACACTATTTATTCCTTCTCAAAAATGTAAACGCCATTCATTTTCCCCAAAATCTGTTTTTCACATCACATTTAAGAAACACAGCACAGGTCCTATGTACAAGCATTCCATGTCACTACTGAAACTTCACAATTTTACAAAATACAATTCCTCTATGCAGCAAAAACCTTTTACCAAGCATTATCAAAAAACCTGACACAAAGCAACATTTAAAAACCACATTTTGCTTCCAAATCTTCTCCATAGAGTATACAAGTATATAAGTGAGTGTATGTGAGAGTGAGGGATTGTAAGAGTTCCTGTTTAAATTAGGATGTGTTTCTATAAGTGATTGTTTAAGAGAGTAAGTACGTGTAAGTTTCCTTAGAAGTAAAGTGGTAGTGTGTGTATAGCTGTATATGCAAATAAATGTATGTTCAATAGTTTATTTGCATGTGTGAGTATGTGTGAGAGTATCTTTTGGATGACTGTCGGTGTGTAAGAGGATGTATAGGTGTATAACTACATATGATGAGTGAGTATATATATGAGTGACTATATAGAACTGTTGGTGAATGAGTGGATGTGTATATAGATGGTGGAATTATTGAATGGGTTGTTGTAACTGGTATGGCTATCTCCATTTTTTTGAAAATTTTATTTTCAATTTTTGAATATGTGTTTCAAGGGTTACATTACAGTGAAATGAGGTCTGTCACCCTGTCACAAGGATGGTGTCATCAGTGATGTCATGAGTGATGTCACTGACCATGTCATGAGTGATGTAATATGTGACGTCATCAGCAGTGCATTGCACGCGCAAGTTATAGTGAGTCCAACTAACTATAACGTGGGAATTTCAATGGTTTTATGCGAGTAAAATTTCCAGCTAACTATAACTGGTGTGAAACCTATGGTTTTTTCAGTGAATATATATATATATATATATATATATATATATATACATTGTCCTGTGGCCGAGACACATGTATTTGGAGGAGGCATATGTTCAATTAAATGATACAACCTGCTATAAACGTAGTAACTTGCAATTTGTGAAATCTTCTTGGTTGGATTACTATGGTAAACTGGTGGCATGGAAGAGCAGTGGGCTTATCAGCAATGATGAACATCAATTCTTGCACAATAGTCACCCCGCTATACCTTCCATGTACTTCCTTCCTAAGGTACACAAGAACATTCTCAAACACCCAGGCCGCCCAATAATTTCAGCTATTGGTAGTATAACAGAAAACACATCTAAATATGTAGATTATTTTCTACAAGAATGGGTTGTTAAATTACCATCTTATATTAGGGATACCTCGGACTTTTTAAGAAAGATCCAGGAAAGCAATTGGTCTGATGATTTGATTCTCATTACCATGGATGTCACGTCCCTCTACACCTCTATTTGCCACCGGGATGGGATCAAAGCGGTTGAACATTACCTTAATCGCAGACCTGCATGCTTTTTGTTACACAACAAAATGTTGATTGATATGATCAAAATGTGTTTGGAACATAATTACCTCACTTTTGAAAACACTGTCTTCCAGCAAATCAGGGGGTAGCTATGGGGGCCTGCTTCTCCCCAAGCTATGCTTGTCTGCATATGGGCTTGTGGGAGGAGCAGGTCCTTAAACAACAACATGAAGAAACTCTGAACACACACGTCCCCCTATGGCTTAGATACATAGATGACCTCTTCCTCTTGTGGAGGGGGCCAGAGGATCTTGCCTGGGAGTTCATTAAGAAATTGAACATCAATCAACTGAACTTGGAGTTCACAGCACAAATGAGCAAAACATCAGTAATTTTCCTTGATGTTGAGGTTTACATATGTAACAATAAGATCTGCACCAGGCTCTTCCGCAAACCAACCGCTGGGAACTCATTACTGCATGCATCCAGCCACCATCCCCAGCATTTGATCAACAGCATCCCCTACGGGGAGATGTTGAGGATCAAACGCATTTGTAGCAATGGTGAGGAATGTAAACTAGCACAACAAAGCTGCAAGGAGAGGTTTCTCCAAAGGGGTTATAGTAACTCCATTATCGAGAGAGCCATTCATAAAACTGAGTCCTTGACCCGTGACACCATGCTGACCCTTAAAATCCCTACTGCACCCAGTGACGTCTCCAACAAAGTGAGAGTCATCGTCACTTACAGCAAACAACAAGGGGCCATTAGGAAGATATTAAGGAAACACTGGGATCTACTGCTAAAGGACCCGGTCATTGGGGGTGACTTAATTAAGAACAATCGCACTCCTCAAATGACCTTTCGTAAAGCTAGATCCATGGGTAACTGTCTGGTAAAAAGTAATTCTGAAATCAGGCAGCCTTCCAACTGGCTTTCAAAACAAAAGGGTTTCTACAAATGCTTTGTTTGCAAAGCATGCAAACATGCTAAAAACACTAAGGAATACACCACCCCGTTCCTGCCCCGGCCAGCCAAGATCAAACGACGTATTACATGTAAAACTGAATACGATGTTTACGTTTTGGAATGCCCATGTACACTCCGATATATCGCCAGTACAAAGTTACCCGTACATATGAGGATTTTACAACACCTCAGGGCAATCACGAATAAAGATCAATCATATCCGGTTGCCAGGCATTTTGAAACCAAGCATGGAAGTGATAACACTCTTCTTTCCTACTTTGCCATTGACTGCATATTACCAACACGCAAGGGTGGGGATAGAGAAAGTGCCTTACGCATGTTGGAAACTAAATATATCCTGGAACTGAACACTAAGTCTCCAATGGGCCTGAATGCCACGGAAGATTTACATACATGTATATGAATTAATTCCCTATATACACTATGTTTGGTTGGAGATCCCCAAGTAACCCATGACATATAGTCAGTTGTCTGCAATATATACATGTGTTAATGTTCATCTGCCATTTGCCATCTTACACAATTTGGGAACGATTTGCCAAGCATTCAACATATTATCAAATGAATTGAGATGAAGCGCCTTTTCTTTTAATATGAATCTATACATTTGTTTTTAACATCATTTTTCACATACTTATAAACTTTGTTTACACTGGTATAATTTGATCTTGGATCTATCCAGATCCAACACTGGGTTCACTACTTGTATTATATTCTTTACGTTATGCATTACACAATTCGTGCCATTGGCACTTTTGTAGTTGATGCAATCGACCACTAAATCTTTGGATGCAGGTTGCCTATTTGCAGTGCTTGCCCACTTGGGCTTGATTCTTTTTCAAAAACATACAGACTATATATGGAGTACGAGATTAACGTGGTTAAATAAAACCCTGTATAACATTATTAGAACCGTCTTTTGATTAACATTATGTTATTGAAATGTACAGCATATGTAAATTATTATGCACTAGGTTCATATGTTACAATGGATTATTAACATTATGTTTTTTCAGATTTAAATATTTGAGCTACCATCATATTGTTAATCTGTGTTATTATATATAATAACTGTACTCCATAGTCTGTTTTCCAGCTCTATCGTGTTCACACACAGCTGTTGTTAATTTTGGCACTGTTCACTTTAAATTTGGCGCCTATCCATGAGTAACGCGTCATGTGATCAAGGTCCAGGTCGGACCGAAACGCGTCATGGCGGCATTAGATGCAGGGCAATAACTTTAAATAAAATATAAAGCACATAAGCAATTGGGTCCGCGTGTCTATCCTGATTCGTTGTGGCATTGGATTGTCGGTGGATAGAGTACTGCAATATATATATATATATTCACTGAAAAAACCATAGGTTATAGACCATATATAGTTAGGAATTAGCATTTACAAAACCTTGAAAATTCACTGAAAAAACCATAGGTTATAGACCATATATAGTTAGGAATTAGCATTTAAAAAACCTTATTTTACTCACACAAAACCATTGAAATTCCATATATAGTTAGTTGTACTAACTATATATCGCGCACCCGCAATCCACTGCTGATGATGTCACATATTACATCATTCATGACATGGTCAGTGACATCACTGATGACATCACTGATGACATCTCAAATGACATCACTGATGACATCACTGATGACATCATCCAGTGACTGTGTGTTTCTGTAAAGTTTAAATATGTTTTACATATTGAAGAATGAGTAGATGTAGAAGTGTCTGGATGAAGGATTTAGTAGGTGCGTGACTGACTGTATGAGTGAGTGATTAAATGTGTCTCACTGAATGCATGGGTTAGTGACTAAACTGTCTTAATTTGTGCATCATTATGTCTGTTGTTCTGTAAACTGCTGCATGTGTTGATCAGTAGCTATATGAGTAACTATATGGGTTATTGATTGGTTGCCCAAGCATTTGTATGGGAGACTGAGTGTGTGTGTGGGTGGCTGGGAGGTGTATGACTCTGTGCATATATGTGTGAGCAGTTGATTCACTAGATGTATGGGTTCAAAAGTGCATGTGGAAACAGCTGTATGGGCGGTTGACTGTGTGCATGAGTGTATTGGTGAGTGAATGGATATCTCAGTGCTACATGTCAAAGTAAGTACATATGTAAAATACAGTACATGTGAGAGTTGACATATATAAATAACTGTGCATAGGAGCCAGTGAATGTGTGAGTGGCTGTATGCATCATTGTGAACTTGTATCCAGGATTGTATAAGAGAGTAAATATGTTTTAGTATATGTTTGAATAAGTAAGGTGTGTATAACTGTATAGTTGAGAAAATGGAGGTGTGATTGATTCTTTGCATGACTGACTAGGTGTCTGAGTAACTCCATGGATGAGTGACAGTCTGTGAGTGTATGTTTACACTGAGTGTATCTAAGGTTATATTAGAGTCTGAAGAGGTTCATTGTATTATCACATGAATGATGTCATCAGTGATGTGATCAGTAATGTCAAATGAGATGTCATCAGTGATGTCATCAGTGATGTCATTTGAGATGTCATCAGTGATGTCATCAGTGATGTCATTTGAGATGTCATCAGTGATGTCATCAGTGATGTCATTTGAGATGTCATCAGTGATGTCATCAGTGATGTCACTGACCATGTCATGAATGATGTAATATGTGACATGATCAGCAGTGGATTGCGGGTGCGCGATATATAGTTAGTACAACTAACTATATATGGAATTTCAATGGTTTTGTGTGAGTAAAATAAGGTTTTTTAAATGCTAATTCCTAACTATATATGGTCTATAACCTATGGTTTTTTCAGTGAATTTTCAAGGTTTTGTAAATGCTAATTCCTAACTATATATGGTCTATAACCTATGGTTTTTTCAGTGAATTTCATTGGTTTTTTAAAAGCTAATATCTATAGCTGTAAAATGTATTCTTCTTTAAATCCAAAAATATATTTTATATGTTTATTAATAATTTTTTTTTAAAATATTTTTTTTGTTTCGCTCCCGGTTCGCGAACCGGGAAGCTTTCCGTTAGCTCAATTTGATGCCGCGACCCGGTCCGCGAACCGGTAAACGTTCCGTTAGCGCAACTGCCGCGTTAGAAATCAACATCGTGACGCGTTTTTCCTCAGACTGCCTTGGTATATTCAAATATATGCCAAAGACAGAAATGGAGGTGGTCAAACCAATTTTGTCCACAAATTGAGAAGTCGAGGAAGCATGTAAACAAATCTGTTTCAGCTTACATGAGAGACCATGGAATGGGCTCCATGTACAACAATAACTTGCGTTACTACATGCAAGATATCTACAGAGGAGATGGAGTTCACTTCTCAGATGAGGGCAACAGAATTTTCACTCTGAATTTAAGACTGTGCATTGGTACCTACTTATAAGTACCTAAATGTACCATAAACCCAAAAGCTCTTCTCAGAGCTACCCTACATCTGATCACTCACAATTATTATTTTACTCTAACTTTTTTCACTAATTTTCAACAAAGTACGCTCCCCGGGGCGCTACCCGGTACGCGAACCGGGAGCTAACCTCGCGAAATTTTTTTTAAAAATGTTTTTTTTTCGCACATATAAGCCTCCTCAGCCACCCTCACAAAACCTAGGGGGTCAAGATAAGTCTACCGTGCCCCCTTCTACCCATTCTGAACATTATTTGCCCTCCATTTTGTATCTTAATTCGACCGAAACACAAAATGGTGGACTCCCGTAACGCTTAAGGTTCGCGAACCAGGGCGCTCAACAGTTCGCGTACCGGGTCGCTCCCTGGGAAGCGCACCATCAAAAAAGGTGGGAAAGTAGTTTACAGAAAAGCCACTGGAGACAATTTCACCAAATATAGATTAGCTCATACTACATACCAATCCCTACCATTTTCACAAATTTGATTGGAATTCCATTTAGCCATTTAGCCTGTAGACCTCTCTAAATACCCTGAGGTAAATTACTTCTCAAAACACATCTGAAGTGTTGGAATTGACAACCAATTAAAATGTTACTTTCATTTTCTACTTTTTTTACCTGACATTTGATTGGTTATGTACCTGAATATATATAAAAGAAGAGAATGAAACACAGCCATTTTGACTACTACTTCCTGGTGTACATTTCAATTGGATTTTCACTAATCACTTCAACTTCTTTCTAAAGGTAAGTTGTTATTTTAAAAACTGAACTATATTGTGCACTATCAGTTAATATGGTAAACTTTTTCTGATAGTTATATACTATCCCTCTGTAGTAGTTATAGATTTAGATAGACTTCTCTGTTATAGTTATGGATGGAGTTAGGCTTCTCTTTTATAATTATGAATTTACTTACGTTAAATCACATACACTTTTTTATATTCCTACTTCCACTCTGATACTATACACTGCCCAAAGATAAATTCACTGATAAAAAATGCCTATCTAAAATTAATCCCAACAGTGCCCTATCTCTACTAATATATATTTTTTTTATCCAAATTTCAGGCAACATGGAAGGCGAACAGAAAGTTTCATTTCAAATTGTCCTGCAAGAGAGCAGCCAAGAATTAATTGATCCAAATTATATAGAATTTATGGATGAAACTTGGGACCAAGAACTACTGCAATGTGTGCAAGCAGTGGATGACCTCCTTCAAAATGAGGACATTTTACACCCTCATAGATTACAAGCTATGTTCAATGAAAATGACGACATTTCAGACAGTGAAATGTTAGAAATGTTATTAAATTTTGAAACACAATCACAATAATAAATAATTGCTTAAAAAATAAAAAAATTAAAAAATAATCAACAAAACCAACAATCAATTAACATACAGTATTTGAAAAGTCTATCATTCATTTTTCATTGCAGTACGCTGCCCAGAACGCTTCCCGGTTCGCGGACCGGAAGCTACCCACGCAAAAAAACAACATTTTTTTTTTTTTTTTTTTGGCCCCGCGGGGCCCTTTTAAAACCTCCACATTAAACCTAGGGGGTCAGGGAGGATCTAGTATGCCCCCTTATGGTTATTTCCCCCTTTGTTTTGGCCTCCTCTTGTCTCTCAATCCTACCGAGAGACAAGATGGCGGCCGCTCCGGACTGTTTAGAATGTTGACAGACACCGGAGAACCAATCAGCTTCGCTACGCGAAGTTCCGGTACGCGTAAGGTCCGCGAACCGGGGCGCTGCCCGGTCCGCTGTTACAGATATATATCTTTTTTTAATCGTTAATTTCTCAAAATCCACTGGAGCACATATATTGAGACCTACAAAAGGCACATCGGGCTACCAGTCCCTACAATTTTGCCAAGTTTCGTGCAAATCCATTCAGCCGTTCGGGCTAAAATTGAGGCCAACCGCCCTATGGAAAACTCAATGTTAAAAACACGTTTTGGGACCCCCCTTTTTTCTCGACCCCCCCTGGACGAACCCCCCCCCCAAATTTCCAGGGGCTGCTCAGAAACAAAATGTTCCATTTTCCAGAAAATGTCAGCCAATTCCGTCCACAAACGCCAAAGTTATTAGACATAGAATTTTCAAAAATCCCATAGAGAAAAAATCCTAACTATATATACCTAATATATATATATATTACCTACTGGCGGTCGCCAGTAGATAGTTATAGTTAGGACCTAGTTTCCACTACATATGATGAGTGAGTATATGTATGAGTGACTATATAGAACTGTTGGGGAATGAGTGGATGTGTATATAGATGGTGGAATTATTGAATTGGTTGTTGTAACTGGTATGGGTATCTATATTTCTTTGAAAATTGTTGTTTCTATTTTTGAATATGTGTTTCAAGGGTTACATTACAGTGAAAGGAGGTCTGTCACTCTGTCACAAGGATGGTGTAATCAGTGATGTCATGAGTGATGTCACTGACCATGTCATGAGTGATGTAATATGTGACGTCATCAGCAGTGCATTGCACGCGCAAGTTATAGTGAGTCCAACTAACTATAACGGGGGAATTTCAATGGTTTTATGCGAGTAAAACTTCCAGCTAACTATAACTGGTGTCAAACCTATGGTTTTTTCAGTGACTTTAATAGGTTTTTTAATGCTAATTCCTAACTATAACTGGTGTGAAACCTATGGTTTTTTCAGTGAATTTCATAGGTTTTTTAATAGCAAATATCTATAGGTATGAAAAGTAATACATTTTAAAGCGAATTTTATATTGTATAATTATGACAATTTTTATTTTTTTTATTTTAACCCGGGGCGCTCCCGGGGCGCATTTCGGTGAACGCACAGGTAAGCGCAATATTGCGGCGCGCCCTGGGGCGCTTACCGGAGAGCCTCCCGTTAGCGCTATTGCCGCGATCGAAAAAACACATTGTGACGCGTCGCGTAAGCGCGACGTAATGCGTTGCCGCGCGATGTGTCTTATGACGCGCTGCGGAAACACACCCGGAAGCGCTCCGCGGCGCGGTGCGCATAGCGTAAGCGCGCCGGAGCGCGTTACGTAAGTGCATCGGGTCATGTGTCGGGTCGTGTGACCTGAAAATAACACTTTTCCTTGGTTCTCATCATTTTTTTTCTCCAAATGATGAAAGCCCCCTCCTTTTTTACTCATTCTAACTTTCTTCATTGAGAGAGCAAGAGCTATTTCTAATCACTGCAATGGCATCACTTGTAGCTGCAGCTGGTGCAACCCCACCACCACCACCACCACCAAGAAAAGAAGGTCCACCACCACAGTTCCTTGGAGGAGAAGTAGAAGAGGAGGAAGAAGAGGAGGATGAGGAACAATCAAGGCGCTTCCTGCATGAAGAACCAAGGCAAAGGCACATTTAAGTGCATTTTATTTGGCAATTCTTTTCAATTCCTGAAGACAAAAAAAAGGTGAACGCCCCCAAAGTCACATGTCTAATTTGTGGCTCAGTCCTCTCCAGGGGCAATCCCCTAAAGAAATATTCATTTGGTAATTTTACCATGATGCCCCACATGGAGAGGTTTCATCCCAATAACTTAGCCCACGCTGAAGTACAGGAACTTCAGAACAACCCACCCCATGTGGCCAGCACCTCCTCTACTGAAGACTCACTTTCTGGTCCTGAAGCACGCCGAATGGTGCCAAATATACAACAAAAATTTGGCACCATAAAACATGTTTGCATTTTCTGTGGCAAAACGTTATGTTATGGTGAACTTAGTGTCACCTTAATAAATAATGCTGTGGACAACCACCAATGCAACAAGAAAAGGAAGCACTAATTCTTTTCTTTTTTTTTTTGCTCCTGTTGAGCCATTTCCACTTCCCTGTTTTTTGTTTGTTCCCTTAAAAAACACAAAAAAATATAAAATTGTTTAAAAATACAAAAAAAAAAAATGTTCAGAAAAACAATGAAAAAAAAAAAGAATAAAAAAAAAAGTTCTTTTCAGAACTACCTCACATTTATAAAATTAAACCTATATTTTTAAAGGATCTCTGTCAATTTTTTGTCCCTAGGGTACGCGTACCGGGGCGCGCCCCCCCCAACAAAAAAAATAAAAAAATAATGAAGCAGTTAGCATGAGGGAAGGACACAAACAGAGTTATGTTAAGAGAAAAAGAGCTACAAGATGACCACAGAGGGATTGTTTATTACATAGTAAAAAATAGAGAAGGTGTAATTGGATGAAAGTGAGAAAAGTAAAATGACTAAAGGAGCGAAAGAAAGGAAGAGAGAGGAAGAACACTAAAGTAGAGATAGTGTGAGACTGTGATTGGCTGTTAAAAGAAAAAGAAAGGACAGTAAAAAATGGAGAATAAAGGGTAGTGGCTGAACCACGATAAATGAAGAACGATGAGGGAAAGTGAGAAAAGACCAGGTAGTATAAGTAAAGAGGGGTGAAAGAGGGAGAAAAATTAAATTAGAATAACACATGGGGAGTAACAAAGAGAGAGGACAAAGAGAGTAAAGGAAACAGTACCTGAATGGGCTTGAGTAAAACAGCAAAAAAAGATAAGTAATGCAGTGTGTGTGACTTATAGGGAGTCAGTGGGTGTAGGTCACGGCGTGGGTGTGTAAGGTGTGTCTGTGGGTGTGGCTGTATGGGGTGTTTCGGTGTGGGTGGAGGTGAGGGTGTGTGAAATATGTGTGAGGAGTGTATGGGTGTGGGGTGAATATGTGTGTGATGTATGTGTGTGTATGGAATGTGTGTGTGTGTTTGAGGAGTGTGTGTGGGAGGATTTTTTATGTGTATGAGGTGTGTGTGTGGTGTGTGTGGGGTGTATGTTACAGGTGTGTGTATGTGTTGGAAGGGGATGAGGTGTATGTGTAGGAGTAAGGTAAATAATTAAGAAAAAGAGAATGAGTGAAGAAGCAAAGGAAGGGAACAGAGGGTAAGTGAAGTAAAGAAAAGGGATTGAAAGAAGTTGAATATGAGATGGGAAATCGGAAAAGGGGAGTAAACATGTAGAATAGGAATAAGTGAGGGAAGCAGAGTAAAGACACAGGAGTGTGGTAGATTGAGAAAATGTTAGTGAGCTTAAAGCAAAGGGTGATGACAAACTACATTTTTTTAGTCATACTTACCATATGATAAATATAAATTTAATTAATTTTTTTAACTACACTTTGTATCTGTGGAAAAGAGAAGAAAAAATAAGTTATAATTAGTAAAATATGTATTTTAAATTAAAAGATACAAATGAAGAGGTTAAAAATCATAACGCTCTATTTAGAAATAAAGTTAGAGTGAAGAACACAGAAAGGGAAATAAACTAAGATAGAAGGACAAAAAGAGAGAATAAGAAATAGAAGAAGAGTAAATTACAAAGAGTAAGGCATATACATTCACTGACAAAAAGAGAGAGAAGAGCAGAGAAATGAACTGAAGGTAAGAAAGATATTAAAACAATGTGAGTTAGCAAAAGTAAATCAGGAAACAGAAGTAAGTAAAAAGATAATGACTGAGACAGAAAACAGTCTAATTAAGGATGCATTTAGAAGAATGAGGAATAGAAGATAACTGAGAGTAAGTGAAGAACAGTCATAGAGTGAAAGGATGAAGGGAGACAGGATAATATACAATGATTGAGGGAAATGGACTGAGGAAGTTATAAGGTAGACACACTAAGAGAAAAACTGAGTGAGGTGGAGTACAATGAGTGAGAAAAGGAAATGAGTAAGTGAGCAAAAAGAAGGAAAGAGAGGAGAAGACGACTAAAACAGTGGTACTGAGAGAAAATAATTTGGTGATGAAAGTAAAGAGAAGGACATTGAAAGAAAGGAAATGAGGGATAGTAATGGAACCAGAGTAAAAGAAATGGGATGAAGAATGATGAGAGAGGAGCATTGAAGTTGTTGTAAATGAAGTGATAGAAGGTAGATAAACACAAGTGAAAATAACACAAGTAGAGTGAGGCACTGAGGACATAGAAGTAGTGAACGAAAAATAGGGAGAAGAGGTCAAAAGTAAGGACCAAACAAAGATAAGCTAGGGAGAGTGGGTGATTTATAGTGATAGAGTGCAATAATACTGCTGAGTGAGTAAACAGGAATTACTAAAAGAGCAAAGGAGGAAAATACGGAAAAGAGAAGTAAAGCAGAGAGACTGAAAGCTGAAAAGTTATGCAAGGGAGAGACAGGATACACACAGTTGAAATGAGAATGAGGGGTTGTCAAAGAAGTGGAGTAAGGGAATGGGGGTTACAGAAAGTGAGGGAAAGACATTATGAGTGAGTAAAAGGAGCTGAAAGAGGATTGAAAAAGGAAAGTAAGTGTCAGAGAATGGGAATACAATTTATTTTACACAATCCAAAGTATAAAATAACTTGTACAACATGTTACATAGTTTATTTTTGCTGTTCTCAGAATATATTGAATTTCACTTAAAACAGTGAGTTCAAATTACTCATCATATGACAGCGGGGAAAAAAAGCACAATCTAAAAGATTGTGTTTTAAAAAAAAACTTAAATACTGACAAATGACAAATGTACGCTAAAGTTAGATTGACTTACTTTTCCTTGAGGCCAAATACTGTATCATGGTGGTCCTTTTCTCGTTGGAAAGTACTTTGCTGTTCACTTAAAAATCCATTTCATCGACTTTCTATAAGAAAAGCTCCAAGAACATCTGAAATATTTTCAATATTTTCATATACTCCTTTTTTCAGTCATGACTCTTTACTCATTCCTGCACCTTTCCATTTGGCCAAATAGTGTCAGATGTATGAGTATATGTTCAAATTAATTCTAAGGCACTCTGAAATGACCTTTTTCCAGACGTTCTGAAAGAAAGGCTCTACAACATTTTCACAATATTTAAGTATTTGTAAAACCATCTCTGACTCACTCATGTTCATCATTTTGTATAATACTAACATCAATTACTATGAGATCCACTTACAGTACCTATATGACAAGTCAATTTTTTATTTTGCCTGGATCACTTTTACTCAGAATATATTCTTAAACAGCAAAATAACCTTTATTAACTGCTCCCGTCTTCATTAGCCAATTACTTTTACCTAAATTTTGGCTGTAAAAACACTAGGTATGAATTTATAAATCCAAAAGGCAAACGTTGTTTGAAAGTCAAATGAGTGTCGTTACATTGGGTCCAACCTTTAGAAGTTTTTAAATAGCATGTGTAATGCCCTGATGTTGTAGAAGGACCATCATGAAAAATAATAGCTACAGTTGCAAAGGTTCTTCCTGATATCGATAACTGAGAAGCCACAACATTTTTAATAGAAGTTGTCAATTTAGTTCCATCAGGTCTACATCGTTGGAACATTAAAATGACATAGTGACCATAACTTTGTAGAAATAATGTGGACAGCATTGTAGACTTACATTGGGTACACACCATATTGTGATCAGCTGCTTTAACTAGATTATTAAAAGGCACTGATTTGTAGTCTGGTAAAGTCAAATATATAAATCTTTCAGAGTCTATTCTAGTAGTACTTGATGAAGCACAGTTATCACAGTCATGTTGCCATTGATAAGAAAGGTTAAAAAGATGTTTTATATCTACTCCTTCATCTTCCAATACATCAAACATATACATTAAAAATTCCTGACAATCCTGCTGAATTATCTGTGAAAATTGATTTTGACCTGAACATATGTCTACAAGATTCCTAATTTCTGAAACACTTTCTATTTTTCCTCTATCACTACTACATTTCTCTAACACAGAATTCAATAAACAGCACAATCTTTGTTCCTGATTTTCGACAATCTGTTTTTGTAAATTTTGAAGAAAAAAAACAACATTAACTACTACATTAGCATAGCAGTTGACACCAGAACTGTTTTCAAACTGAAATCCAACAACATCCTCAACAGAATCCTTTTTCCATCTGCTTACAATTACAGTTTCATCTACTTGTTGTCTTTTTCTACTACCTCACTGCAATTACTCTCATTTCTTCTTTTTCGGCCTACCACACGTTTTTCAATCAGAGGATATTGAGGCAAATGTGGAGCATACTCTCTTCTTAACCTATTGTATTCTTTAACACAATCTAGATCTGCACAAATCTTTGTTTCATCACACTCAATCAAGTACAATCCTGATAAAGTTCTGACTCGTGATAATGCCACATATACCATACCCTCTTTAAACACAGAACTTCCAATGTTCACCAAAGCGCTATCTACACTTAAACCTTGAGACTTATGAATTGTCACCACATATGCCAAACAAATAGGAAACTATTTTCGGCGAACATATAAGTCTTTCACGAGCACAAATCTAGCTGAACAACGACAAATTTGTTCTATTTCATCAATGCCATCAAATTTAATTTTTAAAATTTCAATTCCATCTCTATTTTTGTAATTCACAAAACCAACAACATGACCCATTGCTCCATTTACCAGACCTCTTTCAACATTTAAATTCCTTCTCAAAATGATACGACACTTTAAACACACATTCAGAGTCTTTTCAAAACCAGCAGTTTTAGATATAGTCTTCTCGAATGAATCCAATTTTGATTTCAAATTTTCAGACAAAATAATTGTTGCTCCCATATGCTCTATTTTATCTCTAGCTTCTTCACTATCTCTTCATTTTCTAACTGTAACATTTTGTTGTTGAACATGGAACATTCTTTCAGAGTTGGCATCAAACATATGTCAGATTTCTTCTCGTTAATTTTCTTAAAAATATTCTCTGGAAGAATGTTTTCATTTGGGTACAAATCTGAAATTAATCGTCCATGTAAAGCTTCTTTCCCTTGCTGACTTACTTTTCCGATTCTTACATCTTGTAAAATATCTTTATAATCTTCATCCTTTGCCTGCCGCATATTTTGAAGCAGTTCTGCATATTTGAAGTTTAACCATATATTAACATTTCCAATGCTTCCTAAGCACTTCCTGGTATCTTCATGCGTGAGCATTTTGAACACAGGTTGTCCTTTCACTGGAGTCAACTACAGAAGATCTCCAAAAACAATAATATGTTTTCCTCCAAATAAGACATCATAGTCTGTTCTAAGAATTTCTTGCATTCTCAAATGCACAAAAGCAAGCATTATATTTGACACCATGCTTACTTCATCAATGATAAGAAGTTTCATTTTCTTCAGGACTCTCGAAACTTCGGAACACGCATCTCCAGATAGCTTGTGATACTCCAATTTGTTATCATGCTCCACTGGCAGCATCAGTAAACGATATAAAGTAATCCCTTTAATGTTATGTGCAGCCAGCCCAGTTTGAGCGGTAACAACACAAGACAGCGATGATTCAGTCCTTTTCTGCAGATAAGTTGCAATTGCTTTAATCAGAATTTTTTTTCCAGTTCCCGCTTCTCCACTCATGTACAGTTGGACAGGCTTAAATGATGTACATGAGCACTCTTTTTTCTCATGACTGAATCCATGTTCAAACTGTTCTGTGACTTCGTCATATATCTGTTTCTGCTCAAGGTTTAGTTGTTTCACCAAATCTTCTAAGTTAACTTCATCATCTTGAGCTTGTTCCATAGCTCTTTACACCTCATCCATGGCAGTGGCAGCTTCATTTTGGATAATTGGTCCTCCAAGTGGATCCTGACTCAATGAAGCAGAACTCTGACTGTCTTGGGAACTGTCTCTAGCAATCTCTGCAGCAATTGTGGCTTCTTGCTCTATTTCTTCGTTCAACATTTGCAGATAATTTGGAAAAACAGGACATTCTATGGTATCCTTGGTTGCATTAAAAGAATCTTCGTAACAGAGAAAATCTCCAAGTAGTTTCTCTTCTGTATGCCATGGCTTAAAGAGTTGCAAAAGAGCTAAATAGAAAAATTCCCTTTTCTCTGGATTTTCGCAACTCAATTTTTGATGATTAATCAAATGGCCTTTTTTCTGTCTCACTAGACATCCTTGACACCCAATGATAGCATATATTCCATTGTTAATATCTTCTCTGATGGTTCTCTTATAAATATAGTTTTGCAGAACTTCATACAAACAACTTTTCTCAAGATGACTACTTCTATTTGGATAGTATGTATCCAACATGTTGGTCTTCAAAATATCTGTACTTTCTGGTTCTTTCTCTACTCAGCGCTTGGACGCCCCTGGGCAGCAACTGCGCTTAATAAATCGATAAATAAATAAAATAAGATACTCTATTTCTTGTACAGATTTAAAAACTCGATTTTGTGTTGCAGCAAGACCTAGACTCACCCAAATGATGGTTCTAGATTTAGCATAGAGACTTGCTGATGACAATCGATCAGAACATTCATATGCTCCAATTTCTCGATGCGACAACATCTTCAGACTGTAACTGTATAATTTCTTGCTTAGACTCTTTTCATGTGAAATGTCCTCCCACATTTCCTTCAGTTCTGTCTTTTCTTTTTTTGTGATGTAAGACGTCACATATCGAGCCACAGCAATAGAGTTGTCAGCAACAAATTGAATATCCATGTTAGCATTCCACATGGACAAAATCACTGGGTTGTAGTCGTTGATGTACTTGGACTCTTCGTTTCTTTTTAAATTGTATGTATTTGTTGGTGATTTCCTCGTAACACTATGTCGCAGAGAAGACATCAAATTATTTACTCTTCCTTTATAAATCACTGGTCGTGGAAAGCCAAAACAACATTTTGTGTAGAACTTGTCCTTGTTTCTGAATTTTCGATGACAGTACTTTCCACAACGATGGGATTGAAAGCGTAAAACTTGTTGCCTTAAACTGTTTTCTTCTGTAGTTTTCGGAACAGCACATGTTGAATACTCTTCAATGAAGCTCATCACTGTCTCATCCGAATCTGTTCCAAATTTGAGTGCATCTTTAATCCATAACAACATATGTATGTGAGGAGCACCTCTCGCTTGATACTCCTTTCTCCAAAAGAAATCCAAAACCTCTCCAAGGGGAGGATTTATTTTGTTGGTAATAAAAGACATCATAGCTTCAAATCTATGATTGAAATATCTGCATACATTCACTGGATCCAAAAAACACAGTTCTCCAGGTGTTTTGAATTCTATATTTTGTATATTTGCATTTGCCTCTCGTAGAAATTGAAGTAAGTCGTCCCATGCATACTCGGCACAGCTAAGAGTGAGGAACCATGTAGGAGTTCCTAAGTTTCTTAGCATACATTTCAATTCCCCATGACGACGGTACCAATACTCGTTTGTACCACGCTGACATGCCATGAGATTGATTAGATGAGATTCCAAAATATTATCTTGCAGATTCACTTTCTCCATAAAGTCCCTCGCCGAAACATTTTGCAGATGTGCTCCACTTTTCAGTATATGGTTTACTGCATAAGAAAGCCCAGACAAGTCACTTTCATACAGTAGATGAAACAAATAGGGAATGCATTGACGAATCCTTGGATCTTCAGCATATAATCTTACAGTTCGATATTCAGATGCAGGAATTTGAAGTGGTCGATCGTCATATTGTCCACCTCGACCTGTTGGAAATAGCTGTGGAAAACAAAGAGATGCCAAACTTTCTTCCCATACACTAACGGGACTTCCTTTTGCTGCTTTCATTTGAAACAATTCAATTGCATTCCCCATTACTTCTTTGGAATGCAAAGGATGAACAGTATAATGTTCATATATTTCATCACTTCTAGACACATCAACTTTTTCAATTTGGCCGCCTGAACAATCACTGTCTTCATCTGCAGCTGTTTCCTCTGCTGCAACATATACATGTTTGTAATACTCATTGTTTTTGACTAAATACAACGTTGCCTTTTGACTTTCCTAACATCCACTAAATCTTGCCAGATTTTTTTACTCTTTGTCGGAACCCCATTAAATAGAATAACTAAAGGTTCCTCTTCTACTTTTTCTATACCAATTGTATCAATATTTTTTTTGAAATCTAGAGGCAAATAAACAACTCTTCCCTTTAATCCTCTTTGCAAATCTGTAGGAGGCAATTTCCCTATCTTAGGCTCCATGCGAACAATTGCCTGAAAAGGGTGGACACATTGAATCAAAATAGACTCATTTGTATTTAAAACCATCAATTCAGGGGGAATGTCTACCAACTCCAGATTATTATGAACAGCTCTAGCAGGCATTCTGTTTTGATGTAATTTATCATAACAATATTTACAAATACGCTGATCAGAACTCAAATCAAAACAATTCTCCACCCATAAATAAGTTGCAAAATCCTTCCACTCATAATTATTCATCTTTTCACTTTTTACGTATAAATCAACTAATCTAGTTTGATGCTTATAATGACTTCGTCGACAACACACACAAGTAAAATTCGGTCTTTCACTTGATTTCACCTTAAACCTGGTAATTTCCTGCTCAAACTTTTCTGTACTTGAAATCTGTACATTGTCTTCCACATTACCTTGAATTGCTGTGTCAATTTCTACACTATCCTCTTTTTTATCAAAATAACAAATCTCAATTTCTTCACAAATCTTTTTCACATCTAATTCAGTTCCATGCAAAAGAGCACTGTTTAATTGTTTAAGCTTAAGTGCTGGACTTTTTGCATAATACAGCATTCTCACTAATTTCCACATTTTGGTATGATGCACTGCTAACATCCTAAAATGATGAAAAACACTCTGACAGACTTTTCTAGAAAGACAAGCCAGTGAATGCCCTTGCAAACCTGTCTTTTCTCTCACTCTACAAGGATCTAAGTCTTGCAACAACTTCACTTTTTGCTTTAGACTTTTCTTACTATATGTACGTAAGAAATTACAAAACAAATCAATTGATTCCTGTCGCACACTACAAATACGACTACACTTCCAAGTGTACACTGGACCCTTAGTACGTCTCTCTAAAACTTCATCAGTTAACACCTCTTCTGGTTCTCTAGGCACAAGTTTCTCTTTTTCAATCGGACAACCGTCTTTCACTTCATACGCTCGACCACTGGTGTCAACTGCATGCACTAAATCATTCTCCTGGAAGTAACTCTCCTCATTAAAAAATGGCTCACAACTTGAACTGTGCATCCATTCTCTTGAAAAAACTTTACAAAAATTAGTCCGATTAATTACTCTTTTCCATCTACTGTTTGATTTGAAAACATCAATTGTCTTGTTAAGTGTCCTAATTCTATTGATTATTAAAATAAATAACTTGTTCTTAACTTCAAAAGCTTGATCAACAATCTTCTCTACACTTTTCTTTTTCTTATAAAAAGCAGCTCTCTGTTTACCTTTCCTAATGTTTTTTAACAAATTTAAAACCACCCTATTGCGAAACATTCATTTACGAATGTCTATAAACTGATTCTGCCTTCTATTCCTATACATATTATTCTCTCCTGCTCCAGTTGTAGGATTCTTTGAGGTTCTCTCCTTCCTTTTCAAATTTACTCTCTCATTCTCTTTTTCTACATGCTGTCCATCATTTTTTTTAAAGTACATATGTTCCGTATAAAAGACTTAGTTGTCTTACCAGGAGCTTGGTTCCTGTTTTTTGAAGTATTTGTTGTGGAAGAGTGCTGTCATTCCGTTGCTGTTTTTGATTTTTCTCAGTTACGTTGTTTTCTTGTCCTTTCCCTTGTGGGCATGTTTGCTTACTCTTCAAATCTTGATTTCAATCTGTGTTAAAGAAAAAAATAGCACATTATAGACCACTATTACCAAACAACAAAGCAATGACAAAAAGCAAACAACCTATTCAGGGTTACAGATCAGGTGAGGATTCTACAGGGGTGCACAAAAGGTGAGACCTGTATTGAAGAGTATAGTGGAAGACAGCTCTGTCCACAGGTACAAAGAAGATGAGACCTGTGTCTAAGTCCACTGCACTCTTACACACAGGCTTTACCACCTATGCTTCCCGGGAAAGCCCTCTCTCCCACTACAGTCTTGATCATAAACCTCACCTCCTCTGTCCCTCTGGACATGTCTCACCTCATCTGCACAATCTACTTCCTAATCTCAGGTAACACAGATGACATAATTGATCCTCATTTATAAAGCCATGCGTCAGTTTTGCGCTACTGAAGCGTCACTTTTTGTGACGCATTGGCGTCATAAAACATGTGCGTTATTGCACCATATTTAAAAAGTGACGCATGTAGGTAGATGCGTCATTTTTAAAACCTTTTGCACCACATTATACCTCTGTCAAGTGTAATGTACAGAGAGGGGTCATTTCTCTGCAAAAAGCCTCGTAATAATGACACAGTGAAATCTATGAAATTTCACTGCGTCACTTTTAGGACACTGTTATGTCAAAATCTTGCACCTGCCTCACAGCAGGGATAAGACTGAGGCAAACGCTTTCACATGGGGCTTTCCCCATGTGATACGATTCTCACACCTAAGCACGAGTGCAGATCAGATGAAGACTGTCCAGGGGAGCACAAAAGGTGAGGCTTGTGTTCAAGAGTGCAGTGGAGAGGACTAAACTGGAGTAGTGTGCAAGAAAAAGATGAGCCTCATTTATAAAGCCATGCGTCAGTTTTGCGCTACTGATGCGTCAATTTTTATGACGCATTGGCAGCATAAAACATGTGCCTTGTTGCACCATATTTAAAAAGTGACGCATGTAGTTAGATGCGTCATTTTTTAAACCTCTGCACCACATTATACCTCTGTCAAGTGTAATGTACACAGAGGGGTCATTTCTCCGCAAAAAGCCTCGTAATAATGACGCAGTAAAATCTATGAGATTTCACTGCGTCACTTTAAGGACACTGTTACATCAAAATCTTGCACCTGCCTCACAGCAGGGATAAGACTGAGTCAAACGCTTTCACATGGAGCTTCACAATTTTACAAAATACAATTCCTCTATGCAAACAAACTCAATATGCTTCCTACACTGAGTTAACACAGGTAACATCATTGTGAAGAGTCAAATTGACACCTGTGTCTAAGAGTGCAGTCGGGGATAGGCTTCATGAAGCCTAGTCCACTGCACTCTTAGACACAAGCCTCACCACCTACGCTCCCCAGCAAAGCCCAAATATGTACCTTTTTGCGCCATATTTAAAAAGTGACGCATGTAGGTAGATGCGTCACTTTTTAAACCTCTGCGCCACATTATACTCAAAAATGTAAAAGCCATTAATTTTCCCCAAAATCGTTTTTGACATCACATTTAGGAAACACAGCACAGATCCTATGTACAAGCATCTGCCTCACAGCAGGGATAAGACTGAGGCAAACGCTTTTACATGGAGCTTTCCCCATGTGATAGGATTCTGACACCTAAGCAGGAGTGCAGATCAGATGAAGACTGTCCAGGGGAGCACAAAAGGTGAGGCTTGTGTTCAACAGTGCAGTGGAGAGGACTAAACTGGAGTTGTGTGCAAGAAAAAGATGAGCCTCATTTATAAAGCCATGCGCCAGTTTTGCGCTACTGATGCGTCAATTTTTGTGACGCATTGGCAGCATAAAACATGTGCCTTGTTGCACCATATTTAAAAAGTGACGCATGTAGTTAGATGCGTCACTTTTTAAACCTCTGCACCACATTATACCTCTGTCAGGTGTAATGTACACAGAGGGGTCATTTCTCCACCAAAAGCCTCGTAATAATGACGCAGTAAAATCTATGAGATTTCACTGCGTCACTTTTAGGACCCTGTTACATCAAAATCTTGCACCTGCCTCACAGCAGGGATAAGACTGAGGCAAACGCTGTCACATGGAGCTTCACAATTTTACAAAATACAATTCCTCTATGCAAACAAACTCAATATGCTTCCTACACTGAGTTAACACAGGTAAAATCATTGTAAAGAGTCAAATTGACACCTGTGTCTAAGAGTGCAGTCGGGGATAGGCTTCATGAAGCCTAGTCCACTGCACTCTTAGACACAAGCCTCACCACCTACGCTCCCCATGAAAGCCCAAACATGTACCTTTTTGCGCCATATTTAAAAAGTGACGCATGTAGGTAGATGCGTCACTTTTTAAACCTCTACGCCACATTATACTCAAAAATGTAAAAGCCATTCATTTTCCCCAAAATCGTTTTTGACATCACATCTAGGAAACACAGCACAGTTCCTATGTACAAGCATCTGCCTCACAGCAGAGATAAGACTGAGGCAAACGCTTTTACATGGAGCTTTCCCCATGTGATAGGATTCTGACACCTAAGCAGGAGTGCAGATCAGATGAAGACTGTCCAGGGGAGCACAAAAGGTGAGGCTTGTGTTCAAGAGTGCAGTGGAGAGGACTAAACTGGAGTAGTGTGCAAGAAAAAGATGAGCCTCATTTATAAAGCCATGCGTCAGTTTTGCGCTACTGATGCGTCAATTTTTGCGACGCATTGGCAGCATAAAACATGTGCCTTGTTGCACCATATTTAAAAAGTGACGCATGTAGTTAGATGCGTCACCTTTTAAACCTCTGCACCACATTATACCTCTGTCAGGTGTAATGTACACAGAGGGGTCATTTCTCCACCAAAAGCCTCGTAATAATGAAGCTGTTAAATCTATGAGATTTCACTGCATCACTTTTAGGACACTGTTACATCAAAATCTTGCACCTGCCTCACAGCAGGGATAAGACTGAGGCAAACGCTTTCACATGGAGCTTCACAATTTTACAAAATACAATTCCTCTATGCAAACAAACTCAATATGCTTCCTACACTGAGTTAACACAGGTAACATCATTGTAAAGAGTCAAATTGACACCTGTGTCTAAGAGTGCAGTCGGGGATAGGCTTCATGAAGCCTAGTCCACTGCACTCTTAGACACAAGCCTCACCACCTACGCTCTCCAGGAAAGCCCAAACATGTACCTTTTTGCACCATATTTAAAAAGTGACGCATGTAGGTAGATGCGTCACTTTTTAAACCTCTACGCCACATTACACTCAAAAATTTAAAAGGCATTCATTTTCCCCAAAATCGTTTTTGACATCACAATTAGGAAACACAGCACAGTTCCTATGTACAAGCTTTCCATGTCATTACTGAAACCTCACTATTTTATAAAATACAATTCCTCTATGCAAACAAACTCAATATGCTTCCTACACTGAGTTAACAGAGGTAACATCATTGTAAAGAGTCAAATTTAATTCTTTAAACATGCACACATTCTTTATTCCTTTTAAAAAATGTAAAAGCCATTAATTTTTCCCAAAATCGTTTTTGACATCACATTTAAAAAACACAGCACAGTTCCTATGTACAAGCTTTCCATGTCACTACTAAAACTTCACAATTTTACAAAATACAATTCCTCTATGCAGTAAAAACTTTTTACCAAGCATTATCAAAAACCATGACACAAAGCAACATTAAAAAACCACAATTTGCTTCCAAATCTTCTCCATAGAGTATACAAGTCTCTATGTATATTAAATGAATCATAACTCACCTTTACAAATGCTTTAGGAGATTCAGAACAGTGTCAGATACACACACCAATATTTCTTTAGCAGAGCAAAAGGTATGTTCTCCAGGCACTGCAAACCTTAATGGCACAGAAAACCTCTAATTCTACACACATATTGCTCATGGTAACCAATCAAAACTCTTCTCTCTGTATTTTCAAACCAACACCCTTCCCCCCCTCAGCCCTTTCTACCTGTTACCATAGCAACTCCCTCCTCACTGAGCTCTCAGGTTTAAAAGTTTACTCTACAATGTTGCAAATCACCTCAGCAAGGATTTTTGACCTGCGAATACACCAGCTTATCTGGTGCAATGTTTCTTTAAATGACTTTTTTTTAACCATTCAAATTACTTCTTACACATAACACAACCATGCACCCTAACTTTCAGTTTTCAACTATCTCAATCTACCAATCATTGCTTGTGATTCAAGAGCACTGAAAGTCTACAGTTTTTTTCTTTGCAAACTCCTATTGTTCCAACTGCCATTTCTTTCCCACACTTCATCTGACTGCACCAGAATCTCCTCTCACCATGTATTCTGTCTGGATTATTGGACATAGCTATATCCACTGGGCTCAAAGGTATGCAGCTACCAGAAATTTTCACAACCTTGATTTAGAAAATGTGAACAATAAATGGATTGGCCAGAGAGGATTGAGATGTTACCAATTGATTCCATTGGTGAAAACCTTTTTGCATTTGCCACACCCTAACCTCATAATTCTTCACTGTGGTGGAAATGACTTAGGCACTTTGACTGGGGTAGGTCTGGAAATGCTTTTAAAGGACACCTTTGGGCAATTGATGGCACTTTTTCCTCAAACTGCCTTGGTCTTTTCCAATATATGCCAAAGACAGAAATGGAACTGTCCAACCAATTTTGTCCACAATTTGAGAAAGCACGGAAACATGTGAATAAGACTGTTTCTGCTTACGTAACAGACTATGTAATGGGTTCAATATACAACAACAACTTGCGTTACAACATGCAAGATATTTACAGGGGAGATGGTGTGCACTTCTCAGATGAGGGGAATAGAATATTCCTCCTCAATTTAAGACTGTGCATTGGTACCTACTTGTAGGTACCTAAATCAGCCACAGAACCCAAAAGCTCTTTTCAGAGCTACCCTACCTCTGATCACTCCAAATGATTATCTTTTTCTAACTTTTTTCACTATTTTTCACCAAAGTACGCTCCCCGGCACGCTTCCCGGTGCACGTACCGGGCGCTCCCCCCGCGAAATTTTTTTTTTTTTTTATTGGCCTATATGGGCCTCCTAAGACCCCCTCAGAAAACCTAGAGGGTCAGGGAGTACCTACTGTGCCCCCTTATACCCATTCCCAACGTTGTTTGTCCGCCATTTTCTGTCTCAAATCTACCAAAACACAAAATGGAGGACTCCCGTAGCGCTGCCGGTACACGTACCGGGGCGCGCACCGGGAAGCGCTCCAAAATTTTTTTTAAAGTTAATTTACATAAAAACCACTGGAGACACTTTCACCAAATATAGGATAGCTCATACTACATACCAATCCCTACCATTTTCCCAAATTTGGTGGAATTCCATTGAGCCATTTAGCCTGTAGACCTCTCTAAATTTCCTGAGGTAAATTACTTCACAGAAACACATCTGAAGTGTTACAATTGACAACCAATTAAAATGTTACTTTCATTTTCTACTTTTTTTCCTGACATTTGATCGGTTATGTACATGAATATATATAAAGAAAGAGAGGGAAACACAGCCATTTTGACTACTACTTCCTGAAGTACATTTCAAGAAAATTTTCACTAAGAACTTCAACTTCTTTTTGAAAGGTAAGTTGTTATTTTGAAAACTGAAGTATATTGTGTACTTTAAGTTAATTTGGAAAACTTTTTCTAATAGTTATATACTATCCCTCTGTAATAGTTATAGATTGAGATAGACTTCTCTGTTATAGTTATGGATGGATTTAGGATTGTCTTGTATAATTATGAATTTACTTAGGCTTCATCACATACACTTTTTTATATTTCTACTTCCAGTCTGATACCATACACTGCCCAAAGATAAATTCACTGTTAAAAAATCCAAACTACCTGTCGGACCTTAAACCCAACAGTACCCTATCTCTACTGATATATTTTTTTAATGCAAATTTCAGCCAAAATGGAAGGAGAACAAAACGTTTCCTTTGAAATTGTCCTAGAGACGGACAATGAAGAAATCATTGAACCCAATGTCTTGAAATTCATGGACGAATCACGAGACCATGAACTTCTACAATGTGTAGAATCTGTGAATTTCCTCCTTCAAAATGAGGACATTTCTGACAGTCAAATGATAGAAGTTATGTTTAATTTGGAAAATGAATACATTTATATTTAATAATTCTAAAATTGTTTGAGACATTATTCATTTTTATATGTACTTCTTAAACTAGTACCAAATTGATTATAATGTAAAGTGAGACTTATAGTATACTGTGCAACTTTTTTGTGTTACATAGTCATTTTGCTCATAGATACTTCCTTTCTCCCACTATATTATCTCCAAAGTGTATGTGACATCTCTTTTTCATCTCCTGGCTCCATGTTGTTTCTGCTTTCCTGACAGACTATAGTATAGATTCCATATACCACAATAACTTCTGTAACAACATGACTCTGCATTGGTACCTACATGTTGGTACTTAAGTCACCCACACAACACAACAATTCTATTCAGAGCTACCCTACCTCTAAGCACTTTAAATGATCATTTTACTGTTTCACTGAGTTTTCCCCATGTGTGTGGGGGCGGGGGAGGTGTGTGTGGAGGATGGTGGGGTATGTCTGTGAGGTGTGTGTGTGTATGTTTCTGGGAGGGGGTGAGGTGTATAGGTGTATGTAGGTGTATAGAGTATGTGGATGTGGGTGGGGGTGTGGGTGTGTAAGGTGTGTGTGCGGGTCTGGGTGTGTGGGGTGTATGAGTGTAGGTGGAAATGTGGGTGTGTGAGGTGTGTGTGGGGGGTGTGTGGGTATGGGGGGTATGTGTGTAAGATATGTGTGTATGTGTGGGATGTGTGGGTGTGTCTGTGAGGTGTGTGGGGGGCGGAGGTGTGTCTGTGGGATGTGTGGGGTGTGTCTGTGAGGTATCAGTGTGTGCGTGTGTGTGTGTGTGTGTTGGGGGGGTGGTGAGGTGTGTGTATGAGTGTGGGTGTGTGGAATGTGTGGGTTTGAATGTGGATGTGTAAGGTGTCGGTGTGGGGCTGTGGCGTGTTTAGGTGTGGATGGAGGTGTGCGTGTGTGAGGTGTGTGTGGGGAGTGTGTGGGTGTGGGGGTGTAGGGTTGTGTGCGTGTGGGTGTGTGTGGGACGTACTTGTAGGTACCTAAAACAGCCACAGAACCCAAAAGCTCTTTTGAACCAAAAAGCTCTTTTCAAAGCTATTATTTTAACTATTTTTCACCAAAGTACGCTCCCCGGTACGCTCCCCGGTGCGCGTACCGGGCGCTCCCCCCGCGAAAACCGAAAAAAAATGTACATTTTATTTTTTACCCAAGGGACCCTTTTATGACCCCCACATCAAACCTAGGGGTCAGGGGGGGGTCTACCCTGCCCCCTTTTGGGTATTTCCCCCTTTGTTTTTACCACCTCTTGTGTCTCGATCCTACCGAGACACAAGATTGCGGCCGCTCCGGACTGTTTCGAATGTTTACAGACACCCGAAAGCCAATCAGCTTTCCGTGCGCAAGTCGCGTGGCGCGCCCGGAGCGCTCCCCGGTACGCGTACCGGGGCGCGCTTACAGATATATAAATTTTTTTGAACCTAAATTACTCAAAATCCTCTGGAGCACATATCTTGAGACATAGCAAAGGCACATCGGGCTACCAGTCCCTACAATTTTGCCAAGTTTGGTGAAAATCCATTCAGCCGTTCGGGCTAAAAGTGCGACCGACCGCCCTATGGAAATTAACATGGAGAAAACACGTTTTGGGACCCCCCTTTTATCTCGGCCCCCGCTTGACGAATCCCCCCCAAACTTTCAGGGAAGGAGCGGAGAGCCGCAAGGCAAAGTTGCTGAACAATTCAGGGTGATTCCTCAACCGGCGCCAAAGTTATTCCAAATAGAATGTTGCGATTTCCCTATGGAAATCAATCCTAACTATAACTACCTACTGGCGACCGCCAGTAGGTAATATATATATTACCTACTGGCGATAGCCAGTAGGTATATATAGTTAGGACCTAGCTACCATAGGAAATCTGCAACATTCTATTGGGAATAACTTTGACGCCAGTTGAGGAATTTGCGTGTAATTTTCCAAAATTTAGGCCAGCTCCGCTCCGCTTCTTCCCTGGACGTTTCGGGGGGATTCTTCATGCGGGGGCCGAGAAAAAAGGGGGGTCCCAAAACGTGCTTTCCCCATGTTAATTTCCATAGGACGAATAGACAAGGCTACAGCCCGAACCGCTGAATGGAATTACACCAAACTTTGCAAAATTGTAGGGACTGGTACGCAGAAGAGACTTTTCTATATTTGGTGCAAATTGCTCCAGTGGTTTTTACAAAAATTTACTTCAAAAACACATATATATCTATATGCGCGTTTCCAGCGCTTACCGGTACGCGTACCGGGGAGTGCACCGGGCGTGCCACGGGAGTGCGCGAGCGGAAAGCTGATTGGCTCTCGGGTGTCTGTCAACATTTTAAACAGTCCGGAGAGTCCGCCATCTTGTGTCTCGGTAGAAGTGGTTGACTCAGTTCTAGCGACGAACAAGATGGCTGCCAACACTTCCTGGTTTGGAGTGTTGACAGACAGTGGCAGCCAATCAGCATGCCTTCCCGAGAAAGCTGCATGCTCATTGGCTGTCAACACTTCTAACCAGGAAGTGTTGGCATCCATCTTGTGCTCGGTAGACTGAGGCACAAGAAAGCAGAAAAACAAACGTGTAGAACACAAAAAGGGTGCGGGGTAGAAACACCCTTACCCCCAAGGGCTGATCAGGTGGTCCCACTAGGATATTAATATATTTAAACGTTATCCGCTAATAGAATTAGCATTTAAAAAACCTTTGAAATTCACTGAAAAAACCATAGGTTTCAGGCCTGATATAGTTAGGAATTAGCATTTAAAAAACCTTGCAAATTCACTGAAAAAACCATAGGTTTCAGGCCTTATATAGTTAGGAATTAGCATTTAAAAAACTTTTGAAATTCACTCAAAAAACAATAAGTTTTAGGGGTGTTATAGTTAGCTGGACATTTCACTCATACAAAGCCATTGAAATTGCTCCTATATAGTTACTTGTACTAACTATGTTTCGCGCACCCTCAATCCACTGCTGATGATGTCACATATTACATCATTCATGACATGGTCAGTGACATCACTGATGACATCTCAAATGACATCACTGAGGACATCACTGATAATTGATATTTTTGACACAATATTTCTGTATCACAATATTGTTCTTATCGATATGTCAGTGCCATAGCTCAGAACAGGACATAGCTTGGAGCACATCTGCAAAACAAAAAGAACAAAAAGAAAAATAAACACACAGGGCAGTGAGAAACTACGAAAGAGAAACTAATTTGGGCGGTGGACCAGAATGCCATGGACAGATATCGATGGGGCCTATGGAGCTTGATAAATAAGGGATAGTTTGTCAGGAGCAGGCTGGAGAAAAACAAAATGGCCCCACACATGGGCAATGTGGACTGCTGTTTACATTAGAATCTGGACAAAAAATGTGTCTCTGGCGTAATTTTTTTGTTCTCAGTTTCTGGAGAATTATTTCTCATAGTTATGTGTAATGTCATGCAGTTTTGCAGTACCTTTTTTGTAATTATGTGAAAGAGAATTATACAAAAATCCCCTATTTTGTATCCTACTATAGTGCTATGTAAGTAAGTATTTATTAGCACAGTTAATTAAAACCAATGCAATACAAAAGCAGAATATATAAAAACAAGAATATAAAACGACATGTATTTTAAAACCGACATAACATGGACATTGCTGTTCTATTCGTGCTGGTAATAAGGTGTATTGTCCTTTCATTTTTCACACAAAAAGCACTTTGGCAGTGGAATTAGTTTTTATTTTAAAAGCGGTTTAAAAATCGGTTCTGGGCATTTTCTTTTCCACTGCCTTTATAAATTTTACCAGGGTGCAGCTCATCTGAGGGTCCTGAGATGAAAAACAGGTGAGAACTGCGCTCCTTCGTGTGCGTGTCCCGTATCGAATGAAGTGGCGCTTCACCAGGAGTTTCTGCTCATCTAGCAGTTTCTCACAGGAGCATAGCAAGTGTAGCAAGTGTAGCATGTCCTCTTGCATAACGCCACATAGCCGGCATAACGTGCCTGCTTTCTCTTTTAACAAGTGTGGAAAATACTGAATGCATGGTAGCAAACCTAACCGGTACCTTAGGAAGCACATTTTGGTAGTTTTGGCATAGCCCATGCCAAGATAGTTCTGAGGCGCTTTTGCCGAATACGAGTTCAGGATCATCCAGGCGTGCGTTCTTTTTGAGAAGTCAGCTTTGTCTTGAACCCATGACAGTTGTTTGATTGAATCTTGACCAAATTTTTAAGCGTTGCATGATTTGTGGAGGTGGCCCAGAGCTGTTCCAACCCAGTGTTTACAAAACTGTTTGCCAAATACTTGGCTGCTGGTGAGGTTGGATGCTGCTCTAACTCCTTCCATAGGTAGTCATTCAGTGTACCCTGTGCGGATTTCCTCACTTTGTCCCAGGCGCAAATATAGGCCCCCTGTCTTGCCAGGAGCTGACGTTGGATGCCAAACTACAGCCTAATCTGCGATGGAGAGGTTCGCTTGGGAAGACTGAAGATGATTCTATATGTAGCTGTGATCGTGCTATCAAGTGTTATAGTGCTATGGACTTATGGGGCTATATGTTCGATGAAGTGGTGGAGGGTTTCATTAGCCTCCTGGGCTTAACGACACGCTCCGCCACATCGGAAACTCAAGGCTGCACCAAATTTACAAGGATGTGGTGCAGCCTTGCGTTTCCCCTTGCAATGGCGCTAAGTTTCACATCTTAGCACCAACGCGGGCACCATTGCGCCAGAATGCAAAGGTGTCTGGGTGCAGGGGATGATTGGTTATGTGTAGGAAGGTGTGCCGTCCTGCACATAAACAATCCTAAAATTCTATTTTGTAACGTTCATGTGTGCTGTTGAAGAAATAAAAACCTTCTAAGGGGTTCACTGATACACCCGGTCCTTTACACCAACAAAGAAGAAATTGGCATGGAAGCTGTAATATAAAAACAATGCATTTATTAACCTCACATGAGGGAGATTGTGTCACACAGTACCTTCAGGCCAATGTAGGAGGCATTCTAAGGAGTACAGAGTACAGGGGCCTTATATATGCATAGGTTACATAGTCAGCATAAAACCAAGGGGAGGTCATGGCACATACAAGCATGAAAATTGACTAATATGGGTATACAAAATTTGCTTGCTCAACAAAGTGGGAGGGGAGACTAAACTGAACACATCAGTAAGAATAGCTTGACAGTTCTATACTAGGAGCAGGTGCATTCTATCAGCTAGGCCTTTCTGAGCATGTACAGGGCTCTGGAAGAGGTAGAAAGCACATGGCAAGTACATGGCTAACTAAGATGGCTGCCAAGTACAAAATGGCTTCCAGCTCATGCTAATAGCGATTCCTGCAATCTTTAACACAGTTTCATGTAGCACACATGAAAGTTACAACATGGCATTTTTAGAAAGGTTTGTTTATGTACAGGAAGGGACACCTTCCTGTACATAAACAATCCATAGCATTTTGCTTTTTCCATGTGCTGCACAAGGCAGCACACATGGAAAACGTAAAAACGAGGAGAAATAATGCATTTCTCCTCTTTTAGCCACCTTAAGACCAAGGTGTTTCTGGTCTTAAATTTGGTGCTGCCTTCTATGTACGCCACCCTTGTACATAGGGGGCAGCGTCGAAAAGAATGGGTGTTGCGGTGAAACGCCCACCACAACACCCACTGCACGCCCCTTTCACGCTAAACTTAGCGTGAATGGGTGCCTTATGTATAAGGCGATACCAAAGAGGATGATGGACGGAGCGTTTGAGCAAATCAAACACTCACCCCCAGTGAACTGATCTGGGTTTAATCCATCATCATTCTTTAGCTCACACCACCACCCCAGTTCAGACATGGCCATATGCAAATCAGTCTGACCCTGTGCCTCATGGGAACAGTCCAGATTCAGATGCTCCGTCCATCACCACCCCCTTTTGTACCGCTTTTGGCCGCCATAAGTGTGGCATCTGAACTGGGGTGGCAGAGTGGGCTAAAGAACGGCAATGGATTAAACCCAGATCTTTTGACTGGGTGTGAGTGTTTGATTGGTTCAGATGCTCCATCCATCACCACCCCCTTTTGTACCGCTTTTGGCCGCCATAAGTGTGGCAGTGTACCCCTTTTGTATAAGGCAGCGTTAAGCCACTTTAAGTGGCTTAATGCAGCCTTATACATAAGGCAAGGCCCCTATCGCCACGGGAACATTACAAAAAGGGATGTTCCCGTGGTGATTGGGGCTTGTACATTCGCCCCCCAATCTTTTCATAATTGCTAATACAGTAGTGGAAATCAGCTACATGTTTATACGTACAGTTTAATGCTTTTCCCCATGATGTACGTGTGTGAAGTGTTCTGCTTTATTCTTATCAAACCTGTTTTCAATCGTAAAATATTCAACTTATGAATTTAAATCTTGATGTCAACACCACAGACAATGGGAAATCCAAGGAGAGATCTGCCAATGTTCTTTCTGCTCTTCCAAAGCATCGCTGTCATCCTCCTCTAAAAAAGAGGTTAGGTCTGAAGTCATCAGTTAAAACTGGGAGAGCAAGCATATTAATAACCCAAACATGTATGTATTTAATTAGGTCACGGAAATGACATTGTTAAGGCAAGTTCCAAGTAGAGAGTAAAATTAATAGACTATTTCCCAAAAATGTTTCTCCTTTGTCACAAATTGTATCCAATTTAGTTGTAAGTAGTCTTGTTGTTAAGTCATAAAGTTATCAACCAAGATTTCTAATCCACCACTATTGCTGAGTTTGGCTTATTTTTCGAAAATGTTAAAGTTGTTGATCGATTATGAATCTGGGTTCCAAATTTCTTTCATGCAAAAAATGTGATTATTTATGAAGAAATTAAATAACTTACAACCTGAAAAATCAAACTTCCTGTGTAGGCTTGTAGTGTTCCATAATAGCAATTAAAATGTATTTTATGATATGATCGTCTTTGTGTGCAGAGGTACTTGTGACCTCTTTGCTCTGCACTTTGAAGCGATTCTACACTAAGGGCTTGATTATGATGTGGGTGAGTCTGACACCCATGGCTCGTAGGTGGCAGACTCACTGACATTGGCCCCTGTGGTCTGCCCGCTGCATACGATGCAGTAGGTAGAGGCATCTGGCGGAGGGACCATCAGACGTGCTTCCAACGGTCTCAAGGAGCCTGTCGGTGCATCCGAGGGCCAGTAATCCATACAAAGAGGACAGTGCATGCTCAGGCACTTCCATAGGGATTACAATCTCCCTTTCCGCCTGCCCTTTCATGGTGGCTCACCCGCCATGAAAAGGCAGGCAAAAGTGACTTCCGGGCCCCTAGCAAGGCCACTATGCCCCCTGGCCCTCTGTTATGAGATCTGGGGGGCACCTATGGTGCCCCACTCAAAATCCCTGCACCATGTGGTAGGCCACTCATGCTGCCTGCCTCATAGTGCAGGGATGTTTTCAATGTGTTTATTTTTCATTGGGGCTTGTGCTGCAGCCCGCAGCACACACAGCAATAGAAAATGTACAAATTACAACCTACGTGAAGGTGGTCACATCTTGATCTGGGCATCGGAAATGCCGACTTCTAGTCGGGCAGTCCTGCTTCTGCCATTGTGCCAGTCAGTCAAGAGTCCGACTGGCATTGGAACTAGGCCCTATAGCCCTATATGCTGGATTTAGAAGATGGGGGAGGAGAACACTTCATCACAAATGTGATGAATATCCCATCTGCCATATTACAATCTCTTCTATTCAATGGGGATCGTAATATGGCGTACGGGATATCCATCACATATTGTGACAAATTATTCCCTCCGCCGCTTCTAAATCAGCCCTAAGGGAAGAAAACGTGACAGATAGCCTGTCTGCATATTAGGACTCCCATAGGACTGAGTGCCTGATTTACAAGTTGGCAGAGGGACTACTGCACCATAAACCTGAGAAGTATCCCGTTCACTGTATTGCGATCACAATAGGATAAAATGTGATCATAATATGATGGACGATATATACATCATGTTTGTGATGGGGTGTTTACCTCAGCCAACTCCTAAATCAGACCTTAAGATTGTTAAGTAACACACCATGAGCCCTGAATAAAGGAATGTGCCTTCCTGTTTACTTTCAACACATTATTTGCCAAACGTTTGGCAACAGACATTTTATAAGCTTGACTGCTGACTGATCTTAATATATTCAACTTTGTTGAACATTGATATTCCCGGATCCAATAAATACAAGAGCCTTCCACTCAGTCCATGCATCGTTTTACTCAGGGACCATACATTGCTAAATGACCCCAGGCAATGTATGTGTCAATGTGCATCAAACGTTCCTCACAAGAATTTGCACTAAATGCCCCACTAAGTAATCAGCTGTAATTGCCTCACACGGTACTCAGCTATAATGGCTCCACACAGTAACCAGCTACAATTCCCCCACACAACCAGAATTAATGTGACATTTGCACAGCTGCACAGCTGCAGAACACGAGCCTTTGCTACTACCGGTGCCCTGAGGTGTTGTGGGTCTGCCCCAGGTGCTCCGTGAATAGTCGGGCTTTAGGACCAGGTGGACTCGCATGCCTTGCTGGCAGCTGCGCGGTGCCTGATGAGGAAAATTAGCTTGACAGCTACTACAAGAAATGTGGCCAGTGCTGGTTAGTCAACATGCTGGCAGAGGCGATTGTACAAGCACCAGGGGAGAGGCAATACCAGAGGGAGGATTTCTGCTTGGTTTTCCATTGCTAATGCCTGGTTCAAGAGTTCATCTTCACATGTCCTCTCATGGAAAGCACGAGCATTGCTTTGCCGACAAAGGTGCTGAACGGCACTACGGTCAAACCTAAAACATGATTTGCACTAGACGGGTAGTTTTGAGATTACTTTGTTAAGTACACTTATATCTTTGGAAGGCGGTAGTGTGTTACCTTGACGGCCCCAACTATAAGGTAGCAAGCCTTAAATATCATGAGATGGCGATTCCTCTGAAATAAACCTAGTTAAATATCATGTGATGTATCTTTATTAATATCACCAAAACTAAAGGACCCTACTCCTATCCACATTTCTACATACATTTAAAAGTATTGAAAACAAGGTAGGGTTGAACCTTGAGAATATTATTTCTAGTTTGGAAGCAATAATTATTACGATACAGTTATGATGCAACATACAACAAGAAATATAAGCGTGCACTTTTAGCTCTTGAGATTTTCTACGAAAAGTTAATTTGAGAAAACATGTTATTTTCATTTTACAACATTCTATAATGATCATGAGTGAATGGTCAATACAGTAAAGTATTTAAAGCTGTACAACTGTATAATTCTAGCTTTTCAAAGTAAACGATTGAAAAAGTCTTAGATGATAAAAAGAAACATCTACAAAGAATCTTCATCGTAAATTAAGCATTTTGTGAGCATCAGTCTTGCAGTAAGGGCTGCTAATTAGCTCACCATAGAAGTTTGTGTCCCAAAATACGATTAATGGTCAATCCCTTTCAGTAAGAGATTGCAATATCTTTTGAGAATTGACCACACCTTAAATCAGTTAGTTTTGTTGGTGTTGATAAAACACTTTAACCCATTCTATTAATTCGTTTAATGCAACAGTTCTTAACATATTCTGAATCTGTGATCTGCTGTAGAAGAGACAGGTGGCTGTCGTGTATACCACACATTGCCTCTACATGAGAAAGTCCGCAGTCGTGTGTAGAACCTCCAGTAGCTGCCTCGCCAAAATGCGATGCAGCGTGCACAACGAAAATCGTTTTATTTATTTATTTATTTATTTACTTACCTCTGTTCGGCCGTTTTCCTGATTTTACTACCCCCTACTCTGACCCTCCCCCGCCCCACGTAAGCGCCTGGCAGCACTCCCACCAGGGGCCACTACTGAGTACCTCACATTGTGGTGCATGAGAAAGGCAGCTGTCATGTGTACCACACATTGTCTGTGCACAAGAAAGGTGACAGTTGTGTGTGCCACATGTTTTCTGTACATGACAAAGACAGCTGTCATGAGTACCACACATTGTCTGTACACAAGAAAGGCAGCTATTATGTGTACCACACAATGTCTGTACAGGAGGCAGGTGGCGGTCATCATGAGTAGGACACATTCACATTGTACACAAGAAAGGCAGCTCTCATGTGTACCACACAATGTCTGCACAGGAGTGAGGCAGCCAGGGGCAGCTTCTCCGCAATGGCGGAGGAGTGTCGCTTCCCTGGCTCGGAGCCAACAGTTGAAAAGATAAAACAATATTCTATCATCGTATTATTTTACACGTGCTGAAAGAGCCAGCATGTGTAAGGAGGGCCGGGGAAATGGGAAGGGGAGGAGGACTGGTTGCTGCACTTCTAAGTGCGCATGTGTGTTTGGCCGGCTGTCTCACTCAGGCCAAACCCACATACACACTTAGGTTTCTCCAACCAAGCTGTGTTGAACAGCCGGGTTGGAGAAACAGCACAGACTCCCTGTACCTGAGCGGAGTGTCAAACCAGCCCACTCAGGCCAATTCCTGCACTGCCCTCTTAGCATAGCATGGGAGCAGCTCTGGGATCGCACAGGGCGATCACCACTGGAGGCAGCTGTCATGAGTACCAATCATTGTCTGTCACTGGAAAGGTGGCACTCATGTGTACCACACATTGTCTGTCACGGGAAAGGCAGCATTCATGTGTCGCATGTATCTCACATTGTCTATACACAAGAAAGGTGGCTGAGGTGTACCAAAGGTATCAGTATTTGTAACATATTCTCTGTGATAATCAAAGTTTGGAAGCACAGCCCTGCTGTGCATGCTAGAGAGAGAAGGCGAGCTCTCCCCAGTCTCTCTTTTCAATGCCTTCCTTTTGATTATCGAGTGGACAAGGCACTGAGTTTTGCAATTTTATAAATATGAAAGCAGAACAATTGAAAGATAGTTTGGACCTCCAATCTAGGTGATTAAGTTCTTACTCGACTCACATTTTCCTGAATCGATAGAGTTCCCCTGCAGGGCCAACAGGCAGAGTTAGACATTTAGACTCTAAAAACTTAATAGGCTTCTCGGAATTTATTGATCCAATAATCTCTAAGGAGCATGATCCCTGATATATAGCACATATATTTCAAGAAACAAGACATTTGAGCAAAAATGAGTAGTGAATACATTTTAGAATGCACCATGTCTTTTAGTAGTATATGCATGATATCTGTATTTTATTGACCTCGACCCAGTACAGCACCCACAATCACACCTGTGCTTGCTGTTACATCAGTTGCACTGTGTTTCTTTCACTATGAACAAGAGAACAACCCAAAATACCACAATGGCACAATACAAAAAAGAAGACTTTGTAAATGAACCAGCATTTCTGAAGAAAGTCAAAGCATTACAGACATTAACGAGTTTATGCATAGCATAAAGACACACAGGAGATTGAAGAGCTTGCATGTAAGTAACCTCACCCATGGTACTATGATTCACAACTTTTATCTTTTCGTAGCCCATTACAGTGTTTAGTTTAATACACTCCCTAATTATGAAATGCAACGAAATCAGATAATAGGGAGTGGGTCTTTATCAAGTGAGTTTAAAATAGATTGTTTTTCTCTCCCACGGGTTGGAGGTGTAACAAACCAGTTATATGGGCTTTCAGACTAAAGGACATTGGAATAAGTGCTAAATCCCCCCCACACCCCTTCACTCTTCGATTCCAGACATTTATGCAAAGACGGGCAGGGTTTTTTAAATTTATTTTTATGTGAAGTTTTGTATAGCGCGAACATGACCCTAGAAGGTATCAGAGCGCTTTACCGTACACTATTTGGATACATTCGATGGTTGCGGAGGTAATATACATACATTCAATATAAGAGGTTGGTTTTCCCCAGGTCATTACTTAGGTCATTACTTAGGGGGAAAAATCACTGGTTCCGTTAAAGTACCGATTCTTTCCAGATGTGGAATAATATCCTTGTAAACAATGCCACATAAATGACAACTCCTGCTAATTCACAGACACTTAAACATTGCAAGCACCCACTGTGCACCCACTGTGCACCCAATTGGAAACTCCCAATGTGCCTTTGTTTTCCTTCTCTTTGAGATTTCTAGTTTTAACATCTTGCCCATTTCCATTTTGCACACACTTCTCAGTACCATTACACAGCTTGTATGCACATGCCACTTGCCACAACCTTGACTGTTTCCTTTTGCACAACATATTAAGTTTGGAATTTGAACAACCTTTTTGTACTACGTTCCTCTGGTACTTTGACTCTGCTGAGGACTATCTGGCCCGAGTGCATGTGCTCTGATCCTTAAATACATTACAACAATTGATTAACCGGCATTGCATATTTAACTTTTGAGTACAGCCACGGTAACTTAACACAAGAAATCCAATATTGGTATAAAAGTCATATGTTTTGCTGCAGTATACATTTACACCAGCAGCACTTGTGCCTGTAGAAGTATGCTGTTTTAAGTGTGTCACTGAAGCCTTTACTCTTGAGAGCAACGTCCTCGGCAGACCAAAAGCAAAGGGTATTGTTTTTGGAACATCTAACAATCTACCACTGACATTAACTAATTCACATATAAGTAGTGCCTTGGAACCTACAAGGCCAGGTGCATAATGTGCAAAAGTGAGACGTACCTAATATTCAATTTAGTATGGCCCAGAAGTTGAATGGCACAATTGCTGTTTTCATTGCACAAGCTGAATTAGCTTTTCCTATCATAAATGTCCGTTTGGGAATAAACACATATTTACTTAATCCAGGACACAAAATACTTCGGAGTTCTTCTTTAGCGGTAAACAGATTTTTGGTAAGATATATTGCACAAAGTTGTTCAAAAAATATAAATTGGTTCAACGCTCCCTCAGATCCTGAACTTTTTCTTTCCTCCAGTGGCAGTTATTAGAACGCTGAAGAGATGCGACGGTTCCTTTCTGATAGAAGACAATAGGCCTAGGCATTCTGGCAAGGAAGTGGGAGGCTTATATGGGCTCAAGACGGCTTTAAAGCTAATCCAGCATATTTATGCTACCAGCAAAAATCGGAAATGGGGGCTGAAATATTCAATTTCCACCCAGATAAAGGATTCTTTCACTCGAGGGCTTGCAGGTGGGTAAACTACATTTGTTGTATGTATATTAGCTGGGAGAGCGCCGGGAGTCATCCGCTCAATTCGTGGGCTCCTCGCTCTCTGTCCGGCATCCAAAATGGCTGCCGCGCTCTACGTCATCACATCACATCGTGAAGACTAGAGCGCGACACTACATATCTCCCCCCTTTATGGATATACATTTCAAACATAAGATAATGTCTCTCTCTCTACCTGCTGGTGGGCTCATTCCCATCTCAAAGTCTCTGTACTTTAATGGTCTTACCACAGCTCAGCCGATGCGGGTACGCCTCACAGTACTGGAAGTGTACACGGCAACTTCTTGGGGATTTCTTACTCCAATTCTTTCTGTACTCAGGGGAATGCCCCTTGGAGGTGTTCCACCGGTGCTTCCAGAGAGTTCCAAGGCCCTGGGATCACTCCCCCCCTCTACTTCCTCTTCTCTCTCTCTAGCATTTCCCGCTCCTTCTTCCACCGGAATGACTTCTGTGCCTTTAGTCTGATGGATTTCTGCCTGTCCACTTTCTTTTTCATTCCATCGCAATATCTTGCTGCATTTGGACATCCTGTCCAGAGACCAAACTTTCCCATCGCTCAGCAAGGCTGCTCTATCGTAAACCTCTTCCATTTGCATAGGTGCACTGAACTTGCTATCACCTTTCCTTCTTAATTGGGCTAATTTGACTCGAACCTACTCTCCTCTCTCTAACTCTGTCTCCTTGACAATTCATCTTCTATTGAAGTGTTCCGTATAGATTCTTTGCCCCTTTTCCAGATTGTAGTGCACTACTGCTGGAGACCACTTGCTCGTGATTGTGCGCTCCTTCCATGTGACATTGTCCTTTGTGAATGGGTCTGGACCTCTTAAAATCTGGAAGGGGCTGTATCCTGTGCTGGTCGGGGTAATCCTGTAGGCCCACAACATGCACTTTAATTCCTTTTCCCAGTCCTTTCCAGCTCCAATCGCAGATTGTACCGAGCCCATGATGACTCTATTGAACCTTTCGGCTAGACCGTTTCCTGCCGGATGATATATGGATGTGTGTTTGACCTTTATACTATTCCTTCCCATGTACGCGTTCCATTTTTCCAACGTAAACTGAGGCCCGTTGTCACTTAGGATAGAGCGTGGAATACCTTCCCCAAGGAAGATGGTTGCTAGAAACTTTAAAACTTCCTCTGTGTCCATGTCTTCCTGTATGTCGATCTCAGGCCCCTTGGAATACCGGCCTACGAGCACTACTACGTATTTCTGGACTCCCTGAGCATCCAATACTGGACCCAAGATGTCTATCGACAGATCTTCCCAAGGGTTAGCGGGGTTGTCAACCTTTCCTACGGGTGGACGCATCAGGCTTTGGGACTTGTCAGCTCTTTGGCATTGTTCGCACTCCCGCACATGCCTTTCTATCTGGCTATCCATAGCGGGCCACCAGTACATCTGTTTCGCCCTCAGCTTCGTCTTCACAATACCCAGGTGTCCTTCAAGTATGAGGGCAAATAAATGTGGCACCAGCGTGTTGGGAGGAACTACCTTTTCACCTCTCCGCAGGAAGATCCCTCGGTCACCAACTGATAACTCTTCTCTTACTTTAAAGAATTTTCTGAGCGTTGCCGCCGCTTGCCTCTTCTCTGGCCATCCTCTTAGTATGAACTGCTTGACAGCCTCGATGTCTGAGTTGCTCTTGTATGCTTCCTTCCACTCCTGTTCACTTTTCACACTTTCGTGATGCTCCATGAACGCCAATCTGGTATCCTCGTCTTCGGAACAGCATGGAGCTTTCTCCATGGCTGAGGCTTGACTGAGATAGTCGGCTATTTTGTTTCTGGCTCCTGGGATGTGTTCCACGTCGTTCCTGTAGTCCAACAATTTCAAGGTCATCTTAGCGATGCGGGGAGTCACTTTCGCATGTCCAGAAGACGTGAGAACTTTGACCAGAGGTTTGTGGTCTGTCCTTAGCCTGAATCTCGTGCCCCAAAGGAACTGGCTCAGACTGCCGCCAACATCTCCTTTTCTATTACACTGTACTTTTGCTCAGTAGGTGACAAAGTTCTGGATGCTAAGCTGAGGGTGGCTAATTCCCCGTCTTTTGTCTCTTGCATCAGGACCGTGTGGAAAATGACAATGTATAAGTACATAAGCGGCGTTCATTTGTGTTCACCATACCCCTCGCTGTAAGCAGAACGAATACCGCGAAGCATTGACCGCATCATCCAGCCAGCATAGGCCCATGCACGCACGTACACGACAGCCATTTTAGGCACCAAGGCCTCTCTGCCCGTTTGTTAAATCCCCAGCACGTCCCCCCCCGTTGAACACCCCCGCTCTCTCATGCATAGGCCATAAAACCCTCTCCCTCTGCGCGACCCTGCTCTAAAAGTGACACCCCTGCCTGACCGACACCCCCTGCATTCCTCCCAGGAACACCCTTCCCCTCTTCTGATGACCCCCCCGGCTACACCTGGCCTCTCGACCTGGTCCCAAGTCATAAAACAAAGCCTCATGCATGTACCCCCCCCCCCCTGGCCCCGCATAGCAAAACGTGATACACCAACCGAAGTGCCCGATCTTATCGCCTGCCCAACCTTAGATCTGACCACCCCCTCTTGCCCTCGTGTCCTGTTGGAATGTCCGGCTGCAAGATTACAATCACTTGTTACATTTGGGAGGGGAAACGACATCCGAGCGACAGGTATGGGAATAGGCCTGAAGCTGGGATTCCAAACGTGCCTTTTCGTACTTCAAAGTGTCTTTATTGCAATAAGGAATGTTTGTGCATCATAAACCTGTGTATAAAAGACAGAGCCTCAGAGAAACTTGTTAGAGCACCTCTTGAAGACATTGTGCGCGTGTCCGAAATGACAGGCTCTCCTCATGAGAAATAAAAATCTGTTCTTGCATTCCCGCTTCCAGCGCCCGTCTCTTTATTTGGTAACTGACCAAAATGGGAACTAAGAGGCGTCTTGTGCCAGCAGCCTGGGCATCGGTTGTAATTTGGGCAGTTTTTCCTCAATTGGCGCCCCAACGCGGGGCCCATCAGTGACATAAGGTCCGGTAAGAGAGGTCCAGACGATGGGGTGAACATCTGAACGATTGGAGTCTACCTGCCTTGAGAGGGCCCTCGTCCGGCTGCCGATTGAATGAACTTCACCGATTCCGAACGGAACTCTCTCAAGCAACCTACTGTCCTGACTGGGATCCCACAGGAATGCTGCGGTAAAAACATGGAGTAAGAGAACGATCGGTCGCTGGAAAGGGAAGGCGAAGAACTGTCCACACGGTCCGGTCCAGGTAAGGTTAAGTAGGACGTCTTTACGTCTGATTGATAGGATGGCTTTATACATCTGATTGATTGATTGATTGTTTATATTGGAATCGGTATTTAAATACTGGTATTGTTCATTGATTGGTTCATTTAGCCTTGGTTGCTACTTGAAGTATTGGTTCTCTTTGAGACATTCTCTGTTTGCAAACAGCGACGAATAGGAACGTTCCTCTCTCTTTGCAAATAGTGAAGGATAGGTAATGCGGACTTTTGTCCCCCGTTGTAATCCGTCATGCCTATTTTTCTCCCCACTGATTGATTGGTTGCTCTGTTGCTCTTTGAGACATTCGCTGTCTACAAACGGGGAAGAACAGGAATATTCTGTCTCCCTTTGCAGATAGTGAAGGGTAGGTAATGCAGACTTTTGTCCCCCATTGTAATCCGTCATGCCTTTCTTTCTCCCCACTGATTGTTTGTTATCGATTTTTTTTTATCGATTATCGCTCTTTTGAGATATTCCCTGTCTACAAACAGAGAAGAATAGGAATATTCTGTCTCCCTTTGCAGATAGCGAAGGATAGGTAATGCGGACTTTTGTCCCCCGTTGTAATCCGTCATGCCTGTTTTTCTCCCCACTGATTGATTGATTGTCTGGACATTTATTGTTCAAGGAATAGTTCTTTTGAGGTATTCTCTGTTTGCAAATAATGTGGAATAGAAATATTCTGTCTAGTCTTTGCAAGTAGTGAAGGGTAGGTAATGCGGACCTTTGTCCCCCGTTGTAATCTGTCATGCCTATCTACTCCCCACTGATTGGTAAACTAGTTCCACCCGGACCATTTATTAGAGGTAGATCATCTGGCTCAACCGGAGGGCGCCCCTAATAAAAAGGACATATGTAAAATACGAAGTAATCACCGTATCCTGTTAACAGAAACTTTAGCACGAAACACACTAGAAAAGGAAGGAAAAAGAAATCGAGCAAAATCAGTAGGCCACTGATGAGTTTTTTTGACTTCGCTAGAAATAAGAAACATTAGAAATAGCCCGCAATAAGAAACATGAAAGTGGTGAGAGAAGCCAAACTTGACATCACGGCAGCCACGAGGTAGCTAGGCTCCGCCGCCCCTCACTGCTCCAAACATGTCTGTCCCACCGCCCGCCACGCCCAATAACGGTAACATAAGATAGATACAAGTCAGCAGATACCTACCCCCATTCCGGAAGCTCCCGAAGTGCAACAGGTCCTAGGTTACGCCCATCCGGAAGACGAGGCCTCGACACGTGCAGGGCGGGGCCCGGCTGGCCGCCATCGGCCAGAGAGGTCGTGGGGTGGATGGCCCGGAATGTACTGGTCCTCCCATCCTCTTCTGGCGCCTTTCAGGCCACGGGGGGGGATGTCTTGCTTATGCCTCCGACCCCCCCCTCTCTCATCGCCTGGTCCGGCCATCACGAATGTCAGCGCCAGGAGACGGCGTGGGGTGCACTGGGAGGGAGAGGCGGAGCAGACGAGCCTCTCCCACCTCCCCAGGTGGAGGCCCCTCAGCTGCACCCCCAACGCTCCACTCACCCGACAAGGGTTCGTCCACTCTTACGGTGCAGCAACGCTCCACTCACCCAGCGGGGTGTCGTCCACTGTTGCGATACAACGGCGCTTCGCCCGAACCAGCTGAGTTCCTCCCACTCTTGGGACACAGCGCTGCACCCCTGCGCCTCACTCACCAAGATGAGTTGCGTCCGCTCCTGCGGTACAGTCACCCAGCTGAGTTGCGCCCACCCCTCTTGCGGTGCAACGCCATGCCCGACAGGCTGGAGTCCGTCTGCTCTTGCGATCCAGCGACTGCCGGTTGCCGCGGAACTCATAAAATGGCGGTCGACTCTGCAGGATTGGGCCTGGCCTGCAAAGAAAGATGGCCTGGTCGCTTGTCAGCTAGAAAATGAGTCCCCCGTCCAGAAGCATTCTCCTCAGCTTTGAAGATTCTACGAGAACTGCAGGGGCCCCCGACCCCCGCGCCCCCCCGATGGGGAATGACTGCCATGATTGCCCGCGGAACGACCAAGACGTAGCCACGAGACATTGGCGCTCTCATGCTGGCGCCAGCCTCAGTTTGAATGACCAAAATCCTGCAGACTACCAATTTGATCAGTTCCGGTGGAACACCAGTATGACCCGGTAGGAAAGATTGTTGCCCCCCTCCCCCCTTTGACTGATGGTTCATATCGCCGGCCCCTTCTGTTGCCCTTTAACGAAACTTTTGGACTGCCGAAAGAGGCTCTGGTCCAACCACGAGTTGGTGGAGACATTTTGACTATACTTGGACCTGCCTGACCTCACCCAAAATGGCGCCGGTACAAATGAAACTCGCAACTCCCTGTTGTGTTCCGGTTGCTCAGCCTTGATATCATGAGATATGTATGCAGTTTTTGAAGCGCATGGCGGGAGGGGATGGGTACTGATTGAACATTCGGACAATGAATTGATATTAAGTTCTGACGCGTCATTGATTACCGTATTATTGAAAGTTCGAATTTTCGACACTTATGGTACTTGCCCACAATGAATTTTCGATATGATTTTATTGCACTTGTCGCACCTTTATGAAATCAACGACCACCGACTCCGTTACGTTTTCCTCAAATAAATATCCCCTCATGTACAGTTCCAGTCTGCTCCGTGGCCGGCCCACGTGGTTGTAGGCCCGTATTTGTGCGCCAACATTTTTAAATAAAGTTTTTTTTTTAAAAGCAAACATAGTTGTAGCGCTTAGATTGGTAAGTTTCGAATAAATGGCCACTGTTTCCGATATAAGTAAAATACAGGTGAAATGAAGCAACTCGACTACTTAAAGGTTAAAAAGCAAATTACACAGAAATATTGCAAATGTGAATGGTCCAGGTTTGTTGTGTGTGTTTTTTATTTTTATTTTTGTGCAACGTAAAGCAATCGATAAAGGTCCCGGTATTTAGCCTTTACTTTATATGCCACATGTATCAGGGAAGTTGTTTCAGATGCCCCTAAGCCACTCCGAAGGAATGCCACCTAGCCCCTCTAGTTTCCGTGCCTGATGAACAAAAACGACCCTGTACCACTGTAGACCATCCCTCCTCCTCGAAGGAGAGCACGAGTTCACCCCCCACTTTACACTGACTGCCCTTTGTTTTGACCCTTCCCTACACACGATCAGTAATACCACACTTGGGCGATCTATGCAATACACAGTCCATCAATGATTATCTCTCCCGCACTACCGGTCCCTCTGGGCTTAAACGCCGAGATGAAAGGGACTGCATCCCGCAGAGATAGGTCGAGTATGTGGTAAGTAAAAGCATTTTCGGGTTTATGCGCGCTGATGTGTTTTAAAACGCTGCCCCCACCCCTTCTTTTTCCCTTCTTTTCTGCAGGTCACATCGGAACGTCGACTAAAGTATGGAGAAGACCTAAACAACACGCCATGGTTCCGCGCGGAAAAATTGTATATTATCTATGGGGACTGCCCCTGAGAACGTGATGAATTTGTGTGATATGAATGCACGCGTGTATGCCCTGATGTGTATAGCTCGACTGAATACACGTTGCACACGTTTGGATTGATAAGAGAAATGTTTTATGTATGACTTAAGTGATGATCGAACGGCCGATGGAATGGGGAAAAGGGGTCTGAACATGGTGCCTATACACGACGAACAAACAAAGATATAGCACTCCCTTACTTAGAAACGACTGTCTCTCTCTCTGAACCCAGCGACTGGAAGGGTGGCCTGAAGCAGAAACTTGGCGGGTTATTGCATTATGACAAAATATGACTCCAACCGGCACCCCAAATAATGCAACCAAGAATGACGTGCACCCATGAGTAAATTCATACGGTAACTAAATAGGGAAAGGTTCAGGAATATTCCGGGGTGAGGTTTACCCAAGTACCCTCCTCCTGGAAGACTAGGAATATTGTCAATGTTTAAGATTTACCACCTCCTTCTTGCACCCTCATAGACATGAAACTCAAAGCTGCCCCATTGTTCTCCCGACTGACACCCTCCGTTGCCTCAGCCTGGATACCCATTCGCTAAAAATGATTCGAAGATCCCACCGTGAGTATTAGCCCGACCAGGTTAGTTCCCGAACAATTGACAAAGGTGTAAGTATTTGAAACCGAGGCCACCAGCAAAGGCAGCCAGATGAATTAAGTAGGATACTAAGGGTGCGCAGCATGCAGGAAGAAAATTTTTGGCCAAGTACTGTTCTATGTTTTGTCTTGGATTTTTGTATATAATACATGTACTGTTCCCCCCCGCCTGAATTCATGTATACGTAATGTATGGATCTACGTCGTCCCTCAGCCTGTGTTTCTATATAACTTGACCCCTGCTGTTCTGTGTTGTGTGCGCACTAAATGGCCTATTATTGTACACGTTTCTCTCTCTCTTTCTCTCTCTCTCCATGTCGTACGTGTACCGAATAGTTCATTTAAAATGCGGACGAATCTCTCTCTGAGGGTCCCCCTGTTCCCTCTTCCTTTGTGTGGTAACGTTGTGCCCCGCCGGCACAAGCCTAATTGGTTTTTGAACACAAAGGTGTTCGGCAAAATTGACAGAAACTAAAACAATTGTAATTTGCCATATTACTACCTCTCCTTTCTGTAAAATGATGGAACTTAAATTGGCTAGGAAGGAAAGGACAGGAAAGACGACTGATGTCCCCTAATCTGGCCTTTTTTTTATAAGGGGGACTATATGTCAGTGGCCTTCTGTTCTCAGTTCGTTCGAAACACAATCCCCAATGCCCAGATTGCCCCACCTCTCTGCACCCAAGTACGGATGTCCAAAGCGTCCTCGTTTCTCCCGATTGACCCCAGCTCCATATCCCGAAGTATAACTGATGACCCTGATTAACCGTTGCTCCCTGAGAAAAGAATGTTTAGCCTCTGTCCCTCTCTCATGATGATAGAAGACTGCCTGCTCGGGTTAGAAAGACGAGTCTCTACCGAAGGATCCGATTTCGAGTTTGATGGAATACGCAGTTGATAGGAGTCTGACTTCTCTCCATATACGTCATGAATGAACGCCAAATAGACTTAGTACAAACTCAGTAGAAATGCCCGCATACATACTACATAGTGATAACTTCTGACCGTGACCGATGAACGTATCCCCAACTACTTAAGATTGGGGGCGGAATTGAAATGTATAAATGTCTTCTCCTGCCAGTTCTTTAAAGCTTGTTTTGTACCCATTCAAAGATACACAATCACCGGAGGAGAGGGGCCGGACGTGACGCACAGCCTGGCCGCAAATCATGAGGCACATGTGACCTCGACCAAAGGTGGAGCCGCAGAGCAACGAGACGCGGGACGAGGCACCACTCTCAAACACGGAAAATGAAAGGATGCAGGGCTGCCTTGAAGCCCTCTGCTTGCTGACCCACGCGTGCCAGAAGTCCCTGCCCCTTTGAGCCCGATTGATGGGCCTGCCTGCTCGTTATCATTTGCTCCCTTGGTTTGCCTCAAAGATCTGATCCCACTCCGCCCTCTCTTCCCTCGATTATCCGACAACCCCCCCCTTTTTTTCACATGGATTTTGACTCAGAAAAGAAGAGCAGCATTTAGGTAGAATAGGGTTTGCCACGGAAGGAGAAAGAAATGCAGGTGCCCAGCATGAGGCACCCTTAAAAAGATTAGTTAGGAAACAGGACTGTGGTCTAACAGCAGAGGACAGATCGCACCCTGCGACGTGTAAGGATGGATCCGAGCTGGACCTATATCTCCACCGCCGGTGCTCAACAGCGCCAACGGAAGAAAACAAACTACTAGAGCCTACAAGTGATGGCTCGCTACTAAAAAGACACTGTGGCGAAGACCCCCCCCTCCCCTTTCTGAACTTTCTACCCCCCCCGACTAATTGCTTGTATTGAACTGAATTCCTCCCTCAACCACTTTGTATTGCTTTCAAAATGTTTCATCGGTCACTTTTAACTGTACATTGATACCGCCGGAGAGAGAGTCAGAACATGGTTCCATAATGTGTCGGAACATTTCCTTGATTGACTCCGACTGAGTAGTATACCGATCTCTAGACTCGTATATATAACACGACAAATGTAAATTCATATGTATTGCACCTCGTCTATCGCATCGACTGCACATGGTTATATGCAATCCGCCAGTATTGACAAACGCTATTTCATTGACCACACATGGCTATATGTACACCCCGTCAGTTATGATAAACACGGAAATGAACTAACTTATGTTAAAAAGCGGCGACTGTGGAAAATGACAATGTATATGTACTTAAGCGGCGTTCATTTGTGTTCACCATACCCCTCGCTGTAAGAAGAACGAATACCGCGAAGCATTGACCGCATCATCCCGCCAGCATAGGCCCATGCACGCACGTACATGACAGCCATTTTAGGCACCAAGGCCTCTCTGCCCGTTTGTTAAATCCCCAGCACGTCCCCCCCCCGTTGAACACCCCCGCTCTCTCATGCATAGGCCATAAAACCCTCTCCCTCTGCGCGACCCTGCTCTAAAAGTGACACCCCTGCCTGACCGACACCCCCTGCATTCCTCCCAGGAACACCCTTCCCCTCTTCTGATGACCCCCCCGGCTACACCTGGCCTCTCGACCCGGTCCCAAGTCATAAAACAAAGCCTCATGGATGTACCCCCCCCCCTGGCCCCGCATAGCAAAACGTGATACACCAACCGAAGTGCCCGATCTTATCGCCTGCCCAGCCTTAGATCTGACCACCC